>NC_081221.1:5525489-6177156 GCF_902713425.1 Acipenser ruthenus
CACATGATCCACAAGTTGCTGGGCCACCACGCGGGGTCGCAGTCCTGGGGGGCGCTGGTACTCCCGGAACCGGCGGCGGTGTGTCTCCTCTGTGATGTCCAGCCGCTGGAGAATGGCCTGCTTCACCTGGTCGTACACCAGGGCTTGCTCATGTGTCAAGGCTTGGTAGGCTGCCTGGGCCTCTCCGATCAAATTGGGGCCCAACTGGGTAGCCCACCACTCCCGAGGCCACTGAGCTGCTGTTGCCTGCCTTTCAAAGGCAACTAAGTAAGCCTCGGGGTCATCCTCCAGCGACATCTTCACTACCCTTACCCTTGGTAGGGGTACTGTTGGTTGAACCACCGGTTCCCTCCCCCGATTGGCCTCCAGGAACAAGCCATGCATCCTTTCCATCATGGCCGTCAATGATTCCTGATGCCTCCGCTCCTGCGCCTCCAACAGCGCTGCCAATGCGGTTGGGTCCATTTATAATCCCACTTCTGACACCAAGTGTGATCAGGTGCAGTGGTGCAGTAAATAAATCCAGTCCACACAATCCTTTTCTCCCAAAAACAGTCTGTGGACTTTAATAATAATAAAAATAATAACAAAGAACACAAAATAAGTCCACCCCTTTACCAGCGATGGTATTGGGGGGGTACACGGCAGCTTTTCTAAAAATAAACAACAACGGGACTTTGTCCGTCCCCGCGTTCTCTGTGCGCGCAGTGCTCTCGCTCCAGAGAAGCGTGGTGCCGTGAGTGGTGCGGTGCGGTGCTGTGCTGTGCTGTGCAGTGCAAGGACGTGCTCTTTATAAACCGCCGGTCCGCGGCTCACTCCTCCTCTGCAACACAAAACACACGTAAACCAAAATCATAAAAACAATACAGGCTCCGGCCGTTTGCCTTTCATTATCAGCGCAAGGGGAGGTTTTGACATAGCTGCTTCCCCTTTGTACCCAGCAAACTCCTCCCTGCAGCCCACGCGTCGCCATGATTTCTCCAATAGAGGGCTGCCCCGCAGCTGACTGCAATGGAATCGTCCTGAGTACTTGCAGCTACGCGCCCCTCCTAATATGGTCACCTTCCGGTTTCCACCTACCATCGAGGTGGCAGATCTAGGAGGCAGCTTACCTTCCCCCTTACACAGCGCCCTTTCTAATCGGGAGGGAGATTTGCAGCATCGATACTTTCTCTCTTTATCACACATGCCCTTAGTCCAGGGTACTCTGTTCCCTTTACACAGTGCCCTCGCAGGTCAAGAGGGATATTTAACACCAAGAATCATTCGATCTCTGTCACACACACACATATTTACAATAACATGCCCTTTCTTTCAAATTTTGACTTTTGAGACCAACATAAAGATGTGTTAGATACGATCACGTTAACAGACACGCAATTCGGGATTTCGGTTTTCTCAAACTCCCCTTCTTTTATTGATTTTATCAATAGCAGTATTTACTGTGGATCTGATACAGTTTTAATCAATTGAATAGTCTTCTCTTCCTACATATACAATAAAGGCTTTATGTAGCAATGTAGCCTCCAGATACTATTTCACCCTTATTAACATACCAGGATTTAGACTGCCAACAACGAGTATTCCTGAAAGTGTGGAAGCGGATTATTTTACAACTCAAATTAACATGAGAAAAATACTGTGATGATTCACCACAGCTGCCTACAAAAACTGTTTTTACTGGCTGGTGGTTTGCCACCGTTGAGAGCTGTTTATACCAAAGTGAAGGTATGGTTTTGTTTCTGCAATTTGTTCAAATCTTCAAAACCTTCCAGAAAAATGACTATTGTGATTCCATTATATTCCTAGGGCAGTATTACCCCAAGCAGAACCATTAGCTGACCACAGGATTATCTGCAATGGTAACACAACAGGCTAGATTGACTAAGCTTTTTCTAAGTGCATAGTTTGCTCCACTTTTTTAAATGGAAAAAATATATAATTAATGTTTCAAAACAGCTCAGGATGTTTTAAATTGCTTCTACTTTCAGTTGTTTCTTACAGTTTGGAATGATATATTGTGACAGGTTAGCTGGTGGTGGATGACGTCAGGCCAGAAAGCAGTACACAAACACAGGAATGCGGGGCAAAACTGTATGACTGAGCAGTATATTTATTTAATAAATATAAAGTAACAAAAGACTTTTAAATAACAAAACAAAAAGGCTTGATGGCAAAAATAAACAAACACAAACAAACAAAGGACACAAGCACCTTCAAGATGATTCAAAGTAAGTAGCATTCTTTTTGTTCCTTTGCAGTTTACATGTGATACATCTCTCTCCAACTCAGACTAACACACTCTGAGAGTGAGACCTTATATAGCAGGTGGTCAGGAGCTAATGAGAGAATTGGCAATCCCTGACCACATGCATTCCACACGTGAAGGCAGGGTGAGGAAGTTAACCCTCCCCCTGCTGAATCAACACAATATTAAATAGCGGATGGCTTTCGTCCGCCTGCATATAAACATGCACAAAATACAATATTTATAACCCACCATAACAATTACAATAACAAACACAATGAAAACAGCAATATGATAATAATAAAAAAAATGACAATAATAATATATTTATATGGGGGTGGGGTCACCCTGTCACATACTGTATATGTATACATATAAGTGAAGCAAAACTTTAGCAATATATTCTATATGAAGTTGCACTGTGGTACTGCAATTGTTTATACCACTGTAACCAATACCACTGGGTTGATAAAATCAAAAAATATTATCAGTATCATATACTGTTCTATTATTGCTTAGTTTCCCAGAACCAATGTATTGCCAATCATTAGTAATAGAAAATTCCACTATCATCCCGCCATAAACCATTCTATGTATTAATAGCGCATTTGAGTAAATTAGCACTTCATCGATAAGTGTTAATCAAATCAATTTAAATATTTCTCCACATGTGCCCTAATATTGCATGAAACTATTTATGTATGGTTTTTACTGAACAGTATGTTTTTCTAGTTTGATAGCCAATTGGGAGCTCTACTGAGGTTGTTGGTGCACTACCAGGAGGACTTGGGCCAACCTTGCAGGTGTCAGCTTTGAGCTCACCGGAAACCTGGCCAATAGGGTCTGCTATAGTGTGGTGTGGTGACTCATCTGATGACTTTGCCTCCTTAACCTGTAGCAGCACCAGAGCCATAGTGATGATCAGCAACTTCGCATAGCCAGGACCCAAAACTCCGCTCCCCAGACTGTATAACATACCCTGCACACCACATGATTGTGCCTTTACCAGGAGAGCCACTCGGGGACCCAAGTAAAATAAACTGTGAGCTGTTTCTGTGTAAAAAAAAACACACATATGTACTATATAATAACCTCTATCAAGCCACCATTTTGACCTGAATGAAAATAGCACACTTAAATGAAGTAATGTAACACTCGATAGAAGACAATAATTAAATAAATAAATAAATACATAGTTAGTCATTTCAAAGGAGGGAATGAAAAGGGTTTCAAAGCATGACATCCCAGAAGCATGTATCAAAGAAGATATGGAAAATAGGGCTTATTGAACTAATGATTGCTACAGCAGATGCATTTACCTCACTCCTGCACTTAAACAGAAAAAAACAGAAGTGCTATACTTATATACAGATAATATAATGTAATTCATTGTAATAAAGTGTGTGGGATTGTTGCAGTCTTGCCTAAAACTTTGTTGTTGAAACAGTATGGAGAAGCCTGTGTTGACAGTAAAGAATGGCACCATTGCACAGCTGATATAATCTCTTTGGAGATGCATAGAAAAAGGAATGATGGACATGCCAGAAAGTGAGTAATGTACGATTTCTTCTCGATTTGAGAGGATACAGGCAGTTTGTCCTGATCAAAGCTACCTTTATTTTTTCAACTATAGAAATCAATAGTGTTTGATCTAGAGAAAAAAAAAATATAGGGAAATAAATTGTTAAGAAGAAGGCACACACAATCAATACTGAACTGTGGACCTGGTTTCAAATCGTGTTATTCTCCTTAACCTTCACAAAAAATAAATGTAATATTCATGTAATCAGGTTTGCATGTTAGAATGTAGTCATTAGGCGCACTGTAGCTCTCCACGGTGTTATCATCCTACTCAACATCTCACTATGGAATGCATGTTTTTGGAATGCAGGTTTTCTAGTAATAGAAATTATCAGAATTATGGGGTAGATGTAAGGTTACGTGCAAAGTAATTTGCAGGTGCAAAACCACCATAATGCAGCCGTAAATTTTGATTTTAGAATTCTGTAAAGAATGGTGTTCATCTGGTGATCTGCACCGGCAATCAAATTTGCACTTTGTCATCATTAATCCATTAAAATTATATTGAAATGCATTCAAATGAAGAAAAGAGCATGGAATTGGGCAGGATCTGGATACTAAGTGGGTGCAAACATTATAATGTGATGTAAAGATTTTGCCTTTACACCTCTTCTTACAAGGTGCAAACCATTGTAGAAGCAAGTAACTAAGCTGGATGGCTGCTTGTGGTACACTTCCTGATGCAGCAATACTTGGCTCTTGTTGAGGAGAGGCAGGAACATGTTCGGAGAAGGGCAAGATAAAGAAGACCCTGCATATTCAATCCCAGGGTCACTTTGTTTGGGATGCAGGAGGATGCTGTGCTAAAGCATTATCGTCTCACTCTGAAGGTCATCCTAGACCTAATAGCTGAATCGAGGGATGAGCTAAACCCCAGCATCAATCTAGGGACCGCTATCCCTGCACATGTGAAAGTGCTGTGTTCTCTGCACTAAGTCTCTGGTTCCTTTTAGACCACAGTTGGAATGTCTGGAGGGATAGCCCAATCACCTTTTCCAGGGTGCTAGCCAAATTTCTGGATGTCCTGCTGAAAAGGGCAGACCAATACATATAAGTTATATAATTTCCTAAGGGTACTAGCATAATTGATGTTGGCTGAGACTTTTCCAAACAACTGTTCCATGCTGAGTGACCTCAGCCATAAGGAGCTCTCAGCTCCTTCTCAAAAAACTTTTATTTTATTTTCTGTGCACCAAGAGGACTTTGCTGCCCTTCCTCTAATATAATTTTTTTGGTTTGTATGTTTGTGCTCCACAAATGTCATACAGCACCTACTGCTCTCTGTACTCCTTACTCCGTAACCTCAGAAAGCTGCAAGTGCGGCCGCTAAATAGACAGATTCGCTCATTGAGACCCTCATTATCATAATTGCGGATCATTATTTGTGTGTGTTGAGTAATTTGTATTGCTCTTAAGCTTACATAGGGCACCTATACTTACATCTATCCAATCATGTAATGGCTGTAAAATTATTAATGGTAATCTGTCTGAAACCTCATTCACCAGAAGCTGGAAGTAATATGCTTATGCACCAACAAAAAAACAAAAGAGAAAAAAGGAACTACTTTTCCCTAGTGAAAGAATACAAAACTTAAAATTAAATTAAGTTTATAACTTAGGTTTGGGGGTGGGGTGGACAAACCCTAATTCGCTATGTCATTCAATTCATATTCGGACCCTACAGCACGTATATTACCGCAAACCCACACCGCGTGACCCAATACAGCGCAACCCCACCACCGCGTGACCCAATACAGCGCAACCCCACCACCGCGTGACCCAATACAGCGCAACCCCACCACCGTGTGACCCAATACAGCGCAACCCCACCACCGCGTGACCCAATACAGCGCAACCCCACCACCGTGTGACCCAATACAGCGCAACCCCACCACCACATGACCCAATACACCGCAACCCCATCACCGTGGGACCCCTTAACGCAGACACCTTTACAGCGACAGACCACCACCGCGAACCCCATTACAGCGCATCACCGCACACAACTTTGTAGCTATACTTGCTGCCCGCCCGAGATGCATTCAGGTTCTTAAGTTATTGTGAAGTAGCTGCATGGTTTGTTTCAAATTATTGTTATTATTTATTATTTTTATTTTTTTAAACATTACCTTAACAAGCTGCTTTTCTTCAGTAAAGATGTATTTTCCATGCAGAGTTTCAATAAAGGACACTTCAGAAGCAATTCATGTTCAAAGCACTTTTTTATTATTATTTGGCATACAGTACCAAAATAAATAGTCAAAACAAAGTGAAACAACATTCTGCTTCCCTCTCTAACAAAAATAGTTCCAGTGTCACGCTAATATCTGCTCGGTTGGAAAATAAAACTTAAAAAAAAAATACACTATAATAATAATAATAATAATAATAATAATAATAATAATAATAATAATGGCTTATTTTCAAATAAACATGGTTCCTCTTTTTTGTGCTACTTTACAATATGCTATGGTAAATTAAGATTAGGCATTGAACAAACGAATAACGAAAATAATGTTTAAAAAATATCTCCAAAGATTTCTATTTAACTGCTAACTTTAGCCTACCCAGAAGTTTTGACAGTCAGTTATGCAGGATTTCTTTTCTTTTTTTTTTTAAACCCAGGTTTTTTTTAACCTTCCTGAATTTCAATTCATGTTCAAAGCACTTTTAAATTATTATTATTTGGCATACAGTACCAAAATAAATAAGTAAAAACAAACAAAAATAAACATGGTGATTGGTTATGCATGTGTGAACAGGATGGTTTAAGTGGTGACGTCAGACCAGAAACACAGACTCAGGAAGTAGCGGTTGAAACTGAAGCGCAACAGCACTCGGTGTTTTTATTAAATAATAAACAAAACAAAAGATTTAAACAAACACAATACACTAAACAAAAGGGCACGTTGGCCAAACAAATAAACAAATAAATATTGTGCTGGTGTATAAACCAGCATGCTTAGCAATTGTTTTGGTTTAAAATCTCTCTTTCTCCTTGCTCGCTCTCCTCTCTCTTTTCTGAGCGCAGACAGCTGCAGGCTTTTATATTCTGGCCGAGGGGTTAACTAGCTATTAATTAATTATCTCATTACCCCTCGGCCACAGTCTGCATGAGTTTAATAAGGATGCGTGACTGTCAGCTATTTAAATAATCAGAAGCTGATCAGTCACGTCTCCTCACAAGGTTTTAAAAAGCAAATAACAATCAGCTTTCGCCGTAATAAAAACAAATAAATCATAATATAAATAAATAACAAACAAAGGTGCGGGACGCTCTGCCACAGCATGTTATTTCTTTATTATTATTTACTTTTTTAAGTACAGGTTTCATAAACGTGACCTGTTTTTAAGGTAAGGCAAATAGGCTAACAATAGAACAGTGTAAATTAACAACAGTTTACTCAACAGATAATGTTGAGATCATTTGAGAAAACACATTTTTGTAACAAGTTGTGATAGAAGTAACAGTGCAGCCAAAACTAATGAAGTCGCCATTACAGATTACAGAGATGTACAATAAATAGCTCCCATCCAAATAGGCTAATATATATTTTTTAATTGAGGTAGCCCATTTAGAGGGGAGGCACATATTATCAGACATAACGGAGATGTTGCACCTGCCCTTTAGAAGGGCTACTTCAGGGGAGGCTCATTTTTTCTGATAATTTGAGATATGGGAAACTGGTAGTAATTTACACCTGGAACTCAATGTTATGCGCAATGCCGCGCAAATAGTTCCATAGAGGGTGATTGAGGTAATCAGCGACAATCAACTCAATGTTCCTGGCAATTATGTGGTACCTCGCCCTCCCCTCTGGTGGCAGATTGCCAGCAACAAGCTGCTCCATTTTGAGTTCATTGAGGGCCTGTTCCTTTTTTATTCCCTCAATGAACATATCTGAAATACAGAATTATATACAGTATGAGGCTTTGTGTACAACTAAAATGTCGATAGCCGTCGGACTGGTATTTAAAGTTTAGTGCAAACGTTGTATGTTTATAGTCTGTGGGGGAGGGGGGTTATTGTTAAATAGAACATGAAAGGAAAGGAAATCAGTATCCTTTCCTACTGTTTTTATTATTATTTCTGTATTTATTTATTTAGCACCACCATATCAGTGATATAGCTTATTGTATGGTGGTGAAGCTGTTAGGGAAATACTTTATTCAACATGTTCTGTATTAAAGTGGCTTGTTTAGGCCATGGAGAGAGAGGGGAGAAGAAAAAAAAAGGTCTCTGTTATCTTGAGATCACAAGTTTTGTTATCTCCGGATCTCGAGAAAAGTTTCCTGACATAATTTATCACCATATAGATATTTCATACAGTATTAAAAAGTTACTAACAGGGTGCATGTTTTGTATTCACATGGGTGTTTTACTCATTTTTATGTTGATGTAACACAGTCGTGGTCTTGTAACTGTATTAATTTTTGCTTTATTTACGTTATATATTTTGGAACTGAACTTTATTTTATTAATTATGTACATTTTTATTAATTCGATGTGAGCACTTGTATTTGTATGTCGGCTATCCCCTCTTGTAATTAGGAGTTGTTTTGTTCTTTCCTGAAGCCAGGATTATTATTATTATTATTATTATTATTATTATTATTATTATTATTATTATTATTATTATTAATAATGTAATTTTTTTTAAGTTTTATTTTCCAACCAAGCAGATATTAGTGTGACACTGGAACTATTTTTGTTAGAGAGGGAAGCAGAAGGTCGTTTCACTTTGTTTTGACTTTATATATTTAGTACTTTATGCCAAATAATAAAAAGGTGCTTTGAACATGAATTGCTTCTGAAGTGTCCTTTATCGAAATTCTGCATTGAAAATACATCTTTACGAAAAAGAGCAACTTGTTAAGGTAATGTGTAAAAAAATAAAATTAATACATAACAATAACTTGAAACAAACCATGCAGCTACTTCACAATACCTAAAGACCCTGAATGCATCTCGGGCAGGCAGCAAGTATAGCTACAAAGTTGTGTGCGGTGATGCGCTGTAACGGGGCTCGCGGTGGTGGTCTGTCGCTTTAAAGGTGTCCCACGGTAAGGGGTCCCGCGGTGATGGGGTTGCGGTGTATTGGGTAAGTGGTGGTGGGGTTGCGCTGTAATGGGTCACACGGTGGTGGGGTTCCGCTGTACTGGGTCACGTGGTGATGGGTTTGAGGTAATAGACGCGCTGTAATGTCCTGTAACCCATTCAATTATCACCTATTCGTTCCCTACTGATTAATCATCACTATTATAAATACCCTATGTACTCACCCCGCACCTTACATTACATCATCCTCGATTACACTGTCTCCGACGAAGACCTGTTTTCTGCCGACTCTGATTTGGAAACTCCCCTGAACCCGCTACGGCCTGCCCTGGGAACCTATCGGCAGCAGATTTGTTCTGCTGTTACCCGCACTCCGGTGTTTTCAGCCATCTTGGTGGAGAACCCGTCTCGTTCCTCTAATCCGATTTCCTGCTCAACAAGTAAGCGGTTTCCGGTTTGCCGAAGCTCCCAAATCATTGCCCGTCCCCAAGTATCCGATATTAAGTCCTGGATAATCCCAAAACTCCAACAGCAGCTTCAAAATAAAAACATCCCTTTCAGCAGTTCAGCTCACAAAGATCAACTCTTCTAGCTCTACATAACCTCCCTGCAAACAAGTTCCAGTCACTGTCGCAATGATGCCACCCCCGGGGCCCAGCTTCCTTGCCTCTGCTCGCTGTTCACTCTCTGCCCCAAGCCAAGGTGGGCGCATGCACGCCTGTTCACGGATCTCTCAAGATCCCCTCAGAGCTGCCTCCACACCAACTTCTAGATCCCCTTCTCAGCAAATGCTCCCGAGCCTCATCCCACACTACTTCATCATCTACTTCATGAAGGTGTCCTACCCGTGGGTGTTAAAAAAAAAAAACACCTCGCATTTCCCTCACTTTATGTCCTCCATGGGCGTTCAACAAGCCCCCACTTCACATTTCTCTCCTTCACTTCCCCCGTGGGTGTTCAGTTAGCTCCCACAGTCTCTCTTCCCAACGCTACATCCTCTAAGGGTGTTCATCTAGCCCCCTCAGCCCCTTTCCCTAATCTCATGCCCTCAGCTTCTTTTCCCAACCCTATGTTCTCTCTGAGCTCCCAACAAGCCCTGGCAACTACCGTTTGTGCCTTTCCACCCACTCTCATACAGCCCTCCTCAGCTCTCCAGTCGTTCTCTTCTCATGCTCAGCTTCCCTTTCATAGCTTCCTCTGGATTTTCTCTCAGCAGTGCAGTACCCCTGCCTCCCCCGGATAATGCTCTATTCTTAAACCCAAAACCTGTCTCTCTCCCTCTGCGTAAACAAATTCTTTCAGGTGCCGATATTAACCTTTTTTCTTTGTTTACAAACACTCTAGATTCCGTTGGCAGCAGGATCGTCAATTGCGGAAATCCTGTATTTTCAAAACTCTAACAATTTCAGAGTTCATGCTAGCTTTCAGTTAGTATAGAGATATCATTTGCGAGATGTATCCTGATTGCCACCTTGAACTAGATGACTACATTTCTATCATTCTCGATCTTTCTGTCCATTTTGGAGGCTCTTTCTATGACTACCACAAAGCTTTTTCAGCAAAAGCAGCAGAGCCTCCAGCAATGTAATCAGTGCATCTACTGGGGAGCCATAGATCAAGATTTATTTTTTCGCTTCTTTACTGGTTTACGTCTTCTCGCATGTTCTACTTGTAACTCTACCTCACATTCTACTCTCTCCTGCTCTCTAAACCTTCCTGCTTCTGCCTGTCTCCCTGCTAGAACTACCTCTAATACTCCTGTCTTCTTTACTCCCTCTCACTCAATGGATGCCTGCAGCCGTCCCATTATTTTTCAGGAGGTCGCCAAGTCTGCAACAATTTTAACAAGGGCATATGTTCTTTCTTCTCCTGCAATTTCCTACACATTTGCAGTACCTGCGGTGAAGCACATGCAAAAACCATCTGCCCCCAAGGACCCAAGCCTCTCATTCCCAATCTAAAACCAAAAGAATATGTGCCAAAATGACTATTAATGTTTCTATCCACCTCCGTCAACATCCAAGCGCTCACTTCAAAACTCACTGATCACCCCAACCCCCAGTTCAACTCCTACCTCTTGCATGGTCTATATAATGGTTTTTCAACCAGGCTCGTAGTCCTCCCTTTTTCTAGCACTATGTGCAAAAACCTCCTGTCTGCCATTTCTGATCGCTGTCTCTGTCGATTCCCTTCGGCAAAAGGAAATGAATAGCAAATTCATGATCGGTCCCTTCAATAACCTCCCCCCCCCCCCCCCCCCCCCCACACACACTTTTCTTCCTACCGCATTAATCCTATAGGGGTCGCCACTAGGAAGTATTCTGGAAAGAAGTGTCTCATTATAGATCTATCTGCACCCCATAACTTCCATTCCCAGCATTAACAGTCCAATCCCCCATGCAGACTTTTCTATTTAATACACAACAATAGATCACGCCATTTCTCTAATCAAAATAGCAGGTCAAAATGTGCGGTTTGCAAAAGCAGATATCTGAAATGCTTTCAAAATCATGCCTAGAGACCCCTCATTATGGCACCTTTTTGGCATTCAGTGGCTTGATAAATTCTATTTTTCTGTTTGCCTTACCTTCGGTTGCAGAAGCAGTCCAAAAATATTCAACACCATCTCCGAAGCTCTCTGCTGGATTCTCCTTTATAACTACCACATCCCATTTCTGCCACAGCTTCTTGACGTTTTTCTGCTAATCGACTTTCCCCACGCCACACCCGCTAAAACCTATCCATTCTAAAAATCATCTTTTCTAAATTAGGAATTCCCTTAGCTGAAGAAAAAACCTCCGGCCCCTCCACTTCTATTGAATTTCTGGGAATTAATCTCGACTCCAACTCTTTCAAAGCCTCACTTCCCCAGGAAAAATAGATCATATCATATCTGTCTTTTCATCATTTTTATCAGAAACCCAGTGCTCAAAACGTGAGCTCTTGTCTAAACTACGCAATGAGAATCAATCTGCAGGGTCGTTCTCTCATTTCCTATCTGCTGCAGCTCGCTGCTTCTACAAACTCACTTTTGGATTCCATTATCCTAGATTATTTTTGCTCCGAAGAATTACGCCTGTGGAAACTCTTCCTAATAGATTGAAACACATTACTTTCTTTTACGATTGCTTCTTTCCCCCGAAGATTTTCAGCTTTTCACAGACACCTCCCTGTCTTAAGCTTTTGGAGGATATTTCCGAGGAAGATGATTTGCAGCTCCTTGGCCCCAGGATTTTAATTCTTTGCCCCCTTTTAATCAGTCAGTTGCTCTTTTTGAAATGTATCCAATTGCCATAGCTGTTTTTCTGTGGGGCGCCGAATGTCCATATTAGTTCATTCAGTCCACGTTATTAATAAGCATTGTTCATCTTCTCCACAAATTATGAGAATTCTCAAGTTCTCAGTCTGTAACCAATTTTTATTAACAACAAAACATGTTCCAGGTCATTTAAATAATATTGCTTACTCTCGTTTTGATTTTCAGAGATTCAGACTCCTAAAGCTGATCCTCTCCCCACTCCGACCCCTCCCTATTCAGAACTAATTTTTCTGTAAATCGCCCAATACATCCCCTCATCCTTCAAGCCCAGGAAACTTTGCTTCACAGTGTCTCGCCCTTGAAACTTACTGGTCTGTCTGGACCTGTTTTAAAAACGTTCATGTTACCTTCAATGTTCCGTTTCCATCTTACTCCACCTCAGTTATCGCCTCATTAGTCGTGTTCCTTTGAAACAGTCACAAAAAAGTCTTCAAAATATCAAAATAGACGCTTCAGCCATTCAGTTTTTTCATAAACTCATATTCAGTGCTCCCAGCCCTATTCTCACTAACTCTCAACTCTCCTTACTCCTCAAAGGACTCCAGTGCTCCGAAGTGCCTTCCTCCCTCTTTCGTTTGCCTATCACGTCAGATATGCTTTCTCGTGTATTTTCATTCTCAGATCCGAGTACCTCTTTGCTTCACTCAGTAAAACTCTTGAAGCTCTTTTACTAATGACTTTTTTGGTGTTTTTAAGATGCTACGATTACAGCCTCTTCTCATCGTTAGCCATGGATTCCCAGAGATTTATTTCCCTTGTCAGTTAAGGGTTTTGTTTTCCTCTCCTGCGTGCTAATCGTTTTGCGCTCTCTCGAGTGGACAAACTATATCGATATTGAGTCACTCGTCGGATCCCCTTTTTTGTGCTTCGTTCAACAGCCAGGTAGCCGATCAGACCTGCAACTGGTATCAGTCAGTAATCCATCTCACTCTACTCCTTATCTGCGGCATCAATAATCCATCTCACTCTACTCCTTATCTGCGGCATCAGTAATCCATCTCACTCTTCTCCTTATCTGTGGCATTGAGACTGGATATTATTTTGGGGATCTCCTGCCTCGTCTGACGGCCAGGCACGAGATCTTCAATCCAGACAGGTGAAATGCCAAATTCGTTTTGTTTCATTCCTCACATACTGCATCAATAAAAGACTTTGTTTTTACCTAATCAATAGCTTCATGGGGTTTGTCCTGAACTACTGAATAAAAAAAAATAAAGCAGAGAGAAATTGCATAGCTTCATATAATTACAGCTTGAAATATATAATTACAGTAATACCCAGCACACTGGAAAGTAACAGAGATTAATAAGGAATTACTGGGGGGAATATGGGACTATTAAATTCTGTTTATAGAAAAGCAATATATTCCGTTGCTGAGTTGTTCATATACCCACTCTACAGCTCTGCTCACTAAAATGAAAGCACACCCATACAAAGAAGCAATATTTTCACTGCCATATTTTTTTTAATGAATGGAAATTAAATGTTCTCACATCACGTCCAATCACGTTCAATTCCTACTTTAGCAGAAAATCACCCATGACTTCCTACAAGCATGCATTAAACTCCAGGCATCCTTAGTTGACACATCCACTTTTGTCACTTGTGCTTCTTGACATCTGGAATTCTTCCAAGAGATATACTGGGACTGGAGTCCAATCCACTCACTGACATCTTGAGTTAAACCTATTATTTTGATACCCCCAACAGCTTTCTGGTTGAGAGTGCAGGGCTTGAAACCAAATAGAATGAGGGTTGTGGTCTAAACATTATAGCTGTTTCCAGGCTAATACGTACACTATTTATCTTACTCCTTCCATCACCACTGGCTTAACCCATGCCATACAGTGTTTGTGCTGTTATCACTTATTTATAAATATCATGCCAAATAGTCTGGAATCATAAATACGTTGAGCTTCTAGGAGAACACAAATGAATACCAGAATGGTTTTTCAGACATCTAAAAAATAAAAATAAAAACTGTAAGATGATGATTTTAAAAAGGCTGATGAATTACAACATTCAGGGTGACAGCTTTCAAAAACAAAAATAAAGAAATCACTTTATTTCTAAGTTTCTTTTTAGTATTACTACATATACTGTTGAGTGTTTTATAGTTCTTAATTGCATTAATGCCGAGGTTCCTTGCCTTAATGGTGATTCCAAGGTTTTCAATTAGTTTTAAGGTATGTGGCACTTTGTCCAAACTCAATGACCCAGATGTTAAATGGTGTGGCAGCTGAGGATTGGAGGAGCGGATTGGAGGAGCGGATGCGCTCGTTAACCTAGGGGTCATGAGCGAGGATATAAACAGGGGTCATACATTCCTTGGTAAATGGTTAGAGACAACCTACAAGGAGCCTGTGTTACCGTCCTGTAAACCGTGAGTTTGTTTTGTCTGTTAGTGTTTGTGATAACTGTCTGTTTGTTTTAAACTAGACTTCCTATAACATGATCCGGAGCTGTAGCAGAAGCCAGCATAAACCCGGACTTCACTTTCACCCCTGCATTTCACGAAGAACTGTAATACACCACTTGCACTTATTTCACTATCACTAGGAACTGTGTTTGTGTTTTGTGTTTAGTGTTGGTGTGTAAAACTGGACTTTTTGGTTGCGGGTCAAACCCGGGGATTTACAAATACCGAGTGATACACGCCGCTGTATCACTCCAACATTATTATTCACAGGTGTTTGTCATAAGGCTCTGGACATTGTTAATTAAATCAATAAACACCCTTCCACCTGGAAATCATTGTCTGTCTGTTTTGTATCCGCTCTGCACTGCACTCACCTTTATTCACTTACCACTTTGCCACACACTTTCAAGGTAGTACATAAGAACATAAGAAAGTTTACAAACGAGAGGAGGCCATTCAGCCCATCTTGCTCATTTAGTTGTTAGTAGCTTATTGATCCCAGAATCTCATTAAGCAGCTTCTTGAAAGATTCCAGGGTGTCAGCTTCAACAACATTACTGGGGAGCTGGTTCCAGACCCTCACAATTCTCTGTGTAAAAAAAGTACCTCCTATTTTCTGTTCTGAATGTCCCTTTATCTAATCTCCATTTGTGACCCCTGGTCCTTGTTTCTTTTTTTAGGTCGAAAAAGTCCCCTGGGTCGACATTGTCAATACCTTTTTGAATGCTTGAATCAGATCACCACGTAGTCTTCTTTGTTCAAGACTGAATAGATTCAATTATTTTAGCCTGTCTGCATAGGACATGCCTTTTAAACCCAGGATAATTCTGATTGCTCTTCTTTGCACTCTTTCTGGAGCAGCAATTTCCTTTTTGGCACCAATCCCAACGTGGCATGTAGGGTTGATGGCACTAGAGTTGCCGAGTTTATGCCGGGTTTAGGCAGCAACTCGGGTACATTTTAAACAGCTTCGATATGAAAATGAAACACAAACTATCAGATACAACTCAAAAGTTATCAGATCTAACAGTTAGCAGAAACACCATTTTTAAATGAAAAAATAAACATAAGGCTTTATTTGAAAAATTAGCGCATATAATGCATGACGTAAAAAAATGAAAAACTATAATAAAATAAACATTTCAAAAGAAGGTATTGTGTAAACAGGTGTAAACTGCTATATGCTCATACAAAACTGTAAAAACGAGGTAATTATTTTCAAAAATAATATAAAAAAGAAAATAACATGAATGCGCATTCAGGGAAACATACTTCAAAGTAGCCCCCGTATTGGCACTATCCACACAGATGTAACGCTTATTATGTGTTTATTTAGCAGACGCCTTTATCCAAGGTGACTTTCAGAGACTAGGGTGAGTGAACTATGCATCAGCTGCAGAGTCACTTACAACTACGCCTCACCTGAAAGATGGAGCACAAGGAGGTGAAGTGACTTGCTCAGGGTCACACAAGGAGTCAGTGGCTGAGGTGGGATTTGAACCAGGTACCTCCTGGTTATAAGCCCTTTTCTTTAACCACTGGATCACACGGCCTTCACACAGATATCAGAAGTTTTATTTTTATTGCATTTAGTTACCTGGCATTGTTTTCTGTTGCGCGTGTCACTTGATGCCCACTGTATCCAGGTTGAGATGCGTTTCCCTGCCGCTTTGCAATTTTCTGATCTAAATGTTTCTGCCAAAGCTCTGTGGCTAGCATCTAGATGAAATCTCTCCTACTGATATTTTCCCTGGTGCATTCCTTGTACAAAACAAAGGAATTGATGGCTGCCATGTCCAGTACATTATAAAATACAGCAAACCAGTGTATATTCAGTGGAGGTAGAGAACAAACTGGCTTGTATATACATATAAAAATAACGTATTGTAGGTCATATTAACAATAAAAGCATGTATAGTAATAAGCCGTCAAAATGACGTCTTTTGGCGGTTCTAGGTAGAAGTGCTTAAAACTTTTTAATGTTTGCGATTCAGACTTTCAAACGCCGTCAGGGTATTTAATGCATGTATTTAGGAAAAGTCAAGAACAGACAACCGCGGATCTTTAATACACGCAGAGTAATTTAAATTTTAAAAGTGAAAACCGTCAAAATGACTACCTTGGCAGTTCTATGGTTAGTTAATATGGTGCATTAGTTAGTTAAAATGGTGCATTCTGGCACAGTTTTGGACAGTTTAAGCATGTGCTAGACTAGTAGTGGTCTGCTTGTAGCATCAAGGCTCCTGCAATACAAGACTGGATGAAAATGTGTGTGGAATTGGTGACCGCACCTTTAATTGTGTACAGTTGTAATATTGGAAACAGTATGCTGCAGCTCCCATGCTCAGCATTAGTCAAGTCCTGATTTGACAGCATGTACTGTAACACAGACAGCTGTCATGATTACATGCTATCATTTATTTTTCAGTAAAAACAAGTTTAAATTGCAGCATGTTCGTTCTGTTATTTTCGATATTAAATACACCACACCAAGCACATTGTCATATATTTTAGATAGTACACTTCGTAATTACAGTCAGAAGTATTTCTATGTGTTCTGTTTTCACCTTTCTGGTCAGTTTGAGAAATAAACTTTGTTTTCCCTGCAACAGCTGACTCTGCTTAGTACAAAACTCACGCTCCATTACTGTTTTTTATTATGGTAACATCTTTTTTTTTTTAATTTACTAAATCACCAATTGATTTTACCCCGTTTTTCTCCCAATTTGAAATGTTCAATTATACCTTTAGACTCAGCTTTCCGTTACCACCCCTGCGCTGACTCAGGAGTGGCAAAGACGAACACACGCTGTCCTCTGAAGCGTGTGCCGTCAGCCGTCCGCTTCTTTTCACTCTACAGGGGTCGCTAGTGTGCGGTGATCTGAGGACACCCTGGCCGACCTAAGCCCTCCCACCTCCCCCCGTGGCAGGGCTCGGCCAATTGTGCGCCGCCTCCTGGGAGCTCCCGTCCACGGTCGACAGTGGAATAACCTGGACTCAAACCACCGACCTCCAGGTTACAGGTAGCATCTGTGGCAGGACAGGGCCCTGCCTGTAAATAATATTGTTTAGTGGTGATTTGGTGGTGGTTGGCAGGGATGGGGTTAATTGCCAAAATACATGTGAGAATGTGGCTGGACTAATTGAATCATTGATGATAATTCAGCTCCAGCCACATGGTATAAAAAAGGGGAGAAATCCTTTGTTTGGTAGAGGAGTAGAGCTGTGCTGTGCTGTGCTGTGCTGTGCTGTGCTGTGCTGTGCTGTGCTGGGCTGGGCTGGGCTGGGCTGGGCTGTACTTTTTGTTAGTAGTGAAGGCGATGTTTAAACCTTTTGTTTTGGCCCTTGAGCTGGTTATTTTGTTCCTGTTTAATGTGTTCCTTTTTATTTAGCTTTGTGAGCAGTGTTTTTGTTTGTTCAACTGTGATTTATTTTTGTGTTTATTAAACTGCACAGCAGTGTTTAAACTACAGCTTCCTTGCCTCTGAGTTTCCTTCCCAGCTGATACCATCTGGGCCCGCAACGCTACCCTGTCACACCATCTTTAATATCTTAAATTACCAAGCTTACTTCTTTGGCTGGAGAGATATTATCATCTAACTAGGCAATGTGCTGCACAATTAAATCATCCTAAACTCCTGACGGTAAACAATTTTGAAGCTGCAAATGTTATTTTGGCACTCTACCATTTGACTGGCGAAAAATAACAGGTTTATTGGAATTCACAAAAAAAAACAACCTTGGTATGGTAGCCTTTTCACTTCCTTGTTTAAGCTTTTGCTTAAGTTTTCAGGGCATTTTGTCAAATGCATGTAGCAATGTGGTAAGTGGCACGTGCAGGTGCAGGGGTGATGCAGTGCAGTAATGAAACACAGCAAGTTTTAATCCAGTTTGGAACAGTCTTTAATTGTATCCAGGTCTGGTGACCAAACAATAATCCCCCTGGCAATACAAATCAATGTGTAGAGCACGGCAGGAAACAATAACTGGTTTTGCAAACCAAATAATAGTACACGTTACAATACAATACAACAGTCCAGGTGCGTGCAGTAGTGTTGGTGGTGGGTGATAACAATTTAAACAGTGACTGTAGTGCCGTGTTGTTCCGGGTAGTGCTGGCCCAAGGCGACAGCTCCGGAGACATGTTAGCCGTGAATTTACAAAACAAAAGACAATTACTAACAACGACAAAAACAAACAAAACACTCATGAATACTGCTTACAATAATACACAGGGGATCTCTCCTGGTCCTTCCAGCATGTTGTCTGTATCCTCCTTTGTAAAAACTTGTGAAAAGTAATCATTTAATATATTTGCTATTTTTTTTTCTTTGTCTATGATTTTGCCATTTGTGTCGTAGACATTTAACCTCCTCTTTGAATGTTCTCTTGCTGTTATATTATTGGAAAAACATTAATTAAAACTATAATTACTATAATGTGACAAAATGGACTGAATGATAATACCTGAAACTAATCGTAATGTTTAATAAAGTAGCCACCGCAAATATAGTATTAGACGGTGGATCACACCGGTCCACAGCTTATTTTGAAAACCCTGTCATGCTGTCTTGAATCCCTTTATACTGTATTATCTGCCTGCTAGGAAACAAGGAAAACACATTCTGATGATTGCTGAGTAAGTTGGCACAGGTCATTTTGGTACAATTTACGGTTGTACCAGGAAAGGTTTTGAAACATTCTGTAAGAAACTAAGGTTGATTTGATATTCCTCAGCCAAGCCAGGATAACCCTCCTCTAAATTTATATAGAATATTATAGTACTGTAAAATGCTGTAATCCCTATATCTTGAGGACATAGGTTGATAAAATCAACCCCATACAATATACAGATAGCATTAGCCATTTTCAATATCATTTTCTCTGCATAGCGGGAAATTAAAGTAAATTTAATGCATATTTAAACACTAAGGTGGAAACATCAAACCTCTGTAGCCCAGTTTATCCAATCGGGCATTGTTGGATCTAGTTGAAGAGCCTGCTGAAAAGAAGACTGAACACAACTATATAATAATGGGTAACACTTTATTTTGAAAGGTACACATATCTATTTCATTTATATAAAATTAGCTACCCATTTAATTCAAGATCAGTCCCATGGTAATACACCAGGGTATTTGTGTGTATCCACCATTAGACAGTAATTGAAATGTTTTGATTATATGTTGAGTACTGTATGTTTAAGACTTTTATTGGCAGCAACAAATATTCATCAAAAAAAGGATAGCTAATACATGGGTTATTGTCATTTTCATATGGTTGCATTTTGGCATGGCTTTCGACTGTTTATAACCAGTAACGAAAGAAATGGGTAATTGCATATCAATAAAATACCTGCCACACAAAATAAACTGTAAACACCAACAAAAGTAGTATTATCAAAGCCAGCTTTTCCCCCATAAATAAGTATTTTAGCTGTCGTTTGCTGTTAATGCTTTTTGTATGGAATGTGATTTTTTGTGGTTAGCAGCATCTTCTTGGAAACAATCAACCATTCCTCATTTAATATGTCCCAAGGTTCTTGCACATTGGAGTTTGTCTTTGCCAGCTTTTTAAATAGTCCCTGAAGTAGAGAATGGGATTTACATTAGTAGGTTAGCTAAGCAGAACTTTTAGCATGGCTGATGATTCAGTAGATGACTCCTGTAAAAATGTTTAAAGTTAATGGAATTATCTAATGTGCAATGTATCTTAATGATGTTCAATGTCCATTTTATGCTTATTTACATTCACGCAACTAAGTGTCTGGTACCGGGCTATGGCACAGGGGTGGTGGTCGGGGCTGTGGTGTTGGTGGTCTCCTCACCTCCCCCCCTTCTTCGTAGCCGGTAGCTCCCCTTTGTGGGGCTCCAGCCACAGTATATTTTTTATTATTTTCTCCCCAATTTAGAATGGCCAATTATTTTTAGACTCAGCTCACCGCTACCACCCCTGCGCTGACTCGGGAGGGCAAAGACGAACACACACTGTCCTCCGATGCATGTGCCGTCAGCCGACCACTTTTTTTCACACTGCGGACTCGCCATGCAGCTACCCAAGAGCTACAGCGTCGGAGGACAACGCAGTTCTTGGGGAGCTTACAGGCAAGCCCGCAGGCGCCCGGCCAGACTACAGGGGTTGCTGGTGAGCGGTGAGCCGAGGACACCCTGGCCGACCTAGCCCTCCATCCCCCCAGGCGGCGCTCGACCAATTGAGCGCTGCCCTCTGGAAGCTCCCATCCTCAGTCGGCAAAGGAATAGCCTGGACTCGAACTCGTGACGTCCAGGCTACAGAGCGCATCCTGCACTCCACGTGGAGCGCTTTTATTGGATGCGCCACTCGGGAGCCCCGTTATATAAGTTGGTTTTAACAAAATATTCTGTTGCCAAATAAGTTGCAGTCAGCCCTCAGCATTCTTTATTTCCCTTGTATCTTAACTTTTCTGTTTTTCTTGCTGAGATCTGAAAAAGTATTCAGGTTTTCTGGACATCTATCATGAAACTTCACAATGTCACTTTCAAGTCTGTTCATGGAACTAAGTGTAAGACATTTCTCCAACTTCTGCCCCAAGCAAATCTTTTGCTTCACAGCTTCAGTTGCTTTACAAAACATTTGCTTCATCCTTTCTTATTCTGGACTTTTGGAGATCTTGGTGTTGCACATCAGGTGAATTCAGACCAATCATGTCTCTCAGTGTACTTAAGCAAGTGGTCCTGTAATCTGCTGCTAAATAGTATTTGCTTAAGGCAGCTGGATTCAGGCTGAAGCCTTTCATACCACCTGGTATTCTTATTTACAGTTTATTTACAGTTTCTTCCACGGCCTGGTCAACAGGAAAGGACCCAAATTAATTTTGTGATATTCCTATTTGAACAGCAAAGCCACCCTGTTCCATATATTCATTGACGCAGGGATTTTCAGCTGGCAGGTGTACCATGTCTGAGTAATATACAGGTAAGTATTGGGCATAGTTGAGTTGATCATAGGCAAAACACCAAGCGATAAGCCCACGTACCGCAGACAAATGAAGCTACCAATTATTTTTTCTTGATTCTCGAGGAGGCCGCAACAAAACATCAACAATGTCTATATGAGACATCTAAAACAATGCAAGATTCCCTCAATCATTTTGCAACACATAAAGGTAGGTAGAAAAGAGTTTTGTGATCGAGCATATGATTTTGAAAAAGGTCATTGAATGTTTTGTGACAGATTTCTTCTGAGAGATCACTGGTAAGCTCAAGTACACAGTCAATGTCATACCTTTCTTCACTGAGATTCAGCTCAGCGCAGGGAATGTATCTTTTCCATGCAACTCTTAGCAGGGCTTCATACACTACTTTGTGCAACCTGATAGCTCTATTGTACATTCGTCCTTCCAAAGCAACTGACACTGACCCTTTTGCAAGGACACCAGACTCAATGGCAAGATCTTTCAATCCAGAATCTTGAAACCTTTTCCCAAGAATTAAAAGGAGAGTGTATGTTGTATGGAAGACACCCAATCTGAGAACAATGTTGATGTGTTTCCATTTTATCACAGCAGCTTTGCTGTACAGGGCTTGGTCAAAAACACATACAATACTTTTTTCCAGGTCTAGAGATTCTTTACGTTTGTTTGACTGGTTGACAATTTCATTAACTGTGGACATGCTGGTTGCAGGTGCATTTATTGTAGGCATGTAACCAATGCTGTTCAGAGATATATTTCTGGTTCTTGTACTTGGATATTGAAGCCTGTCCAGGAACTGACCTGATTTTGTAATGCGTTCTGCATAGGGCCCATAAGCTGAACCATTCTTGCTCATAGTGGTGGTCCTTTTTTTCCACCAGCATTGTACACTGGTATGCGTTGCTCACCAACATCAATACTTCTTTGTTTTGATTTCTGCACTTCTGGTACTTCTCTGAGAATCTGTGGACCACTAACAACAAGTGGTTGAACTGCAAGACCATTCACTCTGTGGGTTGTCCCTCCCCCTGACAATGTCTCTTCCAACCTGTCAAGATTATCCCAGCCAAGAGTGGTGTCTACATGTGGTTTGTTGCTACCTGGCAAAGGCACACTGATGTCAGGTAACAGTGGTAACTTTTGCATGCAGAGAACTGTGCCAATCGCTAACAATTGAGAGTATGATATGCTGTGACCAAATCTGTTCTTTGTCATAATCACTTCAGTGTTGCCTGTGAGTGATTTCACTGCTGATGGTAAAAGTATGTGCTTTGGGGGTTTTACCTTTCCTCTACTAGAGCTAAAGATCAGATCTTGGCCTATGGATAGAATAAACCAATGAACTGTATGTGTTACAGTACACTGCTCTCCAGTCAGCAGGGATTGCAGGGACTGTGACAGTGGCTGTGGTAGATTCACGTGATACTTAAGAGTGATGGATCAGGAGGTCAAGGGGTATATGTTTCTATTGTGCCACACTCTCTCCCTCAGAATGAATGTCATCGTGATATTTCACTTTTTTCACATTTGCAAGTATATCATGGCTTTGAAGTGCAATTTTTTTACCGGAGAGCATATTAAATTACTTTGCAAAACCCACAATGCTTACTAATATAAAATAAATAGACTAACTGCTTACTGAAGATGTTGGATAGATGCCAGAAAGAGAAGAATATCTCCTGAATGGTGAACTCCTTCACACAGATTATATAGTGAAGAATCTAAAGAAAACAAGGCAGTGAAAAAACGGCACCTGTCAAACAATGTTGTGTAAAATCGAGACCATACAAGGTATTTATAAAATTCTTTCTGATCCTATTTGAGTGTATTTTAAAACTTTTTTTTATAGCATTCAAACTACGTAAGTCGGATATACTTAATCATGTTGTGAAAAAATTTGTTTCATAATAATCGTCTGACCCTCAGCTGTTTAGAAAGGTATAAGTCGTCATACTTTTGTGCTGATATAAGCCCTGAAGTGAAGACATGTCAGTTGGCCCTCCACAAAAATAGATTTTTTGTGAATAAAAGGGGCTAAAACTTTGATCCTTTAATAATACCCTTTAGCTGTTTTTCTGACAAGTCTATCAAGTATGATTTGATTACCCATCCAGGTGGTAGTGGAAATTGGTGCAGTGTGAGTTATAGAAGCTAATATATATATTGTGACAGATAAGTAAGTGGGTGTGTCCAAAAACCGGAGGTCCAGACAGGAGTTTCTCAAAGAGAGGACAGTATGGTCCAGGTAAGTTTATTATTTACACAAAATAAACAAACAAACCAAAATAATATGCCTAGCCCTTTGCGGGCCTAACTAACTTCCTTCTTTGTCCCTCTTTACACAGTGAAACAAACAAACACTGATTGAGTCTGTAGGCAAGTATTTCCCCTGTTCACCAACAGGGGCAGTATGGATGATTTGTAAGGTGAGTGGAGTCAAATTAACCTTGGCGATTTTATTCACCCACCGATTTAACTATAAACACAATTGCATAAACAACAGCAGTCCAGAATCACATATCCCTTTCAAGCTTGCAACAGGTTTCGGTGTTCCAGTTTTATTCCGAGCAATCTGGAGTCTGTTCCCTGCGGCAACCTCCCACGAACTGCCTTGACTCTCTCAGCTTGCCTCCTTATATACCCAGGAGTCTCCGTCCATCCTGTCTCTGCCACGGAGGCTCCTTGGACATGTAGTTTTTACTCTTGGGCGGCCATTTCTTTCAATTTTTATATATATATATATATATATATATATATATATATATATATATATATATATATATATATATATATATATATACATATATATACAGTCACCTCCAAAATTATTAGTACCCGTGATAAAGATGAGCAAAAAAGACTGTATAAAATAAATAATACCAGTACTGAGCTATATTGTAATTTTCCAAAATGTGGAATATATTTAACTGTATTAATGATTCAATGGATTCAACCAAAATTACACATTTATTATTATTATTATTATTATTATTTCTTTCTTAGCAGATGCCCTTATCCAGGGCGACTTACAATTGTTACAAGATATCACATTATTTTTACATACAATTACCCTTTTATACAGTTGGGTTTTTACTGGAGCAATCTAGGTAAAGTACCTTGCTCAAGGGTACAGCAGCAGTATCTCCCACCTGGGATTGAACCCACGACCCTCCGGTCAAGAGTCCAGAGCCCTAACCACTACTCCACACTGCTACCCCAAATTATAAATTTATTTCCAAAAAAAATTAAGTGTCACAATTATTGGCAACCTTGTTTTCAGTACTTTGTGCACCCTCCCCTTGCAAGGATAATGGCACTGAGTCTTTTTCTATAATGTTTAATGAAATTAGAGAACACATTGGGAGGGATCTTAGACCATTCCTCCATACAGAATCTTTCCAGATCCTTGATATCCTTCGGTCTGCGCTTATGAACTGCCCTCTTCAATTGAAACCACAGGTTTTCAATGGGGTTCAAGTCCGGAGACTGAGATGGCCATTGCAAAATGTTGATTTTGTGGTCAATTAACCATTTCTTTGTGGATTTTGATGTGTGCTTGGGGTCATTGTCTTGCTGGCAGATCCACTTGCGGCCAAGTTTCAGCCCCCTGGCAGAGGCAACCAGGTTTTTGGCTAAAATGCCCTGGTACTGGTTAGAGTTCATGATGCCGTTGACCTTAACAAGGGCCCCTGGACCAATGGAAGCAAAACAGCCCCATAACATCAAAGATCCATCGCCATATTTTACAGTAGGTATGAGGTTCTTTTCTGCACATGCATCCTTCTTTCGACGCCAAACCCACCGCTGGTGTGCGTGGCCAAAGAGCTCTTATTTTCGTCTCATCTGACCATAGCACTTGGTTCCAATCGTAGTGTCAATGCAAACTCCAGGCGCTTACGTTTGTTGGTTGCTCTCAATAAAGGCTTTTTGTCTGGCAACCCTTCCAAATAGCCTATTGGCATGTAGGTGGTGTCTAATTGTAGATTTGGAGACTTGGTGACCCCAAGATGCAACCAAGTTCTGTAATTCTCCAACTGTGGCCCTTGGATTTCCGTTTGCCTCCCGAACCATCTGCCTCACTGTGCGTGGGGGGCAAGATACACTTGCGTCCTCTACCAGGCAAGTTTACCACTGTTCCAGTGGTTTTGAACTTCTTAATTATTCCCCTAATAGTGGTAAGTAGTATATTTAGTTTTTTAGCTATTGTTTTGTACCCATTGCCTGATTTATGAAGATCAACAACCATTTGTCTCTTTTCATTTGTGAGGTCTTTGCCTTTTCCCATGGTGATGGATGACAAATGGATTTCATATGCATGTTACCTCATTTTTATACCCCAGTGAAACAGGAAGCCATGGAAGGCCACAATACAGTTCCTTAAGACTGTGATGAACTTAAAGAAGTAGAATGTTTATGCAGATTTAATTTTGTTTGATTTTATTTATAAGAATCTTTAGGGGTGCCAATAATTCTGACACCTATCTTTTTGAGAATTTTTTTTATTACTCGTTAATAAAAAAACTTTTTCTCTGAGCAATTGTATTAGAATAAAATAATATGGTTTTCCCATATATTTGAGCATAAAATTTAGCTCATTACCTGTGTTGTTTATTTTATTATTATTATTATTATTTATTTCTTAGCAGACGCCCTTATCCAGGGCGACTTACAATTGTTACAAGATATCACATTATACATTATTTCACATTATTTTTACATACAATTCCCCATTTATACAGTTGGGTTTTTACTGGAGCAATCTAGGTAAAGTACCTTGCTCAAGGGTACAACAGCAGTGTCCCCCAGTGGGGATTGAACCCACAACCCTCCGGTCAAGAGTCCAGAGCACTAACCACTACTCCACACTGCTGCCCTTATACAGCCTTTCTTGCTCATTTTTATCAAGGGTGCCAATAATTTTGGCACCCTTTTTATACCCTTGCTAAAACGCCCTTCATTATAATGAACCTTTGGAATAAAAACTCAGTTTGGGATTCTTGCATGTTGGGTTAAGATTTGGTGCACTTTGAAATGATTTATGTCAGATTGATTTTGAATAAACGTTCAGCTTCAATTCGGGATTTTTGCTTTTTGGTACTGCATTTTAATTATTTAACAAATAGGATAAAGCAAAGGCAGAACTGCATACTGCATATATGAGAGGAACAGGTACAGTGCCTTGCGAAAGTATTCGGCCCCCTTGAACTTTGCGACCTTTTGCCACATTTCAGGCTTCAAACATAAAGATATGAAACTGTAATTTTTTGTGAAGAATCAACAACAAGTGGGACACATTCATGAAGTGGAACGAAATTTATTGGCTATTTCAAACTTTTTTAACAAATAAAAAACTGAAAAATTGGGCGTGCAAAATTATTCAGCCCCCTTAAGTTAATACTTTGTAGCGCCACCTTTTGCTGCGATTACAGCTGTAAGTCGCTTGGGGTATGTCTCTATCAGTTTTGCACATCGAGAGACTGAAATTTTTGCCCATTCCTCCTTGCAAAACAGCTCGAGCTCAGTGAGGTTGGATGGAGAGCATTTGTGAACAGCAGTTTTCAGTTCTTTCCACAGATTCTCGATTGGATTCAGGTCTGGACTTTGACTTGGCCATTCTAACACCTGGATATGTTTATTTGTGAACCATTCCATTGTAGATTTTGCTTTATGTTTTGGATCATTGTCTTGTTGGAAGACAAATCTCCGTCCCAGTCTCAGGGACGGAGATATTTGGCTCCATCCATCTTCCCATCAATTTTAACCATCTTCCCTGTCCCTGCTGAAGAAAAGCAGGCCCAAACCATGATGCTGCCACCACCATGTTTGACAGTGGGGATGGTGTGTTCAGGGTGATGAGCTGTGTTGCTTTTACGCCAAACATAATGTTTTGCATTGTTGCCAAAAAGTTCGATTTTGGTTTCATCTGACCAGAGCACCTTCTTCCACATGTTTGGTGTGTCTCCCAGGTGGCTTGAGGCAAACTGTAAACGACACTTTTTATGGATATCTTTAAGAAATGGCTTTCTTCTTGCCACTCTTCCATAAAGGCCAGATTTGTGCAGTATACGACTGATTGTTGTCCTATGGACAGAGTCTCCCACCTCAGCTGTAGATCTCTGCAGTTCATCCAGAGTGATCATGGGCCTCTTGGCTGCATCTCTGATCAGTCTTCTCCGTGTATGAGCTGAAAGTTTAGAGGGACGGCCAGGTCTTGGTAGATTTGCAGTGGTCTGATACTCCTTCCATTTCAATATTATCGTTTGCACAGTGCTCCTTGGGATGTTTAAAGCTTGGGAAATCTTTTTGTATCCAAATCCGGCTTTAAACTTCTCCACAACAGTATCTCGGACCTGCCTGGTGTGTTCCTTGTTCTTCATGATGCTCTCTGCGCTTTAAACGGACCTCTGAGACTATCACAGTGCAGGTGCATTTATACGGAGACTTGATTACACACAGGTGGATTCTATTTATCATCATTAGTCATTTAGGTCAACATTGGATCATTCAGAGATCCTCACTGAACTTCTGGAGAGAGTTTGCTGCACTGAAAGTAAAGGGGCTGAATAATTTTGCACGCCCAATTTTTCATTTTTTTATTTGTTAAAAAAGTTTGAAATATCCAATAAATTTCGTTCCACTTCATGATTGTATCCCACTTGTTGTTGATTCTTCACAAAAAATTACAGTTTCATATCTTTATGTTTGAAGCCTGAAATGTGGCAAAAGGTCGCAAAGTTCAAGGGGGCCGAATACTTTCGCAAGGCACTGTACATGTAATTCTACACAACCAACTCATCTCATTAACTCACTCCAACAGTATCGTTATTATTATTATTATTATTATTATTATTATTATTATTATTATTATTATTATTTGTTTATTATTATTATTTGTTTATTTAGCAGAGGACTTACAGAGACTAGGGTGTGTGAACTATGCATCAGCTACAGAGTAACTTGCAACAACGTCTCATCCGAAAGACGGAGCACAAGGAGGTTAAGTTTTTTGCTCAGGGTCACACAATGAGTCAGCGACTGAGCCGAAATTTGAACTGGTTACAAGACCCTTTCCACTGGACCACACAACCTCTTTCATTTGATTGTCCTTTCGCTATAACGAACCCCTCGATATAACGAACAAAAGGCTTGGACCCCAACAGGTTTGTTATAGCGAGGGTGTACTGTATATATATAAATACATATACACTATATATATATATATATATATATATATATATATATATATATATATAAAACCAGCTATTTTATTATTCATATAGGAAGATAGGGGCCCAGAAATGTATGTTTGCCTAGGGCCCCATGATGTGTTAATCTGGCCCTGCTGTAATGGTGTAGGGAGTCCTCATGAATGATATCAATAAAAAGACAAAAACATTGTGTCATTAATGACGCATAAATAGATTGTGCTGCTGATTGTATTGAAGATAGACAGATGATATCAGACAGAGAGCACTTCTGTATGTGGTTGACTTTGTAGTTTAAGGTCATATTGCTGTCTGTGAGCCCAGGAGCTTCTCATGTGTTTTATCTCACTACGAAAGCGACGGAATTCACCCCCTCCACAACTTTTCCCATGCCTGAAGCTGCAGCAGGATTACATTGATCCCAGCCTCAGGGCAGGTTCACAGGGTAAAATTAGTCTTAAGCCCAATTCGCAAGAGACTAAAAACCCCCATATTAAACAGGTGGCTTCAGAATCTTTACTGACATCAGTGAAATTTAGCCCTGTGCCAATAGTCCATTTCTTTTTATCCCAGATAATTTTCTCGGAGGTCCTCAGATTTTTTTTACAGAACATCAGGACCTTCTGTAAAATGTCAATCCTGTGTGAATCAACCATGTCAGTGTTATGTTAGAATTGATATAAGCATTTCCGGAGTATTTGCCTCAAAGCAATACCAGCCTACAACAAACCATAATAGAATATTGTGGCAGGCTGGCTCGCAGTGGTGAGGTGTGGTGACGTCACGGACCAGGAAGTACAGAAACCAAACCAATGGATGGGCGGGTGAAGCTGAGTGCAACAGAACTCAGCTGGATTTATTAATAATTAAACACAAGATTTAAACAAAACACAAAACAAAAAGGCACAAGGGCCAAACGAATAAACAGACAAACAAGTAAGTGACGTGCTGGCTAATCCAGCACGTTTTAGCAATTGTTATCGTCTGCTCGCTCTCTGCTCTCTCTGCTCTCCGTACTCTCCTCTGTACACACCCCCCCCCTGCAGATCGGACAGCTGCAGGTTCTTATACTCTGGCCGAGGGGTTAACTAGCTGTTAATTATCTTATTACCCCTCAGCCAGAGTCTGCACGCGTTTGGTAAGGATGCATGACTGTCAGCTAGTTAAATAATCAGTAGCTGATCAGTCATGCATCCTCACGGGGTTTTAAATATAAATAATAAAAGACGCTGCGCTTTTAACTGCGCCGCAAACAAAAATACAAATAATAATAAATAGGGGCGGGACACTCCGCCACAATATTAAAATTGGTTGGTCCTGAGATTGTACAGTTCAGTAAAACACTGCGACTGGGCATAACCAAATGGGGACGGGTGAAAATGCAAAACATAAAATTAGAGATTCTTAAATGTATTCTTTGAACAAAGCATTTGAAGATATGCATGAAAATACATCTCACTCAAGGGACGAAGCGGTTATTCGAAGTGGTCAAGGTGCCGGTAGCCTTTGGAAAAGAATGTACAAAAAAATGAAAAGTCACTCAGTTGATAAGCTTCATTCTTTCTCTATCTTGCAGTTATTTCCATTTGGTTAATTGTTTACAAATCATGCACAAAAGCACCCTCTCTGGACACAACATCGTATTTCATTTTGAATTTAATCCACATCTGGGAGGTTACTAGACGTCCTCTGCTTTTGACCAACTCACACATCTATTTTGTAGTCCTGTGCGTATCATGCTTTAAAGATGTAATTGCTAATTTAAAAGAAATCTACCATTTACACTCCACTATTATCCACTATAGGAGGCTGTGTGGTCCAGTGGTGAAAGAAAAGGGCTTGTAACCAGGAGGTCCCCGCTTCAAATCCCACCTCAGCCACTAACTCTTTGTGTGATCCTGAGCAAGTCACTTAACTTCCTTGTGCTCCGTCTTTTGTGTGAGAAGTAGTTGTAAGTGACTCTGCAGCTGATGCATAGTTCACACACCCTAGTCTCTGTAAGTCGCCTTGGATAAAGGCGTCTGCTAAATAAACAAATAACATTAATTGCACACCCTGAGGAATACTGCTTATGCCTTCACTTCTCTGAGAAATGCTTGTTTCCTTCTCATAAACTGTGTTTGATTTCAATAGAACTTAAACGAATGGGTTTAAGGCAGCATTTACTATGTGGATCTTCCACTAGATATATTATATAAATCTGTATTTATATTTTGTGGAATATCCACTTAAAAAGTATTTCTCTTTTGTGTATCATTTGATTCACATGTGTACCTCAAATGTATTTCTCTTTTGCTGGTCCAAGTTTCTGAAACATGTCTTGTTTGAACTATATGTGGTTTGTTTCTCCTTTTGTTACTCCAATACTGGTTTTATGACATATCAAATTAAATGAGAAAAAAAGGAAGCATTTCTCCTAGAATTGGAAGAGACACAAGCACTACATGTTCCCTTTTATTGGATATTTCTGCTCATTTTTTTTAAAGATTTACAGTAAGTAGAGCATGCATAGGCTGATAAGATAGTGTTTCTGCTTCACCAGCACAGAGCTGAGGGGGGCTGTCAAACTCTTAAACTCACAGCACAGTTTATTGAGTCAAGTTTGTTTTAGCTTCCTATTAAGGGTTGGTTAGAAATAGCATTACAAGTGTTAACTCCAAGCAATGTTGTAATATGTGTTAATACCGTGAAGCAAGTGCACTGTATAAATCAAATGGAAATCAATTTGTGTTAAAGATCACCCAGGGGCGTCACGCAACTACATTTTTTTTTTCTTTTTTTGGGGGGGGGTGCGGGGGGGGCACAGCCAAAAGTACTTTAGTTATCATTGGTGGTTATTTAATGGTTTTAAAGGCACATTTGGAGGGTATTTCTTGGTATTGTACTGCTCTACAAAAATGTATGAATATTCAATAGTATTTTTCCTTACCTCCTAGCGTCTATCAGTTAAATTCCAGAATGCGTCCCTAACACACTCCAGGGCTAATGACAGTTCTCTCTGCTTCAACTGCAATTACCATAAGGTCATTCAAGCGATCTTGTATCATGGTTGTTCTTAGATGATTTTCACAAACTTTAGAGGTTTTCATTACGCAAGATGTCACTGAAAGTGCCAGGACTAGCTGGTATAACTTTGCACTTTGGTTGCATGCACCTAGCACGTTACTTTTGCTCAGATACAGATAAATGTCTTTTAGTGAAGTAGGCAGATGTGTATCTTGCAGTATCACAGTTTTCTTGTATTAGCAGCGTAAGGGGTTTATATTGGATTCTGAGATAGCGAAAGTCCAAGCTTTATATGCCAAAAAAAGAGCAAGTCAAGTGTCATTCATGCTGCTCTTGTATTTAAAAAATCTTGTATGCCAAACTGGGTTGAATGTATGCAGCCATGTAACATGCTTATGTTAAACAGCATCATTCCATTTAAAAAAAAACATCACCACTGTGGGTAGTTTTAACAAATTTGACTTCAATTGAATTATTCAGGTTTCCACTTCCACAACCCATTTCTCAACACCACTCAATGAATATATCCAACGATTGTAATCAGGTCCATTCACATCTCAGTGAGAATAAAGCATTAAGACTGTGGAGTGATAGAGAACATAAATGAAGTATAACAGAGAAAGTTTAACTACTTACTATTTTAACTGTATGTTATGCATCTTACTGATTCTTTATATATTTAAGTAAACTGTATATTTATAAGTGTTTGCTGGCTACCTCTAAGCAACAAAATGATAAGTGTAGTTACTGCTGATAGCCTATTATTATTATTATTATTATTATTATTATTATTATTATTATTATTATTATTATTATTATTATTATTTAGCCTAAGTGATAGATTCCAATGGGCTTGTGACTTACAATAATAATTATATTAATATTAATAAGAAACACATTTCTAAACTTTTGATCTATCAGGGTTAAATGTAACTTACTGTGCTGGAAACTATGACTGAACAAGTACTAATGGTATTCGGTAATCTTGTTCACTGCTATAGATCAAAAAAAAAAAAAAACCTTTCCTCCGCACTAAGCTTCATAGGCATAATGACAAAATGCTGTCGCCCCAAAAGTTCTTATCATCCCCATGTTATCTCAGACTGGGTGAACCTTGAGTGCTATAAAAACACTATCACCACAGTAGGAATGTTCTTTTGATTGTCTTGGTTATAGAGATTCACCTTCTATAAAAATAAATACCTAGTACAATCTCTGAGCCTGTGTGCCAGCATTGAGACTAGCACAAATTTTATGGGCTTCGATAATGAGGCTGATCTGTATGAATCAGCCATAGCTGGGTGGGATGGCTACTCAAGACTGCTTACAGATGAGTCCTCATCTTGGTCTTGGTCATTATAAAAATAGAAATATCTGCATTGTCAGCTGTAACCTTCTCAAAACTTGAGTGCCGCTGTCTGTATAAGTGACATTTTTGTTCTGCAGCTAAATTGCAACAAGCACTGCCAAGCACAATTAAAGAATTCAGTGTTAGGAGGGACGATTCAGGCCTCAAGTACACAGCAATCACAGCCCTTTCTGTCGCACACAACTCCTCTGGTCATTTTTCTATTAATGATATCAGGAAGTAGGTCTTTTGTTTGTATTAACGACAGTAACAATTGTATATTTTTGTTAGGCCTTTCACAGGAAACCTTCCTTTCTAATTACAGTTTGTTTATTTATTTTTCCTGTTTTGGCCCTATACCCAAGAATTACTATTGTCTTAAGAATTGGCTATGCTTAAGTAGGGAATAACCACGACTGAGCAGGTACAATCAAGTTGCCTACTACTCAAACAGGCAATTCATTTTATGGGGCCTCTGAAAAGACAGGGTCAATATTGAAATGAATGCAATTAGCATGTAATTCTATTACTATTGCTGGTTTAAGCCAACTACTACAATAAGATCATTTAGGATGTGTTTATTGCATATGGTATAAGACCATTGGTAGAATGGTACCACAGTGGTAACATTCAGATGCTGACATACCAGTCATAGTATAAACCAAAACACACCATTTCAGGGCCAGATGTTTGTTTCAAATCCATTCTGTTGTCATTGCTGGTATTGCTGTGGTCTGTTAATGGTTATACTATGGTTTCCTCAATGTGACATTTCAGTGGAATCCCAATTGTAACCATTCTGAGTTAGTCACCAGGAAACGGAAATCATACAAAGTGAAACAACAAGAAAATAACTGATATTTCACACCCATATCAAGTTGCTCTTTAATTTGCGGTTGCTGGAAAACTCTTTGCATACAGGTATTTGACTTACAATGGGAGTCTGTGAGCTTCTAATTCAAACTTTAAAATAACATGTCACTGTGACAGCCAGAGGAAGAATTCGAACTGTAAATCTCCCTCCTGACCAGAAAGGGCGCTGTGTAAGGTTGATGGTATGCTTCCTCCAAGATGGACTGCCTTGACGGTAGGTGGAAACCGGAAGGTGACCATATTAGGGGGAGCGCGTAGTTGCATGTACCTGGAAGGACTCCATTGCAATCAGCTGCGGGGCAGGTTGATTGCAGGGAGGAGTTTTCGGGTACAAATGGTAATTAGTATTGTTTAAAATAAACCACAAATAAATTAAATGTTTGAGTTGGAAATAAACCAAAATGATGTTTAATCAGAGTAAAAATCCACTAAGGACTTCTTCAGTAGACAAGTCAAGGAATGTTATACATTGTCTTTATAGAAATACTAGAAACAGAGATTGTCCAGAAATACTTCCTGCAAAATAATTAAGAGGAGTGTAACCAGTCTTAAGTGATTTCCATGCAACATAGTGATTTGTGAGCAAATTAACTTTTGAATTTAGCTCATGGTGGTGAACTTGCGGGACTATTCATGACACTTCCCCCAAATTTGAGGAAAAGCACTTGCGAGAGAACTCGCAAACCCATATTTTCCAATGCAGCATCTATTTTGACTCTCACTCAAAAGCACAACTTTTTTTGTAAAAAGGACTTGCGGAAAAAAATGGGTCGTCACAGCCTGAAACGTTTCCAAAGGGGGGCCCGGCAAAAAAAGTTTGAGAACCCCTGGTCTGCTCTGTGTATAAATGCTGACTCATGACACCTCTAAAAGTATCAAGTACGGTGCCATGCTGAATTCTGCATTACTTTGACCTGTGTTTTGATGTTTTAAAAGTACATCTCATTTATAATACAGAAAGTTCACATTTTAAAAATACATTACTAATAGCGTAAGTAATCATACGGACAAATGCAATGAACCACTGACGCATACGCATATCTCAAAATAATGCTAATAGTGCTTAATGCAGCACGTGAACAATATCGATATCATATCAAAATATAGATATTGTAACACAAAACACTAAAATCCAAGTGAGGGGATAATTTAGCATCAGTGGGCTCTCTGGTACTAAACTTTCAAAACAGTTCAGCACCAATTTTCAGAATGATTTGCACCCCTGTGAGTTATTCTTTCATATGCGTTCATGGAAGTGGTTGCTCTTTCTCTAGAGTGATTTTAACAAGACCACAGTGCATCTGGATTACAAGTACAGAAATGAAATAGTGCTGGGGTATGTAGGGCCGTGGGAAACCTTGGAGATACCCCAGCCTTCAAATCTAGTAATGCCACTACTGCAGGATTATCTGTGGATAACCCCTGGGAACAACTCAAATTTGGAAGGTGCCCACTTGAAGACCCCAGAGATGTACCCTACTTAGCTCAATCCAGACGGTTGTCATGCTGATGTGCTGGGGAGGCCGCACTGTGGTTGATCCCCGGAGCCAGCATTGCAGCCATTGTGTGTGCTGATGCACCAGGGAGGCAAAATAAGCTGATCCCTGGAGCCAGCATTACACTTCAGCCATTAACACCAGACAGAAGGATATCTACATCATCATATGGAAGGAAACGTAAATGGATGGAGACACATATGGATCACATTAGTTTACTGTAAAGCTACGTCTTAGTTGGTGCTTATCTTGGCGACAACCGAGTTCAAATCAGCATGAAGTTTTAACATGTACTCTCGTGTAATGGAAATCATAACCACCTTTAGATGAAAACTATTTGCGTCACACTGTTCTGATCTGAATTGTCAGTTTTAGCAAAGATAGCCAATGCAATGTGCACTATGGTCTTAAGATCTGACTGCCACGATAGTCAGGCTATATAGGAGGTAATGCTGTGGAGTGTTATGAACATAATATTATGAACTGATTTTTTTTTTTTTTTTTTGCGATGACTTGTTTTTCATTTGTAATTTTGTATGGCTTCCAATATGTTAAAACTATTATCACTACAAGGATTTTGCCAAGTCAGGTTTGTTTAAGATGGGAGTTTTTCTTACAAGTGACAACCAAAAACGAAAATATTTATGATGGAAGCTGTTTAACCTTTAATGGAACTACAAAAGGGTATATTTGCAGAACAGAACTGAATACTGTCTTTAAACAACTTCAGTTGTTTTGCATAACGAGATGTGATAAATATTAAAAGAAAATATTGTTACAAGATGGCTCACATAAAAAATGGATGCAAAGTAGGAAATTTAAGATCAGCAAAAGGTGCGCTTACTTAATACACATGGATAAAAAAAGAATGTTATAATAAACAAGTTAATTTCTGCAAGTATACCCTATGGTACTGCCTTTAAAGGTGAAACAACTTTAATGGTACATATTTCATACGTGGCTGTTTTCATTTCTATGCCAGGTATTTGCTCCAACCATGCTCTAAATTATTCTGAATTAATTAAACCTCTATTCAATAGTTCATTATTTAATTGTACCAATTACCAATACTGTGGAATGGCCCTCTAAGACAGGAAGTACTCACCCCTGTTGTACTACTTCATGTTCTACCTCAGAATTTGCAAATACAGCTATATTAGCCGTCAAGTGTTGTGATATAAAGTTGACCATTCCACAGACTGAGAAAATCTACTGGTTTAATCAGATGACAGGCTCTCAACTAAACTACAAAATGTGATATGAGCTTTGTCATTTAAGAAAACAGAACTTCACATAGACATATTAGATCTTTGTACCCCCACAATTTAGTAATGGTGCATGATAATACAGATATACCGGTATATTGCAATATTCTTCAGGCAATACAATAAATTGGTATTTGGACAACAATACCATATTTTTCATTTAAACTGATTCAGTGAAATGTCTACTGGAAAATATTGGCTATTATCTCATTAGATAATCACTAACACAAAATAAAAAATGGCAGAAGCATACAGAGATTTTGAGCTGGTTAAATTCTGCAAAGCAAAATCACATGTCTGGAATCATTTCCTAAAAAAACATCTAAAAAGGATGGCTGCATCTCATCAAACATTGCGGTATGTTGTTTATGCAAGGCTCAAGTAAAATATGTGGCGGGACCACCAACCTTCCATATCACTTTCACCAGCATCACCCAGGGGTCTTACTGCAGAAGGAACTTCGAGTCCCAGTGCACAATTAAAGGCTAGTACGTTGACTTCAGGCCAAAAACTCTGGGCGAAAATCCCAGCTAATTCTGCAAGGGTGAAAATGATCACTGAAAAGACCACGTTTTTTTAATTAAAGGTCTCAGGCCATACAGAATGGTTGATTCTGCAGACTTCAGAGGCTTGGTGTATGTCCTGGATCCACAATACCAATTATCCAGCAGGAGACAATTCTCTGAGGTAGGTTACATTTTAGGTTACATTAGCCACAGATTGCTGGACTTCACAGTCTTTTATCACAATTACATCCACTCATATCTCCAAAGAATGGGAACTGAAGAACTTTGTTCTCCAGACTCTAATACTACCAGAGAGCCATACAGGTATGTACCCGCATTATATTAGTACATTTTATTAAAATATGAAGATCAAAATGACCATAAATAAAAAATAGGGTTTAGGTTGTACCCAGGTAGTTTTGACAAAAGTTATAGAATTAAATATATAACAACACAGACTCTAAAATCATAGACTCATTTGTGAGGTTTTGACTAGTCACAATATATCGCAGATTTTCCTTCACTATCACAGATCAATTACACAGTGTAACAATTTTTTTTTTTTTTTTTTGGTTCCTGGGTAGTAAGTGTTATTTCCTAATTGCTTATGCCTCAAAAGTATAGAAAATGGCTATTATTCCCCACAAACTTTGCTTTTGTGACCAGGACAGTGATATTTTGAAATGTACCTATTTTCCAGAACATTCCAGATAGATTCAGTGCTGAGTAAACTTGGAGTAACTTCTAGAACTTTCTAGAACTTTCCAGTAATATAAATAGTAGTATAAATACAGGGGCCTTAAGCCCACCAGTTCAGTTTAGTTCCAGCTGCCTAAGTGGATACATATCTGCATTTTTCTGAGATGGCATCAAGAGGCTGCAAGCATCCGGCAGACGCATTTTGAGACTTCAAAATTGTGGCATTCCTGATGTGTCTCCAAGGCGGTTTTACTAAGTTTCCCTGCTATCTTTGCCTTTGGGACAGCAGGGACACCAAGGCGCACTACCATAGGCGGGACTGGCCACAGCGGACCGAGTTCTCTGTGGGGAGGAACAACGTCAAGTGGGAGCCACTGGTGGACCCCCGGAAGGTGCTGATGCCACCACTGCACATCAAATTGGGCCTTATGAAACAATTTGTCAGAGCTCTAGATAAGGAGTCGGCAGCCTTCAAGTACCTTCAAGACTTCTTCCCTAAGCTGTCTGAGGCAAAGGTCAAAGCCGGTGTCTTCGTCGGACCACAGATAAAGAAGATCCTGGAGTGCAATGAATTCCCCAAGAAGCTCACTAGTAAGGAGAAAGCGGCTTGGAACAGCTTTGTCGCAGTGGTTCGGGGCTTCCTGGGCAATCACAAGGCCGAAAACTATGTGGAGCTGGTTGAGACTCTGGTGAAGAACTACGGCACAATGGGCTGTAGGATGTCCCTCAATGTCCATATCCTTGATGCTCATCTTGATAAATTCAAGGAGAACATGGGAGTGTACTCGGAGGAGCAAGGCGAGCGCTTCCACCAGGATATACTGGACTTTGAACGCCGCTACCAAGGACAATATAACGAGAACATGATGGGAGACTACATTTGGGGGCTGATTCGTGAAAGTGATTTACAGTATAATCGTAAATCTCGAAAAACTACTCACTTCTAAATCTTCTGTAGTCATTTTTGTATTACTTTAGTATAAATACATGTTAATTTGGATTCATATGTTGTTTTTTTCTGACTTTATGTGAACGAAAAGACACAAATTTTGAGGCATAAGCAATTAGGAAATAACACTTACTACCCAGGAACAAAAATTGTGTTACATAGTGTTATCGGTGTTAATATATTTTAAATAATTTTGTGTGATATTGGACCAGTATTATAAACTTGTCCAACTGGTCAGTCTTTAAATTTTTATTCACAAGAATTCTTCACTTTAAAAGATCAATTATAAAATGATTTATTTATTTCCTCAGACATTTGAAAAAGTAGTACTGAATTTTAGATTTTTTGTTTCTGTCTGTTGGGTTTATGCAATACTTAATATGCATCTTGAATATGTTTCCATATTGCAGGAGAGAACATTGCAACTGTCATTCAAGGTGCCATAAAAGTGGGGTATTCCTACATCTACAGTTCCACCTATTATATCAGACAATGCAAGCAATATGGACAGGACTGGAGTTCTTCTTGGATGCAATGCTATGCACATACAACAGATCTTGCAGCACAAGTCTCAAATTTAAAGATGTGTCAAATATTCTTGCCAGCATTCAAGGCATTGTTTCATTTTTTGGCGCTTCCTAAACACAAGCTGATCACTGATGTTTGCACCTGTTGGAACAATGCCTATGACGTGATTGAGCACATTTTGGAGATGCAGTACGCAGTGAGATAGCAGTACTCAGATCCAAGGAGCTCATTCATGGAAAAAAGAAAGATTTAAACACATTGTCAGATGCAGACATAAGCTGAAGAGCTAATGGTCTGTTTAAACCTCTGTAAAAAGTCACAACAGTCCTGTGCTCTGAGACAGTTCCAACACTGTCCAATGTGCTGCCATTGCACCACAAGCGATTATAGTGATATGAAGCCCAACGAAGGACATTCAAAGGTAGTGTTACAGATGAAGAAAATCATTACTACAGATTTACAGGAAAGGTACACACAACAAAAAAACATTCTGATCATGGTCACTGTTCTTGATCCAAGGTTTAAAGTGTTACCATTCTTGGATGTCAACCAGAAACATGAAGCATACATAGATTTGGTTGACCAGAAATTGCAGAAAATCTGTCCCCAGTGAAGGTGGCCCATCTCCTGCTTAACTGTTCAAAAAAAGGAACTCATGAGAACCTGACTTGGAGGAGGGTGAATGAATCTAGACTTCCACGTCTTTCTTGTGCTGTAATGTAAAGTGCTTCTTGTGTATTCCAGCCACAAGTCCTCCATCAGAAAGGGTCTTCTGGGGCTCCCGAGTGGCGCACCTAGTAAAAGCACTCCGAATGGTGTGCAGGATGCGCCCTATAGCCTGGGGATCACTGGTTTGAGTCCAGGTTATGCCATTGCCGATTGTGGCCGGGAGTTCCTGGGGGCGGCGCACAGTTGGCTGAGCACGCCCGGATGGGGAGGGCTCAGGTCGGCAGGGTAATCCTCGGTTCACCGCGCACCAGTGACTCCTGTGGCCGATAGGGCGCCTGCGGGTCTGCTGTAGAAGCCACTCGGATCTGTGTTGTCCTCCGGCACTATGGATCTGGTGGCTTCGCTGTAGACCTGCAGCACAAAAAAAGCCGGCTTGGCAGGACATGTTTCAGAGGACAGGTGTGTCTGCCACCGTTTCCCGAGTCGGCACGGGAGTTGCAGCAGTGAACCAGGATAAAAATAATAATTGGGCATTCCAAAATGGGGAGAAAATCCAGGGTAAAAAAAACCCATTGGCGATGACTACATTTAAAAAAAAAAAAAAAAAAGAAAGGGTCTCTCTACAGCAAGAGGTATCGTCACTGCTCAGGAGGGCTTCTCTAAAACCTAAACATGTTGATACACTGTGGCAATGTGAGCAGGAGCTACCTCTCCCTTCACGAGAAAAACCAGGACTAGATGCTGGCGGTCCTCAGCAGCCCTTGCATAGGCTGCTGAGGAAAGCATGGGGAAGAACCGCCCGGCCGCAGTGGCCAAGAAGAGGGCTAAAACCCGCACCCCAGCGTGTCCTGACTCCCTGCCTCGCTTCGCCCGAGGATGCCCGCCTCGCTTCGCCTGGGGTTGCCAGCCGCTCTGCGTCGCCTGGGGTTGCCAGCCGCTCCGCATCGCCTGGGGTTGCCAGCCGCTCCGCATCGCCTGGGGTTGCCAGCCGCTCCGCATCGCCTGGGGTTGCCAGCCGCTCCGCATCGTCTGGGGTTGCCAGCCACTCTGCATCGCCTGGGGCTGCCTGTTCCGCATCGCCTGGGGCTGCCTTTTGCTCCACACAGGGTGCAGGGTGCGAGGGAGAAGTGGAGCTCCCGCTGCCGCCTCTATGGCCAGGGACTCCCCTCCCAAGTTCGCCTCCCGAGGGTCCGCTGCTGCTGCCGTCGCCTCCCGAGGGTCCGCTGCTGCTTCCATCGCCTCCCGAGGGTCCGCTGCTGCTGCCGTCGCCTCCCGAGGGTCCGCTGCTGCTGCCGTCGCCTCCCGAGGGTTCGCTGCTGCTGCCGTCGCCTCCCGAGGGTCCGCTCCTGCTGCCGTCGCCTGGGGTCGCCAGGGATCCTGCTTCGCCTGGGGTCGTCGAGGGTCCTGCGTCGCCTGGGGTCGCCGGGGCCTCTGCTTTGCCTCGGGTCGCTACACTGTGGCCGGAGCTCCATGAAGGGGAGCTGCTGGCTATGAAGAAAGGGGGGGAGGTCAGGAGACCAGCTCCCCCAGCCGCACTTTCGCTGCCGGAGATCGGGGGAGAGGTCAGGAGACCACTTTCCCCAGCAGCAGTTTCGCTGCAGGAGTGGACCAGCATGCTGTCAGCCGTGCCACTACCGGCAGGGGTGCTGACAGCATTGCCAGCCATGGGCCCACTGAAGCCTCCCTTTCCAGCCCGAGACTTTGTCCTGGACTGCTGGGTTTTTAAGGGTGGAGGTGGCCGTTGAGGCCATGTGTGCTGCGCACAAGGGGGGGTATATGTGGCAATGTGCCCCGCCCCTGTGTGCATTTGTGTGTTATATGTTGTATGTTGCGTGCGTGTGTTAATGTTGGTGTATAGAGATTGGTACACGGGATATAAACGGGTCTGTGTTTCACGTGTATTTAAAAATGTAGATTTGTATTTAGGCACGAGGAGGGCACAAATCACTTCACGTGCTGGTTAAATGTAATATGTGAGCACGGGGTTGCACAGAATGAATTCACGTGCTGGGATTCAAGTGAATAATTAATTAGTAATTGAATCCCAGCACAACAGTATATATAGATGCACATTTCTTTCACTCGGGGTTGGGTGTTCGGTGAGTGGAGAACGAGTGTGGAGAAGGAGAAACTAAAATAGTAAAAGAACGTAAATATAAGTATCTGCTCACCGTGTTTGTTTGTCTGTCTAGTCCGTTTTGTTCGTCTATTTATTTTGGCGTATAGTGCCGTGTCCTGTGTTTTTGTGTTTAAAACCTTTTATTTTCTGTTCTGTCTGTTAATTATTAAATGCTGAGCGCGATCACGTTCTCAGCCTCACCAAAACCCCAAGTCTCTGTGTGTTACTTCCTGGCTCTGGTCTGACACCACCCACTCCGGCCGTCTTTGTGACATACACTCATCTTCCCGAAAAAGAACATGGTGTAGGACTAAAAAGGATGGCAGGTTCAATGTACTTTATTGCAGGTGTAAAGTGTAATTATTTTTGTATTTTGGAAAGTTGTTTTTATGGCAGCAAAGCTCTATATAAAAATGTTTTGTTTTTCATGGACCTGGTATTTATTGAGACAGGCAAACCAGCACTGTTTTTCCATTTTTCAAATTGGGAACACATGCACGTACTTCAGAGGATCCAACAAAAATGAGTTACTGGGCATTCCATATGAGAATGTAATGTGTCATATTATATTCTAATACTTTAAATTCCATACAAATGACAAAAAGCACAGTTTATATATGTAGATTTAATTTGGTACCAAAAAAAACAACATCCGCGTCATTCAGCATTGAATTCCAATATGTATCGCAATACATATCGCAATGTTGTCTTCAATATTGCAATATATTGCAATACATATTCTCAGTCCCAATACCCACCCCTACAATTTAGTGTGGATGCATTCCCGAAATCTGCATGCTTTCAGATCAAGCCGGTGGTGTGCAACAAGGAACACAAATACATTAACCAAAGTTATTACATTATGTGTCAACAAATTGAACATACTCGTACGTCTAATAAAAAGGCTTTTTTGAACCTGGCTAATGCAACTTTATGTTGGTATTATTATTATTGAAACTGCTACATTACAACAATATTTATGCCATCTGTATTTTCCTAATATGTAATGTTTAATATCCTGTTATTTATGTTCTCTGTCTCTCAATATTTGTTTCTGCTTAGTTCATTGCTTACTGTACTATTCCAGCAAAAAAAAAAATGTAATCCCTTAACAGCCACTGCCAAAAGTGAAGTTTTAGAAAAGAAGGCTAGTCTTTTCTGTTAGTAAGCATGGTAAGTAATGATCAGAAATAACAACAGAGACTACATAATAATAGTTTTGCAAACTACCCATTGTGGCCTCCTGCTGCTCTGCTCCTGGAGGTGGCGGAGGCAGAGGCAGCTCCTGCAGCTCTGCTCCAGGCGGTGAAGGAGGTGGAGGCAGAGGCAGCTCCTGCTGCTCTACTCCTGGTGGTGGAGGGGGAAACCAGCAGGCATTCTTCCTCTGCTGGTTGTGATGGGGGAACCAGCAGGCATTCTTCCTCTGCTGGTTGTGATGGGGAAACCAGCAGGCATTCTTCCTCTGCTGGTTGTGATGGGGAAACCAGAAGGCATTCTTCCTCTGCTGGTTGTGATGGGGACAGCAGGCATGCTCCCTCTGCTGGTGGTGATGGTGGAGGCAGAGGCAGCTCCGGCTCCTCTCCTCATGATGGTGACGGTGGGGGAAGTAATACCAGCAGGCATTCACCCTCTGCTGGTGGAAGTGGACCCAGCAGGCATTCACCCTCTGCTGGTGGAAGTGGAGACAGCAGGCATTTTCCCTCTGCTGGTGGAGATGGGGACAGCAGGCATTCTCCCTCTGCTGGTGGAAGTGGGGACAGCAGACATTCTTGCTCTGCTGGTGGAGGTGGGAACAGCTGCCCCTCGGGCTTTGGATTCCCGCGATCTCCCCGTCTGGGCGCTGGACGCTCGCGGTCCCCCCGTCTGGGCGCTGGACGCTCGCGGTCCCCCTGTCTGGGCGCTGGATGCTGGATGCTCGCGGTCCCCCTGTCTGGGCGCTATTTCCTCCTCTTCGTACTGTGTGGAGCATATGGCTAAAGTGTGCCCATAAGCCCCACAGCCAGGGCATAACTCTGCCGCGAGGTCCTTTAAAAAAACCTCCAAGTCATCATCCTCGACCTCCTCCTGCTGTTGCTGCTGCAGCTTTCTGCTCCTGGTCCTTCTCCCTACCTTCCTCTCCTGGGCCGGTTCCTCCTCCTCACCTTGGAAGGGGCAGATCGCCACTGTGTGTCCATAGACCCCACAGGCAAGGCACCAGCCTTGGTCCTCGAGGCCCCCGAGGAGGTCCTCCAGGTTCCGGCAGCCGTCTCTCCAGCCTTCCATTTCCCCCTTTTTTTTCTGTACAGTACCCTTTCTGGCCTGAGTCTTGGGGGCGCTGTTATCCCGGTTCCGACACCACGTGTCACAGGGTGGCTTTGTGAATGACGTCAGGCCAGAAAGCAGTACACAGACACATTGGTGAGGAGTGAAACTGAGATGCAAAGACAGCGTTCAGAAGGTTTATTGAAACAAATAAAAGTTTTAAACAGAAAACAGGACACGGCACTTGCGGCCAAAATAAACAGACAAACAAAATGGACCAACACTAAACAATGGACGGACAGACAAACAAAAATGGTGAGTAAAATAACCAAAGAAAGTATCGTGCTGGTCCTGCCAGCACGCAGTAGCAACTGTTTTCTTGTATTTCCCCGTTCTCTCTCACCCGTTCTGCACTCACCGAATACACAACCCCGAGTGATTGAAAAGTGGATCTATATATACTGTTGTGCTGGGATTCAATTACCAATTAATTATTCACTTGAATCCCAGCACGTGAATTAATCTGTGCAACCCCCGTTCTCACATATTACATACTTTAAATCGCCGTGTCTAATATACTAATATACAATTATACATTATAAATACTCGTGCTCATTACCCACATTATATCCTGTGTACCAACTACAATACATCCACATTTACACTCTACATACAACATAAAAACAAACATACACAAAGGGGTGGTGCCCATTGCCACAATGTAGTATTCACTATTTCTAATTAGTTTCACTACTTTTTGCCTTCACTTGTAGTTATTGAATTTGAAAGCTGGCCTTTTAGCCATTTATAGGGAATGGTAATTAAGGTTATAAGTGGGGCATACGTCTACCTCTTTCAAAGTATGAGACAACAGTTGTACCCGACTTATTTCCCTGTGAATACATGCTTGATATCCTCATTCATTTTTACATAAAGTGATTGTTTTAAGCTTATTCCTGACCCCTGGTGTCTTGGTTTGAACTATCACTTCCACTGACATTGTTGGTCCATTTACCAGGCCTTACCAGGTTTATAAAGGTGGTGACAGCAAATACGCTACCAAGGTTATTCCAGTTGACAACCACCCCTTGGTATCCGATAGGGTTCATTGCAGAATAAAGGGACCAGCCATAAAAGAATGTCATATCTACAAAAAGGCTAAATTATAAAATAAAACAGAAGAGTAAAAAACACAAATTCAGGAAGATCCTTTTCTATGTGCCTGCCAGTCATTCACTTTTTATTACATTTTTTTGAAATTTTGTGTAAACTTTATGGAGTGTCAGAAGTTGCTCTGCCTTAACTTTAATAGAACATCTGTGCATTATAAAACTGATACATAGATAGGAAACAGCATGGGAGAATTGTGCACACAGTGGCTGAAGGGGATAGGATTGGTTTCTTCAACAAGGAGAATGGGAAGAACAATAACTAGAAGAATATTTTTTTCCACTGTTTGACTGCTTATTTCTCCTAATCTATCATTAGCTAATAAAGTGTTAGACTGTCTAGATGTGTGCAGAACAATAAGTAAAATGCCATTTAAATAATTGGGATAGTTCTGTCGATGCCCTATTTAACTTGTGTAGAGAGGCACAGTAGCTGCTCCGACCATTGTTCTACAGTGTGACTTTTGATTATCTTCAGGGTTTCAGGACACCAACACCTTTTTATATTAGGGTCAGTGCATTTAGTGCTTATGAAAGCTAAGGGACTAATAATGTTGGCTACAGACAGGAATGGTGCTGTGGAAAGCATTTGTTGTGAAATAAGCTGGATTTGAGTCTATGTAAGAATAAAACATTAACCTCATTGTACCACAAGCAACCTATGTTTTAAAATCTAGACTATAAACTCCCCTTTTGCACAACACAACACACCTCAGTGGGACTCTCAATGACTATTATAATACATAGCATGCCCTGAACAGCAGCAGCAATTTAAAAGCCAGTGCTTCAGCAGAAGCTTAACTCAGTTGGCGGCTGTAACCTGACACTGAATCTCACCTGACTGTAAGCCTTGTAGACTTATAATCAGAATACTTCCCCTGTGAATGTTAGTGGCAGCTGTGTGTGCCAGTAGGGATTGGGACACCAGGGTGACCTTGGGGATTGCAGAATGGTATGGTTTCCACTGACACTGTGCACAAGAATGAAAGGAGCAGTCACTCACAAGCTGTCATAGAGTGATATATGGGCACTGCAGTAAATGGACAATTGGTTCGCAGTATAGTAAAACTCCACACTGCAATAACAGTCACTTTTGTGGGCTGACAGATGACTGTACTGTACCTGAATGGAAAGCATGATGGTTTCTGATGCAACAAAAGAGAATTAACAATGAAAAGAAAATTGGAAAGTATGTAGTTTATTCTAAAAACAAACATTGGCCTCAGGATAAGACTCCCTACAATTATGCTCATTTTTATATTAAGTATGATTCCTGGTTGTCAATTTACTGCATTGTTCTGTAGTGTAGCCTCGAGTGTATTATTCTGCTTGTCTAGTTTCAGCTGCTTCCATCCTTGAAGCCTTACTTTACACTCTTTTCCTCTGAGTTAAACAGGTGAGCACCTTCTGCTAATTGCAGCAGGAGGAGGTTATAAGCGTCATCATTGTTCATTTTTTACATGCTACCCAATTCCAACCATATGCATCCAGAATAGCTTGCTGGTCCAACTCAACCAAAGGGCTATTTTACTGTTGGATCCGTATAGTTCAGTAAAACACATTTAAATTATAGAATCTAGAATTTAACAGAGAACAAAAACGAAATCAGGTCATGTACATAACCAAATTTTATGACAACTGTCAGGTATTGTCTGGAATGGATATATGTAAAGAGGCAGAAAAGAGGGGAGGCACAGGATACAGGGGATTATCTTAGCTGATGGTGTGTTTCTGTAAATACTGAGGCATTGCTTTCCAAAAAGCATAGATCTGTGCCACTACAGTTCAGGAGTAAAAAATAAAAACATGAACAAACAAAAAAATGTAGCCTTTTTTTCTTCCATATGCTGTTTTATTTTGTAATAATAACATTTACAGGCTATGCTTATAGTACCAAATTTTAAACCTTTTTATTTAATTTTATTCTGGTACTGGATTCTAGTACTGTTTATAATATATGCTTTTAAATTTTAAAGACCAGACTATTATTACTGTACAAAATATGAAAGTGTAATTCCCTCTGCAGGACAAAAATCCTTGTATAACTACAATGTATAGATTATAAAATATTTTATAGAGGTTACACATTTGAATATTACCCTATATGCAAGTAAAAGCATTATATCCATTTAAAAGACTGTACAGGGTGCAGGTGTAAAATAATTGGGAAAAATGTTAGAATTAAAAAATATATATATATATATGTGATGGTTATTCAGGTTAACAGTTGGTCATACTACTGTAGTTCAAGACAAGATAGTCCTTTCTAAAAGTGTAATAGTAAAAGCCTGCCAAAGTTAAACATAGTAAAAGGATTTTAAAAGTAAAAGTATTTCAAAAGTTCTCTCAGGCCCTTACCAGTCCATTTTGTTTTATTTATTTATTTAGTTTTCTAGCCAAGACCATAATATATGTATTTCTTTCCCTTGCCCATAACAGAATGACTGGCAGGCACAAGATAAGAATCAGCCAGATACATTCCACATGCTTGATTTCGTTTCCTGATCCTTTTTAATGATTCATTCAGTACAGACCCACTGTCTATTGCATTCAGCAAATAGGCTGCATCTTCTTTATCATATATTAAAAGAGCCCTTCCATTTCAGGAAAGCCTTTGACAGATACAATGTCTATAGAGCTCAGATGTCCCCAGGGTATTCGTACATTAGATGGATACCCAAGGGCCATAGTTGATACAACAACTTGTTTGGGAAGGGCATCATATTTGGGAAGATGGATAGCAACAGATAGTTTTGATAGCATATTGCAGGGATACAATAAGCATTTTTATCATCCACAATAAATGCCTGATGTGTAGAATTGAGTGATTTGTTAATGGAATGTATCCTAAGACCCCCTTAACTCCTTTTAGGAAACAACAACATTTTTTTTGGTTAGCTTGCTTTGAATTAATGTGTTGGCTTGTAAGCTTAATATACTAACACATATTTAGACAGGCACCTTCTCCGCAAAGTTTGCTGAATTTAAAATGTAAGTGGCTGGATACCTCAGACATTTATACATTTTTAATATTATCAAATATCCACATTTTTGTGCTATAAGTCTGCTGTCAAATCTAACACACAGCATTATATTAAGTTAGGAACACACAAGGAGTACTGCAATGACGTTCTTACCAGTGGTATTTTTGTAACACCAGTTTGTTCAGTTCGTAGGCATTTCAACCAGTCTTCACATTAATTTGGTCGAGTAATGATATATAAAGAGTGGTGATAAGCTTCTTGGCACTATTTTCTGTTCTATTAATCCTATTTCTGTACAGACCTAAACACTCTTATACAAAAATAACAAAAACAAAAACACAATTTTAACTTGAATAGCACTGAAGACATTTTCACTTTCAAGTTTGGTCACAATTGTAGATTTTTTTTTTTTTTTTAATGTATTTATTTTATCCTGAATTGGGGATCGGATGTTTTTTTTTTAAAATTAGTTTATGAAGAGTATGAATTTTATGAATTGAGTGCTTAATAGTTGTGGACACTGAGACATCATAAAAGTAATCTTACAAATGTGTTCTTGTTCTTCACTTCACATTACCAGCTTCATATTGGTGTCTACAGAGTTACAAATATACCACAATGGGACAGCTAGCATTACCATGAGATCTGATAAAGGTTACAATGTTCTACGTTGCAGATAATTTGTGGAGTGACTGAATATCCCCATATGCAGTAGATAGTCCTCATCTTAAAATAACCTTTTGAGGACACTGTGAAACTATTTAAACATATGTCAGGTACTCTGTCAAGCCTTACAGATGTTTAGGAAATCCTTTACTCTTTGAAGACCATCTGGTTTAAAATTGGAATTAAGTCTATATTTGAATCAGCATCTTCATGTCATATTAAGATCCTGCAAGCCCTAGTATCCTGGGTGAGATAAAGAAGCAAATCATTACTCTGCGTTTGACCTGTACAGTATTTTCACTTCCACTATTGGGATCTTTAAATGCAAGCTGTTCCAGGAAAACTTTGAGTGCAATAACTATTTAACCTGTTAATTATTGAACATTTCCGACAGTCCTCTTAGCAGTACATTTATAGTCGCTGGTTGTGTATGATTTTGTATTATTGTGCTATACCTTGTCAGACTAATCAATTTGGAATGCAAATTGTATCTCTGACCCATTATATAAGAGCTCCATATAACAACAGTCCAGTCCTGATAGGCAAGACAGCAGATATAATTCTGATAGACAGCACCAGGCTTCTGTTTCTCTCCCCACATTCTCTTTAGGAACCAGATGCAGTAATATTGAGGAATGGTCCACACTTTGTCAGGTCTAATATGTACCATCCTGACTGACAGCTTTACAATTCTTGTAAGACTGGAACTTATAATAAGGAGGTGCAACACAATCAGCTCACTGAAACCCAAAGACAGCTTTATTAGCAGACTGTATACAGTCCAAGATTGCTCAATGTATACAGACCACATGGAACAGGCAATAACATACAGTAAGAGCACATACATGGTTATGTACAGCACCCTGAGAGAGAGAGAGAGAGAGAGAGAGAGAGAGAGAGAGAGAGAGAGAGAGAGAGAGAGAGAGAGAGAGAGAGAGAGAGAGAGAGAGAGAGAGAGAGAGAGAGAGAGAGAGACCCCAGCTGGGTTACTAGTATATCATCAAGAAAGGAATAACCAGTGACCTGATCCCCGCAATAGGGGAGTCGACTTAAAATAATGTATACCACGTTTTTTGCTCATTTGAGAACAGGTGGACAAAAATAATCATAAATATATCCGAAAACCCTCAAATTTCTTTTGGAAAACATTATATATATATATATATATATATATATATATATATATATATATATATATATATATATATAAACGTGCTCAGATTTGTTGGTACCCCTCCACAAAGAACGAAGAATGCACAATTTTCTCTGAAATAACTTGAAACTGACAAAAGTAATTGGCATCCACCATTGTTTATACCATATTTAATAGAAATCAGACTTTGCTTTTGATTTTTTATTCAACATAATATTTTAAATAATAAAACCAATGAAAATGGCATGGACAAAAATGATGGGACCGCTTACCTAATATTTTGTTGCACAACCTTTAGAGGCAATCACTGCAATCAAACGTTTTCTGTAGCTCTCAATGAGACTTCTGCACCTGTTAACAGGTAGTTTGGCCCACTCTTCCCGAGCAAATTGCTCCAGCTGTCTCAGGTTTGATGGGTGCCTTCTCCAGACTGCAAGTTTCAGCTCTTTCCATAGATGTTCAATAGGATTCAGATCAGGACTCATAGAAGGCCACTTCAGAATAGTCCAATGTTTTGTTCTTATCCATTCTTGGGTGCTTTTAGCTGTGTGTTATGGGTCATTATCCTGTTGGAGGACCCATGACCTGCGACTGAGACAGAGCTTTCTGAAACTGGGCAGTACGTTTCGCTCCAGAATGCCTTGATAGTCTTGAGATTTCGTTGTGCCCTGCACAGATTCAAGGCACCCTGTGCCAGGCGCAGCAAAGCAGCCCCAAAACATAACCGAGCCTCCTCCATGTTTCACTGTAGGTATGGTGTTCTTTTCTTTGAAAGCTTCATTTTTTCGTCTGTGAACATAGAGCTGATGTGACTTGCCAAATAGCTCCAGTTTTGACTCATCTGTCCAAAGGACATTCTCCCAGAAGGATTGTGGCTTGTCAATATGCATTTTAGCAAATTCCAGTCTGGCTTTTTTATGTTTTTCTTTCAAAAGTGGAGTCCTCCTGGGTCTTCTTCCATGGAGCCCACTTTCGCGCAAAAAGCGACGGATGGTGCAATCAGAAACTGACGTACCTTCACCTTGGAGTTCAGCTTGTATCTCTTTGGCAGTTATCCTTGGTTCCTTTTCTACCATTCGCACTATCCTTCTGTTCAATCTGGGGTCGATTTTCCTCTTGCGGCCGCGCCCAGGGAGGTTGGCTACAGTTCCATGGACCTTAAACTTCTTAATATTTGCAACTGTTGTCACAGGAACATCAAGCTGCTTGGAGATGGTCTTGTAGCCTTTACCTTTACCATGCTTGTCTATTATTTTCTTTCTGATCTCCTCAGACAACTCTCTCCTTTGCTTTCTCTGGTCCATGTTCAGTGTGGTGCACACAATGATACCAAACAGCACAGTGACTACTTTTCTCCATTTAAATAGGCTGAATGACTGATTACAAGATTGGAGACATGTGTGATACTAATTAAAGAAACTAATTAGTTTGAAATATCACTATAATCCAATTATTTATTATCTTTTCTAAGGGGTACCAACAAATGTGTCCAGGCCATTTTAGAATATCTTTGTAGAATAAGCAATAATTCATCTCTTTTCACAGCTTCTTTGCTTTATTCTATGACATACCAAAGGCATGCAAGTATACATGATAAAATAGCTTTTAATTTCATCACTTTTCAGGAGGAATGAAGCATTATTTCAATGAGCTATAAGGGTACCAACACATTTGAGCACGTCTGTATATATATATATATATATATATATATATATATATATATATATATATATATATATAACATGTATATATACACTGAGTGTACAAAACATTAGGAACACCTGCTCTTTCCATGAAATAGAGTGACGAGGTGAATCCAGGCTATGATCCCTTATTGATGTAACCTGTTAAATCCACTTCAATCAGTGTAGATGAAGGGAAGACAGGTTAAAGAAGGATTTTTAAGCCTTGACACAATTGATACATGGATTGTGTATGTGTGCCATTCAGAGGGTAAATGGGCAAGACAACAGATTTTAGTGCCTTTGAATGGGGTATGGTAGTAGGTGGCAGGCGCGCCGGTTTGAGTGTGTCAAGAACTTCAACGATGCTGGGTTTTTCACACTCAACAATTTCCCGTGTGTATCAAGGATGGTCCACCACCCAAAGGACATCCAGCCAACGGCAGGCCAGTGGTCAAAAACGGCTCATTGATGAAAGAGGCCAAAGGAGGCTGACATGAATTGTGCAGAGCAACAGACAGGCTACAGTTAGTCAACTGACAGTCCAGTACAACATTGGTGCCGAAAGACCCATAAAAGAATGCACAACTTGTCGTACCTTGACACGAATGGGGTATGGCAGCCGACGACCTAACAGAGTTCCACTTCTTTCAGCAAAACACAAGAAACTGCGGTTGCAGTGGGCTAAGGAACGATATGAGGACTAGGGTATGGAGAAAACCACATGAGTACATGCATCCATCATGCCGCGTGTCAACATTGCAGGCTGGTGGTGGTGGTGTGATGGTGTGGGGTGTGTTTTCATGGCACACATTGGGCCCCTTGATAAAAGTGGAGCAACGTTGAATGCCACAGGATATCTGAACATCATTGCCAATCAGATGCATCCCTTCATGGCAGCAATGTATCCATCTGCTAATGGATTTTTTCAGCAGGATAATGCCCCATGCCACAAGGCTAGGATTATCCAGGAATGGTTCCATGAACATGACAGTGAATTCAGCTTACTGCAGTGGCCTGCCCAGTCACCAGATCTCAATCCAGCTGAGCATCTGTGGGATGAGATGGAACGAGCTATTGGAAGTAGAGATCCACTACCAGCCAACTTGACACAACTGTGGGAAGCATTGGAGTCAACATGGGCCAGCATCCCCGTGGAATGCTTTCGACACCTTGTAGAGTCCATGCCCCGACGAATTGAGGCTGTTCTGAGGGCAAAAGAGGGTGCAACTCAATATTAGGAAGGTGTTCCTAATGTTTTGCACACTCAGTATATATATATATATATATATATATATATATATATATATATATATATATATATATATATATATAAACTTAAGTACTGTAGCTTAGAATCAACAGACTGTCTTGTAAGCTTAATATGCTTACCTTGAGCGTTTCACAATGTAGCGATAAAAGGCCTGCCACCAATCGAAGAGGGCAGCCTAACGTACATTTTCTCAGAACAGAGTGATAAAACAAAAGACTAAAATAATAACAATCCTCTAAATCTATAACCTTATCAATAGATTTGCTGCTTGATGGCTATGCAGATTACTGAGTGCTGTAGTTCCCTTTTCTGAAGAGCTTATGAATACTTGCATGTTAAATGAATGTGACTGGCAGTCCGTAGTGAAAGCCTCAGATCTTTTATACAATTTACAAATATAGTAAATGTATTTTTAGGATCACTCTGAACATTTCAAATAAAAAATTGTAATTTCTTTAGTGAATCTCATTAGTGTTATGAGGAATACTTAACTGCCTTTCACCTCTGGAGGCTTATGCTCTGTATGAATAAGGAGTGTGAGATTTAAATTATTTTACCATGTTTTTTCTCGGAAATTTAAACTGCCCAATTTTGTTCATTCAACGCTGTGACTCCCTACAACAGCTCCGCAGAACAGAAGGTCAGAGGGCATCTTCTAATCCCACAAACAAACCAACAGCCTCTTGAAAACTAGAAGCTTAAAAAGCTGATGTTGACGAGCTACTGACCACTGGTGGACAAAGTCAGCCCTGTAGATGTCTGCTTAAGTACATGGTCAGGAGGGGCTGCTGTAGTGCAGTCGGGTGACCAACTCGGCCTCCCTAACCTGAAAAAGCACCAGAGCCAATGCAACACTGCTAGCAGAATCACTGACAAATATTGACGAGTTTGCATAGTCAGGAAGTGAATCTGTGCATCCTCTAACTGTATGATCACCACACGGTTGTGCCTTTACCAGATGAGCCACTTTGGGACCCCCAACTATTATTCTTTTATTTTTTTAAACACCGCTTTTTGTTGCGTCTTCTAAAATTTGGTCAAGGTTAGGGGTTTGGGTATCCGCTGACAGACAGGAGAGAGACTGGAGGTTGTCTTTCACACGCCACTCAGATGTGCAGGATTTATTTACAATGTTTACAAATAATTCTTATTGGCTGGCCTTCCAGCTCTTGTTCAAAGCATGTGGCCAGGGGTTAATTGATAATACATCAATTAACACCTGGCCACATTCCATACTTGTTCTAATTTAGGGATTCTAACTCCCAGACCAGCCATATTTAACACAAAATTATTTCAAAAAACAAAAACACTATTTACAGTCATAAATTGATACATGACCTTTTCCTAAAAAAAATAAATAAATAATAATTAGAATTAAATGTCTTTTTTTGTACAAATTAAAGGGGACAGTTATCCTTGGAGCAACACAGATAAAAATAGCTGAATGCAAAACATTTTTTCCTGCCAGGCTTGTCAATTGCATTTCCTGTACAGTCTTAAGATTACTGAAGGCTTTACTTATGTTTATCCTTGGTGAAATTAAGTGACATAGTTAGATAACTGTATAGGAAACTCCCCTTTTAAAGTTACAACACCAACGCATGTTGCTCCACAATCTTGTCTAGGGGTGAGCATTTGATATTTCCTTTTAACAAAATATTCTTGAACAAATAACACATCAAGTGGAATCAAAGATATTTAATAACCCCTTAAAGGAAAAGTAATTTTAGTATACAATATTCATGGATAAATATTATATAGCCCTTTCCATGTACCACAAGTGCTTGCCTTTCAAGGATTTGAATCATGCAGATCTTTGGAGACTTGCAAAGCTTAATTACACTGTAAGACAGTCAAGACATATGGGAGGTGGGGTTTTTTAAGTACTTTTCATTATTATTTGTGGATTACATATTTCAGTACTTTGTGGAATGACTGTTCTGAAGTTGCATAAAACATTTGAAAGGTTACTGTTGCAGGTGTAAACTGTAATTTATATTTGGCAGTAATATATTAATATACTTTTATTTTTTTCGTTCTTCACATTAATATAATCACTGTGCACTCATTATCACTGTGATTTACATGTGTTTTATGTATTCGATTTGTTTTATTTTTTCACTAATGTAAACATGTTATTCACCTGAACTTCATTCCCCAATTGACTAATGCGCTAATTATACGGGGCATTCTTCATAAGGCTAACCAGACTGTCATTTAGAAGGGACTTTAAAAACAGCAGAGCGAGCACCGACTGAGAGACACAGAGCACTGCGGTGAGGTGCAGCTTGTTGCCGAGGGAGGCAGAGAGATGTCTCGCAGAACTGGGAGAGAACCGGATAGAGGAACGTAGAAAGAAGCACGGAGCTGGAGAGACGTGCAAGAAGAGAGAGCTGAGCAAAGACGTGGTTTAAGGCAGATTCAGCTTAGAGGGAAGAGGCGAGTTTACCTCCCTCTCACAGAAGTTAAGTGCTTCATCTATTTTTTATTGATTTTGTTTTCGCCGTGTTTCTACATTTTAACTATTTCAAATTGTTGCTTTAGCAGAGTTTTATTTACTTTCTTTTAGAAATCCCTCCCGTTTTTCAGACGCCTATTAGAACATGGAGAAGGGGCTGTGATTGGACTCTTTATTGTTTTTTTTAAATTTCTACTTGTAATCTTTTTATTACTTTATTTCTTTTGGCCATTTTGTAGTCTTTTAAACTTTGATTTGAGTACTTGTGTTTTTTTTTTTTTTTAAATAAATATTTTAAAATATTCTGTGCTCCTTGTATGCATTGCCAGGGTGTTGCCTCACCAATATTAAAAATAACTATTCAGTTTTGCTGTAGTTGACAGCTACCAGGTGACGTTATGGAAATTTAAAATACAAATTGATTATCTATCTATCGGAGTATCAGGAATTTATAAGGGAGAATGATGCTTGAAACAGCTCAAAGAGGTCCCCTGGTAAACTCTGGTAAATACTACATCGTATCATGCCTAAATATTAAATTACTGAATAATGCTAAACTTAAAAATACTAAAAGAAACTTAAAATCAATGACAAACATTTCTACTCGAAGTCTTGAAGACATTGAGGAAGACTAAGTGTATTTTAGTATTTCTAAATGCATAGTATAACCATGGAGAAAGCATAAAGAAAAAATGCAAAATGATTGGTTAATTTTACAATGGTGAACTTGTATAAGGATAAATGTGGGCAGCTGTAAAATATCCTATGAGATTAACTTATTGCAATATTAAGTGATCTGTTGGAGTCTTGCACATCTAACTTGTATAAAAAGTACACTATATAATAATCTATGCTACTATTATCACATTTGTAATGTGGATGACTTGACTTTTCAAAGAAAGATTGAACAGGTTCTGTTCTGTTTATAAGCAGATTTATTTAAAAAAAAAACACTTAATCAAATGCATTGTTTTTTTCCCCCACAGTAATATTTAACATTGCTTTAAAGTTTTATTTATATGATTTCATGTTGAATAATCTATTCCCAAGGTATTTAATAACTTTCTTACAAGTTCATTAATATGTTTCTGTATTGGTTAGTTTTCCAGACTTTATTTTTATTTGGACTCAGCTGTGTGTTGGGAAAATCTTAATACCTACTGCACAGGGAGTGAATCTAGTGTTGTGGCAAGATCAATTAGTTTCACTCCATTCAAAGAGAAATGCATTCTAGAAAACTAAATGATATACTAAAAAAAAAAAAAGCACTGTAGAAAGTTGTGATGCTAATGAGTGGTAGGAAAATGTGGCCATTTGTCTTAGTTTTTTCCAGTCTGGACAGACTTCACCTGCAGGGTTGTACTGTATGTTGCCTTTGGGGATTATAAATAGTTTTGTAAATATTTTTTGCGTGTATTTTCACACCATAAATGTTTGATCAGTTGATGTGTCTGGGTTTTTTGGGTGAGAAGTTTGACCACCATTACATTTATTGTAAATTGTGCAGCCACATGTTAAACCTGCAACAAAAAAAATCTATTTAACAGTAAGAGACACTTTTTACACACAACATTTTAACTTGTACTACAGTGCACACATTTCTGTTCTGGAGAATGCAATATATATATATAGATTACATTTAACAAGCAGTCTTGATCCCCTAAAGGTTGTTCAGGAAAAATTAGTTATTGGAATAAATCTTTCAAGTGCATTTTTTTATTTTTTCTTGTATACTTAAAATTAAACTCCAATTACATCCACCAGCTGTTAATTAGGAATCCAAAGCAGGGATTATGTGGTGTTTTTTTTTTTTTTTTAGGGTTAAAAAAAAATGAAATCACTACATCTGGCTAAAAGGCTCTCAAATAATTCAATATTACCTGACTTACCTGCAATTAACTGAGGGATAACAAAAGATAATTGAGTTGGTTTTACCTTATAAATACAGTTTTATCATAAAATTCCTGAACATAGGTATGTTTGTTTAATTTTTGTAAGTAGCTCTATAAAATAAAAGCTATGATTTTATACAAACATCCAACCCCAGGGGAACGTCAAGGGAATACTAAACACATTGATGCTAACAGAGCCTGGTGGTTGAATATAGTTCCAAAGCCACAATGTGATCTTTCAGCTAATTAGTGCCAAAAAATGTTAGAGACAAAGATGCTTGTGGTACCTGGGCAAACTTTAATGATGCCATTTTAAATGGCAATCCAGAACAAGTTAATGTATCTCTGTTTTGCTCTCAAAGTAATTGTTTGCCATTAGTCAGATTATACTGTTTGTATTGTGGTTTTTAAAACCAATAAATGTTTGTATGTACCCCAAAGCAGGTTATGATGAAGTGAACAATGTTGACCTTACCCCCAAAACACAGAGGTAAAATGCATCTTGCAGGCATATATGGCATAGAGTAAGTCAGAAATATGTGGAAGTCTTCACAGCCATGTTCAGCTTTGTACTATTTTGTGTCTAGAAGAGATGTCATCTTTGTGCAATTTTATTCCAGAAGCAGATGTCCAGGGGTAATGGTTGGGAGGAACCTTGTATTCGTTGGTGATGCGAGTACCCACGCATTAGTAGATTGAGGATGCTCTTTTGGTAGTAGAGTGTTGGGAGACACAGGGAACTGTGACTTTCTCCTGTATCCGTGGGGAAACCAGGACATAGCCCATCATTAAAAAATATTTGACTGTTGGAAGTCAGACAAGCCGTGTAATCGTGGCCGTATCCAGTAATTTTAGGTAGTCTGGCCATTTAAAAAATGTAATGAGTTAAAATGTGGGGTCAATCTCTGCTAGGACCATTGGGGCAAAAGTCTGTTGGTTGAATTTTCCTGCTGCAAGCTGATTTGTTCCCGCCCAAAGAAAACAAAGAGAGCGAAGGGCGGAAAAGTTGGAGGGAATATCAAAGAGACAAGGTTGGGGTTTGGTAGGAGAATCCTCGAGGTCTACTAAAACGCCAGGGGAGGGGGATTGGCATCCAATGTGACCTGCGGACGGGCGGGGGTACCGATACCCACAGTGCACAAGCTATCATAGCCCTGCTCGATATACCGAATGTCTGGGACTGGGATTGTGGAAGGGTGGTGGGTAATTCACTGACACAGGGGAGACAGAAAGGTGAACTTGAAACACCGTGCAGGCGTTTAGTTTTATTATTGGTGGGTGATTCCACATTATTGGTGGAGCTGCTGATTCCACAGAAGTGGCTATGCCAACCTCCAGCGAGTTTATCGCAGGGGAAATATAGGCCTTCTCAGTGAGAAGTGTGACGGGGTTTCAGTGCGAGCTTTAGTTCAGCCAAGGAGATTCCTAAGGCCATCTAAATTAGCTACAAAGACCTTCATGAAGACGATGGGAAGTTATTTTGTACCTTATGCAACAAGGTACTTGACCACAAAAGGAAGTCAACTATTGATCATTTAAAGTCCATTTAGGAGCTCCCGAGTGGCGCATCCAGTAAAAGCACTCGCTAGAGTGCAGGATGCGCTCTATAGCCTGGACGTCGCGAGTTCGAGTCCAGGCTATTCCACAGCCGACCGTGGACGGGAGCTTCCAGGGGGCGGCACTCAATTGGCCGAGCGTCGCCCGGGGGGAGGGAGGGTTAGGTCGGCCAGGGTGTCCTCGGCTCACCGTGCACCAGCGACCCCTGTAGTTTGGCCGGGCGCCTGCGGGCTTGCCTGTAAGCTGCCCAGAGCTGCGTTGTCCTCCGACGCTGTAGCTCTGAGGCGGCTGCACGGTGAGTCTACAGCGTGTAAAGAAGCGGGCGGCTGACGGCACACGCTTCGGAGGACAGCGTGTGTTCATCTTCGCCCCTCCCGAGTCAGCGCAGGGGTGGTAGCGGTGAGCTGAGTCTAAAAAATAATTGGACATTTCAAATTGGGGAGAAAATAATAAACTAATTGCAACGACTAAATTTTATAAAAAAAATTAAAAAAAATTTGCAAAAATTTTGTAAAGTCCATTTAACATACAAACCGCAAGTCCAGTATTTTCAGTACTCGCTGTCAGAGCTTCTGTTAAAATGGCAGAATACAGTGACAATGACCATGGATAGACAAACAGTGGCTGAAGAACAAAACAAGGTAAGAAGTATTTTTTTTTTTTTTAACAAAAGGATTTCGTATTTAGTCGCAAGTTCAAAGCGAAGCTTTGTTCCATTACTCCTATGTGAGAGGTCAGAGAAAGAATTCGGACCTTGCTTGTACTCCCTATGTTGCAGGTCCTGAAAGATGTCATTCTAATTAATTTTTTGTACATGGTGTAATAACACGAATGCTCAAAAAGGAGGGGGGGCAACTATTATATATTATCCAATTGCTTGGGGTGACTTAACATTTTAGTGAAATTTATTATTTTTTATTTATTTTATTGTTACTTTTCCCATTTGTTTTGAGGTATGTGATGGTAGCACTTTCACATTGTGGCCTTGGTCAAAGAAACAAAAAAGGTAGTTTATCAGCCAATCAGCGTTGCCTGTCACTGTTTCCAAACTATTTCTAATGTGCTGTCTTGATGTGAATACGTTTTAATTACAACATTTTGGTGAACAAATGTTTCTAAAAATACCCTGTTACATTTGTACAAAAATGCTCCAAGCCTAGGACATGTTTGTAAAACAGTGCATTTGTAAAATTTACCAATGATGTTTTTAATTCCTGTGCACCACTAAAACATTATTCTGCTAGGCAAATGTTTTTACTAATGTGATAGAATAGTCATATGGTTTTGGCCATAACTGTATTTAACTGTATTTAATTTAATTTTATGTATTTAACACGGTTGTGCTCACTCGCACTTTGCCTCTTTAAAAACATAGCCCTGACACAAACTTGAGATTAACACTTTGTACGTGCTCTTAAGAATACAAAAACAAAAGGAGGCTGTGTGGTCCAGTGGTTAAAGAAAAGGGCTTGTAACCAGGAGGTCCCTGGTTCAAATCCCACCTCAGCCACTGACTCATTGTGTGACCCTGAGCAAGTCACTTCACTTCCTTGTGCTCCGTCTTTCGGGTGAGACGTAGTTGTAAGTGACTCTGCAGCTGATGCATAGTTCACACATCCTAGTCTGTAAGTCGCCTTGGATAAAGGCATCTGCTAAATAAACAAATAAGAATAATAAAATAAACACCTAGCTCTACTCAAGCACTAACTGAACATACAGGAACACGCTAACTATAAACAGGACAGTTTACCCGTTAACAAACACACTTTTACACACTGTAGCATGGTAACACACAGTACTTTTCATTTGACTGCTCAGCAGGAGGGTACACCTTCCTGCTTCCTTCCACTCAGCAGTCCAGAACAGACTAGCTGTCTCCCTTTTAACCTCTGCACCTGGCCTTAATTTACAATAACTGCTAGGTGCAGGTGATAATTTAACAATTAACGTTCAAATTAAACAATTAACACACACATTTGCATGTGTGTTTGGCAGGGAGGATTTTAACACCTTCCCTGTCTTGCTACAATACATTAAAAAAAAAAAAATCCAATAGTCAGTGCTGTAACAGTTTTTAAAAAAGTGAATTTTCTTTGCTTTATTGTATGTTTGTTTTTTCTTTGAGTTCCATAAAATATGGCAGAGTAACATGTTCTGTTTTTTTTTTTTTGTTTTTTTTTTCAGATTTTTAGCAGTCCTCAAACCTCGAGGTCAAGTGTAAAGCGTTGAGTGTCTATCATTCAAGTCAGAGTCTGAATCCTTGAAACAAAACTAAAATCAATTTTCATTCAACCAGTGGTAGTAGTGGGGGAACAGTTTACCTAACGGATGTGGTCTGATATCCCCCAGGAAAAATGCATAAAATACTAAATACAAAAATTCAATTCAGCACAGAGAATCCACCATGGATGAGATTTATTGATTGCAATTTCAGGTGGTTTAGTGAACTGTGATGGGCGCTCAGGGCTTGAGTGAATAATAAATTTGGCTGGATGGCCTAGTCCTTGGGTGCGCAAAGGCTACCTGCATGAGGCCGGCTGGAAAAAACATGAACAGTTACATGCATCCCAGTGCCCCCGCTACGAAGTGGCTATGAGCCACCTCCCCCCCTTAAAGTTCAAGTTTGTGGACGTTTCATTTTGATAGAAGCCGAGATCTGGATTATAGAGCCGGTGTAGTGTTAGAAAGTGGTACATCATCAGAATGTGGTACGCATACCAAACCCAAAGTGGTGCGCTGTCAGATTTTGGTACATGTGCAATAAATTGCGATCTGATCGGTGTTTTCCTATTGTCAAAAAGAGATACATTTACCATGAATAACACATTCTTTTTTTTGCAAACTTTTAAACTGGAAATAGGCAATCAATTTCTCTAAAGAAGAAAAAAAACCATTCACGAAGTCCACCACAAAGTTGCACAAGTAAAACAAAAAAAGTGTACAAGACCCAATATATTGCATGTGGTAAATATTCATATACTATTTTCATAAAGGTGGAAAAATATAATAAATTACATTAAAAATGACGTACAAAAAAAGACTGGAAAATGATCAAATAAAAAAAGTAAAAGACTGAAAACAGCATGACGTAGCAGATTTGAATGGGAGCTTCCCTGCTTTCTTAGCGGAAGTTGTTTAGGCATACGCTAGCAATCGCAGTTGCTATGTACCACTTTTTAACACGCAACTCAAAATAACACTCAACCGGTAAGAAATTAAAGTTACTTTCACCTCGGACTATATCATCTACTTGGACATCAATTTGGGTAAAATCTGCAAATCTGGTTTAGACATTGCCGGAACTGTGTGTGTGTGTGTGTGTGTGTGTGTGTGTGTGTGTGTGTGTGTGTGTGTCTAGATTATATATATATATATATATATATATATATACACACACTGTGTTCTTAAATAGTAAATTTAGTATTTGTTTTGCAAAACAGAAACGTTGTTTCGCTTTCATTGCATTTGCACTTGTATTAAGTCTGTAATACAACGATGCATTTACGAGATTGTGCTTCAGTTCATTTGATTTCTAATGTATTTATCTATTCTCTTTTACACACAGATATCATATATTTATGTATTTCCCCTTTGTGTAGGTTCATAATGGAATTAAAAAAAAATAATAATAATTCTAGGTTGACGCTGCACAGCGTATTGTTAGTGTTTTTCCCGCATCCATGATAAATTATTTTCATTTTGGTAAATGAAGTAGTATTAAGTTATTCTGTCATTCTTTTTTGCATAGCTGTATGATATCTGCCTGTTTGACGGTAGGCAATTTTCGATTTGAGACTTTAGTGCATAGTTTTACACTGAATTTGCCAGGTGAATTCATTGACGTTACTTGCAGTGATGACGTGTGCTGGGAACAAGTGGAGATTAGAAGCAAAGCACAGAATATTTAAATCACACAGCAACTTTATGTGAGAAGCTCTACAAGTATGATGATAACTTACATGATTATTTGTTCATTCATTTTTTTTTTGTTTTCAGGAAACTCAAAATTAAAGGTGACCAATGTTCTATTGTTTTCAGTGCAAACAAATTATATTCCAGAGATTCAGGGAGCTCAGCAAAAGCAAATTACATATTTTTCAAGAATGCAGTTTTAGAAATGTGCTTAAACTTAGAACACGGTTTAAAAGTAGTAAAGATAAAGGCTTGTTAAAAGCCAAATTATTACTTACTTCTTTACCATGCTGACATTATTTATTCCTTATAAAACGTAATGCAAAAGAGAAAAAAAAAATTGGTCTGTGATGGTTGGATTTGTGTTACGTTACAACCTACCCCACTTACAATTTCTTATTCTTGCTATAATTGGCTAACCAGTGATTGGATAATGTTTTGTTGGGTGGGTTTTTATTGTGCACAGTTTCCTAGTAACTGCAATATTAGCAGGGCCCACCTACTTTTTGTCCCATAATTCAAGCACTGGAGCTAAATCATTTTTCTTGAGCCAATATTACCAACTCTTGATCCAGGATGAACACCATAAACCAATATAACTACACTACTACAGATTTGCTATAACATGTGTTTCTTTCAAAACTGTACACGTGAAAAAAGAACTCACATATATGGAATTTATTAAGAAGCAGTTATTTCATTAGCCGTAGTACTGATGTAGATGTGAAGAAAGACTAACATTTGGCACCCCTAGTTCTAATTTGCTAAGGTGAATCGGAAATGAGTGTACTGAGAATAGTCTGTCTCACACAGACATGAACTGGGCAAAGTACTAAACCCACTCAATGGATATCAATTACAGTACTACTACTACAAAAAAAAAAAACATTAATGCACACACACACAGTAGAGAATAATTTAAAAATGTTGATAAGTAAATGAATAAACATTATAGTGCTGCATACCAGTATGTGTAATATTGTACTGTAATTGTATACAGCTTTATTTAATATTGTACTTATTAAAGAAAAAAAATACAAAAATAAAACATGATTTTATTATTTGTTTGAAGGCAAATCACTCCAGAGTTGTTCTAAGTCCATGACAACCTAGTGTAGCTGTATTTGTAAACATTTGATTGACATGTTATTTTATTTCTCTAAATTTGACTATCCTCTAAGAACGTTTTGTTATGGACATTTAAAGTTTAAAATAACACATTGCAAATCTGTAACTATTGACAGGACCATCAACATAAATGTTTCTAGGTGGCTATGTCACCATGGGAACACACAGCCGTCCTTGGACAGGATGATAGGAGCTGTTTAGACACACCGCATGCCAGGGCTGCTTTCAGTACCGAGCGGAGAGCTGCAGACATAACTTCATAACAGAGGTTGGACAGCATAAGTGCGTTTTATACAGTATTCCGATTCCGATAAATCTGACAAACAGAAACGGTGGAGCAGAAGAATACAAGGAAGCCAGTGGGTTACACAGACAATTTAGATGCAATATTGAACAACATTTATATTAAAACATTTACAATAACAGCAAAAAGACCACCTGGGTCAACGGACGTCTATAAACCTTCTTAAGAGATAAATATTACATTTCCGTCACTTCTATCGCAGAGTAAAGGTGAGTGCTGCGTTACCTGCCACTTTCCTGCAACCATTCACGAAAACAACAAACAAGCGACTGCTTCATCTGATGTATGGCACACAGCAAGACGGCGAAGTTGCACAGGGAGTGGAATTAATGACCACAAGCTGCGGCGACAAAAGCCCTGCCACTGGAGTCTAACTGGAGCGGAGTGAAGAGTCTGTGCGAACCCATCTGAAGCGCACGACATAGCAGCACCGCTCAGCATACGATCTGTAGCTAGCACGGCGGAACGGACTGGAACATCATTCAGGCAGCCTAACCTGACCAAACCGGACTATTTTGTTATATAGTGGTGGTGACAACAACAACAAGCAGCTGGATACACGGTGAACTGAACACTCAATAATACCTTAATACTTTTTTGTATTTATTTTTTGTATTATATTATTATATATTATATTATTATTATATTTTCACGGTTTTTATTTCAGAAGTAATGCAGAGAGGATATTGGCAAATATTTAACTTGGATCTAGCAGGGAGTATCAAACCGTGTGATAACTGGCAACAGAATGCACAAGAATTTGGAAAATAATAAACACGCTGTTTTGTTACATAGTCAAAACTGAGAAGAACCAAGTATTTATTTATACATATATTTACATAATAATAATAATAATAATAATAATAATAATAATAATAATAATAATAATAATAATCTGTTTTACCACATGGAGGTTACTGCATATCCCCAGCCCGGAGAACTGCCGGAAAAATAATAAGATTCCCACACACGGTGTGAAGCGGACTATTTCATTCCAAAACCGGGAAAATTAGATAAACCTTCTGAAGAGCACAGATAGGGCAACCGAAACTAAGCATCTTGCAAATATTAGACTGCTGATAAACGAGTTTAAGGTGCTTTTGTTCGTAAAAGCACCAGTTAAGAGCCCCACAAATCGAACCACCAACCGGGGCTTATCTGCTGCAATGTCGTGAACTGGAATTATCCACTGCATTAATTACAATACAAGAGCCATAATATTGCCAAGAGAACAGGTTTACAAAAGTTAGTTGATAATAAGGCATTATTATATGACTGCATACGATTAGGATCCCAAATACCCAGAAAGATCGTTGCATAACACATTGAACTACAATATTTACTGTAAGGTACGGAGCCAAGGCTGAACCTGCATGGGTGAAGTCGATTGCAAGAAAGTATCGATTGACGGACGTACAATTGATGGTATAACAACAACAAAAATCCTGTAGGAAGATATATCTGTCTGTCCGACTGCCGCAAGGTAGTACAGTCGCCTCTGCCATACATCTGTTTAGTTGAGAATTGAATGAACAGACTGTACATATTCAACAAACAGATTTAAACTCCACAAGATGAGCGTCCGGAGAAAGTATTCCATCCAACTGCTGCAGGTAAGGCACCTAACAACGCGTGTATTATAACCATGTATGCTGCATTTGCTTATTGAAGTTAAATGTGCAAAATAAGCTTTCGTGATGAATTGAATCTAGTAGCCTATTATACTGTGTTCTAAAATAAAATAGTGCAATGGATGGTTTTATTTTGTTTGTTCTTCTGAAAATATCTATCAATCAATCTATCTATCTATCTATCTATCTATCTATCTATCTATCTATCTATCTATCTATCTATCTATTATTTAACTACGTTGCTAAGTTTGTAGACACTACATGTAAAGCGTAGGAGTAAAACCAATTATATAAAAAGGTAGTCATGTTTTTAAATCTATCCTGATACACGGCGACATTGTTTTTAAGTACAGCACTCAGTATAGTTGCACCTCTGAAGTAGAACTTGAATGTAACCAAAATATTATTATTATTATTATTATTATTATTATTATTATTATTATTATTATTATTATTATTATTATTATTATTAATTATACTGCATTGTGTTTGTCTTGTTCAAAGAACTATATGAACGACAAATGTATCAGTTTATAAGCAAGCCTGTGATGGCATTGATTTAAAGAGGTTTGATATTTTAGAAAGGCTACCTTGTTTACATATCTTAAAACATAATACCTTGGGGTTATTTTGTTGCTCGTTTTTATTTCAGCATGACGTTACTTCTGCTGTGCCATTATGTGCAGGGGTTAATAGTATTCAGAAGTCGATGCTTGTGAATGTTTCATGTGGCTAGCTTTAGAAAAGTAATCAAAGGCTGTACAACTAATGATTTCAGGATAGGACATCTAAAATCAGCATTATTGCGATGATAAGTTGAATAAAGTGAAAGCTGGATGAAGTGAATATAGTGGTGTAGTGCCCCTTTTCTGCTACTTTATTATTCTTTGGAGAAACACTTTTTTTTCTTAATCGGATATTTAACACACATTGTGCGTTTTCCTTAAATACACTCTGTTCATTTACATTAATTTAGAGTGTACAAGAAATCATCATGCAGAAAAAAGGAGAGTTCATAACAATGAAAATGTTTGTGGAACACTGCTTGTCAATATGTTGCTCTTGGATAGTGCGTTAAGATCTACCCTTTATTAACATCACTGATTTGTAATGCATCTCTCCCGTCTGTGTTACACACGTCTTGACGTTTTATTTTTCAAACAAGAGTCAGTACTGTGTACATACGTCAGTGGAAACACATTAGGCAATAGAACACTTTACACAAATATTATGCAAATAAAGACACCGCCTTATTACCCGTAATAAAATAAACCAAACGTGAATGAATCGACCGAGAGGGTATTAACTAAACATTATTTTGTTTTATACGCCCAATGTCCACGGCTCAATCGTTGAATGCACATATCAACCAACAGGTTTAATTGTAAGTAACAAAATATAAATGATAACGTGTAGTATTGGCGAGTGTGTTAAAGCTTACTGCCCGATAATTCAGTACTGCATTTTAAAGTATTTATAATAAAAGTTGCACATACTCAACAGGTTACATTTAAAATGGCAGTTTAATAATTAGAATGCGAGTCATATGAGTTCAACTATATTGATTGATGTGCATTTATTTCAGTTAATGTGTGTAGCCTTAGAACTGCACATTCAACCGTACATTGTAAAGTACTATTGTGTACACAGTAACTTCTCAATGCAGTACAACAAAGTGCAGAAGTTCCAGGTACCTATAATGAGTATTTGAGTCGTCACTGTGTCAAGTACTGTAAACAATCATCCATTTGGGAATAATGTAGCCTGGAAAGAATGTCAAAGTAGCTTTCTTAATTAACTATACAACTTTGATACCTTTCCAATGGCTGATAATGATACTGGTTTACTACTTTGATTGGGTTATATACTGCTTTATTGTAGGGTGACCATGGCCATGTCTGGCAAACCTGCATAGAGGTTTAAATCGATTGGAAGTGATGAGTGACTGTTCTTTAATGATCCCCAAAATGAGTGGGTAAAAATTTACAGAATGGTCCACAGCATGGCTTTCCAGCACATGGTCCTTATTTAACATCATGCAATCAAAGAACCTAGAAAATAATATTGCAAAAGTCTACTGGGAGCCGTAACAGTAGTACAGCATTTCATGTTAGATTTTTTCCATTTGTCACTTTTTGTTAAGTATATGGAAAACTACAAAGCAATATGTACTTCATTATTCAGCAGGTTTCTTTCAACTTTAATAAACAACATTAGCTAAGTCTACAGGGTGTTGCAAAACTTTTGGCCACAGCTGTACAATACATCTCTTGAGTAAGGTGAAGACCAGAGACCATGTGTAGGCCAGTTGTTTTTTTTTTTTTGTTTCTTATGGCTCTTTATAAACACTCTTTCAATCAGAAATATTGGACAGCTCTATTGACTGTTCTTTTGGAAACATCAGAATGTGTGCCGTATATGGAAAAGCACCAGCCAAGCATTCTGGTTATAAGAGGCATTTTTTGATTTTGAACTACAGTAGACAGTGTTCAATAACACCAGCGTATGTGGTTCTGAAGCATAACTACAGTCATAGCCATAACCAGCTATTTACCTGTCACACCATTGAAACAGCTGCACTTCATTAGTCCTGCCACCAGGTGGCAAAACAGAGCAGAAGATGCATTAAACAAAACAGCAGGGAGCACTGAGGACTTAAAAGACAATCAAGCATTTTGTCAGAGCACAGCTAAACTGCACATGGTACATCAATTGATTGTTCATGCTGGTTCAAACTGGAGGAGTTATAGTTATTCAACTAAAATTAATATAGCAGGCTCTATAAAAAGTGCTCACAAGTATCAATACCCCACAAAAAACTCACCCTTTAAGTGTACAGAAGATCAGTCCAGCAAGAATCTGAAATGATCTGCAGCATCCTTATTAAAATATTATTGTAAATATGCCTTTATACTACCGGTACAGTACTTGTACACTTCCAGCTATAATGATGCACTACTCTGTATCAAACTATTATACAGTACTGTTTATTTTGTATTTGTTAACTGTGTATGATTGAAAGGTGGAAAACTGAAGTCCAATGATAATCTAAAGCACAACAGTTTATGTAGTCTAAAGATAGCAGTGGCACAGATCTTGCTATGTAATCGGGGTATGGAAAATAAACATCATATTGTATGTTATGCACATTCGTCATAACTGTGTCCTATGAAAATACAGTAGGTCAGTATGTTTTACATTTTTATTCTGGCTTTAGCTGGAATGCATTTATTGTGTTCATTGCCTCTTGGGCAGATCAGGGAAAAAATTTAAGTAAGTCCAATTATTTTACACCACCCTGATGTTCTCCCCCATTTGGAATGTCCAAATATCTTCTACTCACTGTAGCAATTCCCCACACAGCTCAGGAGAGCCCAAGGTTCAGTGGGCGTCCTCAGATCCCATAACCAAGCCAGTTTCCATTTTTACACCCAGGAACTCGAGAGCAGATGTTAGCGAGTTACCAACCTGTGGAGGACAAAGGCCAGCCCTGCAGGTATCTGCTCTGAGCTCACTGGGTGCCTGGCCAGCAAGGTTCGCTGTAGTACGATGAGGAGAAACAGTCCCTGCCGATTTTGCTTTCTACCCCACGGGAGTGCCAGAGGCAATGCAACGCTCCTTTCGGAATGTCCAGTGAAGACCGGCGACTCATCCAGCACAGGTTTGCATCCTGGCTGTGCGGACTCACCCTGCGCACCATGTGGCTATGCTTTTACCAAGCAAACTACTCTGGGACCCTCAGTTTGTTTAATGGTCGTCACTCTTATCACTGTGGGGATAAATGTTGTTTATCAATGGGGACTGTTTTGGGCTGTCTCTCCAGATTAGCACTTTATAAAATGTTTGTCTATGTGGTGAAACGAACAGACAAAATTAACTTCAGAAACAAATTAACTTGCGATCCGAATCTAATTTCAGACCACATTGTGTTACAATACTGTCAATTAATATCTTTGACAACTAAAATGAACACTAGAATGACCAAGGCAGTCATTTTGACTCTTTTTTGAAAATTTAAATTTAAATTGCAGTGCGTGTGTTTAAGATATGGAGCTGTGCTTTCCTGACTTTTCCTAAAAATATGTACTAATTACCCTGACAAAGAAAGAATCGCGAAGCTGCAAAAAATAGGGAGATAAAATACTGTCATACCTATTCCGACCAGCAGCGGTCAAATTGACCGATACATATAAAACATTATAACAATTAAATGTTGCGCTATTATTTCTATTTATCAGTCGGGACTTGCTGCCATGTATTGAAGTTTTATCAGTCTGCATTCCTCAAGTGAGCAGTCTGACATTTCTATTGTTTCAATCAGCCTTGACAGCTCACGGCGCCCAGCTGTCTGTCTGCACTCTGGTTACTATACAAGTTTTTCTAAGAAATTAATTGTTATCCCAATACACATTGAAAATGGATTGCGGAAGACGCATGACAGCAAAGCAGTGTTTGGAATTACTGCAAGATTTACTGTTTTGAGGTTGCGCTTTATGTAATATGTCCGTATATAAACACATTTCTGTTCAAATGTCCGTTTATTACAATGTTTCGGTTGTGTAGATGCTTTATATGACGTTCCTGAATAAAGCTACGACTTATATTCAATTGTTTGTCCTTTCAGTACAATTGTTTTTAATATGGGAGTCAAAATTGACCACTCATGGTATGCATATAAACGCGGTTATTCTAGTGTTAAAGTAATTCTGAAAACAATTATTGAACAATTATAGAAACCTAAATACAACTTTTGGTTTGCCATTATGCATAGCAGGGTGCGCCAAACAAAAGTTGTAAAGCAACCAAATTAATGCCATATACTGCATTGCTGAAAACAAACACTAAGTGGTTCTCAAGTGATCTGTTGGGATCCACGATTCTTTAAAAGGTGGACATAATAAAAAACTAAATATTGTACAATTAAGCATTTACTGTTTTTCAGGTAAGCATTTAAATATTTAGGAACATTTGCTGTACAATAGCCCTAGAGAACACAACCTAAAGATGCATGATCAATTATTGATCATCATCACAGTGTACCAATATCTTCATTATACAGATAGGCTTTCCAACTTCAAAGAAGTTAGCTAAATAAAGTATGGGACGTGTCACTGCAATAATAATACAATCAAGATTGTAGCACATACTGACATTTAAATGCCGTGCATTATGTGCTAAATGATTGCATAATATGGAGAAACTGGTCATTATTCTCAACAGTGAAGATGACATTATTAGCAGAAATATTTGTCTGATTGGCATAGTTTCATGGGATTGCATGGGCACTTAAACATGCAGTACTTATTGCTGAGCTGTTTGTCCCACAGGTACAGGTATACACAGTAAATGGAGCCTTTCAAATAAAACAAAAATACTCGCCCTGGCACCCACTATTTTAGAAAAACTGAAAGCAATACATTATATAAATGTCTTGTATATAATAATTGCAATAGTCATCGTCCATTCAATTTAAATGTGAACCTGTTAAGTTCATAATATCTTAGTGTAATGGGCGTTCTGTTACAGTGTTGGTATCTGCTGAGACAGAGGGTATGAGCTTGAAAACGCCACACAGGCATCCAGGTTTTATTAAGTACGAGGCAGTTGCTGCAATTGCAGTGTTGGTGGCCACCACTAGGGTACCACAATGGTAGCCCTAGTGCGGAAGATGATATATACAGGTACATGAATATATATTCAGTGCCTATAGAAAGTATACACCCCCTTTCAAAATTGTCACCTTTTGTTGCCTTACAGCCTGGACTTTTTTCATTTATCTACACATCCTACCCCATAACTTCCAAGTGAAAAAAATATTCTAGAAATTTGTAGAAAATTAATTAAAAATAAAAACTGAAATAGCTTGGTTGGATAAGTGTCCACCCCCCTTGTAATAGCAATCCTAAATTAGATCAGGTGTAACCAATCGCCTTCAAAATCACACACCAAGTTAAGTGGCCTCCACCTGTGTTAAATTGTAGTGATTCTCATGATTTCAAGATAAATTCAGCAGTTCCTGTAGGTTCCCTCTGCTGGCTAGTGCATTTCAAAGCAAAGACTCAACCATGAGCACCAAGGCGCGTTCAAAAGAACTCCGGGACAAAGTTGTTGAAAGGCACAGATCAGGGGATGGGTATAAAAAAATATCAAAGGCCTTGAATATCCCTTGGAGCAACTTTGCAAGAGCTACAGGGTTTTATGGCCAAGACTGGTCAAAGTGTGCATGTGACAACAATATCCCAAGCACTCCACAAATCTGGCCTGTATGGTAGGGTGGCAAGAAGGAAGCCATTACTCAAGAAAGCCCACCTTGAATCCCGTTTGAAGTATGCAAAAAAACACTCGAGGAGATTCTGTAGCCATGTGGCAAAAAGTTTTGTGGTGTGACAAAACTAAAATTGAACTTTTTGGCCTAAATGCAAAGCGTTATGTTTGGTGCAAACCCAACACAGCACATCACCCAAAGAACACCATCCCCACTGTGAAGCATGGTGGTGGCAGCATCATGTTATGGGGATGTTTCTCATCGGCAGGGACTGGGGCACTTGTCAGGATAGAAGGGAAAATGAATGGAACAAAGTACAGAGAAGTCCTTGAGGAAAACCTGCTGCCCTCTGCAAGAAAGCTGAAACTGGGATGGAAGTTCTCCTTTCAGCAAGACAACGACCCAAAGCACACAGCCAAAGCTACACTGGAGTGGCTAAGGAACAAAAAGGTAAATGTCCTTGAGTAGCCCAGTCAGAGCCCTGACCTAAATCCAATCGAAAATTGGTGGCATGACTTCAAGATTGCTGTCCATCAACGCACCCCAAGGAACTTGACAGAGCTTGAACAGTTTTGTAAAGAAGAATGGTCAAATATTGCCAAATCTAGGTGTGCAAAGTTGGTAGAGACCTATCCCAGCAGACTCACAGCTGTAATTGCTGCCAAAGGTGCTTCCACCAAGTATTAACTCAGTGGGGTGAAGACTTATCCAATTATGATCTTTCAGTTTTGTATTTTTAATATATAATTTTATTCTCAATAAAAACTTGTTTCCCCTTAACAGTGTGGAGTATGGTGTGTAGATAAGTGTAAAAAAATCCTCATTTAAATGACACAACACAATGTGAAAAAAGTTCAAGGGGGTGTAGACTTTCTATAGGCACATATATATACACACACACCAAAAAATACTAAACAAATCACTGTACAAAAACTAGAAAATAGAAGGTGGCCAAGCTTGGGCCGTGCACTACTCCCACTATACAGGGAGGTCCCGCACCAGGAACCTTCTTCCAAACACAAATAATCTAAACATTGGTGGGATTAAAATCCCCTAAATGGATCCCTATCCTAAGGCTACAATCAAATATAATAGTGGTGGATAAATATCCCTGTCATTTAAATCATTAAAAGAAGAGGACTTTGAGAAAACCAACATCTCGAAGAGTGTGCGAGTCTCTCAAGTGTATTTTTGTCTCTCTTTAAAAACAGCTTTGCCTATTTTAATACATCAATGGTGTAGGTATTAAGATCAGCCACTATTTAGATCAAGTGTATGTGAATGCAGTCAAAACCAAAAACTTAACAAGAAAGAGTTCAAACTGAAATCTTTTGAGGTGGAGTGTAATTATTCAGCATGCACAGACGCAGTTTGATTACTAGTAAGTAATTACAACATATTTAAACCCAAGGGGCAATGAGGGAAGTCTGTAATATGACATGGTTTTCCCAAGGAGGAGCTTAGTGCAAAATTGAATCTTGTTCCCCTGAGGTTTTCAATTTGGGAATATTTCTAGTGGTTTACCCGGCAAATTAGTTGAGTATGTCTAAATCATTTACCCTTTAAACTGAATGCATGCAACCAAGGTACATCAGTGTTTTAAACCGTTATAAATAGTTTTTCCACAGCAAGTTTCTGCAGTAATTCACATGCTTTCCGTATGGTTGCATTATGAATTTGCTATAATTTACCATGGTTTGCCACATTTATTAATATGCTTTACCTCACCTTTCAAGACTTTACAATGCTTACCTCCACTTTACAGTGCTTTATTACACTTAGCTATGCTTTTTATTTTGGTAAACTTTATAAGGGAAACCTTGGTTGAATGTTAACTGAATTCTAAGTTTTGCAAGGATTGTTGAAGGAGTGTCATAATAGAATTAATTTTAATAACTATTTGTTCATAATGCATGTAATATCATTCATTAACTTCAAACACCCCTTCCATTATATATATATGAAACATTGCATTTTTATCCTAGTGTTTCATTGGTAAAAATAAGGTCATATGGCCGTCTATAAAAATCAATTTTGCTTGAAAAAGCTTTCTATATTGCACCTATCGGACAATATCGAACATGATTACATCATCACACTGTCTCTTAAACCAGTCTCCAGAATGTTCTCGGTAGGCTCCCTCACACAGAGAAAACACCCACTGTCCTCTCCTGCTTCATCTGTGCAGAGATAGTTACTTCTACTGGTTAATTATAAATACACAACATATCTTATTAAATCAAAAGGAAAAAAGGCCACCTTCCATGTAAATGTACATTTATAATATATATATATATATATATATATATATATATATATATATATATATATATATATATATTTAATATGTTTCCGTTCCTACCACCATTATCAATGTTTCTTTCCCATCCAATCACGCCCCGAGTGACTCGGCAGGCTCAGCACGCCTCCCACTGAAGTAAATAACATGAAACCATTGAAGTAAATAACATTGAAACCTTTCCAATACTTTTATTTTTTTTTTACAACTATTTTGCTCCTACCACCATTTTCAATATGGCTCTTCAGTGCTTTCGTTACTGACACTCACTCCATAGAGACTTCCAAACAACATGGCTATCTCAATGTTTTCGCTCTCACTTTATTTTAAAGGGAAGAAGAATTATTTAAATGTAATCATGCATAAGCTTAATTGTGTCTGAATGATTAAGGTCACCATAAAATCTGGAATGGCTCAAATTGCTATGAAATGGGCATCTTATTTCCATCCTTGACTTATTAAATTGCAGTCTGCCTCAAAACACTGCACCATGCTATTTACTAACTATAATTGTATTTATATTAAAATACAACCTCTTTTACTGTACAATTTTACAGATGTTTTGAAACGCACTAATTACTTTTACTATAGACTCACCTGTTTGTTTGGAACCACCTAGCAACAATCACCACGGATGTAACGTCACACTAAAGAAGTGTGTATTTATTTCCCTCACAATCACGTCCTGACTTCCTGCCTGTCTCGGCTGCCAGCAAATCTCCTGCCTTAATTAACTTTTGTTTTGTTTCGTAAAGCAAATCTCGACTGCCACTTTCACCATATATCATATGATTAATGATTATCCCTCGGGAAGGCAATACTAACCTCCAGGGACAATATTGCCCTCAGCCTTTCGTCATTTTCTGATATGTGACTCAAAGGGCAGTCCATACTTTCCATATATATATTGTGACAAAGTGAACTATAAAATATATGGGAAAGCGGTGGACGGTGTGTATATTGGTCCAAGAGTGAAGAGAAGCCTGTATCCTCTCCATTGAATTTGGGTTACATAAGTAAGTTGTAGTCTTTGACTGCCAATGTCACAAAGACTACAATTCCCAGAGCTCCACAGGGGCGACCATTTTGAGACAAGGGTTTTCACCTGTCTCCAATTAGGCAGCCATTTTTTGGGGGGGTTTTCAAACGCAAGTGTGTGCAAAGGGTATGACATGCAGAGAGACCGATACGTGCTGGCAACAGATTAAAGGTTGGTGTTCTACCTAGTGGAAAACAATTGCTGCCTAGTTAAAGTGTTCACTTTGGTCAGTAAACAGCTTAGCTGTCTGACTTATAGAAAGGGGTAGTTAAAAGATAATTAAAAGGTTTAGTTAGTGCTCTTAATAAAGAGCTAGGTTTTGTTTGGTTTATTTTGTTTACGTTGTTGATATTTGATTTGTGTGACTCTGGATAAAAAGAACACGATAATAAACATACAGGCACCGCCCTGTTTACAATGAAATACTGTTGTCCAGTGTGCTTGGTTCCGAAAGACTGTGTTCAAGACCCGAAAGAACCGTGACAAAACACCCCAGTCTGTCACAATATATATATATATATATGAAAGAAAAGGTTTTTAAAAAATGTACACAAAAAGAATAAAAAATTTAAAAAATATTTTATTTTCAGGATGTTTCGGGCAAAAGCCCTTCTTCACCTGTTTAAAAAGAGCTGAAGCTGTTTTCTTTGTAAACAGCTGAAGAAGGGCTTTTGCCCGAAATGTCCTGAAAATAAAATCTTTTTTAATCTTTTAAACTTTTTCTTTCATATGCCTTCAATTTTGTCACTGCAGTTTATATATATATATATATATATATATATATATATATATATATATATATATATATATATATATATATATATATATATATATACACCGAGCATCAAAAGAAACATCACTATTATAACACATTTATTTAAAAAAAAAGGTATATAAATGATGGACAATCATCCTTGACCATGAGTGACTATGAGTGAAGCACATGCACTTAATCACCTAATTAGTGAGACAGTTGATTGGACACTGGATATGGAGTGATATCAGCTGTTGAATTGCAAGCTTGAATAAAAGCAATAAAGAAAATCACAGAAAAAAACAATATGCCACGTCTGTCAAGAGAGCAGCGCCTTCGTGCGATCGGGATGTTGGAGGCTGGACTAGGGCAGCGTACTGTGGCTCGCCATCTTGGGTGCTCACAGCCAGCAATTTCAAACCTGGTGAGACAGTATAACCAGACACACTTTGTCAATGACAGGCCACGAACTGGGAGACCAAGAGTCACAACACCTGCCCAAGATTGACAGATAATTTTGCAACATCTTTGTGATGTCAATTGTTAATCAGCACAATAAAAAGTCACTGCACCTGCTCTAAAACAGAGTTTGTCATTTTTCAGTCACATCTAGTGAATTTTATCCAAATATAAGTGATATGTTTCTTTTGATGTGTATATATATATATATATATATATATATATATATATATATATATATATATATATAACTTTTCAGCCATTGTGTGCAACATATAATTTTACAATCTTTCCAGCTAGAATACCCGGTTAGCTCTGACATTCCATTATGGCTTTCCAGGAACTGTGGAAAGCTACGGACCAGATGCTAGGTAATCCCTGGGTGTTGACGACAAGCACTGCACCCACATGATCCATCGGTTACAACACTGACCCTGGCTTATGACTCCCAACCACAGCCCCTTACTTTGGTTTACTTCATGTCAGTCCACTCTAAACTGGTCATGTGTAAAAAGAATATAAATAATATTACCAACTTCCTTGTTGTTTGAGTAGTGGAGCACAGGCGTGCTTAAAATATATGAACAATGGTTTGGTTATCAGATACGGCATGATAGATAAGTGGATATAAACAATAGCACAAAATAAATAAATATTACAATGGCACAAGTGTATACTAACTGCATTGCAAAAGCAAAGCAGCCCCATACTATTGTTGAGACACATATAAAGACAGATATAGGCATAGAATAGAAAGATAAACAGACCTGAAAAGACAGGCAGACAGACTATAGCCGTTATAACTGCTTATAAACAATAGCCAAATAATACCAAAAGTGTATAATAATAGTCTTATTATTTCTAATTATATTCTGCAATCTATAATTGTTATAGCATAATTAATAACATGTTTATATATTGTTTATAATCACTTAAAATGACTCCCTAAACTAAAGTGTTACCACACATTGTAGGGCATATGGGAGAGGGGGAAGATTTGCTTTAAGGGGGGGAAGAAGTATTTGAAATATTTTTAGGATCCTGCTCCATATCAGCATGGTGGTGCAGGGAGATTCCTTTTGAGAAAATTGACAAATAATCCTATGGATGATTTGTTTTCAAATTAGTTTGGAAAAAAAATCTAGAAGTAAGAATTGGAAAAATATTTATTTTGTGATTTTGTCACTCACTTTTGCACAGAAGGAGATAAAAAAAGCAATATCAATAATACAAATTCAACAAAACAATGACAGTTCTAGACCTATAACAGAAAAAAAACATTTAAATGAAGAGGCAAAAAAAAGAAATACAGTTGAGGAACTCCATGCTTAAAAATTCTTATTGTATTTCCAAAAATAACAGTGAAGACATTATCCTAAATATTTGTCTGCCTGACAATGGCGCCGGAGCTAAAACAGTAATATTTTCAAAAACATGGCTAAGTCAAAAAAAGAGGAACTATATATATATATATATATATATATATATATATATATATATATATATATATATATATATATATAAAATTTTATTTATTTATTTATTTCACATTGTGCCCACAGGGCCAGCACAGGTACATCTCAATAGTGCAGCACTCATACAAAGAGAGACCTAAGTAGACCATACTCAATAATAAACAATACAACAATTATACATCCAAGCAATATCAATAAAAACACACATATACACAGGCGTATGCATACAATACACAAATATATTAAAATATACAAATATTTATATTTAAATTACATTGCAACTAAAACAAGTTCACCTCAAACACAGATTACACTGAACTGCAGTTTTAAACCCGGAGAGGCTTGATAATGACACTCAGGAATCCAGAAGGGCATTCCAGAACCCCAAGGCTGTTCCAAATAAAGAATAACAACACAACTGAAGAGATAAGGACTGATGGTCAGAGCAGCTCTGTGGAGACCTCTCAGCCCAGGTCTTTTATGAGCATAGACTGACATAGAGGTAGAACACAATGAATGCAGAAACTTATAGAAATTACCAAGAATAAAATAGGGCCTTCTGCCACTTAATGGTTTGAGAGATGAACGACTAAGAAGGTTGTCATAAGTAAGAACCCCAATTCCAGTCATTCAATAGAATCTTACAAGACATTTTTTGTACAGATTCAAGCTTCTTAATATTGTATTTTTGAAATGGATACCCGGACAGAACAGTTATACTCTAAAATAGCTCTTACCAAACTCTTGTAAAGATGTGAAACAACATTTGGAGGGGCCTCTCTAAAGGAACGAAAAATAAACCCCAAAATTATTTTCGCTTTACTGCAAACATAATCATCTCTCTCTCTCTCTCTCTCTCTCTCTCTCTCTCTCTCTCTATATATATATATATATATATATATATATATATATATATATATATATAAGAAAAAGGTAATGTAGGTCACAGCTGTAACTTGGCATTTTAGCGCCCAGGGCAGACAATCATATTTGCTCCCCCCTGTTTTTTTTTCTTTTTGGGTGTTAGGAGTTAGGATGGCATATTTGCTTGCATTTTGTAGCTTTGATTAACTGATTGTTATTTCCAAATCTCCTTTAACATGTTTGAAGGGAAGAAGATATTACTTAAAACGGAAAGGAATTTGTTAACACGTATTAACTGCAAGGTTAGATTTCCTGCCTTTACAATTATATTCAGTTCTCGCATTTTCAGGACCAATCAATGATAATGAGTTTATTTTACATATGGTAATTTGTTGTTAGTCAGGGCTGGAGTGTAGTTTTTGACTTCACAGTAAAAACTAAGGTAGAGATCAAGCTATGTGCTTATAATAAGGAAGATTAAATAGTTTTCTTTTTTCAAATTAAAACCTGATCAGTAACTGCATGCATTTGTGGAATTTTAGCAGTGTCGCTGTAAACAATAAAAAAAACTACTATATGATTTTTTTAGCAGCCACATTAACCCTTACAAAATCCTTTAATATCTCTATGGTATCCTATATATAAAGGATGGGACGAATACAGCGGTTCCGAATAATATGAACTGACACATTTCAATTGAAAGCCGTTAAACCTTTAAATCACACAATAAGGTTGTGTTGTGTGTATAATCTCCAAAGTGCTTTCAATTAAAAACAAATTGTCACCTTTCAATCTGTAGACAGGTGAGATTCGCGTGGCCGATGCAGATCCACATTATAAACACAAAAGCATAACAATAGTATGTAACATCTTCATGTAGGATTTAAAAAATAAATAAATAAATAATTTGAACATGGTGACGCTCTTAAATTATGTCATTAGGTTCTGCAGAGTGCTTAATACGAATTTTGAAACATGCATTTACATTTCAGACTCTAAATAAACATTTATAGTAGTGCTGGTCCTGAAGGCTGCAGGAGCGAATAAATAAATAAACGATCCTGCACACTGCAGGGGAAGCAAACGGCACAGATATGCCATAATAACGAACTAGCGACGCCATGTTGTTGGGTTTGTGTAGAACTAGGTTCGTTCTAGTGCAGAGGCGCACGCAACTTCAGACCAGGGACGCTGACAGATAACAAATAAAAACACTGAGAACCACAAAACAAAATTATTACTTGAGTGGCAATGCATTTCATTTGTTTTGCTTTAATAATTGTGAGTACAGAATGGATTAGGATGTGAAGTCATACCTCAGTTATGAATGAGAATTTATTTCTAGAAAATGGTGTTGATGGTAGAATTAGAAGCAGTAATGGTGATGTCTAAAAATGATATACATTTGCAGTGATAATAGTGATTTTTCAAACAAAACAAATGAAATGTCTGCATTTTTCAAAAACTGTGGTTTTTCAGACACAACCATAGAGAAAGTCAGTTATGTGTATCTACGATAATCAAAAGGGATGCTTTGTACAAAAGCAACACACAGAATACTAATAATCATATCCCCCTAGTTCTTACCTATAATCCAGTACATTTTAGTATTCTCCAACAAGATCCCTCTACAGCTCCTATTTTCAATAATCCACCATTGATGTCTTACAAAAGAGGTAACAATCTAAGCGAATATTTAGTCCATATTGTTCTTTATTTCTTAGCAGACACCCTTATCCAGAGTGACTTCCAATTGTTACAAGATATCATATTATTTTGACTTACAATTACCCATTTATACAGTTGGGTTTTTACTGGAGCAATCTAGGTAAAGTACCTTGCTCAAGGGTACAGCAGCAGTGTCCCCCAGCTGGGATTGAACCCACGACCCTTTGGTCAGGAGTCCAGAGCCCTAACCACTACTCCACACTGCTGTAACATGTGACAATACAATACAATAAATACATCCACAACACAGTAATCAAAAGGGCAAAATCTTAATTTACTATTCATGAGACTTTTACTTGCACCAGTAAAGGAGTAGTATACTAAGAAGCTGTGTGGTCCAGTGGTTAAAGAAAAGGGTCCCCGCTTCAAATCCTGGCTCACTCAATGACTCATTGTCTGACCCTGAGTAAGTCACTTACAGTGCCTTGCGAAAGTATTCGGCCCCCTTGAACTTTGCGACCTTTTGCCACATTTCAGGCTTCAAACATAAAGATATGTGCAGCACTCATACAAAGAGAGACCTAAGTAGACCATACTCAATAATAAACAATACAACAATTATACATCCAAGCAATATCAATAAAAACACACATATACACAGGCGTATGCATACAATACACAAATATATTAAAATATACAAATATTTATATTTAAATTACATTGCAACTAAAACAAGTTCACCTCAAACACAGATTACACTGAACTGCAGTTTTAAACCCGGAGAGGCTTGATAATGACACTCAGGAATCCAGAAGGGCATTCCAGAACCCCAAGGCTGTTCCAAATAAAGAATAACAACACAACTGAAGAGATAAGGACTGATGGTCAGAGCAGCTCTGTGGAGACCTCTCAGCCCAGGTCTTTTATGAGCATAGACTGATATAGAGGTAGAACACAATGAATGCAGAAACTTATAGAAATGACCAAGAATAAAATAGGGCCTTCTGCCACTTAATGGTTTGAGAGATGAACGACTAAGAAGGTTGTCATAAGTAAGAACCCCAATTCCAGTCATTCAATAGAATCCTACAAGACATTTTTTGTACAGATTCAAGCTTCTTAATATTGTATTTTTGAAATGGATACCCGGACAGAACAGTTATACTCTAAAATAGCTCTTACCAAACTCTTGTAAAGATGTGAAACAACATTTGGAGGGGCCTCTCTAAAGGAACGAAAAATAAACCCCAAAATTATTTTCGCTTTACTGCAAACATAATCATCTCTCTCTCTCTCTCTCTCTCTCTCTCTCTCTCTCTCTCTCTCTCTATATATATATATATATATATATATAAGAAAAAGGTAATGTAGGTCACAGCTGTAACTTGGCATTTTAGCGCCCAGGGCAGACAATCATATTTGCTCCCCCCTGTTTTTTTTTCTTTTTGGGTGTTAGGAGTTAGGATGGCATATTTGCTTGCATTTTGTAGCTTTATTTAACTGATTGTTATTTCCAAATCTCCTTTAACATGTTTGAAGGGAAGAAGATATTACTTAAAACGGAAAGGAATTTGTTAACACGTATTAACTGCAAGGTTAGATTTCCTGCCTTTACAATTATATTCAGTTCTCGCATTTTCAGGACCAATCAATGATAATGAGTTTATTTTACATATGGTAATTTGTTGTTAGTCAGGGCTGGAGTGTAGTTTTTGATTTCACAGTAAAAACTAAGGTAGAGATCAAGCTATGTGCTTATAATAAGGAAGATTAAATAGTTTTCTTTTTTCAAATTAAAACCTGATCAGTAACTGCATGCATTTGTGGAATTTTAGCAGTGTCGCTGTAAACAATAAAAAAAACTACTATATGATTTTTTTAGCAGCCACATTAACCCTTACAAAATCCTTTAATATCTCTATGGTATCCTATATATAAAGGATGGGACGAATACAGCGGTTCCGAATAATATGAACTGACACATTTCAATTGAAAGCCGTTAAACTTTTAAATCACACAATAAGGTTGTGTTGTGTGTATAATCTCCAAAGTGCTTTCAATTAAAAACAAATTGTCACCTTTCAATCTGTAGACAGGTGAGATTCGCGTGGCCGATGCAGATCCACATTATAAACACAAAAGCATAACAATAGTATGTAACATCTTCATGTAGGATTTAAAAAATAAATAAATAAATAATTTGAACATGGTGACGCTCTTAAATTATGTCATTAGGTTCTGCAGAGTGCTTAATACGAATTTTGAAACATGCATTTACATTTCAGACTCTAAATAAACATTTATAGTAGTGCTGGTCCTGAAGGCTGCAGGAGCGAATAAATAAATAAACGATCCTGCACACTGCAGGGGAAGCAAGCGGCACAGATATGCCATAATAACGAACTAGCGACGCCATGTTGTTGGGTTTGTGTAGAACTAGGTTCGTTCTAGTGCAGAGGCGCACGCAATCTTCAGACCAGGGACGCTGACAGATAACAAATAAAAACACTGAGAACCACAAAACAAAATTGTTACTTGAGTGGCAATGCATTTCATTTGTTTTGCTTTAATAATTGTGAGTACAGAATGGATTAGGATGTGAAGTCGTACCTCAGTTATGAATGAGAATTTCTTTCTAGAAAATGGTGTTGATGGTAGAATTAGAAGCAGTAATGGTGATGTCTAAAAATGATATACATTTGCAGTGATAATAGTGATTTTTCAAACAAAACAAATGAAATGTCTGCATTTTTCAAAAACTGTGGTTTTTCAGACACAACCATTAGAGAAAGTCAGTTATGTGTATCTACGATAAACAAAAGGGATGCTTTGTACAAAAGCAACACACAGAATACTAATAATCATATCCCCCTAGTTCTTACCTATAATCCAGTACATTTTAGTATTCTCCAACAAGATCCCTCTACAGCTCCTATTTTCAATAATCCACCATTGATGTCTTACAAAATAGGTAACAATCTAAGCGAATATTTAGTCCATATTGTTCTTTATTTCTTAGCAGACACCCTTATCCAGAGTGACTTACAATTGTTACAAGATATCACATTATTTTGACATACAATTACCCATTTATACAGTTGGGTTTTTACTGGAGAAATCTAGGTAAAGTACCTTGCTCAAGGGTACAGCAGCAGTGTCCCCCAGCTGGGATTGAACCCACGACCCTTTGGTCAGGAGTCCAGAGCCCTAACCACTACTCCACACTGCTGTAACATGTGACAATACAATACAATAAATACATCCACAACACAGTAATCAAAAGGGCAAAATCTTAATTTACTATTCATGAGACTTTTACTTGCACCAGTAAAGGAGTAGTATACTAAGAAGCTGTGTGGTCCAATGGTTAAAGAAAAGGGTCCCCGCTTCAAATCCTGGCTCACTCAATGACTCATTGTCTGACCCTGAGTAAGTCACTTAACTGCCTTGTGCTCCGTCTTTTGGGTGAGACGTTGTTGTAAGTGACTCTGCAGCTGATGCATAGGTCACACACCCTAGTCTCTGTAAGTTGCCTTGGATAAATGTGTATGCGAAATAAACAAATAATAATAATATCGCATTGGTTATGTGTAGTGTAACAAACTGTACATCGGAGAAACAATAACAGCATTTAGTTAATCGCTTTGTCGAAATCTACAAAGTATAACAATTAACACCTCTACATCTCCTGTTGCCAGACATTTTAACACAAATGACCTCACTGCAGAAGACAAGACAATTTGTGGGATAAATCACTGCTATGGGACAAATGCAGCCAGGAAGCCAAAAGAATGCACATTTATTTTCAAATTAGGCATTTTAGAACCTCTTGGAATTAACATTATATTCTTAAGTCATCATACATTCATCCTCCGGAACTTTTCTTTTGAAAGACAACTTGTTTATAACAACAGCTTGTTTACAGCACTGCTTTTTCCATTCAGCTGAAGAAGGAATTGTAGTCCGAAACATACTGATTCAATTATTCACGTTTGTGTACTTCATTACCTTTTTCCTTTTGATTTTCACCTTTTGCTACACAGCAGTTTTCTTTTTTCCAATGTTTTTTCCAAACATAATTATATATATATATATATATATATATATATATATATATATATATATATATATATATACACACAGTGCCTTGCCTAAGTATTCACCCCCCTTGGACTTTTCCACATTTTGTAGTGTTACAACCTGGAATTAAAATGGATTTAATTAGGATTTTTTGTCACTGATCTACACAAAATAGTCCATAATGTCGTAGTGGGGAAAAAAATCTACATATTTTTCAAAATAATTTACAAATAAAAAACTGAAAAATCTTGATTGCATAAGTATTCACCCCCTTTGCTTGAACACCCTTAAATAAGCTCTGGTGCAACCAATTGCCTTCAGAAGTCACATAATTAGTTGAATGGAGTCCACCTGTGTGCAATTAAAGTGTCACATGATCCAGATTAAATACACCTGTTTCTGGAAGGCCCCAGAGTTTGTTAGAGAGCATATCTAAACAAACAGCATCATGAAGACCAAGGAGCTATCAAAACAAGTCCGGGTGTAAACGAGCCTTGCGGCTTGGGTTCGTTTTGCCCCTTAAAATACCGACCAGACACAGAGATGGAGGGTTTGAAAGCGCTTTTGCGCTAATTTATAATAAAGAACCGATGAACAAAACAAAACAAATCACGAACACAAAAGACCCACAAACAAAATAAATACCTAGCTCTGTACGAGCACTAACTAACACACAGGAGCACCCTGACTACACGTGGGACAGCTAGGCTGTTTCCCCACTAAAAATACACAACACCCACAGAGGTTGAATACAGCATTTTTTTTTTTTTTTTTTCTCACGACTGCCAGGACGCAGAGTGCACCTTTCTGCTTCCTTCTTCTCAGCAGTCTCGAGCAAACTAACTCTTCTCTTTTTATACCCTGCACCTGGTTCCAATTTAATAATACTCACCAGGTGTAGGGGATAACTAAGCAATAAAACAATTAAACAATTCCATTAAACAATACAGCACTACAATCAAACAAAACAAAACCACACATTTTACTGCAGGGATGACTCCAATGCCATCCCCGCTGTGTTACACCGGGATAAAGTTCTGGAGAAGCACCAATCAGGGTTGGGTTATAAAAAAATATCCCAAAGCCATTGCTGAAAAAAACCCATATCAAATCCTGTTTGGATTTTGCCAAAAGGCATGTGGGAGACAGAGCAAACATGTGGAAAAAGGTTCTCTGGTCTGATGAGACCAAAATTGAACTTTTTGGCCTTAGCGCAAAACGCTATGTGTGGCGCAAAGCCAACACTGCTCATCACCCTGAGAACACCATCCCCACGGTGAAGCATGGTGGTGGCAGCATCATGTTATGGGGATGCTTTTCATCGGCAGGGACTGGGAAACTGGTCAGGATTGAGGGCAAGATGGATGGAGCCAAATACAGGGAAATTCTAGAGGAAAACCTGTTTCAGTCTGCAAGAGACCTGGGACTGGGGCAGAGGTTCACCTTCCAACAGGACAATGACCCTAAACACACAGCCAAAGCTACACTGGAGTGGTTTAAAAACAAGAACCTGAATGTCTTAAATGGCCCAGTCAAAGCTCAGACCTCAATCCGATTGAGAATCTGTGGCAAGACTTGAAAATTGCTGTTCACCAACGGTCCCCATCCAACTTGACAGGGCTTGAGCAATTTTGCCAAGAAGAATGGGCAAAAATTGCAGGATCCAGATGTGCAAAGCTGGTAGAGACTTACCCAAAAAACTCATAGCTGTAATTGGTGCCAAAGGTGCTTCTACCAAGTATTGACTCAGGGGGGTGAATACTTATGCAACCAACAAATGTATTTTTTTTGTTTAGTTAACCTTTGTGTCACAATAAAAAATATTTTGCACCTTCAAAGTATTAAGTATGTTGTGTAAATCAAATGGTAAAAATCCCAATTAAATCCATTTTAATTCCAGGTTGTAACACTACAAAATGTGGAAAAGTCCAAGGGGGGTGAATAAATAAATAGGATTGAATCCTATTGTTTGCAATTTGTCGCTCGTCAACTAGGGCATTGAGCAATCAGAGAACAGCTTCAAAGCACGTGGTCCAGCAGCGTGAAGCAGTATCCACAATGACAGAGGAAACAATAATACTTGCAGAGCTTTATGACAAAGGTCATCAGAATTATAAAGATACAGTTTTGAAGCCGCAGGCTGAAGGCATTGCACCCTGGAGGTAACAATAGTCTTCCCGAGGGGCATTTAATTTTCCACTATGGCTGAGTCTACAGTACATATTTAATATATGAATTAGTCAAGAAGATAAATGAGGCAAGGTTGGAGAGTAAATACGACTTTATATATTTTATTTAAATAGAGTTGATCCAGCATAAGTAAATAAATAAATAACATAAATAAATAGCTGAAAATGTTTTTGAAGTTCATACCGCATTGTTATCAGAGTTTCTCTCCATTTGGTTTGCTGATTGCTGCATAATCCCGTCATATTTGTTCTCGTCAACTTGAATTTGTTTGGAGCATCTTTCTTCTGCAGTATGTTCTGTAATTCATTTTCTGTTAAGTCACAAAATTGGTGTTCAGCCATTTTCTCTTGTTGTGAGCAGTGGAGATGAAAGACGTTCCTTAGAAAAGGGGCGGGACTTGAGTGATGTGAACCAATCAAATGAAAGATGGAGACTATCGCCCGGTGGTGTAAGGATGTCAGTGCAATTAGTTCAATCTATTTTTGCTTTTATGATGAGGTTTTAACCAATCACAGGCCAGAATTTCCAACCACAGATTCATATATATATATATACATATACATATATATATATATATATATATATATATATATATATATATATATATATATAAAGAAAAAAGAGAAAAGGATATTTCAGGTACTTATAAAGGTAGAATAATTGATTACAAATCACCTTATATATATCCTTGCTGGAAATTCCAGCACTGACCAGCTCAAGCTGGTCTAGATGGTCACCAGCTAATGTTGTGTTCTGGAACAACTTAAGCTGATCTGACTAGCTTACCAGCTCTTGCTGGTCTGACCAACGTCTCTCAGCTCCTCCTTCATTCTGAAAATAGGGTTCTAATTGTAAATTCTTCCATTCTAAATTTTGACAATTGTACGTCTTTTATCTCAATCACTGTTGATTTCCATAACAATTATTAGCAACATACTGAAAACATACTTAATTTGAAAAAAAAAAGATTGTCCTGGCATGGTTTTTGATATATTAAAGGAAGTTTAATGTCCGATACAGAATGTGATAATATTAGCAGGATAAACAACTTCAACTGGGAGAAAAATTTCCATTCAACAAATTAATGCTTATTATTCCTCCAGACAGTAGATTTATATGATGTCTGTTCTTTATAATTTATCTGTTATTTGTTCTACATTAACTAATTTGATTTAGTTTAAAAAAAGGCATGCCACAAAGTTTGGTTTGCAGTGATACCTGAGGCAAAACTCTGACACTTTCAAAGCTTCCTAATACATGGTAATACCTGATGTGGAGAGCCTTATTGCTTGTATACTTCAATATTTTTTGAAAGTTATGAGGCTAAATGTTTTCTCACCAGACAGAGCACCCAACTGTAGTAATATTCAGAATACTGTGCTATGTTCTTAAAATACTTTTAAATTGGTATAAAAAAAGGGGGAACAAAGTTAGCGTCCTTTCCTACATAATGATAATTTGACACCTTATTAATAATAGACCTACAGAATACCATCAATATTTAAATCTTGTGAATTCTACATTAAAACAACACAATTTAAGAACAAATCACAGCTACATATTGGTATAGAATTAAAAAAATACTATGAATAAACAATAAGAAAAATCTTATCACAAGATCACAAACCAACCCACATCACATAAACAACACGTAAAAAATAACTAATAACAAATTATAAAGTGATAACTGACAACATTTTTAATTCACATTTGGAGCGCTATAAATATAATTTTTACATGAGAAAGAACTGTAGGGGTTATTTTTTATTTTTGGGTGTATTGACAACGTTTTTAGGGATTCATGTGTTTTACGTGCGCCTTGGGTTTTTTCATTTGCCTTTTTGTATTATTTATTGATGTCCATAATTCTTTCTGTCATGTACCGGCTAACTTTGGAAAATCTGTTCTTTAGTTCTGTCTCCTCCCGGTTCTTCTTTAGGAGCCATTCTCTGTAGCAGTCTATTACAAAACACTGTTTCTAATCAAGCAATAAAACCTAACACAAAATACATTACCATTAATTAAGAATTTACATTTACTAAAATTATAGTTAATTATTTATAAGTAGATTGAACATGCTCATGAGTTGGTTAAAACTATGGTTTTAACTTTTGAGTATTGAAAAGCAGAAATAACAAGCACAAAGGCTATAGATTTATTTGATTTGTGTCACCTGAGGTCTTGCTTTCATTTATTTTAAATAGGTGTTGTGATATATTCTATTATGGCTTTATACAATGTGAGTCCTGCTCACATTTAAATGAAATTATTATTATTATTATTATTATTATTATTATTATTATTATTATTATTATTATTATTATTATTAATAATAATAATAATAATAATAATAATAATAATTACAAAAAAAACCCATCCAATAAGCATTCAAAGATAGAAATATTCAATAATTTATTTTCAGGACACAAAGATGTTATTGTTATTCAAAACTTTTTAAAAACTACTGGTGTGACACTATATATATATATATATATATATATATATATATATATATATATATATATATATATATATATAGCCATCACATACATTTCTACACAAATCAGTACTATATTAACCTTTTAATGCTTTATATTTATGAGGAGTTAAATGTTGTCTAACCATAGTGTTAGTTGTCCAGCAACTCTTGCCTTCAAAACTTCTCTCCTTCAGAGTGCTGGATCTCCAGATGCTTACTTGCCAGTTCTTTCACAAGAACCTTTGTGTTGTGCATTGATTCTTTTCCATTTTCTTTCTTTAAGTACACATTATCTCTAATCTGAACCTAAATGAAGAAATGACACCTACATTAGGGGAAATAACTTAGCTCTGTAAAGTTCTAGACACAAGTTTGCATTCCTGTCTTTTAAATGTACATTTCTTTAATTCAAGATGATATTACCATTTGGGATTTCTCAGGGCCCCGAGCTGGTCAGGGGCTCCAAGCAGGCCCAGTGGTAAACCTTTGCACAGGGCACACAAAAGGTAAACCCTGCCCTGAATGTATGTATGTACTATATATGAAAATTATTTTCAACACCTGTACATTACAAACTTTTTAAATTGCAACATGAGATTTTCTGCCTTTAATTTTTAGTCTACACATTGTCTCAGTTCCAGTCAATGGTAATAAGAAAGTGTATTCTGATAATCTGATAATCTGAATTAGATTACTTCTCTGTTTATTTTATGTAGCCTAATTTATTTGTTGACCATGGCTGGAGTTCATTATTAAATCATATTTTTTGGAAAATGTATATTACCTTGCATATGCAGAGAACCACATTCAGCTAGCAAGATTAATTTTAAAAAGAAATGATAACCGCACACTCAGTTGCAATCCAAAAATAATTTATAAAAAAAAAAAAAGAAAAGCCAACGTTTCAACACCGGAGTGTCTTCATCAGGGTAAAAGTGTGTACAAAACAGATCTATTTAAAGGGTTCAAGTAATCAATCACAAGTGAAGAAACGTCATTGCATTCACATGAAAATTCAATAATTAGTGTAAAATCAATCAAGGAAGATTAACAAGATCAATTACCAATTTAGAGTTACAGTTAAATTGTTCTAACAGTTTGATAAAACCAATTTTAAATTGAGAAAATAAACTAATTTATACAATTTTCACAAGAAGCACTTGTCAATTACCATATAGTTGCTGTACAAAAGTATAGACAATTAATATAGAAATATTCTAAAAAGAAATATACTAAATTGTTAAGGAGGCACATTACTCTGACAAAAAAATTGCAAATCTGTATAATCATATAAAAAACATTTTTTAGATTAATTAATATAGTCAACCGGCAATTAAGCTCTCATGATTAAATTACATAGTTCAATTGTTCTATCACAGTATAAAGAAAACAATTTTAAATCGAGTAACAGATGTTTATACAGTTTTCACAAAAAGCACCACATTCATACCATGGGGGGTTAATGTTTTCAAAAAATCAATACAAAACAATTCTCTTTGTAAAAGCAAATTATCCAAATCATCTCCCCTTCTGAGCAAATTAACCTTTTCAATTCCTAAATAACGAATAGAGGAGATAGGATGTTGCACCTCAGTAAAGTGAGCAGCTACAGGAGAAACTGTATTTTGACATCTAACAGTACTACGAGATTCGAGATTTAAGAGAATGCGTAGTTTTGCCAATGTATGCTTACCAGCAAAAAAAACATTTCCATGTCTGTTTGGTGAAACAAATTGTAAAAGGTGTTTGTAAACAGGACACTGAGTGTGTTTGCACAGCTTTATTTTAAATAGATTTCATTTTATTATGGGCCTGCATGTAAGTGACTGGATACTAAATAATACATACTTACCATACCATCCTGAACAGTATGGAGTGTGGGTGCAGTCTTCGAATGTTATGCTTTTTCAGGTTGATCTCCAGATGAGAGTAATGCATAGATTCATCCAACCTGGCCTCTTTTGTCTTATGAAACACCTACATAAAAAAAGATAAAACATAAAGAAATAAATTCCCCACGTTTCAATTCTCATACAGCTATAAAATACTACGACAACCATCAGTTTAACGTGAATATTAACTGCTAAATATAGCACATTCCTATTTTTCACAAATTTTATACAATTCTATACAATTATCACAATACAATTCTATATTACAAATAAATGACAACATTCAATTTAGTTTTGATATAAGGCATTTCTGCAATGAGAAATTCAGCTCTTTCAGAAATGATTAAGTTGTTTCAGTTTCTCCATTTCCTCACTCACTTCCTTACACCTTTGAACAGGCTTTTTTAATTTGAGCTGCGATTCAGTGTACATATGTTTACCCATCACGGCCAGAGGTATAATCTGAGAATTCAGCATCACCCAGTACCCTTTTCACCACTTTTGGTCTTGTTTTTGTTTTTTAGGACTATCAAAGAACAATGATGTTTTCCTTTTCTCAGCTTTCCTTTCTTTCAAAATCTGAAGCAGGCTGTTTTCTTTTCCTTTCGAAGCACATAACTTCTGACTCTGCTAAGATTTTTTTTAAATAATTAATTAATACCATGTACTTATGACTATTTATTAATTAATAACAATACGAAAAGATATTACAGAACAGAGAAAAACTACGCAACAATTGAAAAGGAGTGTTTAGCTGTGAAATGGGCAATAGAAGCCCTCTGATATTATCTCTGGGGTAGAAATGTATGCTTGTGAAAGATCATACCCCCATATAGTGGATGCACTGGAAAAAAGAGAAAAATGCAGGTGGTTTCTGGCATTACAGTAGGGGTGGTACATAGAGCCATTATCTGTATCTGTATTTGTGCCCATGCTATTAGTTTCCATATTTGTATTTGTATTTGTTAATGAGTTCGGGTATGTAGGGCAGAAGTGTGGAGTAGTGGTTAGGGCTCTGGACTCTTGACCGGAGGGTCGTGGGTTCAATTCCTAGTGGAGGACACTGCTGCTGTACTCTTGAGCAAGGTACTTTACCTAGATTGCTCCAGTAAAAACCCAACTGTATAAATGGGTAATTGTATGTAAAAAATAATGTAACTATGTAAAAATAATGTGATATCTTGTAACAATTGTAAGTCGCCCTGGATAAAGGCGTCTGCTAAGAAATACATAATAATAATAATAATAAAATACTGCATTGGGTAGTGTGGGCCCAATGAGAATGTAATGCCCACCCTCGTGAACATGGTTGAAATGAGTCATTAAAAATAATAGTTTAAAGATAGAAAAAAAAAAATGTAATTAACATTTAATATACACACAACAAAACATTCTCAAGTATGACCAGCAGGCTATATCACTCAAAAGTTGACCATCTCCAGACCAGCTTTACACCAGCAGCCACCAACTTGTTTCACCAGCATGACCATCTAAAACGTAGCAGACCAGCTCATTAAACAGCTTGACCATCTCCAAACCAGCTTGACCATCTCCAAACCAACTTGACCAGCAACAACTAGCTCGAGTTGCAAGCTGGTCAGTGCTGGAATTTCCAGTAGTCTAACTTCACTATAATGAACGCTTCTTATAACAAACCCCCTTTTTTAACAATCCAAGCAGCAAGAACCATTTTTTTTTTCCAATGGAAATTAGCCCTATTAGAACGATCACTTTTACAAAATCTACCCAGATAAAATGATCTTGGTAGTGACTGACACTGAACTTTCTCCAGTGCAAATGTGTTATTTTCTCAGTGAATACAAATACCTTGGTAGGCTAATTCGAAGATAAGGCTGATTCATAGATAACCTATTGTAGTGCGAATCATGTGCGACGTATGGAACCGTTGCCATCTTCACACAAACTGCAACCATGGCAACAGGCATGAGGCGGTAACACGATTGAAACAGCGTGCATTGAGAAAAGCACCAAAAATATGAAGCAATCTATGCTGGATATGTTTTTCAAGAGAAAGGGCATGTAATTACTGTATTCAGCATGTAAGTGTGCTTTTTATTTTTTTCATTTCTTTACTGTTTTCTTTTAAATATACAGTTTAAATGTTGATCAATGTGAAGTTGTCTTGAAAGAACTACTGTACAGTGTATAAAAATATTCAATTCAATTTGGGCGATTGCCAAACCCTATTATAGTGAACAACCTGATATAACATTTCTCCAGGGCCCAGGGGGGTTCGTTATAATGAAGCTAGACTGTATATATATATACACACATATACAGTCACCTCCAACATTATTGGCACCCTTGATAAAGATGAGCAAAAAAGGCTGTATAAAATAAACAACACAGGTAATGAGCTATATTTATGCCCAAATATATGGGAAAACCATATTCTTTTATTCTAATACAATTGCTCAGCGAAAAAGTTTTTTATTAACAAGTAATAAAACATTCTCAAAAAGATAGGTGTCAGAATTATTGGCACCCCTAAAGATTCTTATAAATAAAATCAAACAAAATTAAATCTGCATTAACATTCTACTTCTTTAAGTTCATCTCAGTCTTAAGAAAATGTATTGTGGCCTTCCATGGCTTCCTGTTTCACTGAGGTATAAAAATGAGGTAACACACGTATGAAATCCATTTGTCATCCATCACCATGAGAAAAGGCAAAGAACTCACAAATGAAAAGAGACAAATGGTTGTTGACCTTCATAAATCAGACAATGGGTACAAAACAATAGCTAAAAAAAAACTAAATATACCACTTATTACTATTAGGGCAATAATTAAGAAGTTCAAAACCACTGGAACAGTGGTAAACTTGCCTGGTAGAGGACATAAGTGTATCTTGCCCCTACGCACAGTGAGACAGATGATTCGGGAGGCAAAGGGAATTCCAAGGGCCAGAGTTGGAGAATTACAGAACGTGGTTGCATCTTGGGGTCACCAAGTCTCCAAATCTACAATTAGACACCACCTCCATGCCAATAGGCTATTTGGAAGGGTTGCCAGAAAAAAAAGCCTTTATTGAGAGGAACCAACAAACGTAAGCGCCTGGAGTTTGCTGAACAGCATTGGCACTTCGATTGGAACCGGGTGCTATGGTCAGATGAGACGAAAACAGAGCTCTTTGGCCACGCACACCAGCAGTGGGTTAGGTGTTGAAAGAAGGATGCATGCGCAGAAAAGAACCTCATACCTACTGTAAAATATGGCGATGGATCTTTGATGTTATGGGGCTGTTTTGCTTCCACTGGTCCTGGGACCCTTGTTAAGGTCAACGGCATCATGAACTCTACCCAGTACGAGAACATTTTAGCCAAAATCCTGGTTGTCTCTGCCAGGAGGCTGAAACTTGGCCGCAAGTGTATCTTCCAGCAAAAATTTATAATTTGAGAAATGTGTAATTTTGTTTGACTACAGTGAATCATTAATAAAGTCAAATATATTCCACATGTTGAAAAATTACAATATAGCTCAGTACTGGTATTATTTATTTTATACAGTCTTTTTTGCTCATCTTTGTCAAGGGGGCCAATAATTTTGGAGTTGACTGTGTATATATATATATATATATATATATATATATATATATATATATATATATATATATATATATATCAAAATTAAACCATAAATGTTTATGTATTTATGCTTAACTCATTTATTATTTGTAATATAGTATTGCTGAATACATTTTAACTAATTTTGTGTCATACAGACACAACAATAGTGCTGGTTGTTTTGATACATATTAATAACATTTGTTAATATAATTTTATAAGGGGGGGGGGGGAGGGAATTTGGCAGGACAGTGGCTCTCCTGTGCCCGACTGATCTTAATTAAATCTCTTTTCTTATTCTAATTTGCTGTGTAGAAGTGTAGAAGTTTTTAAAAAATACACTATCCTAATAAAATGTACCTTACAAATAAAAACTAAGTAAGAGTATTTACAGACTTTTGGAAGAAAAATTTGTAATACTAAAATATATGTTTAAACCTTTGACAGACATTTTGTCTAGAAATTATTGAGAATTGTTTTTGATTTTGGATAAAACTGTTGAAATATTAGCTTTTATTTTGTCCTTTTCTTCTGTCTTTACCTTTGTATTATAATCACATATATTTCCCTCAAATTCACTATCATTTCCAATGCCTTAAAAAAAATTAAATAATATTATATCAAGAATCTATTAAACGTCTCACACACACACACACACACACGCACACACACACACACACACACACACACACACTCTCACACTCTTTTTTTAGTATTAGATATTGGTAAAATTCCCTATTTCACACTTAGATAACTTCCAAGATCAATATTTTTCTGGGCTGGACATGCCGAGAGTTCCTCTTTGCCCTAAATCCTCTAATCATATTTTTATGCTGCAAAGTACAATCCTTTCACAATTGATGCACTGGTTGTCTTATCTGACACAATTTCAGTTTAAGGCACTGTTGTTTTGTATTCAGTTATTCCACCTTGCCCAGCCTGCTGTATGAAATTTTAGATTTAAGTACGATTTTGCTCCAGTGCAAAATGTGTGCTTTAAAAAAAAAAAAAAAAAAATACTATAGGAATAAAGAATGATGCTGCATCATGAGATAATTGACCGATGCCAGTGTTATAAAGAATTTAACAGCAACACATGCTGCCTGAGGTCAGTAACTAGATGAAACTGCCAGCTTTATTCTAATCTTATATCAATACAGACTAAATTGGTAAATCAAGACATTGGTAACTGCTGCTTTTTTAAAGCACTACGTATGGTTTTTCCGCCAATTGCTGATCATTCTAAAGAGACTTGAGGTGGAATATTGAGCCTGTCAATGACAATCAGTGTTGCCAGAATGGGAGATTCCCATTTATTTATTTATTTTTTTAAGTGCCCAGGGGGAAATTTGGGGGCAAAAGTTGCTTGTTTTTTTTTTATTTTTAGTTGGGGGGTTTTAAGGGATTTGCAATGAGGAACTCGTTCACTCATTACATATTAAAGTACAACCTAAACACTGTCAATGGATTGGTTGAGGGAAATGTGGTGCAGAAGGGTTAGGGCCAGGCTTGTGTTGTGTTGTAGCAGCAAACAGTGACCCTAGAGTATACTCTAAAAGCAGGAGGGAATGTTGCTGTGATGGAGGAGCACATGGCAGCCACCACACATTCACATGCTTCAAGCCAAACAGTTAACTGCAACACAGATGGGCCCTGGAGTCCGTCACTAAATAGCGCAAGAGGTTTTGTTTTGTTTGCTTATTCAGTTTTACATTTGGGGGGTGTAACAGGGGAGATCTGGACTGACTGTCTGGCACATCCGTATTACTGCAGGTAGAGGGCAGCAATCTCGTGGGATCTGCCTGTCGGTCATGGCGATGACACGGAGAGGTGGGGAAGAGGGTGTGTGTGCTTTCCCTCTCTCTGAGTGGCTGAGGGGCGGGCCTTGGGAGACTGCTCGGCCCATAAGAACTGGCTTGGTTATGCGCTCGGGTGGCCGGGTTGGGGAAAGTACAGTGTCGCTGGCAGAAGAGGCCAGCGTGAAATAAGGAGCAGGCTAGCCCGACTGAGGAGACAGCCTTCTGTAAAAATAATTTACAAAATAAAAGAAATAATTACCTACCTGAGGGGACGTGTATAGATATACAGGGAACCCTGGCCAACCCCAGTGTATAAGCACAGCGGAGTGTAGGACGGAGACCCGTGCTGACCGGCTTAGCGGCAGTGGGGGCACTGCATAAGCAGCACTTTTGTTTGTAGTTTTATCACTGTGTTTTATTTTCCCTTTTTCTTTCGCCTTCTGTTTTCATTATTACTTTTGAGCACTTGAAGGTGCACAGAGTTGGGTACCTGTGTTGGTAACCCCGTGGTCCTGGTTTACTGTCGGCAGTATCCAGACCACGGACAACAGCGCCCTCTGCGGGCTAAAGTAAATAAAACCATTAATAAGAAAATAAATAAATTTGGGCACCTGTGCGGTGTTTCCAAATAAAATCTTCTGTCTCCCGTGTCAGTGAATACCCTCACCCTTCCACAGGGGGAAATTGTGTGATTTGGGGGATTTGGGGGATCGGATTTCGGGGAAATTCAGTAGATGACCTGGCAACACTGACAATGGACTATACATTATGTAGAAAAGTGTAGCACTAACAGAAAATAACTGCACTTCACTACTGTATGTAACTTCAGTGCCATCCATGAACCTGGTTATCAATGTGGTATGCTGGTCGAGTGGAACATAATAATAACTTAAAGAGTTTGAATGTTCATTTGTGAGACAGGAAGAACATTTTGATGCGGTTCTTCTTTTAAAATAGGTGTGACAAGCTGGCTTTAGTGGTTATGTCAGACCAGAATGGAGTACACAGACAGACAGTAGTTGGTGGTGAATCTGAGACGCTGCTGCGCTCTGTGTTTTATTAACACAGAGAAAATAAAAAGGTTGAACAAAACAGAAGACAGGACACGGCACTTTTCGCCAAAATAAATAGACAAACAAAACGGACTAACACTTAAACAAAGGATGGACTAACAGACAAACAAACACGGTGAGTAAAAATAAACAAACAAGTATCGTGCTTGTCCTACCAGCACGCAATAGCAATTGTTACTCTTTTAACTATATTTGTATTGTATTGTAACACTTGAAATGTATTTGCTTACAATTGTAAGTCACCCTGGATAAGGGCGTCTGCTAAGAAATAAATAATAATAATAAATAATATTTCTCCTCCTCTCTCTCCCGTTCACTACTCACCGAACACCCAACCCCGAGTGAGTGAAACGTGCATCTATATATACTGTTGTGCCGGGATTCAATTGATAATTAATTATTCACTTGAATCCCAGCACGTGAACTAATTCTGTACAACCCTGTGCTCACATATTAAATACTTTAAATGCACGTGAAGTGCAATCCCCGTGCCTAAATACAATTATACATTTAAAATAACTCGTGCTGCACACACCCATTTATATCCCGTGCAGCCATATCTATACACCAACACTAACACACCACACGCAAAATATAACACACACACACAAATGCACACAGGGGCGGGGCACATTGCCACAATAGGCAATTGCACTATTCTGAAATCATATTAGAGGGGATTACCATCTTAAAGTTGACTGTGTCATGAAAACCAATAGCCCAAAGCATTTGGCTAATTTATAACCTTGGACATGGCAGTGTTATGCTTTTTGTTTTGGGATGAAATATATCTGGCTTTAAAGTCTATCCAGTCTGACCCTAATTAAATGAGAGGCCCCAAGGTTTCCTGTGTATGGTACAGGGTTAGGAAACAGGAAAGTGCCTTGTTTCAATCAGTACTATTTACATATATTAATATTAATAGAGTGTTGACACCTCATAGCAGGGATTGCATTATCTTGAAATAAACCTGTAGTGCTATGCTTAATGTCACGCAATTACATTTGAAATAAGATATGGTCCCCAGCGAGCTGCTGATGCAAGACAGGTTGATGTTAAATCCAAATCAAGACCAGGTCAAATCCTCTCTTCCAACAATTGATTTAGGAATTGGAATAAACAATCAAATTGCCCTTAACAACGTAAAATGAATAAATAAATATAAACACAGTTTTGTTGTGTTTGTTTTTTCCTGCCCTAATCCAAGGTTTGATATAAATAGACTAATTGTCATGCTTGCTTGTCATGCCGTCCTGCCAGCATTGTGTGAGGCAAAACTGGGTACTACTTAAGGACAAGGCCATGGGCCAAAATAACTTGGCAACTGTAGGTGTTTCCTTTTTAAAAATATTTTAATAACATAACGGATTGTGAATGATCTCCTGCTTAATGCTGATGCTGGTACTCCCTCTGTGCCTGTCCTCCTTGACCTAACAGCTGCTTTTGACACCATAGATCATGGCATTCTTCTTGACTACCTTCAGAAGTATGCTGGGATCTCTGGAACCTGTCTCTCCTGGATGTCCTCTTACCCATCCGGATGCATGCTGTCTGTTTTCTATTTGTGCTGGGTTGCTTGTTTGGCAACCTTAAATAATAATACCTGGCTGTACAGCGCAGGTAAACCACAGGGTTCAGTCCCAAAATAATAATACTAATAATGACACACACTTTATACACATATGATCACAAGTCCAATAGTGAGTGCTCCTAGTGCAAGTGGTGATTTAAATCGATGACAACGGTAGTGCAGTGTAGTCCGGGAATGATGCTGGCTTAGCGCGGCAGCTCCCGGATATTTAGCCTTCTAGAATAACAAATAACAACAGTTAAACAGACAGATAAGACAACACTAACCACTCAAGGTACTTTTTCATTTGTATGTCATTTACGGGTCTTTCCGTAACCTTAACAAAGGAACAAATTGCTTTGCCACATCCCGATATACCCTCAGTCACACCCCCTTCAGAAGCGAGTGCAATCAAGTATCCTCCAGTCCATGACTGACACATTGCCTACCGCATTACTTCTGGCATTGTGACACCGCCCTCCTTTCTGGATGGCCGACTTCCAACTGACCCTGGAATGAACTGCCAAACCATCCAGTGCGGGGCACACTGTTCCTGTTGACTAGGATTCATTCGCTGTCTGTCACACTGCTGTGTTAATTTAATTTTCACTTGACTGTTTTGTTTTTTGGTGTTTTTATACTGTTGGATGTCTAAAAAGTGCATTTCATTTATAATGCCGAAAGTTCACATGGCGATGAATACATAGTATAAAACGCTGACACATGCATATATCTCAAAGTAATGCAAATTTCTGCAGGACAGGGAACTTACAGAAATGTGTTACTTGCTGCTTACATGGAAATAAGGAACCATATTTACTAGGATGTCAAAAACCATACAGAATGACCTGATTTCATCCATTTCCTTTACTGTGCTAGAATAAATTAGTAAACAATGGGTTTGTAAATGTGCCACTTGTGACTTAGAAGTCACCAACCACCACTGGTTCAGAACGGTATATCAGTATTTTGTTGGTCATTTATTTACACTTAATAAATTATTGTAGACCGGTAATTATTTGAGACTGGCGTTTATATTAGATCACTAGCTTGATATGCTTCATGCGGTCATTGAGAAGCCGCTAACACACAGTGAATTTAAACATTCCAGCAATTTGGTTAAATGGTTGTGTGTCAGTGGGAACCAAAAATAATGTATTGTTTAATCTCAAACTTGTACATTGTTAATACAACAAAACATGTTAAAGTACACCAAGAGGTTTGTATCTGGCCTACTTTCAGCATGCTTAAAATTATCAAAACTTTTAATAATGTAATAACTGCATTAAACAAATATGCATTACATGTAGGCATGCCTTAAATTACTTTTTCTATTATTATTATTATTATTATTATTATTATTATTATTATTATTATTATTATTATTAGCAGTTTATTACGTTCAAGCTCCTCCTCATCTTTAGTGGCAATGACAGAGACCCGGCATTTAATACAGCGTTTATTTACAATATTTGCCAGCAGACCCAGCGCGTCATGGAGACAGGTGATTATTTGAGACCCGGCAATTATTTGAAGTTTTACGGTAAGTCGATAGGATTTCCTTGATTGTTGTCTGCCTTTCTCAATATGTAAGGTAGTTATAATTAGTATGACACATAGGAAAATCTTGAGGTATGACACATGCCAGGTTTTTGGGATGGAACCGCATAACAGTCTCGCGTTTTGATTGGTCCATGTCTGTCACATGAATATGTCGTCACACGAGTGGAAAAGCTTGCAGGCATTTTTAATATTGCGATCAGAGAGAGAGAGATCTGCTTTCCACAACCTTTCAATTAAAATATAATGTGGCATTTTGCTATACTAATATAACAAACTATGGGTGTGTGTGTAGGGATTGCATGGTGGTGTGTGCGTGCAAGGGCTGCATGGTGATGTGTGTGTGCAGGGGTTGCATGGGGGTGTGTGCATGCAAGGGCTGCGTGGTGGTGTGTGTGCAGGGGTTGCATGGTGGTGTCTGCGTGCAGGGATTGCATGGCAGTGTGTGCGTGCAGGGGTTGCATGGTGGTGTGTGCATGTAGGGGTTGCATGGTGGTGTGTGCCTGCAGGGGTTGCATGGTGGTGTGTCCGTACAAGGGTTGCATGGTGGGTGTATGCATTGCAGGGGTTGCATGGTGGTGTGTGTGTGCAAGGGTTGCATGGTGGTGTGTGTGTGCAGGGCTTGCATGGTGGTGTGTGAGTGCAGGGGTTGCATGGTGGTGTGTGTGTTCAGGGGTTGCATGGTGGTGTGTGTGTTCAGGGGTTGCATGGTGGTGTGTGTGTTCAGGGGTTGCATGGTGGTGTGTGTATGCAGGGGTTGCATGGTGGTGTGTGCATGCAGGGGTTCCATGGTGGTGTGTGTGCAGGGGTTGCATGGTGGTGTGTGTGTTCAGGGGTTGCATGGTGGTGTGTGTATGCAGGGGTTGCATGGTGGTGTGTGTACAGGGGTTGCATGGAGGTGTGTGCGTGCAGGGGTTGCATGGGGGTGTGTGCATGCAAGGGCTGCGTGGTGGTGTGTGTGCAAGGGTTGCATGGTGGGTGTATGCATTGCAGGGGTTGCATGGTGGTGTGTGCGTGCAAGGGTTGCATGGTGGTGTGTGTGTGTGCAGGGCTTGCATGGTGGGTGTATGCATTGCAGCGGTTGCATGGTGGTGTGTTCGTACAAGGGTTGCATGGTGGGTGTATGCATTGCAGGGGTTGCATGGTGGTGTGTGCATGTAGGGGTTGCATGGTGGTGTGTGCATGTAGGGGTTGCATGGTGGTGTGTGCATGCAGGGGTTGCATGGTGGTGTGTCCGTACAAGGGTTGCATGGTGGGTGTATGCATTGCAGGGGTTGCATGGTGGTGTGTGCGTGCAAGGTTTGCATGGTGGTGTGTGTGTGCAGGGCTTGCATGGTGGAGTGTGCGTGCAGCGGTTGCATGGTGGTGTGTTCGTACAAGGGTTGCATGGTGGGTGTATGCATTGCAGGGGTTGCATGGTGGTGTGTGCGTGCAAGGGTTACATGGTGGTGTGTCCGTACAAGGGTTGCATGGTGGGTGTATGCATTGCAGGGGTTGCATGGTGGTGTGTGTGTGCAAGGGTTGCATGGTGGTGTGTGTGTGCAGGGCTTGCATGGTGGTGTGTGCGTGCAGCGGTTGCATGGTGGTGTGTTCATGCAGGGGTTGCATGGTGGTGTGTTCATGCAGGGGTTGCATGGTGGTGTGTGTGTTCAGGGGTTGCATGGTGGTGTGTGTGTGCAGGGATTGCATGGTGGTGTCTGCGTGCAGGGATTGCATGGCAGTGTGTGCGTGCAGGGGTTTCATAGTGGTGTGCGTGCAGCGGTTGAATGGTTGTATGTGCCTGCAGGGGTTGTATGGTGGTGTGTGCCTGCAGGGGTTGTATGGTGGTGTGTGCCTGCAGGGGTTGCATGGTGAGTGTATACATGTAGGGGTTGCATAGTGTTGTGTGCATGCAGGGTTTGCATGGTGGTGTGTGCGTGCAGGGGTTGCATGGTGGTGTGTGCGTGCTGGGGTTGCACGGTGGTGTGTGCATGCTGGGGTTACATGGTGGCGTGTGTGTACAAGGGTCGCATGGTGGGTGTATGCATGTAGGGGTTGCATGGTGGTGTGTGCGTACAGGGGTTGCATGGTGGTGTGAGAGTGCAGGGGTTGCATGGTGGGTGTATGCGTGCAGGGGTTGCAAGGTGGTGTGTGCGTGCAGGGGTTGCGTGTGGAGGGGAATTGGAGTGCAGGTTTGGCGCAAAAGGGGAGCGGGAGGCGAGGGCATATAAGGGGGTGCAGGGAAAAGACTGGGAAGGGTAGGGTAAAAGAAAAACTACTACAATCATTTATTTTCACTTTCAACTCCCAGTCCCCTTTCCCTCACTTTATGATTTTATTTTATGATTGTAACGGGAGATCTGTGCTGACTGTCTGGCGCATGCGTTGTTCTGCAGGAAGAGGGCAGCAGCCTTTTAAGATCCGTCTGTCAGTCATGGCAATGACACGGAGAGGAGGGGAAGAGGGTGTGTTGGCTTTCCCTCTCTCTGAGTGGCTGAGAGGTGGGCCTTGGGGGATTGCTTGGCCCATAAGTACTGCACTAGGTTATGCATTCGGGTGGCAGTGATTGGGAATACCCAGAGATGCTGGCTGAGAAGGCCAGTGTAAACATAGACCAGGCAGGAATGCCAGTGGTTGGATCGAGAGAACTAAATAGGCAAGCATGGCTAAGGAAGACAGCCAGCCTAGAGAAAGAAAATAATACATAAAATAAATTGTTAAGTATCCAAGGGAACATGTATGAGTAGAAGGGGAACCTTGGCCACCCCAGTGTATAGTGCATAACCTGTATACCTTTTGTTATTTATTATTTCAGAGCATCTATGAGTGCGCCAGCATGTAACTGTTTACCTGTATTGGTATTACTGTGGTCCTGTTTACCGTTGCCGGTATTCAGGCCACAGACAACAGCGCCCTCTGTGGGCTAAAAGAAATCACAGAAATTAATAAAACTGGGCACCAGTGCAGTGTTTTCAATTAAACCTTCTGTCTCACGTGTGTGTCAGTGAATTGCCCACCACCCTTCCACAGTGATTATTTAATTATTGTCAAAATAAACAGCCTTCATCTACTCACGGTTGCAGTCTCATTTCTGTCCCAAAAAGAACCCGAAATGCTACAATATATTGATGGACATTACATAAGCAAATGAGATGTCCTTTTTTTGGAATACCATGTTCCTTCTCAAAAGTAAAACGACTGCTTTAATTAATTTTCATGTATCTATTTCAGTGCAATGTAGTTTCTTCATTGTAATAAGAAATATGTTTTTTTAACATTTACATTTTATTTCTGTTTTTTCATTAAACAATTATGTTTTCTGGGGAGAGTAAAAAATACATTAACTTTGATTCATGTACTAAGGGTTACACTTTAATGAATTCACGATCCAGTTTATGGTAAACTGTGTATGCATGACTTAGAAACTCGGCTGTCAGCTGAATCCCAAAAACTGGGCTGAATTCGAAAATGCAGAGTGGCCCAGAATTTGGTACGTTATCTAAAAACCAAAGCAGGCCAGAATTTGGGACGTTATCTGAAAAGCAAAGTGGCCCAGAATTTGGGACGTAAATGAAAACTGTGATTTCATTTTGTTATGAATGTATCCTGTAACAAAACTGAAACAGTGTATATATTTGATATTAAAATATATCGCCCAAATGATTATAGATATATGCTATTTGAAAGAAAAAAGTACACCACCACAGAAAGCCAATTCTTACATTTGTGCATAACATGATAATTCATATAAAGTAATAACCCATAGTTTGTTATATTAGTACAGCAAAATACCACATTATATTTTAATTGAAAGGTTGTGGAAAGCAGATCTCTCGCTCTTTCTCGCTATGATCACAATGTTAAAAATGCCTGCAAGCCTTTCCACTAGTCTGACGACATATTCATGTGACAGACATGGACCAATCAAAACGCGAGACTGTTATGCGGTTCCATCCCAAAAACCGGGCCTGTGTCATACCTCAAAATCTTTTATGGGAATTGTAAACTTTCATTTCTTACCTATTCATCCTATTACAGTAAGCATGTTTTGTATAAATTCTCTCTGTTTCTGCTTAGATAAGAAGCAGTCCTTTCTAAAAAAAGAAAAATGCTTCCAAAATGTTGGGAGTCTTTTCTGAAGCAGTGCATTTATTAGTTATTAAACTTGGTAACTGAAAGTTTCACCAGAACAGTATTAGATAATACAAAACACACATTGCAGAAGAGTAAGTAATGAAATATTCTGAAAATGTAGATGGTAGGTTACTCATTGGTACAGAAGCCTTGGGACAGGGTGAGGTGCAGCCGAATTACATTTTAGTTCCTTGATTTTCAGCATACCTTCATATACTATTGCTGGAAGGTAACGTTTGCAGTTTGTCACTTAAAGTAGATTAAGGCATTAGGTATTAGACTTGAGTGAAGGAGCCCAATCAGCTTGGGGTCTTCATATCTTCAAATCATCAAGATGAAAGGGCTTTTTTAATCCATTCCTTCTGTTGCACCATTTCACAGGGCACAGTTCCAGCACTACTGCTAACTCTCATGCTGTATGAGCCACAAGCAAGATGGCATTATTTATGTATTTGTCTGCCATTTGCTTTTACTCATTTAGATTTTTTTATAGTAAGTGTAATAATAAAGTGTACTGTGGTGTTACATTAAAACACATTGCAAATTGTAAAGCCTAGTGAAAGCATGGCAAAGCATTGACAAGGAAGAACAATCTAACATAGAAATATAGTTCAGCATGGAAAACACACCGGAACCCGTTTTACTATAGAATTGCTTAAATATTGTAACGACCCTGGGTCTGCTGTAACTGCGTTCGGGAAGGTTTTGTGACTCAGAGTCAAGGTTCAACTGCAACAGGTGTTCAGGGACGTCAGAGACGGGAGAATCGACAGCAGTCAGAAGCTTGGCTTGCCGTTCGAGCGGGACCAGGTTGCAACGTTGTTGTCACAAATCAGGGGATAAGATGTTGCAACAATCAATGGCTCGTGAGCGGGAAGCCGTGCATGCTTGGGATTGGTGGCTGGTGCACCGGGGGCGTGGCCTGGATAGTGGGATAAGTAGGAGGGAGGACAGTGGCAAGGGGTTGCTGAGGCAAACGGGCTGCTGAGACGAATGAGGGCTGCGGAGACTAAAGAGAGCTGGCTGCTGAGATGAAAGAGAGCTGGAGGACAGAGTGCGAACTGGAGAAGAAACAGCCAAAGAGAACCAGAGAGAAGAGGGACTAAAGAGACCTAAGAAAGAAACCAGAGACTGCACTTAGTTGGCTGCAGCACAAGGCCAAAACATTGTGCTTTGGACTTTCTTTTCTTTTATTATTTGTCACACTCTGAGTAGCACTACGCTGTAGTTGTACCACTGGCTGGTAAAGCAGCACGCTTTACCTGTTAAGTGTGGGTCCTGCTGTAATAAACCTCAAAATCCGGTGTGAGTCTGCCTTCATTTCCATGCAACGCTACAGTGGTGTTTCAGAAGTGGGATTATGGACCGGACGCTGCTGGAAATGAAGGCAAACATCCAAGCAGTGTTGGAGACGACACCGCCACAAAGACAGGTCAAGAGACCAGGATGGAGTGATTGCTGGGAGCTGGCTGCGATGAGAGGGGCGGAGAGCGAGAGCGAGGCGGCTGCAGTGAGAGACCAGGTTGCCGAGTTGCAGGCTGAGGTCGAGCGAGAGGCACGCCGACTGGAGGAGATGCTGGCACAGACCCGGACTACCCCCCCTTACCTACTGGTGGCTCGCCGGGCCAGGATGGAAAAAGGGGAGGCCAAGGACAGCCAACCCACTCCCACATGGCTTCCGGAACTCATCGCTTTGCTCCGGGCCACGTTCACACAGGACCACCAGTCGGCCAGTCCACGTGCATGCCTGTATTGGGGCTGTGGATGGCCGGGGCACTTGCAGCGTCAGTGCCCAGCAACTCCCACCCCGCCTGTTAGCAAACAGCCACTACCAGCCAGGGGACCCCAACAGTACAGCCTGGGGAGTGGGGCTCTACTCCCCCAGAAGCAGCTGACAGCACCACATCACCCTGCACAGCGCCACTATTACAGCCACTGCAAGCCAGGGGAGCCCAACAGTACAGCCTGGGGAGTGGGGCTCTACTCCCCCAGAAGCAGCTGACAGCACCACATCACCCTGCACAGCACCACTATTACAGCCACTGCAAGCCAGGGGAGACCAACAGTACAGCCTGGGGAGTGGGGCTCTACTCCCCCAGAAGCAGCTGACAGCACCACATCACCCTGCACAGCGCCACTATTACAGCCACTGCAAGCCAGGGGAGACCAACAGTACAGCCTGGGGAGTGGGATGTATGTGCATGTATAAATATTATGTGTGTCTTCTCAATGTTTTTTTTTTATTCTCACTAGTTTTTAGCGGAACCGTTAGTACTCTCTTTTACACTTGTACAAATGTATTTTTATGTAATATTCGAATGCTCTTTGAAGATGTTACCTAATAGGAATCAACACAGACTAAAGATGGTATCGTGGAATGTAAAGGGATTTAAATCACCCTATTAAACGACATAAAATATTGTCCTGCTTAAAAAAGATTAAACTGTGATCTAGCATTGCTACAGGAAACTCATTTGTTAGAAACTGAGATGGAGAAACTAAAGAGGAGATGGGTAGGTCAGGTTTTTTACTCGATATATACACCAAATCCAGGGGAATTGCTATATTAATAAATTTAAAAAAAACTAAAAACATGTACTGACAAACTGCAAGATACAGAGGGACGCATTATAGCAATTAAAATAAATCTAGATAACCAGGTGTTTATTTTATCAAGTATACATGCCCCTAATTATAACCAGCAACATTTCTATATTTCAGTAATGCAAAAACTAAATCCATGGAGAGATCTCTCATAGTTCGAGGGGACTTTAATGCTACCATGGATGACATTGTTGACCGTACATCTAAAGATATACTGTATGTGGATTTAAGGGAGTATCATCAGCTTTAAATAATGTAATTACTGAATGTGGCTTAGTGGACATATGGAGATTATTAAACCCCACAGAAAGAGACTATTCTTTTTTCTCAGCTGCACATAAAACTTTTTCCAAGATTGATTATATATTATTTCAAAATTGAATTTTTGCAAATACACTAGATATGTCTATTGATACTATTCAAGTTTCTGATCACGCCCCTGTCACACTGGATTTTGATAATATGTATATTAAAAAACAAGAACATGGAGGCTTAATAACTCATTAATTAGAGACAAAAAATTTAAAGACTACATTCAGTCAGCTATTAAAGAATATTTTGAGATTAATAGTAATGGTGAAACAAAACCAAGTGCTGTATGGGACGCCTTTAAAGCTTATATCAGAGGTAAAATAATTTCTTATACTAAAAAACAAAATACCGAAATTCAAATCCTTTAAAAATATATCAAAGAAACTGAGGCTAAATTTATTATAGATTCATTGCCAGCAAATTACACTTTACTTATTTGACTTAAATTTCAACTAAACAGCTTACTCACAGAAAAAGCAGTGTTCCACCTTAATAGAATAAAAAATCCTATATTATGAGCAAGGTGACAAATCTGTGAAAGTTCTAGATTCATAACAGCTATTAAAAATCGAGATGACCAAGTAATTACTAATCCAGAATAAATAATTTAAGTGCTTTTACAAGAAACTCTAGCCTTCAAATAACATTAATGATAAACTACATGTCGATTCATTTTTGAATAAAGCTCAACTTAAAGAATTCACAGAGGACCAAGCTAACTGTCTTGAAATTCCAATTTCTTTGCAAGAAGTGTTGAAGACTATTGATAAACTCCCATGCAATAAAACTCCTGGAGCAGATGGGATATCAGCAGAATTTTACAAACTTAACAAGGAATTGTTGGCTCCCAATTTAGTTAATGTTTTTCAATATATGTTTGCTAACCAAAATTACCACAATCTATGAACTTATCTCATATTATTTTAATTCATAAGGAAGAAAAGGACCCCCTATACTGCTCTAATTATCGTCCAATAACACTAATCCAAACTGACTGTAAAATAATAGCCTGCATTCTAGCTGACCGTTTGTCCAGTGTAATGGAAGGGATTATTCGTCTGGACCAAAAGGGTTTGATAAAACAAAGCTTTTCGTCAGATAATGTTTTACAAAACCTTAACTGTTTTAGAGGCTTTCAAAGATCAAGGGCAACGAGCTTTAGTAATATCTTTGTATGTGGATAATTCCTCCAATAGGATGGAATGGAATTTCTTATATGCAGTGTTATATCATATGGGTTTTAAAAGCAACATTATAAACTGGATTTCCACATTATACAAAAGTCCAATAGCTTCTGTATACACCGGTACTGTTTTATCAAAACCATTTAATATTTCGCATGGAATGCGTCAGGGACGTCCACTTTCCCCATTATTATTTAATTTAGTAATATAAAGTCTGGCAGCATATAATGACGACTCTATAAAAAGGTTTAACAATTAAAGAGAATACTTCAAAGGTTCTACTATATGCATATGATTTATTAGTTACTCTAAACAGTTCAACAAATGCCCTTCCTAGCCTTATGAAAGCCATTGAAGATTTTGGCTACATATCTGGTTACATGGTTAACTGGCCCAAACCTCAAGCATTACCAATCTCAAAAGATTGTTTTCCATCTCTTTTTAGGGATTATCAGTTTCAGTGGCCACAGAAAGGTATTAAATACCTTGGCTTGACAATTAACCAACATTATAAAACAATGTATGATCTCAATTTTAAACCACTTTTAGAGAAAATGAAATTAAAATTAGATCATTGGAAAATACTTCCAATATTGAAGATTGAAGTAATCAAAATGATGATTCATCCTATGATAGAATATACAATGTCTGTGTTACCTTTAATTCTACCTGGCTCCTTTTTAAAGGATATTTCTAAGTTATACTCTTACTTTATCCTTTTTTAAGGATATTTCTAAGTTATACTCTTACTCAACTTTAATGCTTTCACACAATAATGGGAGAGCCATATCAATTCTTATGTTAAAATTTGCTCCATTAATGCTAAACTTCACTCCATTCAATTAAAAATTATAAACCACTGCCATTATACACCATATAAACTACACAGATCAAATCTAAAACAGAAATTCAAATTGTTGGAGATGTGACAGTGAACATGGGACATTAATACATATGTTTTAGAAATGCAGCAAATTACAAGGATTCTGGTCAAAGGTAATACACTGTATATCAAATATCCTTACTTTTAAGAAATCCTCAACAGATTATTTTGGGGAAATTACCATCTCTATTTATAAATAAATCTCAGAAAAGAGTCCTTTTCTTTTTACTGACCACTGGTAAACGCTGCATCCTAATAAACTGGAAGGATACCAGTCCACCATCATTTGTGTTATGGAGACACACTTCAGTAGAATTTTTAGGATATGAGAGAAACTATTATTATAAACTATAGATATTGGGTGTGTTCATTACATTTTGGAGCAAAGCTTTAAGCCTGTTGATAGAAAACATCTTAGATTCCACCTTTTATCTTTATTTATTAAATGTGTATGAAATATATCTTAAAATATACTATTAGCTGTTTTCTCATGAACTAGTGAGTTATGTATTACTGTTAACATGCATTTTTTTATGTATAATTTTTATTTATTTATTTATTAAGTTGTTTGAGATGAAATCCTTGTTTTGAATTGCTGTAAATTTTTAAACTCATTAATAAAGTTTTATTCTATTTGTTTAGCGCTCCTTTAATGGGACATACTGAGTCAACACTTGTCTTGAGTCGTTTTTTACTTAATATGATTTGTACCTGGGTTTCTAAAGTTTTGTTTCTGATTTGTTGGGACAGGATGATAATTTCCTTGAAAATCAAAATGTACCTAGAAATTCTTTATAGCAAGGAAAGCATTCCATAATGCAAATCTATTGTAATAGTACAAAAATATTATACACTGTTCTAACAGCTATTATAAAGCTGGACTGTCAGCATTTCAAGGGGAGCATCTGGTATTAGGTCAGTCTGGGACTTTATTAATTTATTTTCTGCACACTACATGCCCTTATTGTAATGAACCGAGGAAGATTAGTGTTTGCCAGTTTTGTCTGGAATGGTGGCACAGTTTTATTCATGCTTGGTCCAAGCTAAACAGTTGGAATTAAGTTACAGGTTATTTTGACTAGTGAAATTCAGACACAGCCGAGAAAATATGAGTGTCAGCTTGACAAGCAGTTAAGAGCCTTCACTGTCAAAACCTCACCAGCGTGGTTCACTCATTTTTCTTGGGTATATGACTTATACAAGCAGAAATTGGATGATTTGTAGCCTGTCTAACACACGCATGCAAATCTGAAAGAGATCAGCGACGGGTTTTCATCTCTGTCAAACCTTGTGGAGTTTTAGAAAGTTTTCACCAGGAAGCAGTTGTTTACAGTCCGTTCAGTCAATTCATCTTTGACTTGTTTGTCGTCATGAGGAGACTTTAATTGGGAATGCATGTGGTTGGTGTCAGATAGAGGATAGTCTGGGCAAATGCAAAGACAGCATGGAAATGCATTGTTGGGGTGATTTTATATATTATATATAATAGATATACTGTATATATATATATAATAGATGGCCTTCAGTGAGTTACAGGAAAATAATTCCCATCTAGGGTTTCTGTGACGGTTTCATAAATTACGAGACCAAAGGTCACAGAAACCCCAAAGGAAAGCACAAATGAGCAAATGTTGTAGTCTTTTTTCTTTCATTCCTGAGATATTGTGAAATATTGGGTATACCTTCCAGCTACCCTTTTGCCAAGGTCTTTTAGGAGTACCCACCACCATTTTCATTAGACTATGTTGTTAATGGTTATTGTGGTTCTATTGCTTATAGTTAGGGCTCTTCATTTTCGGTTTTTATTTTTGATGACGTAATGTCCCTTTAAGTTTGTTTTGAGCCAACATAATTTCTTAATTAAACTCTTGTAGAAGAGTTGATTGTAAAACAATATCGCACCAGTGCTGCATTTTTTTGTCACTCAGGACATTTTTACAGAGATAAGTGTAAGAAAACAAAACCAGTTTTAAACAGGTTTTGCCCCTGCCCAATTCCGGCTTGATGAATATTATTATTATTATTTATTTCTTAGCAGACGCCCTTATGCAGGGTGACTTACAATTGTTACAAGATATCACATTATACATTATTTCACATTGTTTTTTGCATACAATTACCCATTTATACAGTTGGGTTTTTACTCTTTAATCTAGGTAAAGTACCTTGCTCAAGGGTATAGCAGCAGTGTCCCCCACCTGGGATTGAACCCACGACCCTCCGGTCAAGAGTCCAGAGCCCTAACCACTACTCCACACTGCTGCCCTACATACCCAAACTCATAAACGAATACGAATACAAATATGAATACTAATAGCATGGGCACGAATACAGATACAGATACAGATAATAGCTCTATGTACCACCCCTACTGTAATGCCAGAAACCACCTGCATTTTTCTCTTTTGTCCTGTTCATCTACTGTATGGGGGTATGATCTGTCACAAGCATACAATTGCTACCCTAGAGATAATATCAGAGGGCTTCCATTGCCCATTTCACTGCTAAACACTCCTTTTCAATTGTTGTGTAGTTTTTTTCTCTGGGAAGGAGCTTACTGCTTAAATACAGGATGGGGTGCTCTTCACCCTTGTACATTTGTGACAGTACTGCCCCCAAGCTGACCTCTGAGGCATCTGTCTATAAGATAATTGGTTGCTCAAAATCTGGGCTTCTTAAAACAGAATCGGAACACATTGCTGACTTCAAGTCCTTAAATGCTGTTTCTGCCTCAGTTGACCAGACTACCATATTGGGGCTGAGCCTCTGGTTAGTTCCGTTAAAGGAACTGCTTTTGTAGCAAAATCTTTAATAAACCTCCTATGGTATCTGTACGTTTACAGGACGCTTACAGGACATAATAGCCTTGAACTTATTTACTTGGGGCTTAATCAAACCTCGGCCCAGTGAAAACCCAAATATTTGGTTTCTTGCCATGCACATTTTTTTTTATATTGGCTGTTCAGCCCATTTATCTCAGGGACTCTAACACAGCCTCAGCCTTCCCAATGTGATTCCTAATCGACACTGAAGATGACCACATCATCTAAATAGGCTGTGGCAAACTACTCATGTGGCCTGAGTACCCAGTTCATTAACCTTTGAAATGTGGCTGCTGGTGCACCATGTAACCCAAAAGGCAGAACTGTAAAGTGATATAACCCTTCCAGTGTTGAAAATACCATTTTCTCTTTAGAGGAGGCCGACAGCAGTACCTGCCACTATCCCTTGGCTAAGTGCAGGATGGTTATAAATTTAGCTTTGCCCAATTTTCTAATAATTCATCAACCCTCGGCGTGGACAATTTTGAGACTTTATTTACCTGGTGAAAGTCAATGCAGAACGTTACAGTTCCATCCGATTGCGGTACCAATACCACCGGCCTACACCATTCACTATTTGATTCCTCAATTACGTCCAATTGCAACATTTGTTTTACTTCTGCCATATCAACCCTGTAAGGCTTTTTGTGAACTCTTACCCTGGAAGGAGTTTTGATTTTATGTTGGTTCTACCTAGTAGCTCTGAAAACACTTCTATTTTCTATGTATTAATGACCTACCTGCCTCTTTCTGGTAATTTGTCAAATTTTTGCCAATTTTTAGCTGGCACTCACTTACACTAGCCTTAATTTCGGGTCCCAAATCCATGTCCTCCTTCTGTGCTGTCGCTACAAGTGTATCCCTTTCTTTCCACGGTTTCAACAGATTAATATGGTACATTTGATATGGCTCCCTTTTACCTGGCTTTAATGTACTTAATTGATTTTCTCTACTACTTGGTAGGGCCCTTGCCATTTAGCCAGAAATGTATGTAAATGTGAGAGTAAAAGAACAATAACCTTGTCCTCCACTCCAAACTGTCTTGCCCGGGCCCCTACATTGTAATTTTTCTTTTGACTTTCTTATGCTCTAAACACGTTTTCCGAAACCAGGGTACTGATTTTGGCCATTCAATTTTTCATTTGTACAATGTAATCTACCACACTGTCCTCTGTAGTTGCTTTCTTCTCCCAGAGTTCCCTTACGACATCGAGAATACCCCTTGGTTGTCTACCATATAATAACTCAAAAGGTGAAAATCCTGTCGAAGTCTGGAGAACTTCTCTAATGGCAAACATTAAATATAGCAGAAGATTATCCCAATCCTTCCCATCGTCCCATATAACCTTTTTTTAACATCTGTTTCAGCGTTTTGTTAAATCTTTCAACCAGACCATCTGTTTGGGGGTGGTAAATTGAGGTGTTAATCTTTTTTCATGTGCCACTATTTGCACAGTTCCTTCATTATTGCGGACATGATCTGTATTATCTCTTTCGGAATCCCTACCCTGGGAAAGACCTGCATCCAATACCTGCGCTATATCTTTTAGTATTGGCATTTCTTAATGGAATAGCCTCCGGGTATTTAGTAGCATAATCTGGTATTACTAGAATATACTGAGAACTTGCTTTGGACTTTTCAAGAGGTCTGACCAAATCCATTGCTATGCGTTCAAATGGTACCTCTATTACCGGCAATGGAATTAACAGAGCCTGTTTGGGTTTCTGAACCAACACCAATTGACACTCACGGCTGGCTGTACAGAACTGTTCAATGTCGATATAAATTCCAGGACAGTAAAACCTGTGTATTATTTTTTTCCCTGGTCTTATGCATCCCCAGAGGACCACCCAACAGATGACTATGAGCCAGTTGCAGGACTATTTCTTTAAATGGACCAGGTACTAACAACTGCTCCAACCATTCCCCATCCTCAGTTTTGGTCACTCTATACAATAAATCTTTAACCAAATGTGGTATATTAATACTGTCCTGATTTTACCAATAATCCCCTTCAGTATCTGTCACCTGATTAAATGCTGCAGATTCCGGTCGTTAATCTGTTCTTTTTTAAAATCTAAGGGAGACAGTTGTGTTTTGTCCCACTCTTTATCCAGATTATCCTCAGGATTTAAAAATTATTCTACCACACCACTGGACTCGGAGGATCTATCGGAGGACCTATCTTGCGGCACTGCACTCCGGCATGTCCCAGACTCCCATAACACTTCAGGTTCAAAGGGAAACAGGTCTGCCAGTGCCTCCTTCTGTACTCTAGAGGGCCCCAGCTGTACCTCACTAGAAAAAGTACTTCTCTAGCCGACCCACAATTACTGGGTAAAGCAACTTGGGCAAAATGCCCATTTTTATTTTAAATTCTTGTAAACCCATTTTATTGTGACCAAGGTAGCCGGGTACGCCCCAAATCAAACAAAGCTACAAGATTTTTACCTTCTATTTCCACAATATTACATATTCTTTGATGGCCGGTGCAGTAAATAAATTGCTGTCTGTATTAACCATATGACATTTCATAAATTCAGTTTCCTCGTTATTTGGACAATCCCTTGCTGTATGACCCCAGCCATAGCAAAAACACTGTATTTTCCAAGTATGGAATCTTTTGATAACTATACCATCATTATACTGTGAAATTGTTCGGACAATGCCCACCATTGTGAGCTGCCACTCGACAAGTGCAATTAACTCGTCGGCAGTAGCTCTATCACATGAGCAGAGCTGTTGATTTTTGGTTTTAGCCATCTTATCGATAAATGAATGAAATCAAACAATTGTGACCTCAGTGCTTTTCCTTCCATATACCTCCAGGTATGGACCCCTTATGCTCTGACTGTGGGAGTGACACCCACTCTTGGCCAATATTTCGGACTTGAGCAAAGTGTAGTTGGCAGCTGTAGCTGGCTCCAGGTCGGAATAAGCTTTCTGCAAGCCCACTGTTCTGACGGCCAGGCCTCCCTTTCCGCTGTCTTCTCAAAGGCAAGTAGGCAAGCCTGACTTCGTCATTTGGAGTCATCTTTTGCAAGAAGTAGCTGGCTCAAATCGGTTCATGATCCCCATCTGTGGGTTCTCCTACCATTGTGGCAGTGCCCAGCTTTTTAAAGAGACTCCTCCACTCCTGCCAATGCTGTCCTGCTTGTTCCGCCAGGAGTCTGTTGTTCTACTGTATGACAGTCATAGCTTGCTGTTGCACCGCTGTGGCCTGCAGTACCATTTTTAATATTTCCTCCATTTTCTTTAAGTGGGTTTGGTAAATCCTACTTCTGGTACCAGATGTAAAGAAGTTGCCCCTTTTGTAGTGATTAAGTGGCAGCCCTCACCAACATTGTCTTCTTTCTTTAAATAATAAAGGCAAACACTAAGATGGATTGAAACGCTGTTGTGTATGTTTATTTGTTTGAAACAAAACCAAAACAAAATAACCAAAACAAAACCTAACCCGCCTCAGGTTCCTAAATGGGGACAGGTTAAACCTTTAGTTCTCTCTCTCTTTATTTCTCCAATTCTCTCCAAATCTCCCTCAACCACACATTCCCCCAATTGTGCTTTTAAAGGTTAATCAATTAACCCACATCCTTAAACCATTAATTATACAATTTAGGCCTTCACCAACATGGCCTTCTAGTACCTTCACCTTTAACACGATGGAGTGCACCTTTCCTAACCCCAGGGTCCTAAAGCTATATATATATCAGTGGCATCTGGTGACCTCTGAGTCAGGGCAGGCACAAGTACGGGGGGGGGGGGGGGGGGGGGGGGGGTGCAATGTATATTTGTTTTTCTCTTTACCATAGCATTCTAAGGCCATCAATCTCTTCTAAAGGGATTACATTTGCAATAACATTGAACATTTAAACAAATATGTTTTTTTTTCAGTATTCAGTATTATTAGCATTACAGAAATGGGGATTTTTTAACGTGATTTCTAACATGATTTTCAGCTTTAACATTGACAAGGAGTTAAAGTAAAAACAGGTTCATGAGTAATAGTTAGGGCCATACGAAATCTGCTTTATTGTTTTGTGATTTCAGTTTTTACCGTTTTAAAAAATGTAATTAGGTTGACTTAATTTAACTTATGTAGACCGCGGGAGCAGCGAACAACACAGAACCAGAATCTACAGGCTTGTATTTTTTCCATTAGGTTTGAGTTTGTGTGTATTGGAGTAGGAGTCTTTTTAATTTAATTGTATTGAAAAATAGTATTGTTATCTTTAAAAATGGGTTGTATAAGTAAAAAAAAAATACTTTATTTTTTTCCTTTTCCACTCCAAGCAAAATACATTATTTTGTTGTTTCTCTGGTCATCAGTCATTACGGTAAAAAATAAATAAAAAAAAACAAAACAGGGGACTTACTTGCAACTTTGGGGTTCATTTTTAATTTCTAAGCCTTTTAGCTAAGGATTGTCTAGTTGTAAAAGTCATTTTTGACATTCTGAAAAGCTGTTAAGCTAACTGCCTGTCCTGTATAGTATGCATGACAATTAAAGTTGTACACGTTCCTTTGAAATATGTAATCTCAAACGTAATGCTCTATTGCCAAATGAAATGACCTGTTCTTATTACAGTAGCAAATTCCACTTTTGTTATGGCTTCCCTTCAGATTTTATATTGAGTTTTTCAGTATAATCTAGCGTAGCAAGTGGAATCTTAATCAGAAAACCAACTGTGTTATCCTGCATTTCACATTTGACCCCTTCACAAGAAAAGCACCAAAATAAAACATTAACAACATATATTGTGTTTATTACCACTGATGCGATGCAAAACGAAACAAAGCAATTTCAATCAACACCTCTACATACAGCTGCACTACAGTAGTGCTTTTGCAGGGGGCGGGAAGATGTGGGTCACTCCTCCAATTAAAACCTGTGCTCAGATCACAAGATCTGCCACTGCTAACACTGTGTTTAATAGGCCTGCCTCCCTTTGTGTAAAAAAAAAAAAAATAGAAGAAAACGCTCCTCCAGAACCAGAACAGCATCTGCCACTGCTAGTACTGTAAGCACGTGTCTTTCAGTAGCCAAAATTGCTGTTAATTTAGGAATATTGAATCTAGGGTTAAGTTCAAATATTTGTTTTCTTAAATTTTAGCCAATAATTGCATTTTATATATATATATATATATATAATTCTGTTTTTCCTTTGAAAAGTAGAGGAGGCTCTGCCTCCCTTGCCTCCTCTAAGGAGCCTCCACTGATTATGTATCTATATATATAGTGGAAGATGTGTAGATCACTACCCATTTCCACTATAAAAATTGTTTGTTGCCCCTTAAAATTCACTGACCCAGACATAGGAACTTGCAGTTTAGCGCTTATGCGCACTTTTATTCAAAATCACAAATAAAACTCAAACAAAAACAAAAACAAAAACCTAACTTTTGGAGCACTGACTGACACTTTTTCACAGCTCTCACTAACACGCTGGACTAAGCCATTTATCAGCTACACCAAAACACTTTAGTTTATACACAGTAAAGGTTTGCACAGTACCTTCTTTATTGGGAACTAAACACATCAGAAAACACATGTTCATATGGCTTCCTTGCCGGGCTTCCCACATTAGCCATGTGTGTCGGGTTCTTACTGCTCTTAAGCATTCACGTAATTCGTTCCAGGTGGTTTCAATTTACAAGCCTTCTGGGAAATGTAGTCCTGTTGATCCCCAGGACTACGTTTTATTGTTTCTCTGCTACAATATATATATATATATATATATATATATATATATATATATATATATATATACACTACCGGTCAAAAGTTTTAGAACACCTCCATCTTTCCAGTTTTTATTGAAATTTACGCAGTTTAATGTCTCAATGTACTCTGAAATTAAAGCATAGAACAAATAAACAATTGGAGATAAAAAAGAAATCATGGAATTGTTTTGTTTAACAAAATTTAATCTAAATTTTTGACTAATCAAAGTAGCCACCTTTTGCAGATATAACAGCCGAACACACTCGTGGCATTCTTTCTACAATGGAAATCAAATATTGTTCGGAAAGTTCTTCCCAACACTGTTGCAGAACTTCCCACAAATGTGTTGCACTTGTAGGTTGCTTTGCTTTCACCCTTCTGTCCAGTTCATCCCAAACCAGCTCGATGGGGTTTAAGTCTGGAGACTGTGCTGGCCATTCCATGATTTGAAGCCTACCGTCTTGTTCTTTTCTTCTAAGGTAGTTCTGACATAGCCTGGAGGTAGGTTTTGGGTCATTATCTTGCTGTACGATGAACCCCTGACCAACTAGGCGTATACCAGAGGGTATTGCATGCCGCTGCAAAATGCTGTGGTAGCAGTTTTGGTTCAGGGTGCCACTCAGTCTGTGCAAGTCGCCGACTCTGGATCCAGCAAAAGAGCCCCAGACCATCACGCTTCCTCCTCCATGTTTGACAGTTGGTGTCACACACCGAGGAACCATCCTTTCGCCTACTCGACGACGTACAAAAACCCTGCGTGATGAACCGAAGATTTCAAATTTTGATTAATCGGTCCATAAGACCTTCTTCCAGTCATCAGTAGTCCACTGGCGGTGCTTCATGGCCCAGGCAAGCCTATTTTTCTTATTTTGCCACCTTAACAATGGCTTTCTTACTGCCACTCGACCTGTCAAACCTGCAGCTCGAAGTCTTCTCTTTACAGTTGAAACTGAGACTTGCTTACTTCGACTAGTGTTAAGCTGTGCTTGAAGCTGTTGTCCTGTGAGCCGCCTATCACGCAAGCTGCTAATTCTCAGAAACGTGTCTTCTGATTCTGTTGTGGCTTTGGGTCTGCCAGACCTCTTCCTGTTAGACTTTCGTCCAGTTTCCAAGTGCCTTTTGATGGTGTAGGAAACTGTACTCACTGACACCTTGGCTTTCTTTGCAATTTCTCTAAAGGAAAGACCTACACTTTTAAGGGTTATAATGGTCTGTCTATCTTCCTTTGTTAATTGCCTTTTTCTCGTCATTATGAGAGCAATATACTACTTCCTGCAGTACAATACTGTCCAAATAATGCTTAAGATGGTGTAGTAACACAGTCTGTTCCAACACTGCTTTTATACAGACAGAGGGTTTGTAAGTAATCAACAAAAGTTGGGACACCTGTAGGAATTGTTAGCATCAACTTTCAAGGCTTGATTTACTTCCATTGCTGCAGAGCAGCTGTAAGTTGTTAACCCATTACTTGTTCCCTGAAAAGGGCCTTTTTGTAATGTACAAAATTTTCTGAAATGTACATTATTTTTCAGTTTTTGGTAACCTAAACTTTTTTTTTTAAACCTCTGGCAGTTTACCGCTTACCTTTGTACCATTTCAGGTTATTCACTGGACTTGAACTGCTTAAATTTCAATAAAAACTGGAAAAAATTGGGGTGTTCTAAAACTTTTGACCGGTAGTGTATATATAATATATATACAGTGCCTTGCGAAAGTATTCGGCCCCCTTGAACTTTGCGACCTTTTGCCACATTTCAGGCTTCAAACATAAAGATATGAAACTGTAATTTTTTGTGAAGAATCAACAACAAGTGGGACACAATCATGAAGTGGAACGAAATTTATTGGATATTTCAAACTTTTTTAACAAATAAAAAACTGAAAAATTGGGCGTGCAAAATTATTCAGCCCCCTTAAGTTAATACTTTGTAGCGCCACCTTTTGCTGCGATTACAGCTGTAAGTCGCTTGGGGTATGTCTCTATCAGTTTTGCACATCGAGAGACTGAAATTTTTGCCCATTCCTCCTTGCAAAACAGCTCGAGCTCAGTGAGGTTGGATGGAGAGCATTTGTGAACAGCAGTTTTCAGTTCTTTCCACAGATTCTCGATTGGATTCAGGTCTGGACTTTGACTTGGCCATTCTAACACCTGGATATGTTTATTTGTGAACCATTCCATTGTAGATTTTGCTTTATGTTTTGGATCATTGTCTTGTTGGAAGACAAATCTCCGTCCCAGTCTCAGGTCTTTTGCAGACTCCATCAGGTTTTCTTCCAGAATGGTCCTGTATTTGGCTCCATCCATCTTCCCATCAATTTTAACCATCTTCCCTGTCCCTGCTGAAGAAAAGCAGGCCCAAACCATGATGCTGCCACCACCATGTTTGACAGTGGGGATGGTGTGTTCAGGGTGATGAGCTGTGTTGCTTTTACGCCAAACATAACGTTTTGCATTGTTGCCAAAAAGTTCGATTTTGGTTTCATCTGACCAGAGCACCTTCTTCCACATGTTTGGTGTGTCTCCCAGGTGGCTTGTGGCAAACTGTAAACGACACTTTTTATGGATATCTTTAAGAAATGGCTTTCTTCTTGCCACTCTTCCATAAAGGCCAGATTTGTGCAGTATACGACTGATTGTTGTCCTATGGACAGAGTCTCCCACCTCAGCTGTAGATCTCTGCAGTTCATCCAGAGTGATCATGGGCCTCTTGGCTGCATCTCTGATCTGTCTTCTCCTTGTATGAGCTGAAAGTTTAGAGGGACGGCCAGGTCTTGGTAGATTTGCAGTGGTCTGATACTCCTTCCATTTCAATATTATCGCTTGCACAGTGCTCCTTGGGATGTTTAAAGCTTGGGAAATCTTTTTGTATCCAAATCCGGCTTTAAACTTCTCCACAACAGTATCTCGGACCTGCCTGGTGTGTTCCTTGTTCTTCATGATGCTCTCTGCGCTTTAAACGGACCTCTGAGACTATCACAGTGCAGGTGCATTTATACGGAGACTTGATTACACACAGGTGGATTCTATTTATCATCATTAGTCATTTAGGTCAACATTGGATCATTCAGAGATCCTCACTGAACTTCTGGAGAGAGTTTGCTGCACTGAAAGTAAAGGGGCTGAATAATTTTGCACGCCCAATTTTTCAGTTTTTTATTTGTTAAAAAAGTTTGAAATATCCAATAAATTTCGTTCCACTTCATGATTGTGTCCCACTTGTTGTTGATTCTTCACAAAAAATTACAGTTTCATATCTTTATGTTTGAAGCCTGAAATGTGTCAAAAGGTCGCAAAGTTCAAGGGGGCCGAATACTTTCGCAAGGCACTGTATATATACACACACTGAGTGTACAAAACATGAGGAACACCTGCTCTTTCCATGAAATAGACTGACAAGGTGAATCCAGGCTATGATCCCTTATTGATATAACCTGTTAAATCCACTTCAATCAGTGTAGATGAAGGGGAGACAGGTTAAAGAAGGATTTTTAAGCCTTGACACAATTGAGACATGGATTGTGTATCTGTTCCATTCAGAGGGTAAATGGGCAAGACAAAAGATTTACAGTAAGTGCCTTTGAACGGGGTATGGAAGTAGATGCCAGGCTCGCCAGTTTCAGTGTGTCAAGAACTGCAACGCTGCTGGGTTTTTCACACTCGACAGTTTCCTGTGTGTATCAAGGATGACCCACCACCCAAAGGACATTCAGCCAACGGCAGTCCAGTGGTCGAAAACGGCTCATTGATGAGAGAGGCCAAAGGAGGCTAACACGAATTGTGCAGAGCAACAGACGGGCTACAGTTAGTCAACTGACAGTCCAGTACAACATTGGTGCCGAAAGACCCATAAAAGAATGCACAACTTGTCGTACCTTGACACGAATGGGGTATGGCAGCCGACGACATAACAGAGTTCCACTTCTTTCAGCAAAACAAAAGAAACTGTGGTTGCAGTGGGCTAAGGAACAAAAAAGCTAGACACTGGAGGATTGGAAAAACATTGCCTGGTCTGATGAATCCTGGTTCCTGCTGTTTCACGCTGATGGGAGGACTAGGGTATGGAGAAAACCACGAGTACATACATCCATCATGCCGCATGTCAACATTGCAGGCTGGTGGTGGTGGTGTGATGGTGTGGGGTGTGTTTTCATGGCACACATTGGACCCCCTGATAAAAGTGGAGCAACGTTTGAATGCCACAGGACATCTGAACATCATTGCCAATCAGGTGCACCCCTTCATGGCAGCAGTGTATCCATCTGCTAATGGATTTTTTCAGCAGGATAATGCCCCATGCCAATAGGCTAGGATTGTCCAGGAATGGTTCCATGAACATGACAGGGAATTCAGCTTACTGCAGTGGCCTGCCCAGTCAACAGATCTCAATCCAGTTGAGCATCTGTGGGATGAGATGGAATGAGCTGTTCGGAGTAGAGATCCACTACCAGCCAACTTGACACAACTGTGGGAAGCACTGGAGTCAACATGGGCCAGCATCCCTGTGGAACGCTTTCGACACCTTGTAGAGTCCATGCCCCGATGAATTGAGGCTGTACTGAGGGCAAAAGGGGGTGCAACTCAATATTAGGAAGGTGTTCCTAATGTGTACACTCAGTGTGTGTGTATATATTGTGAGATAGCGGGTTGTGAGAGACAGCAGGGAGGGGGTTAAAACCTCCCTGCGAGAGAAACATTTGTGGAATGCACCTTTTTCTTTGATTGTATTGCTTTATTGTTTCATTTAATTTGCTAATTGATTTGTTTAATTGTTTTGTTTAGTTTAATTGTTTTATTGCTTAATTATTCCCTGCACCTGGAGATCATTATTTAAGTAGAACCAGGTGCAGGGTATAAGGGGGGAGCAGTCAGAATGCTCATGGCGGCTGAGTAGAAGGAGGCAGAAGAGGTGCTCTGTCTCCGAGTAGCCAGAGTTAAAAAAGTAAGTGCGGTGTCAGACCTGTGTTTTTGTAAGGATGGGAAAACAGCTTAGCTGTCCCGTGTTAGACAGTGTGTTCCTGAAAGTTGAGTTAGTGCTCCAAGAGGAGTTAGGTGTTTATTTTGATTTTGTATTTGTTTGATTTTGTGTTTATTAAAAAATTAGCGCAAACACGCTTTAAAAATCCACTTCTGTTGTGCTGGGTCGTGTTTTTAAAGGGGCAACGAACCCGAGTGAGTGCCGCTCGTTTACAATATATATATATATATATATATATATATATATATATATATATATATATAGATATAGATATAGATATATACTGTGTATGTCTACTTCAAGTGCTATGCGGATTTTTAAATGTCAAATGTAGTAAAGGTTAATTGTTTATAATGTATCATTATTGATTTTGCTACTACACCCCTGATTCCAATTTAAAAACTCCAATACAGGTACTAATCTCTCCCAGTTGTTTCTGACATCAATTTTAACCTGTGTCCACTATAAAACTAACACCTCTATAAACATGTAATTTGTTTTCTTGTTTCTTTTCGACACAGCCTGTAACAAATACACATTGCTCATTTCTGTGAAAGTATAGTGGATGGAAGCACAAAGTCAAATACAATAGAGGGGATTCTAGTGCAACCCTGGAAACAATTGGTAACACCTGTCAGCAGTAGAAATGAAACCAAGAAACTACCGAAGTAAACATTTCATTAAATCCTTGCCACTTAACTTGTCTTTACCCTCTTCAACCTTTAACTTGTGATTCCATGGATATCTGATTTAAAACAAAAACACTTTGGGACAGTAATTTATTTACACAGACCACCAAGATAAGGGTTTCATTTTCATGAGGGCTAGATCGAGCAGATAACAAGTCATACAAATAACAATAGTTTTATTTAGTTCAAATTGCCTGTACACAAACACTTATGGATACAAATCAGCTAAAAGTTTGAGACCAAAATAAAGTGGTAGCTCATTCTATTTAGGTCTGCAGAATGTGGAAATTAAGAGTTCCCATCCATGTATTTCCACCTCTTTAAAGAGACTCACTCAATTGTATATATAACTATTGGCAATACAGGTCATCATCTTGTTATAAACTCATTTGAACTCTTACTCTGTTCTGTATATGCACAGTATACTAAACTTACATCCACATTATGTTGTAATGATTTACTACCCAAAAAGAGCTACATTGCTGTAGGCATTTGTGTGGACAGCAAATAGTTCATATTGTAAGTTTTAACTGATAAACACTGTTAAAATACTCAAGGAATTATTAAACTTACAAATCAGATAACATAAGTTTTAATTATTTAACTTGTTTAAAACAAAGCTAACATAAGAAATCTGCATTACTGTAAAAGGAGATACTAGGTCTTGTTTACCTCCTAGTACTGCAATACACCATTGGCCAGAGGAAGAAAGAATAAATAAACCACATTAATTTGATTGATCATACAGTTAAACACTGGATATTGTACTGCTGGCCAAGAAAGATCAGAGTTTAACTCCATTGTTAATCAGTTGCGCACCTCTCAAAATATCTTAGCAAAAACTTGATAGAACTATTACACTGATTTATTCAGTGTACAGCAGTGGTCTGAGTTGGAAAGAACATGATATATTTCATGGCAGTAAATAACAAAATTACTATTCTCTGCAGCAAATTGTCAGTGATACGTTGTAAAGTGTACCTGTATTTGAGATCTGACAAGGTCTCAGCCTGATTGTGTCAACTTGTTAGCTGTAAAAATGTCCATTCTCTCCAGACTGCCAGAATGTGCAAAAATACAACTGGATATGTTTTGCGCCTATACAGTGACATGATTTAAATCCCAATCTTCAAAGATAACCGCCAACCTTATGTGGCTGCCATATTTGCGGTCTTCTTGCACATTGGCATCGTATATTAAATTAACATCCGTGAAAAGGAGGAGTGTTTATTACCCAAAACACAGTTGTGCTAAATAGCTGTAGGCATTTGTGTGGTTAGAAAATATTTCAGATCATAGGTTCTAAGTGTTAAATACTGTTTAAACACCCTGAAACACATTCCTGCATGTGCTTCTACTGTAATTTCATATTATTGAAAGCCACTTGACCAAAATTCAATTTCCTGAACACATCTTACTAAGATTCACTTACCCCCAGTTTCATCTAGAACTGATTTTCGTAAATGCTGACCTATAAACTGTCCAACATGATATCTGAAGAAGCATTTGTTTTTTTAACTGTTATTTATAACAATGAATGCCAAATAAGCATTCATTATTGAATCCAGACTTAAAAGATATTAGTTTGCAAATTTTTTTTTTTTATTCCAAAGCAAAGCATACTGAGCATTTTTTTTTTATACAACTAAAAATGTATCTAATGAAGACACACAAACCAGTTCTAAAACAGAGAAGCATAAGGCAACAGACTTGTGTTTCAATCTTAGAGTCTGCTGCATGTACTAATGTATTCTCCATCGTAACCTTTTTTCAAATTTACATAATTCTTTGACACCTGTTTTTTTTTTTTAATGTGTTTGACAGGCTTGCAAAATAATTATAGTCTAAATGTTTTTTCAAAGAAACTGCAGTTTTTGGTTTCTTTTAGGATTCTACATCTGATAGCCTGGCATCAGCTAACCTAAAAACATTATATTTTACACTAACAGAGGTGCATATGAACTCTACATATAATGACTATTGTACTTCAGTCAGGACTGAAAAATATTTCAGCTGGCACATAATTTAAGCTGAACACAGTCAGTATAATGAAGCTAAAACTGGTTATCCCGAACAGAGGGAAGGAAATAATGAGCACTAAATAATGTGAGAGATGAACACCAAGAATGCATAGCTGAAGTGATGGCAATTGCAGATACAAAGAATCTCACAGGCTAGGGATTTGCGATAAGACTTCTGGGAGCTTTTAAGTTTTTCCAAGGATTTATGTATTTATTTATTTATTTATTTTTTTTACTCGGCTTTCATGTGTGACAAAATGAAAATACTGTAGGAGCGTGACAGAGATAACAGTGCCTCCTTTTCTGCAAACAGCAATTAATGACATTTCTTTGTAAACAACCGATCACATTACTTTTTACATTAAAACCCTACTCACACATACTCTAGGTGAGATAAGCTTTCAGTTTTGTGAAAGATATAGTTATATGATAAATGAGTAAGGAACAGATGTGGTATAGCAATAGCACCAAAATAATTGTAAAAGAAAAGGATAGCCGACAGCAATAGTCTAGACACTGGAATTCATCTTTATGTTATTCAGCACGACTAGATGCTTAAACAGCTATATCTAAACAACCCAGACATTTTGTTTACTGAAAAAAGCAAAAATATGAGTAAAATATTTTCACATTGTGTCACATTTTCTAAATAAGCATCTAAATGAAAAAGCGAGTGTTTACTGTACATGTGTTTCCTTCCCTTTTTATCTTTTGTGAATATAGAAAGACCAATTCATGAATTTTGGACTGTATACACGTTTCTATTTAAAAACATAGGGGGGGATTTTCAAACATCAGCGTTATTGTATCAAACTCGCAGTATAGTAACGACAGCTTTAGTAGCAAGAGATTTTCAGAAGGAATTTGTTAATAAAATCAATCCGTTAATGCTTTGAAATTGAGTCGATGAAGTCATTAATGAACAAATTGCTCGTTAAAAAGCTTAATTGTCACAGGCCATATACATCATTTCCTGCCTAAATGACTAGATAAGGGGAATTCATTAATCAAAATGCATGCTTACAATATCAAGAGAAACGAATAGAAGCATAATTCGCTGTTATGAAAACTACCAGCGTACAGGGAGACAGCTCTCCCACCAACAAGCAGCAGCCAAATGGAAATAAAAAATAATGGGAATATCTATTTTGTGTGTAATTTGTAAACTTCATTTAAAATTGTGCATTTTGTCATCCAGAAAGTACATTTATTAATAACACCACATCTAAAATGCTGATTTCCGATTAGCTAGCATGTGGATAAAAATCGGACTGCACGGATGAAAAAAAAACAACGTTAAACCCCATTAGTCATTGTGACAGAAATACAATGATTCTTGGTTGTAAATCACCCTCCCGAGACTCCACTGCAATAACGCATTGACCCAGAAGGGAAATGACGTGGCAGCCGCAGATTGGAGATGCGGTTGCACTCGTTTACCAAGGGGTCATGTGTGACAGCATAAAAGGGGACGGAGAATCGTAATCGTTTCCTTCACATTGGTTTTTGTAAATAAACTGAGAAGAACTGTGAGAGACCCCGTTCTTAAAGTAAAAAAGTAAAGTGAGTGTTTTGTTTGTTTTGTCTTGTAATTGTCTTGTCTCGTACATTACCAGACAGCTAACACAGTTCCAGAGCTGTCGCCAAGGGCCAGCACTAAGCCAGAACGGCACTTTACCAATAGTCACTAAATAAACTGTATCACCCACCACGAGCACTACTGCACGCACCCAGGACTGGTGACCGTGTATGTATTATTGTGGGTCAGATATTGTGTTTATTAGTTGGGACTGCAATCCCGTTACTGTTTACCCCGTGCAGTACACATTGTTGTATGTATTTTACTATGTTTGATTGTAGGTTAAAAATAACTACATTGATAGTGCCATTTGTGTTTGTTAGTTATTATACATGTATACCATGTATGTAACACTTCATTATATATGTATTAAGCTATTTCAATTACAATAGAACTCCCTAATCCAATACACAATTTGTTTATAATTGTTCAGTGAATTCCTTTAATCATGTTAAATAAATTTTATCTGTTATTCTTTGCTTGCCTCCACAATAAATAAACTCAACATGATTAGAAGTAGCCACCAAACACTTACATTATTATAAGAACATTTTATATGCATACAAACGTGTGAAGGTGAAAGTGTACATTGTACATAAAGTGTGGGGGGAGTCTGACAACATTACAAATATGTTTAGGCAAAATTCATGTCAGTGATCTACTGCCCGACAGCCCTGGCCCTGGCGGCTTCTCCGGGAGGAATATTCTGAGGAGGCTCCAATTGTTCAAGATGAGGCACTTCTTCCTCCTCACCTTCCTCAAGTGCGTCAAGCATTTCTTGGTCGCCTAGCAATCTTTGACGTATAGCTATGTTGTGCAGGATACAACACACTACGAAGATCCTAGCCACAGTTTTGGGGTCATAGCAAGGCACTGAAACCTCATCTTTAGTAAACCAAAGGTCCACTCAACCACATTCATAGTGGATCTGTGTGTCTTATTGTACGTCTGTTCTTCATTCGTGTGTGGATGAGACACAGGTGTTGAAAGCCAAGGACGCATTCCAAATCTGCAATCATCTGTAAGGAAACTTTATTGTAATATCTCGTATGCCGTTTTCTATACCAAGATTTCATGTACTCTTAGGTTTTTATTTTTATAATTCAAATAAAATCTACAGCAGAGGTCAGCTGTCATACAATGTACGTACCCAGAGTTCAGATAGGCTACTGTGGCACTGATAATTTTTGCAACAATACACTGAGTGCAAATAATGGTATATCATTTTAGCAATACAACACACATTCCCTAAGTTTACAATAAGTGAATAAATCTAATTTTTAAGTATAGAAAAGGCTTAAATGTTTTCATAACTATAAATATGGAATTATTTGCTGCTGCTGGTGCAACTGCTGCCACTCCCAGCAAAGTCATACTGTAGTTTGTTTATTCTATTTTTTATATAATATATAGTTATGTACTTTTTCATTCATTAAAAACCTCCTTTTCCAGCTGCAAATTAACTCCTGATAAATTATGACAATTAACAACTATTTCCTTTTAAATTCCCACGCAACCAAGAAGCGCTACTCATTAAGATATTTTTTGTAAATCAACGTAATTTCAGAAATTACATAAGCACGATTATTTAATAACGAAATATGCATAACGACGTTTGAAAATCCCCAAATCAATGGTACATACCGATTTGTTCATTAACACTGGAGTTATCATTTACAAACTTGAAAATCCCTCCATAATGTTGCTTTACAAAGTAATAACTGGGATACATTCCAATAATAGTGCATTACCCTGAAGAGTTATTATTAGCAGTAGTCTGAACTATGAACAAAAAAGATAATTACCAGGAATGGCAACACAATTGATTTTAAACACATGTTCCTCAATGGCATACTGATATATTACCATGGTGCTACAATGGATAACCAGCGTATATTGGTTAGTATTATGATACCACTGGTATGTCAAAATATTTTACCAATGGCTCATAACATGGTAGCTGTTCAATGTTCTACCATTCCCCCTCAGTGCAGAGCTGTTGCTATTGCAGGGCCACTTGAAAAGGGTTATTTTAGTTCACAAAAGAACAGTTATTTTTTCTACTGTATTGCAAACGCCAGCTGGAATATAATTAAGAATATAACGGAGAGGACAAGTACTTTTATGGTTATCTGTAATATTGTTATCCCTTAATTCCCAATCTGTGACTAAGTACTCATATTTTTTCCAAGTACAGAATTAAAAACAAAATCCCTTCTCTATTCTCTTTTGGTATGCAGGTGCTTGCGCTGTGGATTACATTCCTCTCTGGAGCTGTGCCGGATCAGTCTTGTGATGCACTACTCACAGTATCAAGCAACATCACAGGTAAACCTTTGATCAACTGAACACAATATTCTAGGTGAGGTCTTACTAATGCATTGTAAAGTTTTAACATTACTTCCCTTGATTTAAATTCAACACTTCTCACAATATATCTGAGCATCTTGTTGGCCTTTTTTATAGCTTCCCCACATTGTCTAGATGAAGACATTTCTAAGTCAACATAAACTCCTAGGTCTTTTTCATAGTTCCCTTCTTCAATTTCAGTATCTCCCATATGATATTTATAATGCACATTTTTATTGCCTGCATGCAATACTTTACATTTTTCTCTATTAAATTTCATTTGCCATGTGTCTGCCCAATTCTGAATGCTGTCTAGATCATTTTGAATGACCTTTGCTGCTGCAACAGTGTTTGCTATTTTTGTGTCGTCTGCAAATTTAACAAGTTTCTTACTATACCAGAATCTAAATCATTAATGTAGATTAGGAATAGCAGAGGACATAATACTGCTCCCTGTGGTACACCACTGGTTACCTCGCTCCATTTTGAGGTTTCTCCTCTAATCAGTACTTTCTGTTTTCTACATGTTAACCACTCCCTAATACTATTTGGAGGATTTCATCTGGCCCAGGGGATTTGTTTATTTTAGGAGCTCCTAGTCCCTTTAACACTTATTCCTCTGTTATGCTAAAGTTATTTAAAACTGGATAGGAACAGGTCGACATGTGGGGCATGTTGTCCGTATCCTCCCTTGTAAAAACTTGTGAAAAGTAATCATTTAATATATTTGCTATTTTTTTCTCTTCGTCTATGATTTTGCCATTTGTATCTCTTAGACATTTTACTTCCTCTTTGAATGTTCTCTTGTTGTTATAATATTTGAAAAACATTTTGTAATTGCTTCTAGCCCCCTTAGCAATACTGATTTCTATCTCTTTCTTGGCCTTTCTAACTTCCTTTTTGACTTGTGTTTGCAGTTCCAAGTACTCTTTCTGTGTACTTTGTTTTTGGTCCCTTTTAAACGCTCTGTAAAGTGCCTTTTTTCGCTGAATATTTTTTTTTAATTGATCTATTAAACCATTTTGGCCATTTTGTTTTAGATTTAGATTTGTCTACTTTTGGGATGTAATTGTTTTGCGCATCTAGTACTACATTTTTGAAAAACAGCCATCCGTTTTCTGTGGATGTTTTCTCTATTTTACTCCAATCTACTTCTGTTAGTCTCTGTTTCATACCTTCATAGTTTGCTTTTCTAAAATTGTAAACCTTAGCTTTAGTCATTACTTTTGGGGTTTTAAAAAATACTTCAAATGAGATCATGTTGTGGTCTGAGTTTGCCAATGGCTCTCTGACCTCTGTTTTAGTTATTCTGTCTTCATTATTTGAAAAGACTAAATCAAGGCATGCCTCCCCTCTAGTCGGTGCCTTGACAAATTGCGTTAGGAAGCAGTCATTTGTCATTTTCACCATTTCAATTTCGTCCGTCGTGCTCCTCACCGGGTTCTCCCATTTTATACGGGGGAAATTGAAATCCCCCATTAGTATGGCTTCTCCTTTTCTACACGCATTTCGAATGTCATTGTATAACAGATTATTTTGCTCAGCGTCTGAATTTGGCGGTCTATAGTATGCTCCTATTATTATGCCCTTTGAATTTGTGTCCATTATTCTGACCCATATTGATTCTGCATTGTTTTCTTTGTCCTGATTTAACACCTGGGCTTCAAGACTATTTCTTATGTATAGCGCTACCCCTCCGCCTCTTCTGTCCTGCCTTTCTTTCCTATACAGTGTGTACCCACTAATATTATATTCGTCTCCATCACTCTCAGACAACCAAGTTTCTGTAACACCTATCACATCGTAGTTACTTGTTAGTGCAGTAGCTTCAAGTTCTAACATTTTGTTTCTGAGACTTCTAGCATTAAGATAAATACATTTAATAGTTGTCTTACCTGAGTTGTTGCTCTTGTTTTGATGTGGTCTCCCTTCTGTTTTTTTGTTTTCTCCCCCCTTCCTTTCTAGTTTAAATGCTTCTGGACCTCCTCAAGGATCCTTTCTCCGAGTTGATTGGTTCCCTTTAAGTGCAGTCCGTCCCACCTATATAGATAGTCCTTGTTGTAGAATGTGCTCCAATGTTCAAGAAAGGTGAAGCCTTCCTGTGTGCACCACGATTTTAGCCATGCATTTTGATTTTGTATTTCCAGCTGTCCATATGGTCCTTTGCAAGGTGCCGGCAGTATCCCAGAAAATACCACAGTTTTGGTCTTGTCTTTTAATTCCCTTCCTAGCTCTCTGCATTTGTTTTGCAGGGATCTTGGTCTGTCTCTTCCAATGTTGTTTGTACCGATGTGGACGACTACTACTGGGTCGTCTCCTGTTTGTTCTAGGAGCCTGTCCACATTCTCAGTGATGTGCTTGACAGAGGCTCCTGAAAGGCAGCACACTGTTGTAGTAAGGGGGTCCAAACTGCGAACTGAACTTGCTGTGTTTCTCAATATGGAGTCCCCAACAATCATGACCTCTCTTCTTTTTGCTGCCTGGCCAGCACTGTTTATAGGGTCCTGGATGTTGTTTCTTTCATTCTCTTGATGTTGGATTTGGTCATCTAAATGTTGAAGTGGCTCAAATTTGTTGGATGTCAGGATTTCTGGTGGTTGTGTTTGACGAAGTTTCTTTTTTTCCCTGCTTCTGCCTATCTGAACCCAGCTGTTTCGACTCTCTTCCATCTCCCTGGTGGCTTTCAGTCTGCTAGGGGTGCAGACTTCCATGAATTGTGGGTGTGTCAGCTCCTCAAGCTCCTGTTGCTGTCTCATTTCCTCCAGCTCCTTTTCTAGCAGGCTTAATCGTTGAAGCAAGTCCTGGATCGTGCGGCACTTTACACAAACTTGGTTGAGCTCTGTTGGGTTTTCTCGGATTTCCCACATCATGCAGTTGTCACAGATTACTGGCTTGAAGACCATTTTTATTTATTTATTTTTTTAGTTTAGTTTAGCTTCTGCAGCTGTCAACCTGCTTTCAAACTGCTTCTAACTGCGTTGTACTTGTCCACGACTGTACTTCTCCCACGATGTCGCTTCCACATGACAGGTGGATCAGAGCAGATTTATATGAGAAAGGGAAGCATAAAATATTGCTGTTCACGATATTAATTTTGTATGAACTTTTGGACATGCTGAAATCATGCAGGATCATTGGCAAAGATCTCCAAGCCGACTCTGGCTGTTGTCAAACCCAATCAGGTTCAGACAGTTGTTGTAGCCCTTGACATGGGATGGAGAAGATTGAAGGCTCAAATAAAAAAAAATAAAAAGACAGTACAATTGGAAAATATATCAAAACTGTTGTTTCAACCGGTAAGCAATAAGAATGTTCCTATCTCAGAGGATGTCATAGTTTGGCTCTCCAATCCCCTCTCTCAATTAGGGAATATGGTATGCAATCCTAAAATGCAGTACACACAAGTTGTACTCACTGTGTAATACATGAAGCAGAATTCATTTCACTGTTATTACAACATACCTGCCGTCGTGTTCTTGAATGTCAGTACCATTAAACTACATTTGTAAAACCAAACTTAAACAAATGTTTTGTTCGAGAAGCCTGCTTAAATATTATAACAGAAAAGACATTACCCCAACCATATTCTTATCTGGAGCCCCTATGCCAAGATGCTAGGCCTGCAAGGACTTTCCATTGTTTTCAAGGGATACTATTTGACCATTCCTCAATGACACTTTTGCTCACGAAAGATAAGTAACTTCTGTAGTCTTAAGTCATACATTCGCGAGACCAAACAGACCTGGACACCACCTTCCTTCCCTGGAACCTGCCTGAATGAGTGTGTTTTATTGCACCTTTACATACGGAAGCCTGTACCAACTGAGTGCCTGCTAGGAGCCCTATCTATCAGAGTGCAGGGATACTGACAGGCCCATTGGACAAACTAAAAGGAAGACACATTTGTATATGTTAACAGAATATGTGGCAGGAGTTCTATTTGCATAACACATTTATTAGACACCTACATATCACAGGTTATTATTTTGGCCTACCCCTTTTTAGTATTAAATTTAAAATACATACTGTTTTGCCTGAAGCAGAATGACTGTGCTCTGTAAAAATAAAAAAATAAAAACCCTAAGCAATGTGTTAGATTTATGTTTCATGTACTAAAAAAGCTATATTCAATTAAAAATGTTGGCAAGTGAATATAATACCTTCATAATTTTACATCAGAGGTAACATTATCTTAATTTTATTCAGATGTCCTCCACATTTTTCCTCTAGCTTATGCCGTAAATTGAATGTATCATCCCTATCCAAGTACCCTTTGTATATTCCCTCTTTGGTTTAAATTGTACAATACATAATATTTCTTACCTTAAGAAAATGATTATAAAATGTCTGGCAGTGAGCCAAAAATAGTTCAGTGAACAATCGAAAGTCAGCAGACTTCTAACCAAGTGTGGCAGAGTGGCTGGGTGTCTGCCGCAGTGTGGAGTAGTGGTTAGGGCTCTGGACTCTTGACTGGAGGGGCGTGGGTTCAATCCCAGGTGGGGGACACTGCTGCTGTACCCTTGAGCAAGGTACTTTACCTAGATTGCTCCAGTAAAAACCCAACTGTATAAATGGGTAATTGTATGTAAAAATAATGTGATATCTTCTAACAATTGTAGGTCGCCCTGGATAAGGGTGTTGGCTAAGAAAAAAATAATAATAATGGTGGTCAGGAGGCAGAAAGGATACTCAGGACTGAAGAACCTCAAGTTTATTTTTCTTAAATCAAATTATAAACAAAAACACAACAAGCCAAAATAAAAAGTTTAAACAAAAACAAGTCATAAATACAAAATGAAACAGAAAATCCCTCTCCCAAGTCTTGCAATATCACAGTGGGTTTAAATAAAAATACAGGAACTTTTGTTTCTTTTCCTGTAGCAGCAACCATCTCTTTTCCCAGCTCCCCGGTTGGCTTGCCAATGGAGCTCTGGGCTTTCCTTTATAGGCTGTGGCTGCTCACAATTATCATCAGTTATTCTATTTGGGAGCAACCACATTCTCACATGTTCGGAAATTAACTCCATCCCTGGCAACCACCACCAAAACACACACAAACACCCACACTATTTACAGGCAGAGCTCCACACCATGAAATGGCTCAGTGGTAGGAAGGAGCAGGTTGTTGCTGATTTTAGCCAGGACACATGGTTATGTGCTAGACACAGGACATCCGACTAACATTAAGTTAGAAAATGAGTTGAGATATCTGCGTTCTGATTGGCTGATAGGCATTTCAAGCCATTGAATTATTACAGTACAACCAACCGGTAAAAACAAGTTCCAGCAACTAAGACTTTTTACAAACAGATATTAATTTAGAAAAAGTAACCGCTTGGGCTGTGTCCGTTTTTAACGTGATTGGACAGCACAAACAAAAAATAATATGGACTGGAAAACTGCACCTAAGACTGAAATAAACACAGTTTTACAAAGTTTGCTGAAGTGATAAGATCAGCTGGCACACAGTATTCAGTTGGCAGCTACACAAGCTTGCGACCTGGCCCGAATCGTTTTTTTAAATTCTGCCACAGTGGGACGATCTATAAACATAATTTCAGATACCCACTTTAAAACAGCAAACAGCGTCTTCATTTCTGTCCTGAAAACGTACACATGAGAACAAAAAGACAACTCACAACATCACCCTGCTGTATCCCAAACAGACTTAAACAAACTTAAGTCATCGGTACTCAGCATGCATATATCTTCCAACCCATTTTATAAGGTAGTTTAAGAAGCTATTGGGCACCAGCTGAGAAAGACAGGAAGTCCTAGAGTTACATCCTCTCTGCAGTACCGTCGTCAACTTGTAAACAAAAAGGCAGAAACAAACTCCCCTACTCACCAAACAGTGCCACCTACTGCACAATCTGTCAAACTGTGTAACCAGCCATTTAATTTAGAAAATTACATTCCCTGGTACAGTCAACTTCATGAGACAAACACTGAAAATATTCTGATAATTTATTAAATTTATTTGAATGCATTTAATGTATTATTAAAAAATAATTTGTTTATCTATTAAATTCATTAGAACTATTACATTTATTGGAACTATTTTTCCTAGCATAGTAATATATTTAGGAAAAAATAAACCTATATTCATTTTTAAATAAAAATGAGTCTATATCTTTATTTCTGAAAACGAACCCATTTTATAAGCGCAATAAGACACAACAGGGTGTTGGTTGTGCTTGAATAACCGCACTAGGGCGTATGGCCTCGTGCCTTACTACACCCCTGGGCATCCGGTTATTCTAGCACAACCAACACCCTGTCGTGTCTTATTGCTTACATAATGTTAGCATTGATGTAAAATTACAAATTAATTATTCACTTGCCAAATCTTTATTAGCATTACATTAAAAAAAAATAATAATTAGTATATAATTGAATTTTGACTAGACACTTTATTTACTTACAAATGAAAGCATCAGAGTAGAGTGAGAGAGAGATCAGTGCATAAGGGTCAGCATTTTGAATGATGTAAAGTGTCAATAAGATTGGAACTTTGTATACAAGTAACGGACACAAATTAAATATTTTCTATGGAAGTTGATTCACCTTTAATGGAACTAACTACCATAGGCTGTGGCATAACTTTGATTTAAAAAGTGGAGCTGACAGTTTCTGTAGCTGGGGTATATAGTAATAAAATACAAAATAATCCTTCACTTCATTCAGATTGGCGCCTTTGCTGTCATTAACTCCCTCTTCAGAAGACAAGAAGGGGGTATTTCATGCCACTCTTCGACAATAAGATCCCAACGTATTAGTATTGAGAACATAGACATCAGAATTGGTATCACAAATGAGAAATTTCACAATGAAAAATAAAAAGCTTGTAGAAACAGTTCTTTACTATCGGGCTCTGCTTTCTCCTCTCTGCTAGAGATCACCCAAAATGCTGCCTCAGTTGATTAGCGTTTCCGCTGGGTCCCAGTGGAGACTCTGTACTCACTAGTGATTATAACAAATTATAGAGAAATAAAAGTTTTAGAACTGCTGCAATGTGAGGGGGATATTTCCCTGTCATTGAAAAAGCGAGGGGGCATGTCCCCAGTGCAAATTACACTATTTAGAAATAAACTATTTAGGCCCATATTTAGGTTTTTTGTACTTTACATCCATGTTTTAATGCCATCTTAAAACAACTTCAGTCTTCAGAGTGTTGTTTAGCATTATGAGATGCGATAAATATGAGAAGATTATATGGTTTCAAGGCACCGCTCACATTATAAAAAATAGATGCAAAGCAGAAAAAATGACCTTAAAATGAAAAAAAAAATATATACAAGTGGATCTTGTAGGTACTTGTTCATAGCAAATGGCAACTGTACTTCTCCGGCACACTCAACTACATTTAGCTTCTGAACTGACCTGAATCCACCATGGTATTGCAGAATAAGATCTAACATTTTCTGTCAGTTGTAAAAGTTAGGGATTCATCAAAACAATTGAACTTGTTGAGGTGAATGAAAGGACATGATTCTGTGTTTTTATGCTTCTTTCTCAGCAGGGAGAGGAAAAGTTTGGCTCTAATCGATGACCTGAGTTAACCCTTTTGTTTACTTCTGTTAGAAATCTGATGAGATTATGGAGCAGATATTGTGTGTCAAACTGCAGGTTACAAGAAATGAGTCAAAAATTGAATCCATTTGTTATATAAAACAACTAAAAAATAAACAGACTATCATCATGTACGAACTTCTAAAATGTGCTGAATACTGCAATTAATTGAATAACTATATAACAACCCACAGCTTGTCACTGTATCCTCGGGTAAATGGACCTTCATCTACCACTAATTGCAGGAGGTTATACAGGACATCTTGAAGTTCCAGCTAAAGGTGATCGACATTTTTATAAATGTTTCTACAGTCATAAATACATAAGAGAGACTCCCATGCGCAACTGCACAACTGTTTAAATCAACTCAATTGACCCCATTGTCTGATATTAACAAAGGCATATAAGGTGTGAAAAGTACTGTCTGTACCCTTTTAATGGAAAACCAAACTTATTTTGTATGAGCCACAGATTGCTTCAGTGATCTGCAGGCCGTATCTCCGATTTTAGAAACCAATCATATTACCAGTTGCCATCTCTGTAGTCATTGTATTTCATAACTCTGTCATTAAAGTAGCCTTGAACAGGTTCATACTGGTAATTAGATACAGATCTATAGTATCTTTTACTTAACTGAAATGCCGCGAGTTAACCACTTTTTATTTTAATGCTAAATGAGAATCTGTGTGCATCAAGTATCAGCTTTGTAATCGCCTCATAATTTGAAGTTCATTGCAGCAGTTCTAAGTGCTTTTAAAGGATATGTGATCACAAGCTATAAAAACACATTTATCACAGTTCTTTTTAATATAAATGTTTACTGTACACAACAGTTAATCATGTATTTACATGTACATTATTTAGGTTCTGAAACACCTCCGTTGATAATGCAAATCAATGATGGATGCTGTGACTGCAGTAAGCAAAGGCAGTAGCCATTATACAACACCACCAAAATGATTAAGATATTTCTGTATTTCTATATGTCACAGTTAATTCCTAAAAAACACTTAAGTAGTATTGAAAAATGTGTATTAAACAATGTAATTTACACATGGCTTCACATATATATTCTGACAGTTTAGGTGGTTAAATGCTGAGTCTGTTTGGATTACTGGAAAATACAATTTGATATTAATTTACACCAGGGTTTTTCAACCAGGGCTACTTCTAAAGGTCATAGGGAAAAGAAAATGATGGTCCTGAATTTGCGTTTTTAACAGTATTATATATCATCCCTAAACCACTGTGCATACATATTTAATTTTTGTTTAGCAGCTCAAAGTTTACAATCTGACTATAGTTTCATGCAATTTCGATTAAGCAGGATTTTAATAACAACAAGCAATAGCAGCTGGTTGAATTGTTTTCTGTGTTTGATAGAGTAAATCTAGATTATCCTGTGTATCATTTCTCGAGTCAAAAATTGATACATTTCTTACTTGCAAAGGAAAAACTAAGGAAGAAAACACAAAAGAGTCTGGCTTTCATAAAATTTATCATTGTTGATTATTATAGTTTTATCTTGAGTTTAATGTTTTTGATGTTGCAAACATTCGAAATGGCATACATAATTATGATGAGATGGGATGTAAATGGTAATGTGATAAACATTTACAGTGCAGACTATTTTGGATTATTTATAATACCAGATTCTGCCGAGTCAACACCCAGGTTTGAACAATCGCCCCTGTTTGAACAATCTTGAAATTTCTGGGTTTTAATAATCATGCACTGATAATGCCTGAGGGGAAATATTGTAGCTTCCATGAATAGCAAAAATGCCAAGAAGTACTGTAGTTGCTCTGTGCATTGAATGATTCAGGGTTAGGGTTCGGGTTATCTTCGGTTCAGATAATGAAGACGTGGAGTTCAGCGGATCAGATGAAACAGACTCCGCAGTCTGATTGATTACGCTTTCTTGTTACGCTACAATCCACATGTTGGATTTTTTTAATTCATTTTAAGCTTGTAACTCAGGCACCATTTTACGGGCGGGCCTTAGGGGGCCTGGCCCGTCCAGTTAAGGTCCAGTGCCCCCCCCCCCCCCCCCGCGTTTCAGATTCTAAATTGATTCAGTACCGTCAGCTTCAAGTTCTAGCGGTAGATGCCTTCTGGAATGTCTCAGCACCAACTGTGAATCAAATTTAAAATCAATCCACGCGAGTGCTAGCTTTTTCTTTTTGACTTGCTGTATTTTTAAGCGTAGTTCACTATTGGACAGTAAATAATAAACAAAGACACAATTGGTCCAAATTATTATCCACCAAAACCAGTCAATCAGTACTTTGCATCGACAAAAGCAGCCAATACTGTACCTGCAACTGCTGAGAGCCAATCACAGACTGTCAGCTCGACTGAAGCACAGACACGGCATCTTTCAACAACAACAAAGCGAGACGCGGACAGTTCAGTAGTATTGTTCAATTCATATGTAGCTTCAGGAGAGAAAGGTTTTGGCTGAAGGTAGAAACATGGTGAGTTAGGAGGCATTTTAGAGTGGTATTTAATGAGAGATTGTATTGGTAGTTCAGACTCCATCGTACACGGACTGTCCAGTAAATGCTCTGTTCATTCCTTAGGCAATGTCCAGATTATAACTAGATTAAAACCCTAACAAGTTAATAAAACATTTAAATCGATTTACTAATTAAAAATGCATCGTTTTTCTCTTTATATGTATGTCATCCGTGTTTTTTATTTAAAAAAATGTTGGGGACTATTTTCTTAGAACGTCTTTACTCAACGGAAAGGTACTCGACGCATCAGTACAAGTTCAAGGTAAATTTAGGTTTTAAGGTGTTTTTTTTTTTTTTAAAGAAAACAATGGTAAAATAATTTTCTAATAGAGATAGTACCCTCTCGATGATGGCTCTACCGTGTGACAGTTGACCTTGACTTTCGTTAGCTCCCTCGCCTTCGGCTCCAGTCGCGGTCAACTATCACACATAAAGGAAAGCCATCATCGACGGGCACTATCGCTTAAATAAAAAAAATCTATGAGAAATCATTAATCAACTCAAATTAAAGTAAAGCAAAGCACAATAATAATAATAATAATAATAATAATAATAATAATAATAATAATAATAATAATAATTTAAAAATGTCTAGTTGCTTCTGGTGTTTGGAAACCCCTTCGTAGGGCCGCCTTGTCGGATTGTTTACACGAGCATCTGCTTTTTATATCCAGTATTGAATAGGCAGTTGAAAGTAAGCATTATATATACATTTGTTACTTTACAGCATGGGTTCTTAAACGTTTCTATGTTAGGACCCAAAACAGTAACTCACTGCCTTCTCGAGACCCAGTTCATATTTGGAAATGAAAATAAAAATGTGGATTTATTTATTTATTTTTATTTTTCCTGTAATAGAAATTAAGAAAAAATTCAAATTAGAGAGAGTAATAACAGGTCTTAATGGGAGCAGCGAGGTTCTTGGAAATGTACTACCAGCATGTCTATACTGGGCTCAGTCTCATGCTCTAGCCTCTGGCTTTTTTAGCATTATGTTTTCCTGCTCCAGATAGGAAATCCAGAACTCAATGATTGTCTTTGCTCAAAAAGCATTTTGCTGCTGCCATGGGCTTGCATTGATACCAGTACAAACCAGCATATATATATATTTTTTTTTTCTTTTTTTTTTAGTGTAATGTACATGTCACATATCGGTCATGTCACTCATGTGGCACGAGTCAGCTCCCCTGAGTTTCGCTTCGTGTCTATTACTCGGCCACTTCAATGTTTTTCTAAAAGCGCCGTTTCTACAGAAAACTACAATGCTCACAATTCTGTGCGGTAATGAGCTTCTGTAATGTGTTAAAGTGCTGGGCCGTAGTTTAATAAAACTTTGACCCAACCACTAATAGCTAACTACAAACCTTTATTTGATCGAGATAACATTTATGAATGGAAGAATGAAGCATCTGACAAAATCTAAAACCAGCACTGAGTACAGGGTTGTGGCTTGCTATTCGTTTTAATCTGATGCTATGTTTAAAACTGCAGAGCTTTCAAATGCCATCACAGCATTTTAAATAAAATAAAATAGTACAATGACATTTGAACTTACTTTTCCACTATCGAAGCACTGCTTTCTGAAGTTGGCCACTCGAATCTTGAAAAACTCAGGAGATATTCCGTCATTTTGTGAATGCTTTTCCAAATGTCGTCTCATTTTGTTCACGCTTTTATTTGAAAACACAATCGCCACAAAGCATACACTGCAGATGCTCCTCTGCATTCTGAACAGCTTTTATAAATCCTAAACTCAAGAAGCTAGCATTATATTTTTGCTTAATCCTCATTAAACACTAGACCCCCCCCCCCCCCCCCCCCCCCCACAGCGTTCATGCTGCTGCCAGGCCTGGAAAAATGTATTTTAGCATTTTTCACACGTTTTTTTTTTCCTGATTTGGTTTTCCACTGGACACTGCAGCTTTAAAGTTTAATGTTTGTTTTGTGAAGAGATTTGAAATGACAAAACAGTGGACATACTGCATCAGCTTTGAATGGTATTTCACCAGTCATTAAATATGTTAACTGCACTTGATTCTTGATTCTTTATCGTGGCTGTGTGCGGTGCTCTACCTTTGAATTTTAAGCATGCCTAATTGTAAACGTAATCTATCTAATGCAGGGATCGAAATTAACACCCGCCCACCCACCAAACGCAGGTTGATTTGGTCTGTGGCGGGTACATTTCACATATTTATATGCCACAGTGGCCGGTACATTTTTGTACACTTAACACTTTGAATGCCAGCAGCTCTGTGTCAGTGGTGCGAATTTGCGACAGACCGCTGTACCTTTAAACAGCAGCTGTTGGCTAAAACCACAAATCACATGATTGTGGCTAATACATGGAAAAGTTAATTCCAAGCCCTGTTAATGTTAAAAATACCCATTCTGCAATAATGCCTGTAATTTCGTCCTGAGTCATGTTGACTTTATATGAACTTTTGCAGTGCTTTTGACGTCCTGTCATTTTACTGTTTCCTACTGTGGCATTTATAAGGAACCTTTCAAGGGTCTGTAATAAACAAAATACTATACACTGCAGCAAGAAGGTAGGTGATAGTAACACAGTGTCCAGACAAAGACATTTCCACTGGACCACCTAAGCTTCAGTTCTTTATTACACTGTGGAATATAAATACTAACCAATAAGGTCACTCCATCCACATGGTAGACCTCTTTAAAAAGAAAGTATTCATTTGTGTGCACAATTCTGACCTCCCAATACATAGAATACAAATGTAAATAAAACATATCAACTTGCAGATCAGCATCATACATCATAAATCCCTCTATAAAAACATGGAAATGGCAGAGGTACCACCCCATAAACCTTTATTACAGCTAGTATGTATTTATTGCCTTTTGCTATTAAACATACATAAATACAAAATACATATTTCCACCACTCCCTTTAATAAAGCCCACAAAAGGAGAAAATCACTCCTGCGAGAACAGTAGTATTGGTGGTCAACTCCTGTTAGAAGGCAAGCTGGAAATGGAAAAGGACACGAGTCATTTCAGATTCTGTGTATGGTGGTAAACAGTTCTTCCACTCTCATTGTTATAGTTTGTTTTCTACCCAGTGGGATGCCTATTTGCCCTTACTACTGGGAGTCGTGTCTGCCATTTATATCACTAGCAGAGCCCCTCTTTCTTTCACATTGGCTTCCTTATTCTTACAAACTTGGCAGTACATTCACTGCATTCAGTCCTTTGATTGTGTTCTAGTCAAAGAAAGGTTAGTCGGCTTACATGTTAGGTCTCATTCCTTCAACCAAATAAGATCCTCATTTAAAAACAGGGTGATGTATTTTCAATGTGTTTTCTTCTTTAATTAACTCCTGTTTTCTGAAAATACAGCAACGTAATCTCTTAGGCACAAACTGTTCCTTATCTAACAACATTCACATGGAATTTTCTCAATTAAAATGTTAATTAATGGCTGGAGTAAACCCCTTGAAAATTAGCCTGTTATCTCATATTGAGAAAGATGCTGGTAAAATGGTGTCAGCTGCTACAATGTACAATATAATTCTATTCCGATTTTGACAGCTTTATAGGCTGTAATTGGGATATTTGTTTGTATATTTTACTTGCAAACCAGATCTCATGGCTAGTGTTACCCCTCTGGCTTATCTTTGCCCTATAATAACTGTTAGTAATTGCATAACAACACAAAGCCTCAACATTCATGTGACCTCTTGAAGAGGAATGCAAAGCAGAAATGGCACCGGAGCCTTACTAAAAGTGGGGGGCCAAGGTCGGGGGGTTAAACTTAAATATAAATTATAAAGAAATAATTAAAATGTTGTAGCATTTACAAATCAAAGATAATATCGATTTCCATTACACGAGAGTAGATGTTAAAACTTCATGCTGATTTGAACTCGGCTCTCGCCAAGATAAGCACCAACTAAGACGTAGCTTTACAGTAAACTAATGTGATCCATATGTGTCTCCATTCCAATGCAACGCAGAGATCTGTGTTTACTGTGTCCCATGCAGTTTTCTCACAAGCTCTTGGCCATTTAACTCCAGGCTTGTGCCCGTTGAGGTTCTTTTCTCTCTTATGCTGGTTTGTCTGACCGGGTTCACAAGGATCATTAGGTTCATCACTAACTGTGTCCATGCAAGTCCTCCTCACATCTATGACAGGGGTGCTGATATCCTGCAAACTGTGGTTTGCTTCCTGTCGCTGGATTTCATTCGACTGACTTGACTGACTTCGTAAGAAGTACTGATCAATGCGAGGCCCTTGTCCCTTCTACCTCAAGCATTTCATTCTCCCTTGATGAATCTTCAAACCCCTGACCGTTGTCGCCTTGCTCCAGCCGCAGACACAAACCTGGAGTTCCATGTCTTTGTTAACTGCAGATCTTGAACTAGTCTTTTGTGAAGTACTCTCCATACTCATATCCGTTTCCGTTCCTAAGTCGTTAACCGTGTTGTCCAACGTTGAGTCATCTTCCACCCCCGCTCTCGCAGACTCTAGGGGTATTTTTCTCGACTGTAATTGCATTACTGCTTGGGCAAGACACATTGAAATGGAAACTTTTTTTCTAGACCTGTTTTAAATAAGAATTTTTATAACAATAAACTTGTTATAAATTTGTAACAATAAATTTGTTTGTATTACTTTGTTTACAATATGGACATAAAAAACAAAGCATATGCTACAATTTACTGTTTTTTTCAGGTAAATAGTTAGGCACATTTGTTGTGTAATAACGTTAAATGTGGTAACGCTATTTTTCTGCTTTAAACGCTATGTTTAATCGTAAAATATTTAGAAATACCTATTTTTAGACCGTCAAATGTTGTGAAATAAGACATTTTTTACCGTGAAAAAAATACAACCCTAATTATAATACAGACACACACACCAGTATATTTCAGAAATACAAGCATTAGGTACAGATGTGTAGTCTCCAAAAACTTAAAGTTTTGGTTGTTTGTTAACGGGCTCTCTGCTCTGCTACTGAACTATACAACAACAATGCCTAATACAAAATGTTTATCCACGTTTGTACGTTTGTGTGGGGTGAGGCCAGAGGGATAATTCCTTAAATCTACAGTAGCCTAATGTACATACAAAACTTTGACAGTGGTGCGCTGCAAGCGAGCTTCCAAATTCAAGACCAAAGGAAGCAATATGCAGGGCCCTTTGAGGCATGGGATCCTATCGGTCGCATAGGCTGCATAGGCCTGCCGGTGTTCTGTCCTTTTTTGCCACCTGCCACTTTTTGCTTCCTTCACGAACTGCGCATGCTCTTTTCTACCTTTGCATACTGCACATGCTCAACACATTTACTATGCCAGAAATAGCTACCCAACCCAAAAGACGAAAAAGATGTAGGTAAGATACTTTAATTCCGGCAACTGTGTGATGGAGAATATGCCCAGAATGAAACCCACTCCAGTTTGATTGAAACCTGTAAAAAGAAATATGTATGCATGAGTGTAACAGGGCGAGCAGCCCTGTACAGGGTTTGTTTATTTTAGAACAGGGTTTCCCCCTCCGCCCCTGTGTTATTTTGTATTTGAGTATTATTATTATTGTCGTTTTGATTTAGTGTTTTAATATGACGGTGAAGCGTTGTATGTTTTGTTATTGTTTTTGTATTATTGTATGTAAATATGACGGTGAAACGCCGTGCGGTTTTGTTTATTTTTAAAACGTGTTCTGGCAGAGGCTAGATTGGTGCTCGTCCTCTGCCAGGAATAATTAATAAACTCGTGCAGAAGGTGGCCATCTCCCGAATTAATTAAGTGATTAATTTTGTTACTAATCGGGAGATGGTCACCTGAATATAAAAGCCTGCAGCTCTCGGCACTTGGGGGTGGGTGTGTTAGGAGCGGAGAGAGCGAGAGGAACGAGAGAGAGGAAAACTGAACTAAACTTAACTCCAGGATCAGTGAAGGCTACTGCCCAGCCTGACCTGGATCATTTATTGTTTATTTTGTGTGCGTGACTTGTTTTTGTTTAACTATTTATTTTGCTCTGTGAGCACAGTTTCTTTTTGTTAAAATATTTGATTTATTTTTGTATTTAAATAAACAGCGCCGCCGAGTCTTTCTTTTGAACTGCAGTGCCTGGTGTCAGTATATTTTTCCTGTCCCTGTTTCTGTCTGACGTCACCGCCCAGCTATTCCTGTCACAATGAGTTTTTAAGTTTCGCTGTGACTTCTTGTGAGGATTGCCGAGAATAGGTGCACATATGGTTGGCAATGACACAATCTGTTAGGGTGCGTGTGATGATGTAAGGCTTTAATATAGCCAGGAGTAAACCCACTACAAGTACATGAGGGAATGATAACATAGGGTGTATGTTATCTGCAATGTACGCATTTATTCTGTGGAGGTATTCAGGGTTAAATAAGTTGAAGTAACCCAAATGTTTTAAAATAAGGAATTCCAGTCAAAAGGGGAACTGAAGGTACTTTTGCTTATGGCTAAAGTGTATTGGACTAGTCAAGGGGAGGGGTAAGTGTGGGCAAAGGTATATATACTGGGACTCATTCAAAAGGGAGAGGTGACTCTGGGTGGAAAAGTCTAGTGGGTAGCTGTGTGCTCAGAGAGGTCTGAACGTTACAGTCCTGTGTGCCCACGGTTTGATATTATGATATAGTTATGATAATAGTTGGATTTAATTCTAAGTTTTTTGTTTTTGTTTATTTTATTTTATTTGGGCCTGAAAATAAATATTTCAATTGCTGCTTCTTTTCAATGTCTGCTTCCTGCAATACATCAGCCATTTGCCCACACTATCTTGTTTCTTTATTAATAATATTATTACTTTTTAGATTTATAAAAATATTGCCGCTGTTTATATATGTATCTGAAAAAGACATTCCTAAAAGAAACTACTCGATAGTTACTACACTCAAACTAAGTGGCTCAGATAGCTTAATTAAGTTAGTAAAATATGTTATACTTTTGTGACATTTCCTTTATTATTCACATTGCTCTTTACAAATGAAAAGAAAATGGCTACACAATACACAAGTGGCATTTTCTGACCCCAAAATACAACTTGCCACAATTGAATACCTAATGTTTCCTACAGAGTATGTAGGGGTGGTATTTTCTAACACTGCAGTATCATTTACCATCTTCTTTTCCTATAAAATATACAAGGGTGGCAATTTCTGACAAGGTGGCAAATTTTGGCAGTTATAAATTACTAGCAAATTCTGGCAGGGAGGCATATTCTGGCAGTACACCAGCCCTATATACAAGTACCTTTTTCCCCACTGTGCACATTTCTTTTGTCAAAAAGAGAGTGGGCATGCCCCCTCTTTAAAAGTGTGTCCAGGGCCCCTTTACTGCAGCAATGGTTTTTTTTTTCAAGGAGATTTTTTTTTTATTAATAGCTTTGAAAAAAAAATACTTTTGATAAAAATAGATGTTACTATAACAACTTTTATACAGGAAAACATGAGGCCAGTGAAATTACAGTAATTGATATCAGGTTTACTGGAATGATGTTCTTAACTCTACTTTAATAGGTTGTCAAATGTTTGATAGACAAACATTTACTATGAATATAATCCATCCGTTTTCTGTAACCTGGTAATTGCTTTGTGTATGATTGATGGATGGACAAACCCATGCTGTAGTATACAGAAAATAAATGGTCATCTTTGTTGTTTGCTCAAATGGCCATTAACCTTACCTGGTGGACAGTTGTGCAATACCCATTGTCTCAGCCTTTCATGAAATTTGATGTGAAATGTGTTTAATAGGAGCAGGGTATGCCATGCAAAAAGCTGTCATATTTTGAAGTAAGCACATGGCAATCTACTTTACAGCTATGGCTAAAAGTTTTGCATCACCCTATAGAATGAACACATTTTGCTTCATAAAGTTGAATGAAACCTGTTGAATAATGTTACGTTAACATATTGAATCACATACCGCTTTGTAGTTTTCCGTATATGTAACAAATCTAATTTCTTTGATTACATAATGTTAAATAAAAGATATCCATTATCATATTTTTTTATTATTATTACATCTCAAACCTAAAATTCTAGGTAATGTAAAACATTTGGCCATGGCTGTACATCATTGAAAAAAAAGTATAAAGGAACTGATTTGGTATTCAGCCCAAACCCAAAGCAGCTTCCCATAATGCCTTACACAGGGCTTGAAGTAGCTTTTGAGTGATTAAAGTTGAGGTTTTGCATAACAATAATATTGAGATCACCTTTTCAGTCCTATTCCTTATTTCACTGTAGCTGTACCCTATTGAGAGGAATGGTAGTTCCTGGCACCAAGTTATCAGCGAGAACTGCCATACAGCAAGGATAGTTTACGTGTTTTCAGGGTATTGGTGCAGCAAAAGTAAATCAGCCAAAAGCAGCATTTCACTTTTAATTTGTAGTTCCCAACACACTTAGGTGAAATGTAGAAAAAAAGTCAATACCTGTCATACATTAAGAGAAATTAGGCACCAAAGTAAGGTAAAAATGTCCTTCTCCTCCTTTTTCTCCCGTTTTACTGTAGATTTTTGCAGACCCCAGGCACTTTTATTCACACATATGTATATTACAGGACATCCGAGTTTAATGGCAATTAACTCGTTTTGTCATCATGGAAATATACTAGGGAACGCACTTATTGTGATGTCTATATAATTTATATTAAATTCTTCATTTCTGTTTTAAAATGGAACATTTGCCAGCAAATAATATATTTTTTTAAATATAGTTCTCATATCCGTTTCCTTTCCTAAGTCAGTAACCATGTTGTCAAACCTTGAGTCATCTTCCACCCCCGCTCTCCCAGACTCTCGGGGTAGTTCTCTCTTTAATTTCTTAGAAGCCTTGGGCAGGTGTCTCCAGCATCCTGTTCCATTTGAAAACACAGAGTTGGATCCTGCCAGCTAGGGTGGCTAACCACTGCTAGCCCCAATGGGGTCTGAAGTTGAATGAGAAACTGTGGGTGCGACTGAGTGAGCGTGTGTGCGGAGAGAATTTGCAGTGAAAGTGACAATACTAAAACATAGGGTTATTATTTTGGTGCCGTGAATTCTGGCTCCTGACAGGAATTCTCTGTAGTTTCAAATAAATCAAACATTTTGAGAATTCAACACCGTCTCCCTGAGTACTACTTCCTAAACATGAAACATTACAATATACTAAATGAACGGATCAATCTTATTATGATAGTTTGCAAAATCAGATGAAAGATTTCAATACAATCGGGGTAATGCATCATTATTTACAAAATCTTTTCTCGTTACTTCTTAAAAACTGTAACTTTTCTGCTGTACTACTTGCAAATGTTGTAAAATGTAAGGAGAAACTTTGTGGTGTAACAGCTAGGGCTTCTGCATTGCAAACTGCATTCGAAGCATGTCATGGGTTTGATTCCCACGCACAGTTTATATTGCAAACTTTTAAAAAAAATTAATGTATTTTATTTATGTGTAACAAACACATTTTTAATATTCATTGAACAGCCATACTTTTGCACACATAACTTTAACGTGCATATATATATATATATATATATATATATATATATATATATATATATATATATATATATATATATCGTGCATAAAATCCAGGGCTCGTAATGGAATGTGAAACAAGCAATGTGATTGGTGGAGCAAGGTTACACGTGTGGTCCAGTGGTTAAAGAAAAGGGCCTGTAACCAGGAGGTCCCCGGTTCAAATCCCACCTCAGCCACTGACTCATTGTGTGACCCTGAGCAAGTCACTTAACCTCCTTGTGCTCCGTCTTTCGGGTGAGACGTAATTGTAAGTGACTCTGCAGCTGATGCATAGTTCACACACCCTAGTCTCTGTAATAAAGGCGTCTGCTAAATAAACAAATAATAATAATAATAATAATGTCCGTATATTGGATGGATACAGACAGTTAGAACCTTGTCACATATTCTAAATCACTGCGCTGCCTCACAGAATTTAAACTAAGCATCGATTTGCATGAATAACAATTAAATAAACTGTGGAAGATAGCAAAACAGAAAAAAATACCCCCACTAAAAAATAATCGCTGTCTTTATGCTCACTCACCCCGACTTTGTCACGTCAATTAATGTATTTTTAGCGGTTTGTAAATGCTAAAGAAAAACACAAAAAGACTTGCAAATTATCCACCCCTCTCTGACACAGATCTTGAACAAATTACTGAAATCCGAGACATCGTCTGAGACAATGCATGCTGGACAAGTACAGAGAGAAAAAAAAAACTTTTTTAAATGAACTACTGCACAACGCAAGCGACGCAAACTACAAATCTTCCTTCGGTTGATAGGCTTTTTTTATTCCTTCGCCATCCTGTGTGCATTGCACTTAGGCAAAAATAAATAAATAAATAACGTCTTTAGACAAATAACATTTACAAAATAGTAGGGGGTGGGACAAAGTCAGTGCTACATTGTTTTGATTTAGGTTGCTAAAATCTAGTTTTTAGCACTGGAGGTAAAATACCAGAAATGGACGACAAAGCAAAAAAAGCAAAGTATATTTCGTCTGATGATCATGTCAAGATATTTCCCAAAGAAACTGTACATGCAGATGGAGGTAATTGTTTTGCACATCTTGTAATGTGTCTTTGGAGAAAATACGATCGATCGCTATTTAGCTTCAGAATCACACATTAAACAAAAGGCTACTACAGAGGCTGCTGAACAGAACGTAAAATAAACAGCTTTCAGAAAACAAACTGGAAAGTCAGCCCAGACAAAAAGTATTCCTGTCTGCAAGTTAAATCAGTACTAAAACGATCCAGCACAGCCACCTCGCTTCAACCTGCTGCTTATTTTTAGACCCGAATAGCCACGTCTTCTTTGTTAATAAATTAAACTAAAAAATAAATTATTGGATGGGACAAATAACATGACAACGAACGTACTGCATACATTGACTTTATTAAAGTATGCCAAATGCCCTTGTGTAACCGTTGTATAACTTGGCAATTTGTGGCGTGACTTGAAAATTGCTGTCCATCAACACTCCCCAAGGAACTTGACAGAGCTTGAACAGTTTTGTAAAGAAGAATGGTCAAATATTGCCAAATCTAGGTGTGCAAAGTTGGTAGAGACCTATCCCAACAGACTCACAGCTGTAATTGTTTCCACCAAGTATTAACTAAGGGGGGTGGAGACATATCCAATTATGATCTTTCAGTTTTGTATTTTTAATATATATATTTTTCTCAATAAAACCTTTTTTTCCCCTTAACAGTGTGGAGTATGGTGTGTAGATAAGTGGAAAAAATCCTCATTAAAATGCATGAAACTCTGAGGCACTGACACAACAAAATGTGAAAAAAGTTAAAGGGGATGTAGACATTCTATAGGCACTGTGTATATATTATTATTATTATTATTTATTTCTTAGCAGACGCCCTTATCCAGGGCGACTTACAATCGTAGGCAAAAACATTTCAAGCGTTACAATACAAGTAATACAATAAGAGCAAGAAATACAATAACTTTTGTTCAAGTAAAGTACAAGTTTGACAAACCACAATTCAATAATACAGCAGGTAATAGTGATAGTTACATCAGGATATGATTAAATAGTGATAGTTACATCAGGATGTGTTTAAATACAAAGTACTACAGGTTAAAAACTTGGCAGATTACAGTATTCTGAAGTACAGGATTAAATGCAGTAAAATAGGGGCTGATAAGAGCAAAATAAAGCACATTTACATGAAGGGTGATAGTGTCCCAGGATACAAACAGAGGAGTTCTACAGGTGCTCTTTGAAGAGGTGAGTCTTAAGGAGGCGCCGGAATGTGGTCAGGGACTGGGCAGTCTTTCTATATATATATATATATATATATATATATATATATATATATATATATATATATATATATAGAAATTCTGTATGAAAATCAGTAAAAAAGAAAAATAGCATTTTCCAAACTGATGTAGCTCTGACTGTCAAAAAAATCATACTTTATCATCTATTTCCATTGCATTTTCTGTGCTTCAGTTCATGAAAGCAGTAGTTGGTCTCTTAAGGAAAATAGCGTAATCATCATTTCAGTCATAAACATTTCAAGTTACACTAGTTATGTTCAAAGACTTAGAAATAATTTTTCTGAAAGCCTGAACATGTTCTATCCATCACCAAGAAAATTCCACCCAAACACATTTTATGTCAGCAAGTGTAGCAAAGCTACATATCCTAAACTAACACATTTGTTCTCATACATTTCAGTTTACATCCTTTTAAAATTAACGCTCATTATCTTCACTTGCTAATGTGGATTGTAAGTATCATGAACCATCACTATTTCTAGATTTGTAAAGGAAGAAGCAAAATATGACTGTCTTCTAAGCTGCAAAGGTAACAGACATATTTTAGTATAGATCAGTAGTGAGCTGAACCCCAAAAGCCTCAGGCAAGATTTTAATCAAACAATGTAAATTTACAGCTTTATAGTGGCGCAGAAGGTGAGTTTGCATTCAGTGCTCCCTTGTTATAAGAGAGTGTTCTTTATACTGTGGAACAAGTTAGAAGGCTGTATGGTAATGGCTGCCATTTGTCCTGTAATTACATTACACTGGCAATTGTACTCTCGTTATAAGGTGGAACACAAATTGAACTGTCTCTTACTTTTGGCTCCCGAATACAGCAATATATAGGAAGAAATACTTAACTGGCACAAAACCGGGCTCAAATAAGACAGCTGGCTCTACCCAACAATGGGTATTACCAGCGTCAAAACAAGGGGTTGCAGTCCCGAAATAATAATAACAAAAACCACAGACACAACACAAACACAGTCACATCTCCGGACAGTGCGTGCTCGTAGTGCAGGTGCGGTGCTGGAAACAGTGATGCTTGGTTAAGTGCAGGTGCGGTGAAGTCCGGGTGAATCGCTGGCCCCAGGCTGCAGCTCCCAGATCCATGCTTAATTACTCTGGCAATGACAAAAAACACACGGTTGCAAAACAAACAAAAAACACTTAACTCTCGCTCCAAACAGTCCTCGTTTCCTCCCATCAACCACAACAAAGGAACCAATTATGGCGTCACGTCCCCCTAAAGTACCCTCAGCCCCGCCCCCTCCGATAGCTAGTTCAATCACATCTCCTCCAATTCATGAATGACACTGTGCTTACCGTTCTAGGGCAGGGACTCCTGGTACCGTGACGCCATCCCTTTCCTGAATGGCCGGCTTCCAACTGCCCCCGGAATGAACTGCCGAAACATTCCTGGTGTACAGTGCAGTCACAGGTCGAGAGGGAGATTGTTGATTCAGACTCATTCGCGCTTTGTCACAATATATAAAACAATATTACATGGTTTCAAAGGAGTCAGAAAGTGATGGAAACAAAGGACATATACTGTGCTATAATACAGTTAAAATGCAATAGCTTGACCTTGTTCATTAAGCGTTCTTCTAAGATAAAACAGATTGGTCCAATATTGGCTGCCATGTTAAAGCAGAATTTCCTAATTTATAAACCCCCTTACTGCTAAGGGCAAGCCATTGATCTTTTGCTGTCACTAGCAAATAAGATGCTTATAGTTATAATTGCGGCCAGTTAAAAAGCGTTATATGAATGCAGCTCCTCTTAATGTCCATCAAGGTTTGTTTACGAGCTCTATAAATTCCCACACCACTCTTATTTGATCTCTAATCAATTTTTATAATGCTAGGTTCTGCGCTGCCAAGGACACTGGTGTGTGGTCCTCTTGTTCTTGGGGAAATATGATCTCTACATTGTAATTTGTTTTCCTAACTCCCAACTGGGTTTTAAACAAGCACCACAAATGCAATACAGTTCTCTATTATCACCTGTATCAAGTTATTCTTTGGTCAAGGAATGTATTTTAAAGATGCTTACTAATCTAACAAACTGTATGCACTAAGTTTATATTATTAATAAATTTTGTTGAACGTTTTTACACATTGTATTGTTGAGCATTCAAATGTTTGACACATCATTCGAAAACATACACATACTGTATATATAAGGTCTGTAGCTTTTGTGAATAGAACAACCTATAGTGATGTGGCAATGTGCCCCGTCCCTGTGTGCATTTCTTTGTTGTATGTTGGTGGTGTGTTAATGTTGGTGTATAGATATGGCTGCACGGGATATAAATGGGTGTGTTCAGCACTAGTTATTTAAAATGTATAATTGTATTTAGGCATGGGATTGCACATCACTTCACGTGCATTTAAAGTATATAATATGTGAGCACGAGGTTGCACATAATTAATTCACGTGCTGGGATTCAAGTGAATAATTAATTAGTAATTGAATCCCGGCACAACAGTATATATAGATGCACGTTTTACTCACTCGGGGTTGTGTTTTCGGTGAGTGGAGAACGGGTGTGGAGAAGGAGGTAAAATAAACAATAACAAAAAGAATAATAATAATAACCGTTTGACTCACTGTGTTTGTTTGTCTGTCCGTCCACCGTTTGTTTAAGTGTTAGTCCGTTTTGTTTATCTGTTTTATTTGGCCTCAAGTGCCGTGTCCTGTCTTCTGTTTGTTTAAACCTTTTATTTATAATAAACCGTGCAACAGCGCTTTCATCATTTCACCTCATCTGTCCTGTCTCTGTGTATTCATTTCCTGGTTCTGATGTCACCACTCAGCCAGCCGTGTGACATATGGTGTCCTGCGTGGGATAACGGCGCCTCCAAGCATCAGACCAGGAGAGGTGTTTTTGTGTAAAAAAAAAAATAAAAATTATTTTCCCTTCTGGGAAAAAAAGAGAAAATGGGAAGAAAGGGCCACAAGCAGAAACCTCAGCAACATCAGGAGGAGGTGAAGGACACAGAGGAAGTCCGCCTGAAGGCCAGGAACCCAGGGCGATATGACCAGCCATCGCCGGTGTGCCCCCTCTGTGAACAGAAGCATCTGTTTGCAGACTGTCCTTTCCGTTATGATGAGGAGCAGGAATGGAGAGAGGTCCCAGAACATCCACAGCCCAGGAGGGAGGAGACAGCCTTTCCCATCCTCTGAGGAGATGCTGGACTGGGTGTCGGACCCGGAGTAGAACTGGGAGGACCTCCTAAAAGTTGTTGACCTGCTGTGGGCCAGAGATGGGGAACATTGGGAACACTGGGAACAACACTACTACCCAGTGCCCTTTGTGAACCCGGCAGCCGTGGTAATCAACTACTTGGCTGCCGATATGGGACTTCCCCAGCATGTTGACTTTCAAGTAGGAGGAGCCACACCTACCTGCACCCTCACTGGGCTCGAGGGAAAATGCCTGCTGTCCCCATCTCCACCAGCAGAGGAAGAATGCCTGCTGGTTTCCCCTTCCGAGGCAGATCCACACCAGTCCCTTGCAATAGGGGGAGAGCCGCATCAGTCCCCTGCAATAGGGGGAGCGCCGCACCAGTCCCCTGCAATAGGGGGAGAGCCGCACCAGTCCCCTGCAATAGAGGGAGAGCCGCACCAGTCCCCTGCAATAGTGGGAGACTACACGCTGCTCCCACCTTCTTCGCCGGGAGACTACACGCTGCTCCCACCTTCGTCGCCAGGAGACTACACGCTGCTCCCACCTTCGTCGCCAGGAGACTACACGCTGCTCCCACCTTCACCGGCAGGAGCAGAGCAGCCGGAGCTGTCTCTACCTCCTCCACCGCCAGGAGCAGAGCAGCAGGAGCTGCCTCTACCTCTGCCATTTCCACCAGCAGAGGGTGAATGCCTGCTGGGTCCACTTCCACCAGCAGAGGGTGAATGCCTGCTGGGTCCACTTCCACCAGCAGAGGGTCAATACCTGCTGGGTCCACTTCCACCAGCAGAGGGTCAATGCCTGCTGGGTCCACTGCCACCAGCAGAGGGTAAATGCCTGCTGGTATCACTTCCCCGACCGCCATCTTCACCCCCAAGAGGAGAGGAGCAGGAGTTACCTCTGCCTCCATCACCACCAGGGGAAGAGGTGCAGGAGCTGCCTCTTCCTTCACAAGAAAAAGTACCAGGACTTGATGCTGGCATTCCTCAGCAACCACTGCATAGTCTGCTGAGGGGAGCACAGCGGAAAACAGCCCGGCCGCAGCGGCTACGAAGAGGGCCAGCACCGCCGCAGCCACTGCCACAGTGGCCAACCACAGCACCACGACTGGTCCTGACTCCGACACCACCCAAGGATGCCAACCTCGCTTTGCCCAAGCATGCCAGCCTCGCTTCGCCCAAGGAAGCCAGCCTTGCATCGCCTGGGGCTGCCTGGTGCTCCGCATCACCTGGGGCTGCCTGGTGCTCCGCATCGCCTGGGGTTGCCTGTTGCTCCGCATCGCCTGGGGCTGCCTGTTGCTTCACATCGCCTGGGGCTGGCTGTTGCTTCGCATCGCCTGGGGCTGCCTGTTGCTTCGCATTGCCTGGGGCTGCCTGTTGCTCCGCATCGCCTGGGGCTGCCTGTTGCTCCGCATCGCCTGGGGCTGCCTGTTGCTCCGCATTGCTTGGGGCTGCCTGTTGCTCTGCATCGCAGCAGGAAGTACTGTGGCCGGAACCCCACCAAGGGGAGCTGCCGGCCATGAAGAAGGGGGAGGAGGTCTGGAGACCACCAACCCCAGCAGCTGTTTCGCTGCCGGAGATCATGGGGGAGGTCAGGAGACCTGGGCCCACTGCAGCACTTTCGCTGCCGGAAGTACTGTGGCCGGAGCCCCAGCAAGGGGAGCTGTCGGCTTTGAAGAAGGGGGAGGAGGTCCGGAGACCACCAACCCCAGCAGCAGTTTCGCTGCCGGAGATCGTGGGGGAGGTCAGGAGATCTGCTCCCACTGCAGCACTTGCGCTGCAGAAAGTGCTGTGGCCGGAGCCCCACGTGGTGGAGCTGCCGGCTACGAAGTAGGGGGGAGGTCAGGAGACCACCCCCCAAGCAGCTTTTCCGCTGCCAGGACTACGCCGGCTGGAGGAGCCAGACTGGGGACTATTAATGTCTCTGCTGACAGCATTTCTGCTGTCAGCTGGGAAGCTGCCGGCATTGCCACCAGCAGCAGAAGAGTGGCAGGAGTATGCCACCCTGCTGTCAGCATTGCTGCTGACAGCCTTACGACCTGTGGGCCCCTTGAAGCCTCTGGTCCTGGCCCAGGACTTTGTGCTGGAATTTGGGGCTTTTAAGGGGGGAGGTGGCCGTTGAGGCCATGTGTGCTGCGCACAAGGGGGGGTATATGTGGCAATGTGCCCCGCCCCTGTGTGCATTTCTGTGTTGTATGTTGCGTGTGGTGTGTTAATGTTGGTGTATAGATATGGCTGCACGGGATATAAATGGGTGTGTGCAGCACGAGTTATTTAAAATGTATAATTGTATTTAGGCACGGGATTGCACATCACTTCACGTGCATTTAAAGTATATAATATGTGAGCACGAGGTTGCACATAATTAATTCACGTGCTGGGATTCAAGTGAATAATTAATTAGTAATTGAATCCCGGCACAACAGTATATATAGATGCACGTTTTACTCACTCAGGGTTGTGTTTTCGGTGAGTGGAGAACGGGTGTGGCGAAGGAGGTAAAATAAACAATAACAAAAAGAATAATAATAATAACCGTTTGACTCACCGTGTTTGTTTGTCTGTCCGTCCACCGTTTGTTTAAGTGTTAGTCCGTTTTGTTTATCTGTTTTATTTGGCCTCAAGTGCCGTGTCCTGTCTTCTGTTTGTTTAAACCTTTTATTTATAATAAACCGCGCAACAGCGCTTTCATCATTTCACCTCATCTGTCCTGTCTCTGTGTATTCATTTCCTGGTTCTGACGTCACCACTCAGCCAGCCGTGTGACAAGTGACCATAAAAATCATCTAAAGATGTATTCAAATTCCTGTATTGAAATCAAATGAGAGTAAATTGGAACTTCTTTTTTCAAATTGTAGATCAATGGAGCCTAAAAAACTTTGATATCAAAACAGACTGAATGTATCTGGGAGCAAATAAGAGACAATAACCTGACTCATATTTGTTTAAGCTTTTTTATTTTGTGTTCCCTTCTTACTTTAGTTCTCGTAAGTCTATGCAGTATTTTTATTTATAAATTCATCACTGCTACCCCATAGCAACTCCTTTCAGTTATGTTATGATGGATCTGCAATAAAGCCGAATTTATGATGCTTAATTTTTCCTGTAATCACTGCTCTCCTCCATTAAAGGTGGCCATTAAGTCTTTGATGAAGGAAGGAGGTTATCTTGCTAATGATTAGCTTTGAAAGTTAATCCTTCTTTCTCTTATTGCTGAGATGCGTCTATTCATTCTGGGATTGGGGACTAAGGTATAATTACCACTTTATTTTAAAGTTTTATAAAATCTTAAAATAAATTATGGTCTCTTCAGAAGAGCACAACTAATTGTAACTGTACATATAGCTTTATTACTAGGTATCTTTTAGGACAATTGATAAATAAAATATCTTGAATATGTAACCTCCTACAGCTGCAAGTAGGAGGAGGATCATGTATTGTTGGTTTGTAGAGTGATAGGGAGGGTGTGTATGCAGAAAAACTGAACTGAAGATAAGGCCTGCTGACTGGAGTGCACAAAAGAATAAGCGGTGGAGGAAGCAGATAATCAAGGTATTTTAATTGTAAAACTGAAGATCATTGTTGGACAATGTAGGAATAAACAATTACAGGTGTCTTCAAATAGCTTGATATTATTTATTTAAAATGATCAAAGTTTATAACATTTATGGTGCTATTGGTTAATTAAATCTTGAAAACATTTAAATATTAACAAATCTGCTTATTTGGGTTTTGATATCCCTACAGTGCATCCAGTTTTAGTACTTTAGTAATCATATTGGTGTCATATTTCCAATTCCTATCTCCGAAGTTGAATATATGATGCTATAAATTATCCACTTCTTAATTGAACAGGTCTGAGATCACGGCGTCATTTGAGAATAGCTGAGGAAGTGGCCCCTGTGTGTGCGTCTTTATTTTACAGTAAGACGTTACGATATGTAACACATTGAAGTAGAAAAATATCCCAGCAGTAAAGGGTATGTTGTGTAGGCCTTACTTTACCCCAGTGAATTAACAAAAAAAAAAGGATGCCAAATAACAGTTCGAGTTAAACCTTGTTTTGTTTATTGCCGATATAAATTGTAGATAAAGTTGACACCGCATTTTATTTATTTATTACTTTTTTATGCCTTCCCATTGCTGTTTCTCCACAGTAAACAGTGGCCATAGACACGTTTTCATAAAGTAATAACATGAGGTTTACTTGTGCCTTTTTGTCGCAGAACAATCAACACTTTTATTTTAAGTGTTTAACATTTAAACACTTCAAATAAAACAAACGTGGAAATGGCGTTGTAAAATGAAGTTTTGATTGTCATTTATTACATTCCACGTAACAGAAAGTCGAAACAAAAAAATATATAACATAAAAAATCATTACACAACATTTCCAGCAAGTTGGGCACTGTTTAAGCGAGGCATTTCAGAATGATGTGCTTGCCTTTTTTTTGTCCCATGAGATTCGGACTCACTTGAAAGCAACACAACGTGTTTTGGCCCAGATGGCCTTCCATAGAGATCACTTTGCATGCGCATTTGTTTACTGTTTGTTGGCTAAAACTTTTCAATAGAGGCTCAAAAGCTGTTTTGTTGATCCTGTGGTTTAAATTTTTTTTAAAAAAATCTACACTAATCTCACATATCACACAATCTCACATATCACACAGAGCTTTTCATTTGCCATTTTTGAAACTTGTGCAACTTCTGGTGAGGTGGTAAGTGCAAGGTATTTTTGCCATTTCTAGCGAATGCGAACATTTTGTCAAAATGTCAAAAAATATTCGTTTGAATATGCAAATATTTGTTCTAGCACTAGAAGCAAATGATCTGATAACTGCATCTGATTTGAAAAAAAAAAAATTAAAATTATGACTTGCTGAAAGTGTGGGCTACTTCTTACATTTTATAGGGAATATTATTGAGGCATCTACTGTACCCACCAAAACTATGTGCTTATGCTCACCCCCACCCCCCTCTTCCAATCATGAATTAAGTCATTAAATGAATGTTGGACATGTGTCACAGTGCAGTGTAGGAGTTGTTCTGACACCCTTGGGTGATATACACATTTTATATTACCAACTGGAATTATATTTGAGCGAACCCACGGGAACCTTGTTTGATTAAATAAAGCAAAAATGCTTCTTAATCTTTAAAACATGTTGCTGCAGCATTTAACATTTAAATCAATTACGGTACCACAGCAAAAATGAGGTCACATAACTAAAGAAAAGGTTTTCAGTTCTAATAAGATTACATTGTGGCACTAGCCACACGTGTTTGAATAAACCCTCCCTTTAGTTAAAATGCCTGGCCAGGTAACTTCTTAACCATTGTAGCTATTAATTAGGGATTCCCCTTTAAGAAGGCTGAACTCTCATGAGCCTTGGTTCTTTTTTAAACAGGTAGAGGGGGAAGGGAGGCAGGTCTGTGTTCTGTGTTCCTCCATTTTGTGTATGGCGGTGTGGTTTGTGTGCAGGTACTGAATGGGTTCAAGTTTGCTTTCAGGATTTTATTTACAAGAAAATTATATTAAATAATAACTACAGTACCTTGGAGCATCTCTTGGACAACTTGTTGCTGTTGGACTGCCACTTGAACTACAAAATAAGCATCAACAAACAAACAAACAAACAAACAAACAAACAGTTGGGTGAGATCATTCAGGGTTTTTTTTCCATTTGTTCTTTTCTTCTGTTGGACTTCATTTTTCTTGCATTTTGGATTTGGATTTGTTTCTTTTTTGCTCGGTTGGATTACTTGGATTATTTTTTGGACTTGATTTGTTTGGGACATTGCTTTGCATGAGTGATATGTGTGTGATAGCCTTTGTTATATATAACTTATGCATTTATAAGTTTTCTCTTTTTTTTTACCATATTAGCAATTAGCTATTTCAGATCTCTATTTCCTTGCCTGACTTTAAAATTGTTTATTACCTTTCCCTCTACTATTTGTGTGATTGTCTTAAAGTATTCGCTTGTGTATAGTTTACTGGTGTGTGTGTGTGGTATTAAATTTGTTAATTGAGGACCCTTGTTTTTTTGTTTTATTCGCTGTTGGCTGAAGCTTAGTTTCAAACCGTTAGAACATGGTATACCACATGTCTTCAATTAGTACATGATATGAATGATGAAAGACTTTTTGAATTCATCTTCCATCACCTTCTACAGAAGATAGCAAGCTGGTAATTTGGTATCTTTAAGACCACTTTCTCTTTTGTACAGAACTGTCTGCCTCCTGTCTGCTATACTCTGTGCTGACTGCATGTGCAACATTGAGAGTATTTTCAGTATTTGTTTGATGGATTATTAGTAACTGATGGGTTGTTTACCAATGACCTCAAACTGTTTGTTTTTTGATAACCTATTGAAACATCAGAGACAAATACATTCTGATCTAGACAGCATTCAGAACTGGGCAGACACATGGCAAATTACATTTAATAGAGAAAAGTGTAAGGTACTGCACGCAGGAAATAAATATGCATTATAAATATCATATGGGAGATACTGAAATTGAAGAAGGAATCTATGAAAAAGACCTAGGAGTTTGTTGACTCAGAAAAGTCTTCATCTAGACAACGTGGGGAAGCTATAAAAAAAAAAAGGCCAACAAGATGCTCGGATATATTGTGAAAAGAGTTGAATTTAAATCAAGGGAAGTAATGTTAAAACTTTACGATGCATTAGTAAGACCTTATCTAGAATATTGTGTTCAGTTCTGGTCAGAATATTGCTGCTCTAGAAAGAGTGCAAAGAAGAGCAACCAGAATTATCCCGGGTTTAAAAGGCATGTCGTATTCAGACAGGCTAAAAGAATTGAATCTATTCAGTCTTGAACAAAGAAGACTATGCAGTGATCTGATTCAAGCATTCAAAATTCTAAAAGGTATTGACAATGTCGACCCAGGGGACTTTTTGACCTGAAAAAAGAAACAACGACCTGGGGTCACAAATTGAGATTAGATAAAAGGGGCATTGAGAACAGAAAATAGGAGGCACTTTTTTACACAGAGAATCATGAGGGTCTGGAACCAGCTCCCCAGTAATGTTGTTGAAGCTGACACCCTGTAATCTTTCAAGAAGCTGCTTGATGAGATTCTGGGATCAATAAGCCACTAACAACCAAACGAGCAAGATGGGTCGAATGGCCTCCTCTCGTTTGTAAACTTTCTTATGTTCTTATCTTATTAAAAACAACAAATGTGATAACCCTGGTTTACTACTGAAAGGCTGTGCATGCAATAAGAGGAACATGATACACATGCAAACATCTTATGTACATTCACTCTTATGTAGGTACTTTACAATACAGTAGACCCTCTGTAATCTGCACCAGTTGGTCAGGAGGTGTTCAGGAGTGATTAGTTTGGTCTACTGCTTAGACTATTAAATGCAATTGTGTACCCTACTAAAATGCCTCGTCTAGTCTATGATATTTACATTTCTTTAAGTCAGGAATAGACTTTTTAATATAAAAAAAATACAAATTATTTCTTTTTTTATATAAATTTGAAATCGCCAATGATTTTACCCCCAATTTTTCTCCAAATTTGGAATGCCCAAATCGCTGCAACTCCCGCACTAACTTGGGAGAGACAAAGACGAACACTCGCATCCTCCGAAAAGTGTGCCGTCAGCCATCCGCTTTTTTTTGCACTGCAATCCCGCCGTAAAGCCGTTGGAGGACCACGCAGTTCTGAATTGTACACAGGCAGGGGTCGCTGGTGCGTGGTAAGCCAAGGATTCCCCAGCCGACCTAAACCCTCCCCACCCTGGCAGTGTGGGGCCAATTAAGCGCCGCCTCCTCGGAACTCACTGCCACGGTCGGCAGTGGCATAGCCTGGATTTGAATTGGCGCATCTCCAAGCTATAGGGCGCATCTTGCCTGGATGTACCACTCAGGGCCCCAAAAAGTACAAATTCTGCTGCTTTTTTATGTTATTAGCTTATAACTTTGTACAGGTATCAAATACAGTCAATATTGCTATTAACTATAGATAGGAAAGCATGTATGGGCTATCCAAACCCGGTGTAGCATGAAAAAGTGCACCCCATGACAGTACACCCCTCTGATCCACGGTCTTTAATTCGCAGACGCATCGCAAAGCATCACCTGATTTATAGTATTAAAAATCCTTTAAAAAAGCATATTTTGTTGGTTGGTTATAAAGGGTTAAAAATGCTGTGTGTTTTAAAGCAGAGGGTAGCTCATTATTATAGGTCATTTCTGTCTGACAGAATGAGCTACCTAATATTTTTCAATCAGGGTAGCTCAGCTTGTCAGAATACCGCCTTGAATCTAGAGCAGGGTGACAGACTTCTTTGGAGTTTCATAATGAATATTTAACAATATTCAATAACGTTAACTAAATAAACGATCAGTGATGTTAAACGCAATTTTGGAGTAACGATCAGCTTGATCTATATCGGGTGTGCATGTTTTGGTAAGTAAATCAATTTATTTGTAATTATTAGTGTTATTATTATGATGATGTTTTAGGCAGAGATTTCCGCATTGTGTGTTTCACAGATAGTGAAGGTTAGGTGGTACAGTATTAACAAGATACAATGCGTGATGTTGTAGCTGTAGCTGAATAAAAAAATGACAGTTTTTATAAACTTGTGTCTAGTTTATATAGATTACAGTACTTTGGAATGCACTGCAAGTATAGGGGGCAGGACTCTGACCCCTGCTGTTCACCACCAAAAATTATATAAACCCGGCGTCTATGCGCAGTAGAGCTGGGTCCCGGTGGAGGAATCGCGTTGCTTTTTTTAAATTTTTTAAACTGCAAGGCAGTAAAAGCAAATAACACATACATGCACACAACAGCAAAGCTGTGAGGGTAAATAGAACAGACATCACTACAACTGAACTGAATTTTTAAGCACACCGAGAGAGTGGGCCGAGACAATCCAGCGGAGTCAACTCCACAGCGGGGTGCGGCAGAGCCAAGGTCCGGAGTCCAGTCGAACATCGCGCGTCTTTTTTTTTTTTTTTTTTCTTTAGCCACAATAGCAGAGGAAAACACAAAACAGCTAGTGTTGTAAGGTTAGAAAAGCAGACCACAACTGCAAAGCGATGTAGGCTGTTGAAAAGAAAATGAGTAAACACAGCGCAGTTGTGCAGCATTTATAGCTGAGTTCACAGAAGCAGAGTTTCTGATTCCAGGGAAGTGGCAAGCCAGCTTCCGGCAATAAAATTGCAGGGGAATTCCAGAAAACTCAAGAGAGAGCTATTTCACGCAGACTCGATCCCAGCAACTGGACAAGGGTGTCTAGCCTGGAATACATGCAGTCACACAACCAGGGCAGTGCATAGCCTAAAGCGGAGTGGCGTGTCTACAGGCAGAGTGCATCAAGGCACCGTGTGTACCTAGCATACCGAGCACCGAGGGTGTTATGCGTACCGGGTTACTAGACACCGTGCGCACTGAGCACTGTGCGCACCCAGTACCACGAGCGAGTGCGCTGAGCACTGAGGTCACTATGCGCACCAAGGCACTAGACACCGTGAGCACCAAGTGCACTGAACACCGTGTGCATCGAGTAACGTGCGCACTGAGCACCGTGTGTATTGAGGTGCTACGTACAGCGAGGCACCGAAGTACCATGCGCACCAGGCACCGTGCGCACTGAGGCACTGAAGTACCAAGGGCTGAGCGTGCACCGAGGTAGCAAAGCACCGGGAGGCAGTTAATGTAATGGTGCCTACCCTGACTGCGTGTAGTCACACACCTGGTCAGCGTGCAGCATACACCAGGGAGACACGCGAGTTGAAAAACAACAGGGGGAAGAACACACTTTTTTTTTTTATTTTTGTTTTTTTTGAAGGCCTGACACACCAGGGTGGGTGGGTCGAGGCAGCCGGCGAGGTCTACTCTACAGCAGGGCAGGTTAGAACGCAGCTCGTGTGGAGGAATTACACGGCTGACCTGGCTGTTGTTTGTTTGTTTGTTTTTTTAAACTGCACTACAGCTAAAATTCACAGCAAAACACAGGCAAAGCAGGGTTGTGCGACTGGGTCAACACACAGGTGGACACGCAACAATAACAGTACCCAATACTATTGATTTATTTCGCCCAACTGCGCACGCAGCAGCCGGCGGAATCACTCAACAGCGGGGTTACAGCAAGGCCTAGCCCCGGTGGAGGAACTGCGTTCACCCCAAGAATGTAGGCTAAAAAAAGACACGCACTCCTTTAAATCAATACTGCACAGGAAGTCGCTCACATACGACAGTAACAAAAGGAGAAAAAGAGGCTTTATTTTAGAGCTGCTGATTCCACGAAAGCGGAAAACTAGCTTTCAGCACGAATGCAGGGGAACTGCAGTCGACTCAGAAAAGCTCTTTTGAAACACACTCAGTTTCAACACAGAGGTCTTACTTTACCGTCTTGAGAAGCAAAAAGCGTATCACGACATCACTGCGAGTCCAAGACTGCGCAGACATCACCGCAACGGACATTACAGCACCGACCATTACAGCAACAGCCCATAACAGAGCTATGACATCACCGCCATAGATTTATACCGTGTGTGTGTACGTATACAGTGGTCGTCCAAAGTTTACAAACCCTAATTTATGGAAGTGTAACACCCTAAAATTAATGCTGTAAAGTGTATAAACGCCCATATTTATTTATGCTAAATATAGATGGTACATTCCTAAAATTCCCCTTTTCTATTTTCTAATATACAAAACAAAGTTCCAAACCAAAAAACTGTCAGTTCAGCTTGTTACAGTTACGTACTGCTTTGTTTGTGTTGTGCTTTTTGTAGCCCTGAATAAATATATTTTCAAAGAAACAAGAAATCGCCATTTAATGTGTGTAACGGAAGCATACATTGGGATACCTTTGACAAACAACTGTGGATAATGGCCAATTGCAGTATACGCTGAGCCCTTGAGGGTGGAAGACCCACTCAACTAAAGACATGAATGCATAATAATAATAATAATAATAATAATAATAATAATAAAAGCTTCTGCTCGGAACTCAGATACAGGGGAATGGGGAAGAGCTGCAAGTCTCACGCTGTCACTAGAAGAATTGGATCAAGCTTGCGCCTTTGACAATTCAAAAATATTAGCGGGTGTAAGTACCTCTGTGATGTATTTGTAAGGGTATTTTAATAGACCCTTTTATTAGACAGTGTACAGACCCGGATTAGCAGTCATACTAGAAATAATAATAATAAAAATAAAAACTACGTGCCAAGCAAGTACATAAAGGAGAATTATCTGACTACAACATTTTCATTTCAAATAACAAAAGAAAACTCACTCTAGATAATAGCTTCATGCTAGAAATAAAACAGTGGGTTCAGTAGGAATACAACAGGGCAGAGAAGCGAGGACAATAATATAAAGTTAAACTCTTTATTTAAAAAACAAATCTGTACAAAATATACAAAACTATAGTCTTCTGCAATCAGAAAATCTGTGGTGAACCTCGCTCTGACTGCGTCGTGTGTCCGAGTTCCTGGTAAGTGACGCTTTTGTGAACTTCGCGGAGTCTTCTGGGATTGTAGTTCGGCGCGGTGATGTCATAGTGCTGTTATGGGCAGTCGCTGTAATGGTCTGCGCTGTAATGTCTGTCGCCATGATGTCGGCGCGGTTTTGGACTCGCTGTTATGTCATGTAACCAGCAAAAAAAGAACATGGCTTCCGTGGGCTGACTGTTTAATCCCTCGGTAAGCGGGATCGAGGAAATCACCCCAGGAAGGGACCTATCGACAGCTCTGATATAAAGAGCTCAGTAAATACCTACCAATAGAAGGCATATCCCATAAGTAATGTTTCGGTGGTCGTCTTCGAATTGAAAGGGAACTATTAAACACTCATCAGTGCTAAATAACATTGTCATTGAGCAAATTAAGTACTTATAATGTGTGGTGTTTTCATTGCTAGCCCTAAATAGTGGGTGTCCTCTGGGTAAGCTTTGTGGAAGAATTCAGAAACCAACGACTTACTTTTTGGTGTCTGTCACCATTGCTGGGAGTATCAATTCTGTCCTGGGAATAGTTCTGAAAGAAACAGGAATGAAAAACAAAAACATGTCTGAGTCAGAGCAAAGGTTAGGTTCATAGGGTCTACTGTTGTTTACTCCAAGACCAAATAGCTTGATGCTATTTAAGTAATAAAATGATATTACATTATTTCAGATATGTGTCTGAGGTGTATATGCTGTGAAACTCTTCCAAGAAGCATCAAAGGTAATTTGTTTGAACTCTTATGATCTCCTGCCCAGCACATAAAATAAAGCTGCCTTGAATATTAAAGTGTGGACACTTACCTCATTAATACAATGAAAGTGTTATTTTCAAAGCTTGGTACATTTATGTTAAGGCAAATCATATATCGTACATATCTTATTCTGGCAAACCAGAAAATGTAATTGGAATCAATAGGAATGCAGAATTTTACTTTTAAAAAGTATTAGTGAGTCTTGTACTACTCATGGTCTCTTGTGGTCTCTTAAGCTATACACAGTATTTTAACTGTCTTGAAATTGCGCACACTTGATGGCAAAGTGAAAATATACACTCAAAAAAATATAGGGCTATGATGTCAACTGTTGACACTGGTACTTTAAGGAAACATGCAGAATTCAATACATTTGTTATGAAATATTAATTAGACCATTTTAAACCATTTTGAAATGCAGTATAACTATAACAGCAATTTAAGATTGCATTGAAGCAAAGCTATGGCTGAATCTGGGTCCTACTTGGAAACCAACATTGATGTAGATTGAGGAACACTGCAATACATGGTTCCTATCCCTTTACCAATAGCTGTATCTGGCTTTTCTTTTATTAAACAAATTACAAAAAATAAAATAGAAAATATGATGACACTTAGGAAATGGGAGGGTTTTTTTTTTTGTTTTTTTTTTTAAGACCGTCCCAAAAAATAGGTTGACACGTTAATATTAATCACAACGGTAGCACAAAAGAAATTCAGTAAAGGTTGTTCTGCTTAAAAACCTCTGAAAGTCCAACTGAGCTTTGTCATCATGAAATAACTATAAAAGATGAATTAATGCATACATTAAAACAGACTAAATAATGAATTAAGCTCTGACACTACTGGTATTTATCAACACTCCTACTAAAACCTATACAGATACATTTTTAAGAGACGCATACAAAAAGAACCAGTTGAAAGCAATTTCATATAGCTAAATCCTTAACTGTGACCTAAACTGTAAATTCCCTGTAAGAACGCATTTGAAGTGGCAGGGAGTTCCATGGGCGCTGAGCATAACTTTCTAAGCCCTGTCGCCTGAAAAATGAAAGTCATGTCCTAAGAAAATGACAATCAGCTCTGACAGATAGAAAGGACCCTTTGCCTGAGACACAGCAAAACAAACTGGGTTTTAAATTCAACTGCTTGATAGGAAGTCAATATAGCGAGGGTAATATGCTGGTGCTGCCTCTGACTTTCCTCCATTCACAAGTATTTTCATGTCTGCTGGCGTTTGTCTTTATGACCTCAATGTGTTCTTAACATGTAGTTTGCAATTGTATGCTTCAGCAGGAGAGTCTTATCATTCCCTCTGAGGACTTGTTGAGGGTTTTTTGATGCTGGTGTGCTAGATGCCCAGGGATTTTAGCTGCATAAAAAGCCACTGGTCAGTGTGATAAAGTGGGCTGCTTCTCTGCACACAGTCCTGGAGGAGCTCTGGGGTTTGAGCAGTCTTTGCTGTGCTGTCCTTTCCTTGTTCTGCTGGAACCCTTGAGCATCTTCCCATTGGACTGGATATTGAATCCAGCAATTGGAAGCTTAAAGCACACTGATATGCACTTTATTTTTTATATTCACTAAACACCATATAAATATTTATTGCACTTTTGATGGCAATGTACCTTATCTACATTGCACCAAAGTGATTATGTTTTTAACAAATTTGGTTTCCAAATCTATTTCTTGGGACTCAGAGATTTCTTCAAATATGTATTTTTGTTTCAATGTAGACAACCTTCAGTCCCCAATTAATTTTATTCCAAATACTGTACATACTTACCATGGTTGGTCTGAGCTCTATTGGGTTTATCCACATTTCAAAATCCACTGAACAACTTTTCATGGTTGCTAGTCGTTGCTGCATTAAAAGCCATTGGACAGATAGACGGTAGAGAGAAACTGCAAACACAGAAATAAGAAAAAATACACAGTTATGTTATTGTACTGTCAATCCCTTTGTGTAGGCTTAATGATCAATGAAGCCATCTTCCAATTTGTTTTGTTGCAGTGACAGGTTTTAAAATGTACAGCTCAGCAAATTCGAAAATTATCTCCTTCAGAATCAAATTCGGCAGTTCAGACTACAATGACACAAGACAATGTTAATTTCGAAAGTGTTGTTTTAATTGTATTAAGTGCATGTTCCTGCTTTTAGCCTACTTTCTAATTAATTGGTTTAATACGAGTCACGTAGTTGCAAAGCCATTTATAAGGACACCCACGTAAGTAAACGCTATTAAAATGTAAATCAAATTACTTAAAACCTATACAGTATAGTGAGCTACATAAAGTAATTGGTTATAACACTTCTGTGAAGCTTACAGTTAGTTATCAAATTAAATATCAACACACAAAATAATGTATAAGTAACAAAAAAGTTGGCAAGAAAGTTTTGCCAAAAGTTACACAAACAAGACTCTCCTGCACTGTATTGTGGGTCAAAAGTCGACTGTAGTTTGAAACCCAACAGATACCTGTCTATAATTCTGTAGCCTGTCTAATAGTCATATCTAAGGTTATTATTTAAATGACACTTCCTTCCTTTTACATCTATGCTGAGCATATGTAAATGGTGAAAACAAAACCACTAGCAGCAGTGTGGAGGGTATTTGAGTATTTAAGTATGCCTGTCACAATGACATGATTTGTAGTTGAAGATTTCTCTGGTTTCATCCTAGTTTCTGGAAATATATGCAGGGCTATCTATTTGACTGCAACCACAGAGGAGAAATGACCCAGTAAACTTGAGTAATAATTCTAAAAGCAATCTCTAGAAAATTGAAAATAACAAGTTTGTTTTACACTACATGTGCGTACAGTAACACATTAACTACATGTGGTTCACCACTTTGAGTGTCCTTTGCATTGTAGTAACTACGTTACCTTGAGGGACATTGTCTCTCCTTCCTGACTATAAAGAGACACAAGTAATGGAATTAGCAAAAACATAAGTCAAGAGTGATTCAAGTCATGATGGAGGTAGTCATGAGTAAATAAAAGGGTTTTGTTTTGGGCAAAATATATTATACTTTTTTCTGTTTTTCCCACATTCATTTTGTTTGTTTTGTTGTGTAACACCCCTCCCACTTCTATAAATGTATATCTGTGATGTCACCTGAGTCGACATTTAGTGGCGGGGCCCTGGGTTCACAGTTCTTTATCAAGCTGAACATGTTCTTGAAGCTCTTACCCATCTGACTGATTCCACCTAGTGTATGGGCAACTGTGGTGGGGTGCCCCGTCCCTGTGCGTATTTTGTGTTTTATGTTGTCTGTTATATGTATAAATGGGGATATGTAGCACAGGTGATGTAAAATGTATATTTGTATTTAGGCACGGGGAGTGCACAAGTAGTTCACGTGCAGATGTGCCGAGATTCAAATTGAATGATCGATTAGCAATCAAATCTCGGTACAGCTGCATAAAAGATCCAGTGTTTCACGCACACGAGGGTGGGTGTGCGCAGTGGAGAACGGGAGAGAGAGAGGAGGAGTTAAATAACAAATAATAAGAAATGCTACTCGTGCAGGAGGACTTGCATGATGCTTGTTTTGGGTTTGTCCACTGTCTGTTTTGTCTGTCAGTTTATTTTGGCCAATGTGCTGTTTTGTTTTGTGTTCAAATGTTTTGTGTTTAAACCTTTTATCTTGTTCATTTATAATAAACCAGTGCAACAGCGCAATTCACTACTCATTCTGTGTCCATTCTCTTCCTGCTCTGATGTCGCCACCAGCCAGCAACTAACATGAATGTAACCCCCAACTAGGAATTTATTCTATCTTGTGTAACCTCAGTACAGTATTCATGCAAACACATTCACATATACATACACACAGCATTAGAATGCATTAAATGAATTCACTCTGATAACAAACATACTATACATATATTTTCTTTTAAGTAAAATAAAATAGTTTCCTTAAATGAGAAATTATAATATCACAAACGTGGTTGTGTTACTAAAGTGGGCCCACAAACAAATGTCAGCTACTACACATGTAGACTAAAAAAATGTGGCAGGCCTGAATCATGGCTGGAGTTCCTTTCAATCGCCATGCAGTCCAGTGCAACTCATGGAGTGAAAAAACTAACACACAGGCAGTCTTTTGATAAATCTTTTTTTCTCCCACGTTGCCAGAGGTACTCGGGGCTTTCTCCTGGTAACCCCGAGTGCTATCTGGGTGTCAGATGAATCTTCAGAAGCTGATAGTAGTATAAATTAATTTTATGTAGGGGGGCTCCTGAGTGGCGCACCAGTAAAGGCACTCCCCATGCACCAGCAACCCCTGTAGACTGGCCGGTCGCCTGCGGGCCTGCCTGTAAGTTGCCTGTAAGTTGTCCAGAGCTGCTTGGTCCTCCGACGCTGTAGTTCGGAGGTGACTCCATGGCGGGCCTGCAGAGTGAAAAGAAGAGGACGGTTGACGGCGGACGTGTGTGTCTTTTTTAGTCCCTCCCGAGTCAGCATGGGGCTGGCAGCAGTGAGCCGGGTTGAAATAAACAATAATTGGGCTTACCAAATTGGGCAGAAAATAAGAAAAATAATTGTTGATTCCAAATTTATAATAAAAAAAATAAAATAATTTTATCTTTCAGTAAAACACAGTTGTAACCGAGTAGTGAAATGGTGATGATACATAAAACCATTTTCTATTACTATATTGGTGCAAGTTTTACTAGAATTGAGTTGATTTCTAATAAAATACAAGCTATATCGGTTTGATATTTTTGTTAACTTGCTTACAAAAGTAGATGTCACACTGGCTCACTGCTTTCACTCATTTAGCCTGCGCTCTGGTAACAGGTGTAGGTGACGATTTGTGCACCTCTAAACAGACAGGCATCCTCACTACATAGCCAATGGGTAAAAGGTGATCACGTTGAACAGTCTTCACAATACCCATTCCTTTCTCAGGCTTGACCCTGTATACAGGCAGGTTAAGTAACTTATCCACTATTACATGGGGTACTGTTTTCCATCTGTCCTCCAATTTGTGCTTCCCTGTGATCCCCAGGTTGTGTGGAAGTGCTCGATCACCTATTTATAACGTCTGGTTATGCACATACTGGTCGTTTGTTGCTGAGAATTTTGGCAAGCAGCATTAGTGACTAACCGATAGGCGTCTTGTAACTCAGACCTCAGCTTGGCCATGTACTGCTGGTATGTGGCTTCTGGTTCACAGTCAGGTGACACACCAAAAAGATGTCCACTGGAAAATGAGCCTGTCTCCCAAATATTAAATAATATGGGGAGTACCTGGTAGCGTCATTCTTGGTGCAGTTATAGGCATTCACTAACTGACTGACATGCTGACTCCATCGCTGCTACTTGGACAGGTCTAGTTCATAACATGGTTAGTAGGGTCCGATTAAAACTCTCGGGTTGCAGGTCCCCTTGAGGGTGGTACGGAATAGTTATGGACTTCCGTATTCCCAGCATACTTAAGAGTTCCTTTATTAACCGACTTTCAAAATCGCAACCCTGATCAGAGTGAATTCTGGCAGAAAATCCATAATGGACAAAATATTTCTCTCACAGTACCTTGGCAACCGTAGTGGCTTTTTGATCTCTTGTGGGGAAGGTCTGCGCATTCCGGGTAAAATGATCTGTGATGACCAGGATGTTGGTTATTCCCTTAGAGTCAGGTTCTAGGTGCAAACAGTCGATGCATAACAGGTCTAAAGGTCCTCCACTGGTGTTATGGTTCAGCGAATCTGCACTTTGAGGTAATGTCTTGCATCTGATACATCTTACACAGTTTTTGATGTACTGGTCCACTTTTGAGGCCATCTTTTAAGGGGCTAACTCAACATGCATGACTTGTAATACCATCATCCGGTATTTGCTGGGCAGTACAAGCTGCTGGATTTCCATCCAGTTAGTTCTCTTAGTCACTCTGTACAACAGGCTGTCCTTCAACACAAGTTTCTCCCACTCACGCAATAGCAGCTTGATGCCGGGATGTGTGTTCTTCACCAACTGCGGTGAACAACCACCTCTCACAGCACGTCCAACCTCGCCAATCACTGGGTCCACCTCCTGAGCCCTCTGCAGGTCTCTCTTGCTTAGTTGTTCTAGTGGGCCCAATTCCAGACGGGCTAGAAAGGCATAGCAGTCTGGTATAGGCTTCAGTGATACTCCTAATTGATCCACCACTCATGTGTTGACTTCAGGAGACTCAATTACTTCCACTTGTTGGCATACAGCTTTTAAACCAGAAGGTGGGATTTCCTTCCACTCACTAGTCAGGTTATTGGAACGCATAAATAAGGGGGTTGTTACCAGTTCTTACTGTGAACTTGGCTCCGTACAGATAAACATGAAATATATCCACAACGGCCCATTTAAGTGCCACAAACTCAAGGTGTATTGGGTATCGGCATTCTGACACTTCTGGCGAGCAAAAGCCATGGGCCGAAGTCCTTCTGGGTGTTCCTGATTTAATACAGCCCCTAATCCATTCAAACTGGCATCTACATGCAAGAAGTATGGCTTAGTACTATCAGCAAAATCCAACACAGGTGCATTGATGAGGCAGCGAATGATCTTCTGAAAGGCTTTGGTGCATGATCATCCCAATGATCACCAAAAGGCTCAGACTCTTAATTTAGAACTTTCCATTTTCTTTGGATAACCTTTGACAAGTTCTGTTACCACTAGAACCGCCGCGGTTATACTCATACCTAAAACATATTGATGTTTAAACAACATCAATATTAATGAAAGACAAACTATAATTTACAACACAACAGTTTTATTCAAGCACGTCATATCAAACATCTGCACAGCCGAAACACAGTATTTAAATGAACAATTAAACATAAAAGGGTTTATTTTCTAACTTCCCACATATAAAGCACTGCTTCAAAAAATGAAAAACTATAATAAAATAAACATTTCAAAAGAAACTAGTGTGCAAACAGGTGTAAACATATGTACATACAAAACTGTAAAAACTAAATTATTATTATTATTATTATTATTATTAATAATAATAATAATAATAATAATAATAATAATAATAATAATAATAATAATTTAGAATCTCTAATTATTTGTAATTTTCTCCCAGTTTGGAATGCCCAATTATTATTTTTTTTCCTGTTTTTCACTTTTTCTCAACAGTGAAACTTTCTGATAGTTTTTTTTCAGATGCCTTAACTATATGAAAGGCCATTTTGTGGTATTTAACAGAACCGTCAGATTTTCGAACTACCTAGAACAGCCACGTGGGTCACTTTGACCCATACATTTTTAAACTCCATTATGAAAATGAAAGACATTCTATCAGATACAATTGAAAAGTTTTATTCATTAACATCATATCTAACATTTGCATTGCAGAAACACCGTATTTAATTGGAAAATTAAACTTAATTTTCAAAATGAGCGCATATACAGCATGACTACAGACAGTGAAAAAATAAAATAAAATATACATTTCAAAATAAACAGGTATGTACATGTACCCGTGTATAGGTGTAAACGGGTATATGTACATACATAACTATAAAACCAAAATCATTGTTTATAATACTACATAAAAAGAAAATATAACACTACTTCTGATATGACGGCTGCATTGTACTCTGTGGAGGAGGAGCTGTGTTGTAAACACAGAAGCAGTTCCATTGAACACTATTGTGTAAACTGGTACATACAAACCTGTAAAACCGAAACGTTTTTTTTTCCTAAAAGTAATATTTAAAAAAGTATATATAACATACATTTCATATTAGGCATATAAATTGTATCCTACCTGTCATTTTCAGTTTGCTGTGTGCATCTGAGTGCAGCTTGCCGTATTCCAATCAAAATGACTACTTTCAAGATTAAATATTTCCTTCCGATATATTCCCAGTTGCATTTCTGGAACAAACGAAGGATTGTTGTCTCCCAGGTACATTTAAAAATAAGCAACTAGGCTTTCACTGAGTTGGCATCTTGACAAATCCACAATCATAGCAATCTCTGTCTCGTAGTCAGTCTACAAACAAAGGCTTGAAAGAAAAAAAAAACATGTGTGCTAGGAGGAGGAGGCATGTCTTGTCTGCTGCATTTACGAAAAAAAAAAATATATATCTTACGTTATATTAAAAAAAGACGTGTATTGTAATGCATGGGTAACATTGACCCACATGGCGGTTCTAGGTATAACTGTTTATAACTTTATCATTTTTGCGATTCTGGCTATCAAACGCCGTCAGGATATTAATTCATATATTTTTAGGAAAAGTCAAAAACGGACATACACATACGATTTACAATGGAAGAGTAATTAACATTTTAAATGCAAAATGGGTCAAACTGACCCGCATGGTGGTTCTAGTGTTAATTTGATATAGAGATATTGCTTCTAGGCCTTAAAATATAGCAGTTACAAAGGAAAACAGTCCAAGTAATACAACTGAGGCAAAATCAGAGTTTTAAAACCATTGCATACTCTCATATATGCTCTAGTTCAAAAGCAATAAACTCAACCTAATTTGCTTAATACTACAGAAAGAAATATATCTTGAAAGACTAAGAGTTTAGCATAACAATGAATGTTACAAAATAAGTAATTTTCATTATTTTCAGATAACAAAAGGATTGTTTACTAATACGTTTAGAAAAATAGCAAAGATATTTCACATAGAACACCTCACACCAAAAACCCTTTAAACACCTATACTTAGCACTATAAAAGTTGTTTGTCTAAATAATATCATCAATGTAGTTAAAATCGCAAAGTACAGTAATACTAAGAGGTCAATTGTATTTTGAATAACCCTACTAATGTAAAAGACTGGTATTGAAGCTGCTGTTTCATAAATTGTTTCATCATCTGTCCCTAAATTTCCTGCACTTCGATTACATATTGGTGAATCGATGCATCAAATTGTAATTCAGTTTGAAGTCTCCTGTTGCCAGTTAGCATTAAAATCTTGAGAGTGCGTTTCATTTAGTGCGAGTACGGTAGATTAGCGTGTTGCTAGGATACACACATTAGGCCTCTACATTTGCGCTGGACAAGCCAAATCAGAAATAGGCCTATTGTATTCACATTTTCTTGATTTAAAAATTGAGGCAATACATTTTTTTGTTTGTTTGTTTTAAATCTATTAAATCTACCGATTTACCTTCATTTGTTTCAAAGCATGTTGTGTTTGGATGGCAATATTATATAAAAAGAAGTTGAATTTAGTACGATTGTTAAATTAGTCAGGATTTGTGAGATTAATTCAAATGGTTTGCTTTGCTTTTGGACATAAAATGTTAACAGTAATGAACAACCATAGTTCAGATAGAAATTACATCTGTTAAAATATAGTATTTTTTATTATTCTTACAATGTTAAAGTGACATCCAATTCAGACGCACGCATATTGTATTTCTTATTGTAAGTCCTTTGTATTTCTATTTTTTTATAATCAGAAGTGTTCTAATTTGAATATAAGGTATGCCTTTTGTTTAACTATTATGCAAAATGGTGTTTTTAGTTATTGGACCTTCTGTTAAAAAAAAAAACTAATGCTTGTTCTTTATTTTTAAAATTAAAGCGTCAATGCATCGATTATCGTTGATAAATGTCTATCTAATATGAAATTTGGGTGCCTCAAGCAGAGTACAGTCTTTTGAACAGGGATTTGATGACAATGACTCGAGTCACCTAAAATTGCGACTTGAGTCTGACTCGAGTCATTACAACTCTGCCATGATCACCCCATTTATACAACTGTGGTTAGAACCTTAATTCATTATTTAATTACTTCTTCAATGCCTGGCTCCAGCCACATTCCCACATGTTTTTGCAGGGAGGATTTTTACTCCCTGCCACCCACTATTCCCCACACACACCCGTGCCTCGACCCTGACACACTGCCACAACTTGTCAAGAAGAATTATTTGTAAACTGTTTACGCAATCTAACATTACTCTTAAGGATTAGCATTTTGACAAGTCATTCTGCAATGGTGGCTGCCAAGACAAGTAGCACATTTAAATGTTCTTGGCATGTACATTTTCTCCAGTACTAAAATGATCATTCAGTCCCCTTGCCAGGGAATACCAATTGTACACTATGTCAGACTAAAAAGCCATTCTAAGACAATAACCTCTATGGACCCAGTTTTGAACCCCATTGTATTGCACTGCTATGACAGCTGTACAATGATTAAAAGTGGCAAGGGTCTGTAGTGCATTCAAGCTAAAACTACCCAACCAATACTGACAGGTACTCTTCAAAGGACCGTACCCGGTGCGATGGTGTTTGCAATCAACAATGAGGTTTACATTAAGAGCATGCAAAACAACTGAATATTGTACTCCACTTTAGAGCTATCTAAACATGAATTATCATTCACAATGGGGAGAAATACTGGCTCAGATGATAAACTGTGAACACATTTCATTAGCTGTGATATTTTACACATGCTTTTTTCAAATGGTTCAACAGCAATAATAAACACTTATGTTTGTACATTGTGTACTATATATATGAGGACAGCAAAAGCAACTGGAGTACTTGACCTACAGTCCCTTCCCATAATCATTCTTGTTATCCTCAAATATGCAATAAAGTAAATGTCTTGTTCATTAGGCATTAGCATGCATGTTTGTCAATCTGACTCTATATTAGGTGACATTATCAAAATCTGCATTAAATAAACCATGTCTTTGTTTTCTTTTTTTCAGGTCTAGCATGCAATTCGTCAATAGATTTGATAGGGACCTGTTGGCCAAGAAGCAGTTCTGGCAAAGTTGTCTCCCGGGCCTGCCCTGAATACTTCTATGGAGTCAGATACAACACTACAAGTAAGAGAATCTTTGTTTTGCTGATCTACACATAACCAAAATACAACATCTGCAGCATGTCTTCCATTGCCATGAAAATTCCAGAAATGCCCCTTTTAGCTGGGCTGCAAGGGAATATGACCTCCAGACTGTAAAAATCTCTATAGCCTGTAGAATTAGCCTGCAAAATATGTGTTGACTCAGACAAAAACGTGTATGCTGAACCTGTTTGATATGTTTATTGCTTTTAATGCCTTGCTTTAATCTTGTTTTTTTATTGCTGTGTAAATGCACCTTGTCTATAACAGATTCCTCATCAATTCAATTTGTATTCTATTATGTGATGCCAATTCAAGTAGAATATTGTTTTATGACTAGTTATCCACCAAGAAAATAAAGCCCACTGGAATCAATGGTAAACAATAGCACTTAGCATCTTTTAAATGGTACGGTGACAGTGCGGCCGATAATACATTTTTCACGTAATATATATATATATATATGTATTTTGGAAAAAAATAAATAAAAATACTGCCCTGAGCCTCCAGGTGGCGTTATCCCACTTCTGAGCACCAAATGTGGCAGGATTGGCAGAAGGTGAGGCTCAGAGACAGTTTGAAATTTCAAAAATAAAGTTTTTATTTAAACAAAATACACCAAATAAACAGGCACGAGGGCCAAACAAAAATGTTTCAAAACACAAAATAGACACAAAACAAAACTTACAAAATAAAGGTTTCCAGGCTGGGCGATGCCTTCACTGGATGAGAAAATCCGAAAAACCATCAACCACCAACCACCAACTTGCTTCCTCAGCTCCCTCCTCCTGAGGCCTCCTTTTATGTCAGGTGGCTGGGTGCTGATTGATCGTTAATTACTCTAATTAACAAATCAACCCCTGCCACCTGAACACAATAAACCCAGGCAGGTAGGGGAATTTAACCCCATAACTGCCAATTTCTAAAGGGCAGAGCTCTGCTCTGCCACAGTTTGATATTGCAATTGTGTTATTATATATTTCAGTGTTTTGCAAGACTTCGAAGTTTGTGCACGAAATCGCTATCAAATGTTCATATCGTTGTCCACCCCTACTTTTTAGTGTAATTGTAATTCTAATTGCAATTACTGCAGCATAATTGTAATTGCAATTGAACAAAATATCATTGTAATTTCAGCAAACAAGTATGCTGTTATTTTAATTATAGTTGAACCCAGGTCTGGTACACATATTAACTAAAAGTCAAATTCCACATCAATATTTTATTTTGGCTATTCTTCACTCACTGCTATAGCTGCGAGCCTGCTGATCACTCAGATCTGAGCGTAATTTGTAAACCAGGATTCGAGATTGAACTTCTTTTAGTCAGCACATTTATCAGGGGAAACCGTTTTAGCTCCCTGCACTTGCAGTTTTCAAACAACAGAATTTATCAGGCTCCCTGATAAATCAATTACAGCACACCAAAGTCACAACAGCTAGACATGCCCTTCTGATCAAAAGATAAACAAGATATGCTGAGCAGTGTGTATGCTATCTACTCCTACCAAACAAGTAAGCAATTGCTGCCACAGCTGTCTTGTAGAACGATCGCTAATGCTATTGTGAAAAAATCCAGCACAGGGTCATCGAATTCATAAGGGCAGAACTCCTTTTTCATTGAATTTATAATGCGTTTTTTGCTGATGAAGCAAAACTGGCTGTAACTAGATTGGTATGTGCAGCAGCATGTGCTGCAGCTTGACCTTCTCTTGGGAATAGTTGTCAAGATGCTAATGAATTCCATATTGCTAAATGAAATTGGAGTTTTGTATAAATGAAGGGTGGGGGAGGGTTATTACAAATTATTCTACTTAAACCTTGCGTAATATAGGACAAGGATATTTTGCCATACTAAAGCACGTTGAAGAATGGCGCTCACTTGTGAACTTGTGAATTATTATTATTATTATTATTATTATTATTATTATTATTATTATTATTATTATTATTATCAGCAGTGTGGAGTAGTGGTTAGGGCTCTGGACTCTTGACCGGAGGGTCGTGGGTTCAATCCCAGGTGGGGGACACTGCTGCTGTATCCTTGAGCAAGGTACTTTACCTAGATTGCTCCAGTAAAAACCCAACTGTATAAATGGGTAACTTATGTAAAAACAATGTGATATCTTGTAACAATTGTAAGTCAACCTGGATAAGGGCGTCTGCTAAGAAATTAATAATAATAATAATCATTTCTTAGCAGACGCCCTTACCCAGGGCAACTTACAGTTGTATACAAAAAATACATATCAAGAATACAGTCCAATTAAGAGCAAGACACAAAATACAATGACTTCATTCCTAATAAGAGCAAATACAAAACACAGTACGATTTGATATCGTGCAGGATTAAATACAGTACAGTAGGGAGCAAATAAGTGCAAGTTAAAGTGCATTAAAGGCAGAGTGCTATATTGTCCAGAAGGGGAGAGTTAAGTTTTACAGGTATTGTCTTAAGAGGTGTGTCTTGAGGAGGCGCCGGAAGGTGGTCAGGGCCTGGGCAGTCCTGACATCCGTAGGAAGGTTGTTCCACCACTACGGGGCGAGGGTGGAGAAGGAGTGGGCTCTGGAGGCAGGGGAGTGTAGCGGAGGTACAGCCAGTCTTCTAGTGCAGACGGAGCAGAGAGGTCGGGGGGAGATATAGGGAGAGATGAGGGTCTGGAGGTAACTGGGTGCAGTCTGGTCAAGGCATTGGTAGGCTAGTACAAGAGTCTTGAACTGGATGCTGTGATCGGGAGCCAGTGGAGTTAGCAGAGCAGTGGAGTAGTGTGGGAGAAGCGAGGCAGAAAGGACACCAGGCGAGCAGCAGAGTTCTGGATGAGCTGGAGCGGACGTTAGGCAGACGCAGGGAGGCCGGCCAGGAGGGAGTTGCAGTAGTCTAGGCAGGAGAGTACCAGGGCCTGGATGAGGAGTTGCGTGGAGTAGTTGGTGAGGAAGGCTCGGATTCTTCATATGTTGCTCAGGAAGAATCGACAGGTGCGTGCTAGAGTGGAGATGTGCTGGGAGTAGGAGAGGCAGGGGTTCAGGGTATATGTATAAAGATATCCAGTAGAAAAATACCCTAGACACCCCAGCAGGACCAATAGAAGACCACAGCATGCAGATATTGCACACTGCTAATGATATGGTGCCATCGTGGATTACCTGTGTGATTTGGCTCTTAACAAAGTGATGTCAAAATATACAGTGGTACCATTCCACTTATGGCTCATAGTTTGCTGAATCTAAAACATATGTAATGATGAATTATCTTGGTCTATTTCTGGCAATTTATTTAATTTCCCTTCCCAAAAACTATATAAAAGACACATGTGATTCACATGTGGAATTAGGACACATTGAAGCACACATATGGTTCATCTTATCAGTGTGTCATCCATGTGTAAAACACTTGCTCAATAAAGAGAATATGTACAAAAATAGTTTAGTTTTTTAAATTAGTACAGACTATATGCGACACTACACCATTAAATATACAGTGTGCTAATATACTTGCGCTCCAACCTGCATTCATAAATCCTGTTTTGAGTACCATGACAGGAGCGGTGCATAAAATAAATAAATTACAATATAAATGTGCTCCTTTGTTCATGGTAATCAATTGATTTGAGAACGCGGTCTATTTGAGCGCTGTTGGACTGAGAGGGTGTCTGGCTACTGATGTGTTCAAGTTCATCATCATCTATTACTCTCAACACAAACTCCTAGTTATTGATATAACAGTGCTCCCCGGCTACTTTACCTTTGCTTCTGGCTACAATAAATTTTATTAAAAACCCCATTAACTGAGCAAGGAGTTAATTAGGATGCTGCAACTTCTTGGCAACGATGAAGGGTAATAATGAAATATTTATATGGAAGTTGTTTCACCTTTAACCCTTTCATGCATGAAATACTGAAAATAGCTGAAAAATGTTTGACACATAATAAATATATTTTTCATTGAACATTAAAAAAAAAATCCTCCTGCTTTTTATATGGAAATAAATGGCATCCTTTTAATGAGGTTATTATGCATTTGCGTCTTCCATCTGTCCCCATATAAAGACTAGAAGAGAGTTGTTTTTGTATCTGTCCCCATCTGAGGTCGCCATGCACGATAGAGTCAATGAAACTACAGTATCATAGGGTACTGTATATTGGCAGAAATGAACTTCTCTATTGCGCCTTTTTTTCCATATGTATGAAATCCTATGTAGGTCCACTTGTACAATTATGCTTGCCATAGGATCAGCCATAGACTTTATTCAATTCCAGCTCAGGTTACAAGGGAAATGAGTTTAGTGATCTCAACATAGCTCATAGCCCATAGCATAGATTAATTCGTGCAAGCTCAGTACCCTTGGCATTTCAATATAAGCTTAACCCTTTGCAGTCCATTTATTAAGTGCGCGTCAGGTCCAATTTATTTTCACACGCGCAGTTAATTTTAGACGCGCTGTTTAAAAGTATCTTTTTTTCACAGTCAAACGGGTTTAAAAGGCCCTGCATATCAACAAAGCATTCACTAGGCATCTCCAGCCCCGCCCACCCTTTCGTTCGCTATCGCTTTCACATATGCTAAGAAATAAATAATAATAATAATAATAGTCATACATCCCGATCAATCATTTCCTGATCACTCATTTTATCACCAAACTCCTCAATAATGCGATCCAAGTCATTATTTTATTACTATAACATCTCAAAAAAAGCTCTGCAAATGTCCGTGATAGTCTCTATGCGCTGATACAGTAACATTCAGCTTCCTTATGACTGCCAATATGGGATGCCAATGGCAAGTATGACTAATCATGAGATACGCCATTTTATTTTATTTTATTTTTTTTAATCGGCTTGTCTCGGCTCCTGTCGCTCCCACTCGGCCATTGAATGGTTTTCTCGGCTTTTTTCCGGAGAAAAAACGACTACAAACCCGTTTTTTGCGTTTTTTTGATGATGTCGGACAGGGTCCGACAATGGACCGGATAGGAATAATTGCAATGTCGGACCAGGTCCGACAATGGACCACAAAGGGTTAAGAAAACCAAGGACTGAATGGCAGGCAGGCAAGAGGTGTTCAGATCAGGAATGGGGTGCTCTCGCAGAGCTACAGTATAAGAAGGTTCACCACAGATGTTGAATGGCAGTGTAGAAATGCCTACATACTGTACATGCTTTTATGAGCTACCAAGTTTGGGTTTATGAAAGATGGTGGAGGGGGTTGTCCCAGTTTTACGTTAGTTTAACGTAAAATCTTTATCGGGCTGAAACTTTCTTTTTATAACTTGTTGGTAGAGATCACATTTTGAGAAGGGCTCTCGTTAACTCTCTCACACTCTCTTTATAGACATTCCACAGCAGGGACATTAATAAAAAAACAAGTTACTCACTGGAGATCTTCCAAGGGCATTATGTTAGAGGCAAAGGGGCACCAGCTGAGCAGTTTATTTTTATCAGGGGACATGCATTTAGCATTCAGTACATTGCATCCTTTGCATTGTGTGCAGGGTTAAAGAAAATACCACCCAAAACTTTATTTAGGCTTTTCAGGGTCAGTATATTGTGGCACCAACTGTACTCCCTTGTTAATCCTTTCTTAATCGCTGACAAATATCTGCTATTGGATTACTTAAATAATTTAGAGCTATGGGATTTTGGATTGTATAATATACATGGCAAATATAATTTATAAACAAAATGAAGGACATTCAAAAAAGGAATGACTGCAGCCCAGTCTCATTATCAGTTTAGTATCATCAAATTAAAATACTAATAACCTCACTACAGTTTAAAAACAGTCACTTCACGGAAATGTTATTAAAGCTTAAAACAACTGCTGCTTTGTAACAAATAGGCAAGAGATAATGCTACCCAATATTTTAATAATTAGCCTTTGAATTATAATCTTTTACACCCGCAGGACAAAAGACTGGGAGATATAACACAACACATTCGTTTTTAATTATTTACTAATGTGGTACGGCAGATCCAGTTTATCTTTAATATTTGAATAGAAAAAGAGTAAAGGAATAAATGGCCCATTTAATACATCCTATCAGTTCAGAGCCATGGGAATTGATTATAGCAGCTAGCTAAGGACACTGGGTCAACCTTCATCACATGGAGAAATGTGGAACTAGAGAAAGATTTGATATATCCACTCAGTCTTTGTCAGATTCAATCACTAGACAAGCATGATTTAAAATTCAAAGATTTATTTCAGATAGCAGCTTCTTGGGTGGCAGCCCATACATGCCATGTAGTAGAGGTTTTTTTTATATATTGTTGTTATTAAAGAGAGTGTAGACCACCAACCTTCAGGGGCTTTAAGAATCATAAATATTCCTGGATTCTACAGCAGGAATGCAGGGACATTACATTATAAAAAACTAAGGTGAGTAGATAAATGTTTCTGTGGTGGTGGTGGTTTTATATATAGTACATTAGAAAAAGGTTGGTCCTTCCCTACAGACTTACAGCTGTGGTCAAGAGTTTTGCATCAACTAGAATTGTAGGATTGAGACATATAATTACAAAAAAAAAAAAAAAAAATCATAATCAAAGAAACTACAAAATGATATCACAAAAGTCTACCGGAAGCCATAATAGTATTACAATATTTCATGTTACATAAAATGTCACATTTTAAATTTGTTGTCAGTTTTTCATTAAGTATATTGAAAACTAGAAAGTGGTATGTTATTCAATATGTTAACATAACATTATTCAGCAGGATTCATTTGACTTTATGAAGCAAAATTAGTTAATTGTAGGGTGATGCAAAACGTTTGCCCATAGCTATAGATGTGAATACCATTCATTAATTAGGCCAAGTATAAAAGGATGCCAAGTATAAAAGGATGGCAAGGGGTACTAGTCGTAATAGTAATTTGCATTGCTCTGTGGGGCAATCAAATTATCAAGAGAGCTGTTGCACATAATCCAGTTATTTGGCAGCAGGTGATGTGGTTGGTTATAGTGATTGAAATTTAGATTTTATCAGATCACATTGATGACAGAATCTACTCCTAAATGTACCGCTCAAGCATTTTGGAAAGTAACCGAAAACACTAATTTCATACAGTATATCAAAAATGAAAGCCCCGAAAAAAACGATTTACATAATACTCGAAAATAGCTAAAAATAAGCACCTGAAAAATACAGTTAATAAAACTTGAAAAACAGAAGCCCTAATTATAATGAAGACAGTATGCTGCATAATTTACAATATTTGTGCATGGCTTAGAATTGATGTGTCCTTATAGACACACGTGACGCTGTGGTCCTTGGTTTTCAGACTAGACCGGCACTCACTATCATTCCTTTTTGAGACTGATAAATCTCTTCTTCCACCCACTGTATGGATGACCACTTGGCATGTCACATGATTCAGCTAATTTCCCTAACGCTGCAAGATGTACCTGTTTTATTTGCTTACAGCTCACAACATGTCCACCAGCCACCCGGCACACCCAAAAGGTACTGTCCCAATATGTGCTGAAAGATAGTGTACAGTATGTATGCATTTTAATTTGAGTTAAAAATATGGAAACCCCTGCAGTGTAGCAGTCAAACCAAATCCTAGTCGGTCTTTAATGCAATAAGGTGTGACCTAATCAAACGAAGTGCTTCTGCCGTTAGTGTGAAGTATGATAGTATGATTTACCTCATGCTATCATGACGTTATCACATAATTGCATGCAGGCATCATGCAAGACCACATAAATCACATTTCCCAGGACCATTAACATGGCCTTGAGATAACCCCCGGGTTTTATATGCAATCAGGATTGCCGTAAATCAAGATCACAAAAGGGACACAGCATGTCTTGGATCCACTCCAATTCTGTCTCTCGCCAGACACACTTGGACCTTCCAAGAATAGCAGTGCCAAATACCATGCTTCCGCTGGTCTGATTTAGCATCGGTCACAATGTTGTTCCTGCATTTACACCAGTTCTAAAATAACACTAGCTGTGTTAGGTGTAGAGACCTGGAGCAGTGGAGAACTAGGATTAGGGGCATATTTTAGTTTTTCTAATGACAACATACTTCAAAAGCTGACATCCCAGAGCAAATGCTTATAGAATGCATATTTATCTGCAGTGTGTATTTCAGTGCTCATGAATTATGAAGGGTTGCAAAGCTAAACATGATAGAGCTGTTGAAAAGAAGATAAGACCATGTTACTGGATACCAGGCCAGACAGAATGAGGCAGAAACCAAGGGGGGACCCAACAAGACATTGACACAACCAGTGGCATATTTTATATGTTTGGAATTCATCTTTGGCAAAGTTTATTTCATGTGATATTTGACAGTATTGTGGAAATTTTAATGTTTAGTCCCCTGTCACTTTATTGTAACTGAGAATTGTAGCAAAATGTATGGCTGCAAACTTATATAATTTTGGCTGTACTGGGTTTGAAACTGTTGCTCACTTACAGTACTCGTCTTATAGACATGAATTACAAATCAGTGTTATCCGAGAGAAAAAATATTGGTATATGATGTTGTAAAGATGAGAATTATATTATACAGTATATCCCCAATGTCACACAAGAGTACTGTACTCTTTTTTTGTAGTCTTTGTCATGTTGTTCTACAACCTGTATTTGAATAACTTGCAGGAGCATTCATTAAACAACTATACATCATTAAGTCCTTCTCAGTCATCTGATTTATGATTCTCATGCACAGAAAACAAAAGTTCTACTTACCATTTTTTAAAAGGTGAGTGAAATTCATGTCTTCACAAGTAATATTTTTAACTCAAGATCACTGGTATATTCATTAGCTTGCTCTATTTTTTTCATCCACACTGTCTTTTCCTAAAGCATCCAGTGCTGTATCCGAGTTATGATTGCTCAATTAACTGCAAGCTCCTGACAATCAGTGCAAACAAATAAAGGTGGTGTTGCATGACTCGCTGTTGATCTGACCTTTCGGCAACAAGCCCCCTTGGGGGACCCAAATACTGAACAGCAGAAAATAAATAAAGTTCAGAATTTCTGTGCAGATCATAATAAACAATGCAACACCACAGTCTAATCATAGATACATTTTGATTTGTATTGATCTATGTGTTCAAACATGGCATTCATGTGAGAATCCCTATTAATAATGCAACACAAAACCGCTGAGCAAATATCTAATGCGATCAATAGTAGAGTGGCATACCCTGTCTCATGTTAATGTAGTTCTTATTGACAATAAATTGAATGTGCTATGGGTTTTGATTGATGGTGATCCACAGTAAATGTCACCAACTTATCTTCAGCAGTGCCAACGTGACTGACAGCAATGGGGGACTAATAAAGATACAAGCATGCAAACAGGACAGGAAGAGTTTAGAGAGCACAAGCTGTATGTTTAATTGCATTAGTGTAATTTGCTTTACCCGTGCTGACAGCAGCCATTTTCTCACCTGTAGAGATTCAGCAGCATCATCAAATTGCATCAATACACTCAGGAGGGTAGGTGTACTCCAATAATTGTGAATAATGAGATTATTGATGCATACTGATGGGCAATAATTTGTTTTGTCTTTTATTTTTAGGTTGTACAATAATTTAGTATAGTATAGATTTGAAACTTAACAGTACATTTACACTTCCAGTGACCAAAGAGATAGAAGTAAAAGGACAAGGTTTCAACAAGAAGCCTTTCACAAATGTACTTGCTTATGTTATTAAAAAATAAAAATAATTTAAAAACAGCTTTAAACTTGAAATGGTACTTTTACTAAACCACCTCAGAGGGCATTCACATCTTGATGAATTATGAAAAACAATTTAAGAATGAGCATAAACATGTTTTATCAGTTCACCAAGAAAATTAATTTCATACATTTCCTTTTGAACTAATGATTAAATGAATGGGCATCATGAACTGTTATGATTAACGTGACTAGACCATGGTGACTACTGGTAGTATTTAAATTGCCTTAGAAAGTCTTCTGAGAGATAATTTTTCCCCATGGTTATGTGTGGTTGTCATTATTTCATATGCTCTATATGTTGATGAACCTTGGCCACAGGTCAAAAGAATGAACCTTATAAGTCCTGTGCCCAGCAACATTAAGGCTTTTTTTTTTTTTTTTTTTACAAAACGTAAGCTGTTTTTCGTAGAAGGTTTGAATGTCTCACAGCTAATAGAAACTGTCAGATTATGTCACTTCAGGCAACATACAGTATATGCAGGAATTAGGGCAGTTAATTTGTCATGGGGCAAGCATGTAGGGGGTGGGGGGTTATTAAAAGTGTTTGAAAGGTTTTTTTTTCATCCATTTATTTTGAACCATGAATAGAAAAATCATGTGACAGAAGTCTAGACGGACAAACAGAGTTGTGCATGTTTCATGCTCCTGAGGTGGTGTATAAAGCTGGGTCCACACCTGAGCGATCAGTTGCGCAACTTAGTTGCTTGCAACCAAGTCACTTATATGTGGACGTCCCTGCAACCAGTTGCGAGCAGTTGCGCAACCAGTTGCCTGAAATAGAGCAGTGCTCTACTTTCCAAGCAACCAGCTGAGCAACTTCTGTAGACGCAGGCGATCACGTGGCAATTCTCCAACTCTGATGGGTTCTTATAATGCTGACTGCACAGCTTGCACATTAAGAAGCTCTAAAAATAACAGTTGAAAAAATAATTACAGCCAACTCTTCCTCGTTAATTACTGGACACATTACGACCTGTGTCACCTCGGTTGTCAAAAAATAAATAAAATAAATACGATTCTAAACTTGTAGACACGGGTGAAAAAAAAACGTGTCAACTCGGTTGTCAAAACCAAAAAAAACTACTTCACCTTGTAGATAGAATAAAAATGTAAAAAAAAAAAAAAAAAAAACTGTCCCCTCAGTTATCATAAAAAATGAATCTTGTAGATGCGGGAACCTTGTGGCACAAGTAATTGCTCAGATGTGGACACTGCAATTTCTTGCAACTGATTTGCGCGATTTCGGGAACAACTGGGTTGCGCAACTGATCACTCAGGTGTGGACCCGGCTTTAAAAGAAAGTTTGAAATACACAGATAATGATAAAAACAAAATTCAAATGGTATATGAATTTACTCTTTAACAGTTCTCCATGGGTTTGGCAAAATGAGTGTGAATTATAAAAAATAATTGTCCCTCTATTGTTATCTTCACCCACTCCTTTTAACCACACAGTACAATGACATATTCACATGAATGGCAAGATATGTGTAGAATGTCAACAACCATCAATTAAGTGAAAAATTTCACAGTAATGGGAATGTTGTGTTGTTTGTTTTTGTATGAACCACCATTTCCATCTCTTTAACCAGCATGACCAACAGTGTTCTGTGTTGAATATTAAATAAGAATTGCTCTCTTTTCATGGATCATCTTTTCTCTTCATAGATAATGTGTACAGAGAGTGCCTGACCAATGGAACCTGGGCTGTAAAAGTCAACTATTCCCAGTGCCAGGAAATACTAAACGAAGAGGTACCGTACTTTACTATAAACATCTAAATACTTATCCAAACTTTCTTTAGGTCAATCGGTTTTAACTGCCATTGGGGCATATGTGAGTACCAGTTTATACCACACATTCATAGGGGAGTGGGGCCTAGCATATATTCAAAAGTACTATACATTATAGATTGCTTTATTCTTATTTAAACAGGACATAATTTGGAGAGAATACTGAAACTCGTATTGCCTTCATGAAGGAATCTGTGATCTATAGTAAGCAATCTGTGGGATACTATGTTCAATTTCAGTGCTTACATTACACAAAGGACATTGCAGCTTTGGAGAGATTGCAGCTTTGGAGAGAGTCCAGCAAAGAGAAACTAGACTAATCCCAAGGCTATGAATTATGAAGACATCTTAAGGGAACCCTGGATTAAGGTTTAGGGGAGACTTAATCAAAGGCTCTAAAAGGAAAAAACAAAGTTAATCCTAGTGACTATTTCAATTGCACAATAGAGACTAGGTTCAGCGAACACAGTTAGAAATTGAGTGGCGACAGACTCAGGGCAATGGTAGGAGATCATCTCGTAACAGTATTTTCTTAAAATGCACATTATCACAATGTGCATCATAATAAAAAGCATCAAAGTGTATTCAAATACAAATTTAATATAGCATTGTGGCAATGTGCCCCGCCCCTGCGTGCATTTGTGTGTTATATGTTGTATGTTGCGTGCGTGTGTTAATGTTGGTGTATAGATTGGTACACGGGATATAAACGGGTCTGTGTTTCACGTGTATTTAAAAAGTGTAGATTTGTATTTAGGCACGAGGAGAGCACAAATCACTTCACGTGCTGGTTAAATGTAATATGTGAGCACGGGGTTGCACAGAATTAATTCACGTGCTGGGATTCAAGTGAATAATTAATTAGTAATTGAATCCCAGCACAACAGTATATATAGACACATTTTCTTTCACTCGTGTTTGGGTGTTCGAGAGTGGAGAACGGGAGAGAGAGAGAAGGAGAAAGAAAAGCGAAATAAAAACGTAAAGTGTTTGTACTCACCATGTTTGTTTGTCTCTCCATGCACCGTTTGTTAAGTGTTTAGTACGTTTTGTTTGTCTATTTATTTTGGCGCAAGTGCCGTGTCCCGTGTTTTGTGTTAAAACCTTTTATTTTCTGTTCTGTTCTGTTTAATTATTAAATGCTGAGCGCAATCACGCGCTCAGCTTTACCAAAACCCCATCTCTCTGTTTATTTATTTCCTGCTTCTGGTCTGACACCACCCACTCCGGCCGTCTTTGTGACACGTGGTGTTCTGAGTGGGATCTACAGCGCCTCCAGGACTCAGGCCAGAGCAGGAACCGCATTTTTGGATTAAAAAAAAAAAAAAGAGGGAAAAAAAAATGGCAGAAGACGCCATCAAAGTGCGGGACTGGATGCTGGAAAATGCTGGGCTGGAGGCCCAGTCTATACCAGTAGTCGTCCGGTTCCTGCTGTTTATGGATAGCGAACGATGGGAGGCTTACGAGAGGGAACAGACCATAAGCACCTGGGAGGAAGGTGTGGGGTTATTCCTCAGCTACCTGGAGGCAACTATAAATGGAACAGCAGCCCAGGTAGCAGGTCCACCAGCAGAGGAAGAATGCCTGCTGTCGCCGTCTCCACCAGCAGAGGAAGAATGCCTGCTGGTTTTGCGTCCACAGCCCGAGCGGGAGGAGCCAGAGCATCCACAGCCCGAGTGGGAGGAGCCAGAGCGCCCACAGCCCAAGCGGGAGGAGCCTGAGCGTCCACAGCCCAAGCTGGAGGAGCGCGAGCATCCACAGCCCAAGCGGGAGGAGCCCGAACGTCCTACGCCTGAGTGGGAGGAGCCCGAACGTCCTACGCCTGAGTGGGAGGAGCCCGAACGTCCTACGCCTGAGTGGGAGGAGCCCGAACGTCCTACGCCTGAGTGGGAGGAGCCCGAACGTCCTACGCCTGAGTGGGAGGAGCCCGAACGTCCTACGCCTGAGTGGGAGGAGCCCGAACGTCCTACGCCTGAGTGGGAGGAGCCCGAACGTCCTACGCCTGAGTGGGGGGAGCCCGAACATCCACAGCCCAAGAGGGGGGAGTCGGTGCGTCCACAGCCCAAAAGGGAGGAGTCGGTGCGTCCACAGCCCAAAAGGGAGGAGTCGGTGCGTCCACAGCCCAAAAGGGAGGAGTCGGTGCATCCACAGCCCAAAAGGGAGGAGTCGGTGCGTCCACAGCCCGAAGAGAGGGAAGTCGGGGCTTCCACAGCCCTAGGACCCAAGCTGCCAGCAGAGGGAGAATACCTGTTGGTTCACCTGCTGCTGCCATCCCGAGAGCTAAAGGGGGAGGAGCCATCGCTGCCGTCCCAAGAGCCAGAAGGGGAGGAGTTACAGTCTCAACCCCCTGAATTTTTCTGGGGGGGAGAAGGGCAGGATGCTGGTGTCCCCCAGCAGCCTCTATTTATGCTGCTGAAAGGAGCAGAGGAGCAGGAGCTGCCTCTGCCTCCACCACCGCCAGGAGCAGAGGAGCAGGAGCTGCCTCTGCCTCCACCACCGCCAGAAGCAGAGTAGCAGGAGCTGTCTCTGCTTCCCGTACCTCCACCACAGGGAGTACGGTGGCCGGAGCCCCAGAAAGGGGAGCTGTCGGCCACGAAGAAGGGGGAGGAGGTTTGGAGACCACCAACCCCAGCAGCAGTTTCGCTGCTGGAGATCGTGGGGGAGGTCAGGAGACCTGCTCCCACTGCAGCTTCTTTGCTGCTGGAAGTACTGTGGTCGGAGCCCCACCAAAGGGAGCTACCGGCTACAAAGACAGGGGGAGACTTTCCCCAGCAGCAGTTTCACTGCAGGAATGGACCAGCATGCTGTCAGCCGTGCCACTACCGGCAGGGGTGCTGACAGCATGGCCAGCCATGGGCCCACTGAAGCCTCCCTTTCCAGCCCGAGACTTTGTCCTGGACTGCTGGGTTTTTAAGGGGGGAGGTGGCCGTTGAGGCCATGTGTGCTGCGCACAAGGGGGGGTATATGTGGCAATGTGCCCCGCCCCTGCGTGCATTTGTGTGTTATATGTTGTATGTTGCGTGCGTGTGTTAATGTTGGTGTATAGATTGGTACATGGGATATAAACGGGTCTGTGTTTCACGTGTATTTAAAAAGTGTAGATTTGTATTTAGGCACGAGGAGAGCACAAATCACTTCACGTGCTGGTTAAATGTAATATGTGAGCACGGGGTTGCACAGAATTAATTCACGTGCTGGGATTCAAGTGAATAATTAATTAGTAATTGAATCCCAGCACAACAGTATATATAGACACATTTTCTTTCACTCGTGTTTGGGTGTTCGAGAGTGGAGAACGGGAGAGAGAGTGTTTAGAGAGTGTTTAGTACGTTTTGTTTGTCTATTTATTTTGGCGCAAGTGCCGTGTCCCGTGTTTTGTGTTAAAACCTTTTATTTTCTGTTCTGTTCTGTTTAATTATTAAATGCTGACCGCAATCACGCGCTCAGCTTTACCAAAGCCCCATCTCTCTGTTTATTTATTTCCTGCTTCTGGTCTGACGCCACCCACTCCGGCCGTCTTTGTGACAAGCATAAAGTATGGTAAATATTGAAACCGTTCAACCATCTTTGCATAATAGGAACTGATAGATGATTCAATATTAATAACCACCACTGTAGCTGCTGTTAAATCAAAGGCATGCAACCCTGATTACTTTAGCTATCTACCCAGCAAACACACAATCCTTATAGCACCCTGCTGCCGACTGCTTCAGTACTCTGGGGTAAATGTGCTAAAATGGGCCAGTTGCAGCGCAAGCATACAACAATTTGCATTTTCGTTGTGACAATTCACAAAGTATACATTTTGTCATATGTACTAAGAGAAAATATGTTAATGCATCACCACTCCGGGAAGATGAACAGCTCGGAGGGATAACAGGTTCCGTTGTGCCCAAGTCAGTAATCTGATGGCTATGTGATGTAACCCCGGGGACAGAAGTCCTCCCTGGAGGTTTACATATGCCACTACCAACATGTTGTCCGTCTGGACAAGGACAGATCTCTCTTGGAGCACCGGGAGAAAATGCTGGAGAGCAAAGTGAACAGCTTGCAAATCCAGCACATTTAGATGCAGAAATGTCCAACGGCCTGACCAGGACTCGCAGACTCCTCTGCCTGCCCAGGCTGCACCCCAAGTTGGATGCATCTGTCGTCACCACCTGCCGGCTGTGGATCACCCCCATCCTTACATCTTTGTGCATGTGAGAGGTTTGCCTCCACCAGCGCAGGGCTTCCCAGCATACGCAAGACACTGTCAGCCAATGGTGTCTGTCGCGTTTGGAACCTCCTCTCCTCAAGAACCCATTGAGGTGTCTCGGGTCTAGGATGGGGTGAAGGCCGTCGTCCTTCTTTGCAGGTGGACTCTACGAGGCTGATGGCTTGCTTGAGAAGTAATGCCACTACTTCTTGCTTGAGGGCCGAGACTTGGAGATGGTCGCTCACTGATGTAACCGTGATCCCTCGAAAAGGAGGAGGACCTACACGGAACTGAAGTGCATAGCCGGTGTGTACGGTAGCGAGTACCCAATTGTCTGAGGTGCAAGTGCGCCCATACTGTAGCTGGTGCTGTGTGAAGGATTGGGTCTGAGGTCGCAAGTCTTTAGGGGCCCTGCTGGGGCTGTTGAGGCTGGGGCGGGGCCCGCTGCGGAGGCTGCCTGGGGCGGCATTGGAACTTCCTCTGGGAGCACTGTTGCATTGGGATCCCACGTCCGGCATCCTCCCGTCATTGCAGGTGGGGCCTGGCTATTAGCTGCTGCGGAAGCCTGAAGGCAGTTCCCTAGGTCGTCACACAGGGCAGTGGGGATCGGTACCGTCCGAGTCACCGTGTGTGTCACAGGTGGACACCGACGCCTCGTTGTCTCCTGTATCGGAGTACGGGAAGGGAGCATTGAGGCTATCTGAGGAGTGTTGCAGTATTTCCTCCACAGCTGGACCGAAGGCATGGCCAGGGGATATTGGCGCGTCAAGAAACGCAGCCTTTTGTTCATCAGGGACTCTCGTTTGGGCTAGCCAAAGCTGCCTGCAAGCCACTACAAGCCAGGGATCTGGAGCAGCGTGCTTGAAACCAGGCGCATCTCTGAAGCCACCGGTTCAGGGAGGGGTGCCGACTGCAGTATGCCATCCAAGTACACTGTCAAGAGGCCTGCCGTGTTGGCCAAGCGCAGGTCTTTAGGTAAACCCCCTACTGGAGGAGCTTGCACCAGGGCCGCGATGGTCGAGTCCACTGGTGGGAAGCCTATCGTCCCACACCTTCTAAGGAAGCCAGCGAGGCTGCCCATTTCACCACACTGTGGTGGTTCCAAGAGGACCGCACCTCTTCCAGGAAGTCATGGAACAGCAATGCTTTCTATCTGCAGAGGTTATGAATACCACCAACAGGCTCAGGGAAGCACAATTTAGTGCTATATTGTAGCTGATAAAGGTCATTACAAAACATATGGGACACTAGACACTTAACACCTGTTTTCTGGTAGTGAAGTAAGCAACACATTAAAACCTGATTCATCCAGCAGATTCTGTAAACAGGTTGACATTAATTGCTCGTCAGACAAAGTATGATATAGCAATCATTTATCATCTTTTTTCATACAGACTGATTCTATCTTGTCAGTACAAGATCAAGACAACCCAAATCACAACTGAGAACTAAATGTCTCTTGTCAAGAAATTAAGAATTTATTTTTTTTTTTTATTTAGAAACAGACAAGGGAATAAATGCAGTGTCTAGGACTAAGGCAATGACAAATTGAGATCAGGAATTTTCTTTTGTTAAATTTGTTTGAGTCAAAAGGGAGAATTTATGTTTTTGTCAGCTGTTTTTCACCTTCTTCCTCACTTTGTTTTGCATTACAATAACCTAGAAATGAGTTGCCGCAGTAAACAAATATGCCCAATTTCATTTGTGTAAGGGCGACTGGAAGGGTAGCCTGGTGGTCAATGTTGGCTAGTGACGACTATAGGGTACACACTAGACAGAGACTACAGTTTAAATTGCTTTCCTTGCGCACTTTTATTATAGAATAACAAAATAAACAATTACACGAAGAAATCAACCAAAAATAAAGCACACAAGCAAAATTTATCTTTGTGTAGGTACAGAGAGCACAGCCTTTCTATAAATAATCCCAACAACCCAGAGCTGTGTCAGCTCCTCCTATATGCTGTATGTGTTCGAGCTAGATTGAATAATTCTGCAAATGTATTTTGAATTCCACTCCAATCTGGTCAGATTAACCATCTTGTTTGCCTGCTGAAGGGGAACCCAGACACAATGCAGGGATTCAATATAAAATAAAATAATCTGTACAATTTTATATGTGCAGGGCCTCAGCCCTGCCACAGAGAGCTATTGATTTGATGGGTTATAGTCTAGAAGGAAGGCCAGGACGAGATTGTGCACTTAAACACTTTATGAACAACAAAGAGCTGAAAAATACACTTGAATCAATACTTTTTTTTTTTTATAAATTTAGTTGTTGCCAATTATTTTTATTATTTTCTCATATGACATTATTTTCGAATTTAGAATGGCCAATTATTTTTGTAAGCTCAGCTCACCACTACCACCCCTGCGCTGACTTGGAAGGGCGAAGACGAACACACACTGTCCTCCGAAGTGTGTGCTGTCAGCCGACCGCTTTTTTTTCACACTGTGGACTCACCATGCAGCCACCCAAGAGCTACAGCGTGGGAGGACAACACAGCTCTCGGGCAGCTTACAGGCAAGCCCGCAGGTGCCCAGCCAGACTACAGGGGTTGCTGGTGCGCGGTGAGCCGAGGACACCCTGGCCGACCTAAACCTCCCCCCCTCCTCCCCTCGGCCGACGCTCGGCCAATTGTGTGCCGCCCCCTGAGGGATCCCGTCCATGGTCAGCTGTGGAATAGCCTGGGCTCGAACTCGCGATGTCCAGACTATAGAGCGCATCCTGCACTCCACGTGGAGCGCCTTTACTGGATGCGCCACTCGGGAACCCCCTCACTTGAATCAATACTGATGCTGCGTGCTAGTGCATACAGCTATGGCCAAAAGTTTTGCATCACCTAGAATTTTTGGATTGAGACAATTTAAAATAGACTATATGAACATAATTTAGATATTTTATTAAACATCATGTAATTAAAGAAACTACAAAATAATATTGCAGAAGTCCAACGGAAGCCATAATATTAGTACAGTATTTCATGTTAGATTACCATTTCGCAATTCTTGTCAGTTTTTTGTTAAGTATATGGGAAAACTACAAAGCGGTATGTAATTTAATATGTTAACGAAACATTATCCAGCAAGTTTCATTTGACTTTATGAAGCAACATCTGTTAATTATATAGGGTGATGCAAAACTTTTGGCCATAGCTGCACATGAGATACCAGCAATTCCCAGAAAACACATTTTATAAGTTTGTAGACATGTTTCAGGGGGGGGGGGGGGGGGGTTGTTAGGAAAATCTGTAAGTCAACTATTTGTACAGCAAGTAGAAGATCATAAACTCAAAGCAACTACTGTACTGCAAGTGTGCTCATGTTCAAATTACCCTGCACTGCCTCATAAAATCAATGTGCTTCATAAAATATCGTCCCTGCTCTTATTTTGTTTAACTTATTTTTAGCAGTGCCCGGTGGAAGATCTGAAACCCTGCTTTTATTGCCTGTTTATTCTCTTTTATCTCACATGTAAATGCAATAAAGGCACTGTAGCAGCTCTTATTTCAGCTTGGGTTTCTTTGGGTTCATGATGTCAGTCCCCTTGTAAGCTTCTAAATTAGCATAGCCATCAGTGTAAACAATGTTAAGTAAACTGAAATCCCCAAAGACAGTGCCAGAACACAGAAATCAACTTCTGTGCATGAAAGCCAAGTATGTGTTTTTTTACACTGTAAATAAATGCAGACTTTTCCCTAAAGTCATTCTGGAATGCATCTAATCCATTAATTATTTACATACTTTTAAAGCTATACAAAAGAATCACACTTTCATGATTAATTTAAAGATTCAGTATTCCAAACCCTGTTCAATTTTACTAACATATGATGTTAACTACATTATTCCAATTAGGCATTTTGTGTATCTTCCACAATGGTAGTTTTAGCTGTAGGGACTTCAATACATGCAGTGGCTTAACTAAAAAGGATGGTCGTTTGTCAGGTACAGAGTGAGTCATACAATTGTAGCTCGAATCCTGTGGCAAGTTTCTGATCTTGGCTGAGGATACACAGTGACCACTGCTATGGCCTTTGCACTCCTGCAGGGCTAGCGTGGATTATTAGATGGGGCTAGTCTGCTTCATTACTCTCCAGCAACTACGACTGTTCAGCCCTTAGATGGACATTTCCCTGGCTGGGCCATTCTCTCCACTGTTGCTTATGTCTGGTGGATGAAAAGAGGTGATTGACTTGACAGCTGGAATGATGGCGATGTATATCAGACTAATAAGAAAGGACACCTGAGTATCTCTGGTTTCTAACCTAACCGTAATCTGAACCAGAAAATATGTAAATTTCCTGCACAACCTACTCTGAAACATCTAACACATAACCTCTGCAGTATAAACAATAATCTTTGCTCTAACCTTAACCATGATCTGTCGAAGCACTCCAAGACAAATTGTAGGCAGTCACTTATTGTTTTAGACATATAACCTGTACAAAATAAAAAGGATTCTTTGAGTAACACAAATAGGGCAGCACCTATGTGAATTCACTTTTTTTGTAAATCCAAAGTGTTACAGCAACTTCTCCTTACTTAGTGAATCCTAAATTTAAGCTCTTTAGTAATGCATTTATGTTTTATATAATCATTTGCTGAACATTTTCCCTAGGTTAAAAAAAACCCACAAAAAAACATTAAAATTAAGCTAAGGGTGAAGTCATAGCTGGGGGCAGCTCTCATTGTAGTTTACATTATAAAACATAACACTCTTCTTTCATGTATTGCAGTGTTGGGTAATTACATCATACATTTGCCTGTCCTCTTCAATCCAAATGGTAATTTCAATATTTTATATGATTTATAATAAAACATATCAATTTAAATAGGTACATGTACATGTACTGAAGAGTATGAATGTATATTTTAACTGATATACAAATTCTAGAATTACAAAATGCATCATAAAATTGTTACAGCTTCTGTACACATTGGTATCTTTCTATGTTGCATCGGTTATTTTAGAAAAGACAGCAGTGAATGATTCTCTCTACAAATAGCACATAACACTGTGGCAAAGTGCCCCGCCCCTGTGTGCATTTGTGTGTTCTGTGTATGTATGTATGGGTGCGTATGTTAATGTTGGTGTATAGATTGGTACACGGGATATAAACGGGTCTGTGTTTCACGTGTGTTTAAAGTGTATAATTATATTTAGGCACGAGGATGGCACATCACTTCACGTGCAGATAAAATGTGTATAATGTGTGGCACGGGGTTGCACGTAATGAATTCACGTGCTGGGATTCAAGTGAGTAATTAATTAGTAATTGAATCCCAGCACAACAGTATATATAGATGCACGTTTTAGTCACTTGTGGTTGGGTGTTCGGAAGAGGAGAACGGGTGAGAGAGAGAGGAGAGTTAAAGCAGTAAAAACGTGAAATATAAGTGTTTGTTCTCACCGTGTTTGTTTGTCTCCGTGCACCGTTTGTTTAGTGTTAGTCCGTTTTGTCTGTCTCTTTATTTTGGCGCAAGTGCCGTGTCCTGTTTTGTGTACCGTTTAAAACCTTTTTATTTGTTAATAAACGCTGAGTGCAGCCATTGCACTCAGCTTATCATCACCACCGTCTCTGTCTGTGTATTCCTGTCTGGTCTGACGCAACCCACTCTGGCCGTCTTTGTGACAACACCTACCCTCCAGTTCTTTGTTAATTAAATAATTAATTCAGACGGCATCTGAGGCAAAAACAAATCAACCCAGGTGTTTTTTGCAACAAAATGATAGAGCACACAAATACTGTAATAGAATATTAAACAGGTAAGAAATCAAGTATTACAAAAATGTAGATGGTATAAAGTGCTGTATATCCCTTTAAACCTGTTTTCAACAAATTTGATTATACAATTTACCTTTTCCAATCTTAATTATGTACAGACAACTAACCTTTAAAGGGCTTAAACTTGTGTGCCCTAGATTTGCATAAGGACTGGACTGTATTCTGTCCCAGTGATTTTACATCTATTCAACAATGTGGATTTTGTTTGTCACAGCCCAGCTCCTAAGGGATAGATGTACACATTACAAAAACTTTCACCAAACCCTACAGTCATGGTCACCTTATTTAGCAGTCAGAGCTCCAAGGACAGAGGAATAGAGAGTGAGATGTTAATGGAAAGCAGAAAAGGAAAGTGGTTTAGGCTATGCTGGCAGGACAGTGGAAGCAATCTCGTGCTTGGCTAGTGCTACATAGTAGCTAGGGAATGCTTTCTGTCACTATGCCTTCCATCATAAAAGCTGGACTCTCATCTTCTCTGTGGACATTACGGGTCCCACAGCTATTGTCAAAGCAATGAAAGTTACTAAAGCCGATATCCTGACCTAGTTTTACCCATAAGCCTTAATTCAATGTTCAACTGAGACAAGAGGATAAAGACTGATATAAAAAAAGCATGTCCCCTCAAAGGAACATGTTGAACTGCAAAGCACAGTGCTCTTTGGGTAATTTCTGATAATAGCGGTCAGAAAATGTAGTGGTTTAGAGACTGTGGATGACTATGTAATGATCTGAAACTGGACTATGTGTAGATTGTAAGAAGTGAAATAAATGTAACATGAATGGTGATGAGCTGCAACCCTGTGTGTGAAGACAGGGTGTTGATACGGGGAATCAACACTCAGCTGGACAGTCCAATCCTACCCTTGCACCTCCACCCACAGACACCTAGAGCTGTGTTAAAAAGAGAGCTCTTTATCGGCACTGTCTTCGGATAAGTTTACAGGCTTATAAACGAAGCGACAGCCTTTAAAAACTGGAAATCTTAAGGCAAGCAGTAGGCATATAAAGTTAACTGTGCTGTGCTACAGCACTTTCCAATTAACACTAAATATGTTAAAGAGGCCTAGGGCACATTACTGCAGTCTGCCAGCCTGATGCTAATGATAAAAAGTTGTACCAAACAACGAAAGTGCTATATTTAAGAAAGGACCTCCAGATTATAACGGGAACTCAAACCATCTATCACGTTTTCTATTTCTCAAAGGCCTTGAGGAAAATTGCAACGTGTAAACGTGCTTCAGACATCAGCAACTACTGTAGTGAATGAATTCTTAATACGACAACTGCCATTAAAATGACAAGACTCCCCTTTTTCACACGCAAAGTGAATGAGCTCAAGGTAACGCAAGATACTTCAGTACATCAAATGTCACCAGGGCTGCTAGCGCTGAGCTGCAAGCTCATATTAATATTTATTCCTGCAATCCGTGGCAGCTGCTGCTCATTCGTTTCTATATGGCTTTTGGCTAAGAATCCATGGGTGTTTAAGGTGACGATAGGTGCACTGTCCTCCTTGGAGAATTATGAATAGAAAAGGATGAGGCTTGTGGGGTTTTGTGGAAATGATATTTCCTTGTTTCCTAACTTCTGGAACAATTATAGTGGAAAAGTTACACAGATTCATGTTTTTATCACAGGTAAAATGGCATTAGGATTACCTCTGGCTGTCATGCAATGTATCTATGTTGTCCTGCAGTGATTCCAGTGAAGGAATACCCCTAATCTTTAATTTGTTATGAAATGTTTTAAAGCACAGCTAGGGCCATGAATTGTAATTATTATACTGTATTTGTTTCCTTCAAGGTTAGGTGATATTCTAGAAATTGTTGACAGATATAATAGAAGAAACTAGGCAGGAAGTGTTTAATCTCTTGATCCAAATTGTGTTAAGCCTTAGCGGATTACTTATTTTCTCATCCCCCCTTCAGTTACTGCATGTATAATTATACCATGTTAAATGTCCTTTTCATGCATATTAGTCTTGGCAGGGCAACTTCTCATGCTCATAGAGTTCACATAAAGAATGTTCTAAAAATAAAATCGAAAAATCACGATCATTGTTTTTGTTGGGTTGCAATGGAGTTCAAAAGATCACATCCCCAAAATACCTGTTAATACATATAAGTTATTGTATGGCAGTGTGTCATACCATTGTCTAGGGTCTGTATTTCATATCAATTATCCTAGTTTGAATAAAATGGTAAAATAGATGTGCTTGTGTATGCTGAGCAAAGTGATGATACAATAGCAAACCGTCCTGATGTTATTTTTTCAGCACAACTTCATGTGTTTAGTTTTCCTGTGTCTTTTTTTCCAGAAAAAAAGCAAACTACATTACCACATAGCTGTCATCATAAATTACATGGGCCACTGCATCTCCCTGGGAGCCCTTCTGGTTGCCTTCGTTCTTTTCATGCGTCTAAGGTAAGTCTGGATATCTTGCTCTACAATACAAAGACCTGATCTCCTATGGGGCCTACCTCGTATCAAACTCTTGAACTCTAGGTCAGTTGTTCTTAGGTCAGGGAAAGGTCTTCTGGGGTGCCTTAATATAGTGCATTCTCAAATGAAACAGTTTATTTGTAAGACACAAAGGTACAAAACATCCCAACATGTTCAGGGACAATAGTATGGATCTCCCTTAAACCCTTGAGATCCTGTGTCATATAAAGGGGCATCAGTAATATACAATAGGCATATAGTTAAGTAACTATTACAGGAGTGATAGCAATATATACTGTAATAGGGTTTTATTACAGTCGGCACAACTACTTTACTCATGACATGAAACATTAGCTTTAAATAATTCATATAATGGAGTTCCAGTGAATAAGTACCTGCTTTTTTGTTTGTTTGTTTGTTTTTGTTTTGCAAGAGTTTAAATTAATTAAATTAGTTTAAGGCTAATTGAATGTAGGTTAAAATTAGTGATACATGACTTAGCAGGTTTAGTTGTCTTACAGAGTGTACACTGGTACTTTCCCTAATGACATCTTACAAGTAATGTCATATTGATATGCTATTAGGACAACTGTTGCTGGTATGGCATACTCATTGCATACACATGCACAACACCTTACAACAATTGGGACAGCCTGTGGCATGCGCATTCCATACACAGCAGCACTGCTAAAAGAAACTTCAACAAGCGTTTTGAAGAGATGACTTACGTTTACACAAACGTATGTATCCGTTCCATCATTTACTGTGCCACACTGTTCACTTTCCACCTTTTATGGCATGTAAAAAAAAGCATTTAAAACATTTAAAATCTCAAATAGACAATATGCTTGTGCACTGTTTAATTATCACAGAGGTAGTTTAAAATGCTTGTTTTCTTTTCTCAAAGTTAAGGGTGATTTTCTGTTGTCTTCATGTCTTTCTTTTCACCCTGTTTGCTGTTGCTTGTCTTGTTGCTTTTTTTTCATCTGTTGTCACCACAGGGGCTATCTTGCCAGATGCAGCCACTATCTTGACCTTACAACAGCTTCAGATGTAATAGTTCTGAAGGAGTTGAATACTGAATAATATACTTGCCTTACAAAACTAGGTTTAATATTTTGTTGTAATTTGAGATAACAAGCTTCTCAATACACGGTTCCTCTGCTAATTAGCCCCTGAAATTCATATATTTAAAAGATATATATGATACATGTAACGTATCTATGGTTATATACAGTAGATAGTCAAGAACCTGAAAAATCAGTGTTCTATTTATATGAATGAGATTAGGTGATTCTACATTCCAATTGAACAGCTTTACGCTTCTGGTTATTTTTTCCTCATTCGCTATCACAGTCAGCGTCCCACTGAACAGTTTACAAATGTTGGCAAGTATGCTTCTGCATTTACTGAAAATTGCTACAGCACAATCACATTTACAGAAATTATAATAGTGAAATGCGTTCATGTAAAAACTTGCTCTACTACAGTACGTCAATTATTTTTTTTCTTTTTTATCAAGCTGACTTGACAGACTGCTCTTCTTTGTAATATTTTCTGAAAAATGATGACCAAGTTTGTTATCTCCAGGGCTATTTTGCAAACACCAGAGTAGTTGATGGCACTTACTATGTTAGAGAGATACACAAGGCTGGTGATCGAGGTCCAGAACCCGGGTCTGGACCCGGGTAGGAGTACCAGTGTGAAAGGGGCTTAAGATTCTGGTTGGATCGGTTTCTATTGAATCTTCCTTGCTTATACGTGTCCAAAGAAATAAGGACAAATGGAAAAAGTGTGGAATAAATGGAACAAATATAATGGGCACAAACACAGTACACAGAAGGAAAGCCAATAACTCATTAAGTGAATTTGATCAGTGAACATGCAGAGATCCTAAAATAAATCTTAAAATTGTTGACCCTCTGCCACATATTGCACAGCACCTGCTCATAGATAGCCACATTTCAATATTTACCTATATCTTCAAACTTGTACCCTTATGTTGGTTTACATTGTCACTGAATTCACTCCCCCACATGTACCTTTATTCCAAATGCATAGCACCCAGTGCCACCTATTGGCCAAATATTGTAATTCCAGCATGAATAAAAAAAAAAATTCACACCCTTGCATTTACATGTTCAGCTGTTGCACCATGGAACCGTCAATCAACTGGAACTAAGACCTCTTATGTAGAATTGCTTAATATAGATCTTCCCTTGTGTCTTCAACTGAAGACGCTATGGGTCATTAAGTGTGCTTTCCATGCCCCCACCTTTGTGTAAATAGCAACTTGTATGTCCTGCTGTATCCATGCAGACTAGATACAGACGTCAGCCTTAAAGTCAAGGGCAGAGTTTAAGAGATATAGATATAATAATCTCTTGCAAAACAGATGTTGCACTATAGCTGTGAAAACAGGCAGGGGTAATGGAGCATGCTTGTGGAATCAACACGTGAGGAAACCTCTTGTCCCCTCTTGTGCTGCATGTAAAAAAATTAGTTTTGAAACTTTTGTCTCCAACACAACCACTCATTTCACTGGTAAATGAATAATACAGCTCTAGTTGTAGCACAACCAAAGTCTACTTACAATAAAGGTTAGATGTAATGCAGCAAATAATAGTACAAATATTAATTAATTTTAGTAATTGAAAGGACATAACAGTAATTAATGGTAATTCTAAACTTAAAAAGCTTATTATATAGCTTTATAGTACTTTTTACTAGGACATTTTCTTCATTTTTTAAAATGTCTATACTTAAAATAGGCATCACTATAGAGGCTAATAAACTGAAGTGAATTAATAGTAACGTCTAGTAATTTGATAAACCAATTTATAATGCACGTAGCCCTCCTGTGCTGTAATATTATACAAACAGCCAAAGCATGCCCAGTTGGTTTTCTGTTTATTATTTAGTTAAAAGCAAATAACTCAAAGATGTGCAAGCGGAAGTCAAAGATTAATGCAAGCCTGTCACTACCACAGATTATCTGATGATAATCTGAGACCTGATCCTATCTTCGGAATTGATTTTTCCCTCCTGAGATCTTAAGAATTACGACCAAACAAACACACACATGGTATTTATTTGTAAGGTCTTAGGCCCCCTTCCAAGCAGGTTTTATCTCTGGTCTTCCATGACATCACTGCCCAGTGATTTACATAACCTCCTGGCAGATCTCTACAATTCTTTCATTAGGATTGCGTTACAGAAAGGAGCAGCTTTTATCTGTGTATTAGGGTGACAGGTGTTGGGTCTGCAAGCGATAACACAATTACATTCAGAAACAGCTGCACGGATTTGCATTCTTCCACTTTAGATGTGGTGACCCCAACACTTTTGCATTTCTGTTCCCAATAATTTATTTCTTAGATATTTTTACCCTTTTATATTTATCCGGCTGCTTTTTATCTAGCAGCTTCGAGCTTCGATGATTTCTTGCTATACAAAAGAAACTGAAAAATAGACACAGTGCTTCTCTTTTTTTTTATAGGCACACAGTTTTGCACAGCCATAGATCATTTCTGTTATAAGGTACAGTTTTCAAAGAATGGGCAGGCATCAACTGGATTCGGAAGCAAATCAATGAAATAAGCAGAATGAATCATAGGACTCAAAAATACAACTTGTTCACTGAAATAAACCGATTATCAGATAATATGACTACAGCTATGGCCAAAAGTATTGTATCACCTAGAATCTTAGGATCGAGACATAATTTAGATCTTTTATTTAACATCATGTAATCAAAGAAAGTACAAAATTGTATCGCAAAAGTCTACCAGAAGCCATAATAGTAGTACAGTATTTCATGTTACATTTTTCAATTTGTGTCAGTTTTTCGTTAAGTATATGGAAAACTACAATGTGGTATGTATTTCAATATGTTAATGTAACATTATTCAGCAGGTTTCATTCGTCTTTATGAAGCAAAATGTGTTAATTCTATAGGGTGATGCTAAACATTTGGCTATAGCTGTACGATATGTATAGCATTGATAATGTATTGAGTTACTGTTCAACCCATGGCCTTTACCCTGGGGCTCGCTCTTTCTGTATAAAAAGTGTATGTGTGCTCTCCAGTCTGAATCTCTGAATTAGGGACTTGGATAACTATCTATAGATTATGAGGATTCCTGTTAATTTATTTCAGTCATATGGATTTACTGTGCTAATGCGCCATGATTAAAGTCAGCTAATACTCTCTGTAGGAAGACAATGTACTGTATAGGGTAGGGGTGTACAACATGTGGCCCTCTGTGTCCTTTGATCTGGCCTGTAATCATTTTGAAATGTAACTACTCCACGCAGCCAGGTTCTCTCTCTTAATACAAAACACATGATACAATGCCCTCTAGTGTTCAGAAATGTACATCGATTCTAAATACCAAAATGTATGCCTTGTTCGCATTGACGATCTTTGTGTGCGTCATAGTGAGAGTCTTAGAAGCGGTAGCTGAATGAGGTGTTCAGTGCTGGCGATTTTAATTACATTACAAAAAATATTATTATTATTATTATTATTAATAATAATAATAATAATAATAATAATACCATGACTACTACAACTACTACTACTACTTGAAAGGGAAGCCAGGAGGCTGCTTTATAAAGAGGAGTTCTTTATAAAGATGAGACGCAACCCAGACTGATGTGCCTGGTCGTTTACCGCTCTACTGTACAATATCTTTGGCAATTGAAAAAAACTACGACTACTACTACTAATAATAATAATAATAATAATAATAATAATAATAATAATAATAATAATAACTTAAGCAGTAGGAAGTAAAACAAAAGGAAATCAATAGCGAGAAAACACAAATGTTAGCTGGACGAGAACAAAAAAACTGAGCTGATCTGAAAGAATAAATTATTTGTTTCAGACAATATATACTGGGTTAGTGAATTCACAAGTATGTCTCTGTCAAAGCCAGATACTGGTGAGAAGAGAAAGACTGATCATGAACACCGGCAGTTTAACCAGAGTGGACAGAAAAATCATTTTTTTCTAATCAAAGCTGGGTGTCTACACTTGTCTTACCTGCCTAGATTCTATTGCCATCCCTAAAGAATACAATTTACGTCGTTATTAGAAGACAAAACAAACAACAAGACTCGCTGAGAGAACTGAGCGGTTAAAAAAATTGAAAATCTCAGAATGCAGTTATTAGGCCACCAAGGTGTTTTTGAACGTAATGAGAAGGAATCTGGATCTGCTACATAGCAAGTTTCAAAGTCTCTGAGCTCATTGCAGAGATTTAGTAAAAAAAAAAAATGCCTGATTGAGATATGCGATGCTGTTTGCAAAGAAAAAGACACCTTTTAAGAATGTTTCCTCTCCAAAATGAGTATGCAGCAACATATACCAAACATGTCTAAAATGAGCTATGATCAGCTAAAAAGTGAATGTAATTATTTTGTGTACTTCTGTGCTACTCTTGGTGAAAGCACCAATACCAGTGACACAGTCCAACTTTGAATTTTCATTTGTGGAGAACATTTGAACCACTGGTTCTGACATTTTTAATGCATTTAAGATAGCAGTAGAAGAATTATGTTTGCCCTGGGATAAGCTGGTGGGGGTGACCACTGATGGTGCATGAGAGTATGGTAGGGTATGGTAGGTGAGAGTACAGGGTTCATTGGATGTGTAAAGAAGCAGAAGGTAAAAGAGCCGAGCCACTGAAGCAGTGCCATTGCAGAATACACCAGGAGGCCTGATGTACTAAATATTTGAAATTCAAAGAGGTCATGGACTTTGTTATGTCGACAATTAATTGCACGTTCTTCAAATATAAGTGTACACAGAGCAAAATAAAAGGTTTAAACAAAACAAAGTCTTGAACACATAAAACAAACTTCAGTCAGGCTGGGCAGTTGCCTTCACTGATCCTAAAACACAATCGTGCTGGTCCTTCCAGGACACGTAGCACTTGTTTGTTTTCCTCTTTTTTTATTTTCATTTTGTTTTCTTTCAACTCTTGCTTGCTCACGTTCCTCCTCCTTGAACATCGACAATACATTTACTTAAAAGCAGGGCTTTTCCCTGCCCCCTCTAATTAGGTGCAGGGCTCTCCTCTGCCCTGCTAGATACCTCCCCCCCTCCCCTTGTGCACAGCACACATGGCCCCAATGGTCACCTCCCCCCCTTAAAGTCCCCAAAGTCTCGGTCCCAAAAAGATCGTCATAGTAACAGAAGCAACAATTGGACCATGGTGGCCATGGTGTGTGGCCCTCCTCCAATGACAACATGACAGCGGCCATGCTGACAGCGAACAGGCTGGCTCCTCCGGCAGGAGCAATCCTGGCAGGGGGAATGCTGACAGTGGCAAAGCTGGCAGTAGAAATGCTGACAGCAACCATGCTGGTTCCTCCAGCAAAGGCAATCCTGGCAGTGGAAATGCTGCTAGTGGCAATGCTGGCTCCTCCAGCCAAGGCAATCCTGGCAATGGAAATTCTGCCTGTGGCAATGCTGGCTCTTCCAGCAAAGGCAGTGCTGTCAGTGGAAATGCTGATAGCTGCAAGGCTGGCTCCTCCAGCCAAGGCAATCCTGGCAGAGGAAATGCTGCCCATGGCAACGCTGTCAGCAGCAAGGCTGGATCCTTCAGAAAAGGCAGATCTTGCACCAGTGCGGTGCACTCTGGAAGTGGTGGTGGCAGCGGTAATGCTGCCCTCAGTGTGGGGCACTCCGGCAGTAGCAGCGGTGCGATGTACTCTGGCAGTGATGGTTGCGCTGGCAGCGATAATGCTGTCCGAACTGGCCCTAGGTGGTGCAGGCTTGGCAGCCCTATGCAGTGCAGGCGTTGCAGTACTATGTGTTGCCGGACAGGCTTTCCCTCGGTTACTGGAGACTGGTGTGGCTCACCCTAACTCACTGAGGACTTGGGCTTCCTATTCTTGGGATCTAGACATACAGGCTTTCGCTTCTTGGGCTGTGAACGCTCGACTTACCCCCTCTTTGGCGCTGGACGCTCAGCCTCTCCCCTTCTGGACGCTTGAGGGCTCCTCCCTTCTGGGCGCTGGATGCTCGGCCTCTCCCCTTCTGGGTGCAGGACGCTCGGTCTCTCCCCTTCTGGGCACTGTATGCTTGGCCTCCCCCCTTCTGGGTTCTGGACGCTCTGCCTCCCCCCTTCTGGGCGCTGGACACTCAGGCTCCCCCCTTCTGGGCACTGAACGCTTGGGGGCTCCCCCCTTCTGGGTGTTGGGTGCTCGGGCTCCCCCCTTCTGGACACTTGGGGGCTCCCACCTTCTGGGCGCTGGATGCGTGGACTCCCCCCTTCTGGGTGATGGACGCTCGGGCTCCCCCCTCTTGGGCGATGGACACTCCGGGCGTGGCAATAGCGCTGGCATCGGCACTGCTGCATTCAGTACTGGACACTCCAGCAGTGGCAGTGGCTTTGGGCACTCCTCTTCTGGGAGGGGGCAGTTGAGTGGGAAATGCCCCCATTGCCTGCAGATGGGGCACCAACAGGTAACCTCTACCGCGCTGAGGAACGCGTCCCAGCTGCTCTCCCTTTTTGCTGCTGCAGCTGGTACTGGCTGCTTCTGTGGACGGCCACTCCACCCCTTCTTTCTTCTCAGGGCCGACATTCATTCCTCTTCCCTGTGTTGGGGATGGTAGTCGGGCGACACGTGCCCGATCTCGCCAACAGCAAAGCACCACTCCTCTCCTTTTAGACAGGTTATGCAGCTTGTCCAGCCTTTGTTCCATTCTCTTTTCTCGCTGCCTTTCTTTCTTTCCCATTTTTCAAAAAAAAAAAAAAAATCATTTTTCTTTAAAAAAAAAAAAAAAAAAAAAAAAAAATCTGTTTTGGCCTGGGTTCATGGAAGTGCTGCAATCCCACGCTGGACACCATATGTCACAGGAAGGAAGCTGACACAGCTATAAGCTATGGTGCACGTATTTATTGAAACAAAAATAAACAAACAAAAACAGTGCTGACAGAACAAAATAAAAGGTTTAAACAAAATGAAGTCTCGAACACATAAAACAAACAATACTTAGATCAGGCTGGGCAGTCGCCTTCACTGATCCTAAAACACTATCATGCTGGTCCTTCCAACATGCGTAGCACTTGTTTGTTTTCCTCTCTTTTTACTTTCGTTTTGTTCTCTTTCACTTGCTCACTTGCTCACGTTCCTCCTCCTTGAACACCTACAATACATTTACTTACAAGCAGGGCTTTGCCCTGCTCCCTCTAATTACATGCAGGGCTCTCCTCTGCCCTGCTGCAAACTGATATCACAGGTGAAGTTACAAGGCAGTTAGCATCTTATTTCTGATTTGTTTGAGGCTGTTTGTGCTTTTGAAATTAAGTTAAAGCTGTTCACAAACCACTCTGAGAAAGGGCAGCTGACACACTCTGAAGCATGTTAAGAAACCTTTTCCACAGGACACAACATACAAATGGAATCGACATGCAAGTGTACTGAAAGAACTACAAGTAGTGTTTGGCAGCAGATTTGAACAGTTCAAGAGTGAGCGAGCCTCTGAACTCTTTTCAGACCCTTTCTCCGTTGATGCTGAAAGTGTCCCTGATGAACTCGAACTGTGCTGAAGAACAAGCATAGGGAAGTGCCACTGTTGGAATTCTACCGATCTCTAGTTCATGATCAGTTTCCCAGCCTCTGCAGAGAAGCTTTAAAGTCTGTCTTCTTGTTTGGCAGTACCTACATCTGTGAGCAGGTGTTCTCCCTTATGATGCTGAACAAGTTAAACCTGAGAACAAGACTGATGGATGATATCCTGCATACCACCACTTCACTGGAGCTGAACATCCAAAAATTGGTGTCCCAGAAATGCTGCAACATCTCCCACTGAAATGTTTACCTAACACCGTACCACCTATCAGAGGATGATTACTAAAAAGCTTAATATTATTATTGTGTTTAGCTACCAGGGTTTAAAATGCATATGGTATACAATACCTGGGAATAATTTTCAATTTCTTGGTAATACTCTTTACCTGTAGTATTTTGGACCTTGGCCAATTGGCTTTCTCTATATTTGACCCCTCACAAAATATACTAACAAAATATACTCACCTCTTATAGGTGACAGTCTGTCCTGACTTCTATTGAAGTTGTAATTCAGTGTCAGAACCTGAAATTCCTCATGCTGTATTGAAAATAAAGTAAAAATTGATATATTTATAGTTGAGGCCGATTTGCATGAGAATATTGATAGAGAATATTAACTTGCATGAGATTGTGCTGCAGTGTAGGTTTCAATCTCCAAAACCTGAATAGCAGTATAAGGGAAGTAAATCTTAGTGTGTAAATCTGTTCACTGTGGCACAGAGGATTTTACACACTTAAGGCAAGTGCAACATTTCTACACTTCGTGCTTTTGTCTTCATATCAATTTCCAGACCACTGATGGTAGAATTGTTTCACAATAAAGATATGGGGCATATGAACACAATAGTATTGTGTTAATGTGTTTGTGTTAATGGTATTATTTAAAGCAATGTTGATAAATATCTTCCAAATCCACCCACTTCCTGGATTTCCAAGCTCTGAATGAACTGTAATGTGTTAAATGTCTACTAGGTGGAGATGGTGTATATTATTATTATTTATTTCTTAGCAGACTCCCTTATCCAGGGCGACTTACAATTGTTACAAGATATCACATTATTTTTACATACATTATTTTTACATACGTATATACTCATCCTTCGTATGAGACGTAAAACCGAGGTCTTATTGTAAGTGGCTCTGCAGCAGTAGTTGTAATGCATAGTTCACCCCTTAATCGCTTTGGATAAAAGCGTCTGCTAAATGACTAATTAATAATAACAATAATATACAGGTGTGGCAGTGTGCCTTCATTCATTACTTAGGTTATTGAGTATAATGGTTGACCCCTATCTGATGTCACAATCCTCTGCAGTTAGTAGTGGTCTTGACCATTAAGTTAATAGCCTTGAATAAATAAATACGACTACGACTATGACTACTACTACTACTACTACTACTACTAATAATAATAATAATAATAATAATAATAATTAATTTGTAATAAAAGCTATTAAATAGCTGACAAACCCAACAGCAGCAGCAACACATGGTCCCACTATGATGAGACAAACTGCAGCCAACTCACAGTTGTCCTGTGCAATGACTGACACATAGAAAGACACAATCACATCAGTAGGCAGTTAAAGGCAAGCACTTCCCCAGCCCCTCAGCAGGTACAATACTCTTCCTGGTATAAATGATCAAGATCTAGAACTGTCTGTTCCCTGAGCTCTCTCCTCATTGTGTATGTTCACCACCCTGAAATGAGGCAGGGGCAGTAGCCTTCCTGTGACTCATGTTTGAGAGAGATTACTTTCGGTGTTTTACTTTGTCGTTATAAATGGGCATGTCTACCATGCACTTGTTTTACTGTTCTATTCTTGAACATGTTGATGTTGATAGACCATGGGGAAATATCAGTGTGCTTGTCACTATTTATTCTTTAGAACTGCAACCATACCCTATCCCAAGTCCATGCCATTCACAGAAATGAGCAGCAATGTCAATAGCATGCATCCAATCACACATGATTTATTGTGTCTGATGTTTTTGTACTGTATGATGCTGCCTGGCCAGGGCACTGTTGTACATCAAGTTGTCATTTTCAATGGGTTTTGTCCTAGTAAAATAAATGTATGTAAACTAAGCTAATCCTTGTTGGGATATGTTCTACTAATTCCAGTTCCTTACTAGCTGGACACTTAAAGTCATGAAGACATTTTATTAAAGTAGACTCTTGTTGAGGTTAATTTGTAAACAAAAATGTACCAGATATTATAATGAGGAAGAGAGAGCACATTTTTTTTCTAGGCCAAATGTTGACCTTGATTTAGCTTCCATATATGCTTCAAGTTCTCCTCTGCTTGTGGATCGGGTTTTCGTGCCTTATTGCTGGTGTCGGTAGCTGCATGCCAACCTTTGCCAAGCCATGTTTTAACGTAATCTTCAGGTTTGAACAATACCAGTGGCTGGTCAACTAATCTGATGAACAGGAGCGATGACACTGTTGTTGTTAAGAGCGCTGCTTTTTTGGCATTGTTTATGTAGGTTGTAATAAAAAAAAAAAAAATCTTACTCATAGACATCGCATTCTGTTTTTTTATTGTACATGTTATGTATGTAAAGTCTTTTTAGCAACATTTTTTTATACAGTATATTTTCAAACTTTATAGCTAAATATGGGATCTGGGGTGATCCAGCACAAAATAACCCCTGATCCATATAAATTGTGACCGGATCCTGATCATACTCTCTACAATACTAGAAATGCATGTAAATGTATTTCACGCTTACCCAGGGCCGGATTAACCTATACGCAAATTACGCTATAGCGTAGGGCCCCGATCAGAACTGGGGCTCACGCAAGGTTGACGTTTTTGGGACATTTTACAAAAACTACATGTGAGCAGCTAGGCCCACATACACAGAAAGAGAGGCACACAGAAACTTGCTTCCGGTTCATTTTTTTAAAATTTTATGACGGCTTGGCATTCCTTCTCGAATACAGCATACTAGGTCAGAGTCTCTCACGCAAACAGCAGCTTCCTGCTTATGTACAATACCAAATGCCCCACGCCCACTAAGATCCGTCCTTAGTCCTATGTCAGAGGCGTCAGTCTGCCGGATAAAATGTATGAATCATGCTCAATTTACATATTAATTTATTACAGTTTTAGACCCAATTTAAAAACCTGTCCTGTCTCAAACGTGCACATTATGCCTCTTTACATTTTAGAAAATTCCCTTTTTAATTAGGGGGTTTGGTAAACATGTATAATGCGGGAGGCTGCCCTTCTGCAGCCGGCAAGAAGGGTTTATGTCCATAGTGTTTGTTTCTCTCTCTTTTATATACTGCACGGAAATCATGAAATTAGCCCAATACCACAATTTCTTCATTAGTAACAACAATCGTGGGACAATTGCAAGAAAGGGATGCAGACTTGCAGACTTGTAAACATGCAATGGGGTTGTTAAAACCATCAAAGTGTAAAGTGTAGGTCTGGGGTCCGTATTAACAATGTCAAGTTAAACATTACCTGGTAAATCCCACTTTTAGAAAAAGATTAACAGACAGCTTTCTATTTAAAAATGTATCCAGACCACCGTGTTCGGGGGAGTTACAGCTCAGATAATGAGGTAATTCATGAACAGTATCAGTATTTAAGAGATCATCAGGAGTCAATCTGGCCATGTCAAGTAACAGCTGCCCACATTTTAAGTGCCAATGGCCCAAAGCCAGGATACTAGATTGAACACTGCAACACATTGCCAGTCCACATGGAACAGTGAATCAGGTCTTTGGTACTCTAGTTACAGGTAAGTATTATTGCTGAGCTGAGTTTTAGAGTGTTTGATACATTTATCACCATTAGGACAGCATTTCTCAATGGAGGGATCATCATTATTTAAATGTACAGTATAGATACATTGTGCAGAATCTCCAGAATGCTATTGCTGAGAGCCTGCTAACGTTAGGTTATAATCATAACCCTGGTTTCCTGAAATAGAAATGTAACCATTAATGTGGGGATTTACCTCTTAAAGATTCGGAAACCTGTATAAGATATACCCTTGTCAAAAAGGTCCTGCAAAAATTGCAGTAGAACTGCCATGGGACAGATCATGGGATCGAACCCATGAGGCAGGCACCACTTCTGAAAAACACCCCACTTGTACCCATACTGGGAACACATGGATGGTGCTCTGGCATTCTGCAGGTTTTCAATGAAAGCCCCAGCTGGCTCAAATTCAGCCGTTCAGGGGCCAGATCCAGAGCTGCAGGCTCTATGGGTTGGGGTGCCATAAGGTCCCTGTGCCTGACTGAGCAGGTCGCGACACTTGGGCAGTCTCCATGGCTGGCCACTCAAGAGCTGCATCAGGGTTGAAAACCAGAGTCTCCTGGGCCAATAAGGGGCTACTAGGAGCACCTTGGTCCTGTCCTGCCTGATTTTCTCCAGACACAGCAGGAGCAGGGCGAGTGGTAGTAAGGCATATAACAGTTGCCTCGGCCACTGGTATGCCAAGGCATCTATCGCCACCGGGTCCCAGGCTCCTATTATGGAGGCAAAGCGATCTATTTCTGCTCTCCCAAATGAGGCTCACCACCTCGGTGAAGACTCCACTCTGAGGCGCTGGGGACTCTCCTTGAGAGGAAGTCCACCGCCCAGTTTGTCACAACGGGCAGTACTGGCCGTAGTGAGAGGAGGTTCTTGTGTGCCTAGAGCAAAAGCTTGCGGGCCACCCGATGGAGATTCGGCGACCTGACGCCACCCTGCTGGCTGATCTAAGCCACCACTGTTGTGTTGTCTGTACAGACACGCACATGTCTCCCTCGAACCTCCTGCAAAAAACTCTGCAAGGCCAGGTAAACTGCCTGCAGCACTAAAACATTGATGTGGAGACTCTGCCATGGGGGGTTCCAGACACCTTGCGCACCCCAGCCATTCCATACAGCGCCCCAACATAGGTTGGACACATCCGTGGTGACGACCTCCCTTCTGGTGACACTGCCCAGCGCTACGCTGAGGCATAGATGGGCCAGCTGTTTCCACCAAGAGAGTGCCTTTAGACAGTGATGAGACACTGACAATAGGCAGTCATGGTTCAACATGGGCTGAAAAACCCTGCTGTTGAACCAGGCCTGCAGTGGGCACAAGCACACTATAAATGCTAAATATATAGCAGATTAAAGTAACAAGTACTTATCTGAACAAGGCTCTCCATCTTGAAAGGAAAAATGGCGCTGAGATCTGTGAGCACAATACCTTTGTGCCCTCGGGCGTGGGCCACAACTGTGTCACAGGCTGTGCAAGCAGCTTTTGTATATCTTATTCAGGTTTCTGGGTCTTTAGGAGATTAATACCCATATGTTGAAGAATTGCTCACTTTTAGAATTATGAATACTGATACAAAGTGAGAAACTTTCATTGTAGCCTTATAATAAGCTTTATAGAGTAGCTTAATGTGAGATAATACAGGCCTTGAAGGAATGGTGTAGTACCAAATGTAAAATAAAAATACATGTTTGCCAAGACATAGGTTTCTTTCAAATGAATACATTTGTAGACCTGTATAGTGAATTGATGTGCATGGATAATGTAAGGAATTGTTTTGTTAGCTACACTACACTTCACTTAGAAGGGGTTGGAATCTGCATTCATTAATCAATACCCCACCACCACCATTTTAAATAATACTATAATAGTGCATTAGGGTCTAGTGGCATACATTGTTTTGTTTTTTTTCAAGAGGAGCACAGTCACGTTTCAGCAGTCTTTGTCATAATTCCAGATACAGGTGTACAATGTGTTCACCTCCCTCAATCAGGATATGCAGGAAAACAATCTCCTGCATCAATATTTATGGATATTATCTTAAGGAATGAATCGTTGAAGGCTGTTTGTACTTCCGACTGTGACCCATTTTTTGGTCTCAGTCAGTGGTCTCTGACGGTCGGAATGATATCACCTGCACTGCCGCGAGCTGCGTCTTTTTTGAAAAGTTGTACAGCCTTTTCTTGTGTGTCTGTGACCGCAAAACACACAGGGTCGGATAATATTAAAAAAATCCAACATTTGTCGCATGGTCGCAAGCCAGTGGAGTGTGGTAGAGCAAGTTTTTGAGGAACCCAATAAAAATGAACAACAGAACAGGATTTTAAACTTGCCTCTAAACTGAATGAAATTAAAGCGTGATATACAATTAATATTGGTGCTTACATAGGCTACCATGCGCAGCAACCACTTATAATAATAATTAAAACAATGTATTTTTATATATTTGAATCTCTTATAAGTTAACGTCACTATTTATTTTCTTTCCCCATCAAATCAGCAACATTGCTCAGCTGTTCAATACGTCTGATTGGAGGCAGTATGGAAAACAGCTGATCAGTTTTACTTGTTTGTTGCCAATTTACACATTCATTTAATTCATGAGACAGGCAATTTTAAAATCCTGTCTCAGTGTTGCGGGATTGTGGAGCCTGCTGGCAACCCTAGTCACAAGTCGACACCGGCAGTAACGCAGACTGGCTGAAAGTATGACCGACAGCTACGACCACTTTGCTGCATCAAAAAGTCTGCAAACTCGGGGGTGCTTCAGTCCTTCTGGCACACCCGTAGAAGTGTCTGCAGCTGAGGTACGGCTTTTGTCTGCGAGAAAAGTATAAACCAACCTTGACTCATTAATCTTTTCACGGGGAGACAAGATTATGGCAAGGGACTGTCACTCCAGTCACCATGTCAGCATCCATCCAGATTAAAGTCATATTAAACATGTTCTCTGACAGGCTTCTAAAGAGCTTTTAACAACATGATCAAATGTTCCAGGCACTTTTACAGTGCAAGTCTAGGAGAAAATAATCCACGCATCCGTCTGAAACCTTCTGCTCAACTATCACGACAACCTGGTGTAGAGTAATATTTACTGTAATATGATCTTGTAGCACAAAGTACATTTTAAAAAAGACAGCCCTACCAAAACTAAATCATGTTTTTAGTGGCTTATATGGAAATAAGTTATAAATTATATGATATAGGACCATAACCAAGACCAGAGCCAGTTAACTGGCCAGCTGTGTTGAGTGCAGTTATTATATATAGTCTTCTGTACAGGTTTGCAGTGTTTAGTTAAGTGTGACATGATTTATCAATTTATGTTTTTCTTATTCGAGTCATTTGATTGACAAGTAAGAGTTACATTTAGTTAAAAAATGGAATAATCTACTACACAGATCCTTCTTATATTTAATCTCTTACCCATTTAATATTCTATTATGTTTATGTTTGTATATATATGCTTTAAGAGCGTTTTGTATTGCTGGTTGTAGGTGAATATGAAATCAGTTGGCTTGGGTAACTTTTTAATTGAAAGTGTTTTCAAGTATTACTGATTGCCAATACACACAATATAGTACATTTCTGAATACTTCTTTTGTTACTGAATTTGACATATTAGTTAAAATATCTTGGTCTAAATGATGGTGCCTTGGGGTTAACAATTCTCCCACCTGCTATGCAGTCAAGGTGGTTAGTTGACAATTACTACTGTAAATATGTAATATAGTGATCTTCTGAATATTTAATAAGTACTGTAATGATGTAATATAGTAATCTTCGGAATATTTAATAATTTGAGTTTATAACAGTGTTTAACCATGTTCTCAATTGAATTAAACAGAAGTGTGGTTTGTGATATTTTCCATTAATACAAATCATTAAATACCTTGTATAATCCATTTGGATTTATCAGGTGTTCCTGGTAGCTCTACACTCTATGTACTGTTATAGCTGGTGTTTCATGATATATTATTTCCATCTCATTTAACTTCTCTCTATATACATTCTGTATTTAAATGTCTTAACCCTCTCAAGTCTCTTTTTCTACACCTGAAATGTACATGCATGTGGCAGAATGAGGGTACTGGCCTGTGTATATGTGTGTTTTGTAGTGGTGGTGGGTAATTAAAGGGTTAATTCACCAGCACTTTAAAAACATGTGAGAATGTGGTGGAGGGTTTAATTGATTAAGTGGGTGTAAATTGCTGCACAGGTGTGTGTATATAAGGGAGCACTGAGAGCACAGGTTTAGTTGGTGTTAGGATTCTGGTGAGGGTAGATCTCTGATCCTGTGTGTGCGAGATCTGTTTTTGTTTAAACTGTTTATTTTGTTTGTTTTATTTAATAAATACGTGCCGTAGCGCTTTTCCCTGCACATCCTGACTCTGAGTCTCCTTACCCCGGTCAGCCTGTCACAATGCAGTACTAATAAAAGTAGCACACCATGTTCAAAATATCAACAACAGTCCGTTGGTTTTACTACTTTCCAAACTGCTAGAAGTTCTAATGACTGCAAGCACTGTTCCATTTATCTGGGGCATGGAAAGAAAAACCTCTCCTGCCAATTGCCCTGTGTACCTTAGGAATTATAAACTTTATGAGATGATTAAGTCTGACACAAACATGAACATGGTGTTTCAGTAACATTTACATATATGCATTTGAGTACAAAACACATTGTAGATATTAGTTGAAAAATAACCAGTGATCACACATTTAGGTTTTCTGTATATAATGGGCAGTTCTTTAGTTACTTGCACTGTATATAAAACTACTCTCTTCATATATAATTTTTTCCAAATTGAATGCGTAAAGCTTTCAGGGTTAATATAGGGATAGGCTGTAGTTTAGACTAATTACAAGTTTAAATGCAGAAGTAATGAGTGCTTATTAAAGCCACAGCTCCCTTGCTTCTTTACCTCAAAGTATCTCGAAGTCCTAGCTATCAATACTGGCTACACATTGCTCATTTAGTTGGCTAAGGATAGGAAACATTCATAAACATGATCAGTGATAAATAAGCTGATTCAGAGAAAGGCTAATGCTGTTCTTAGAGTATATTGTATTTCAGTTTCATTCATTGGTTCCTGAAGGTTTAACCATTATTTGTGTAATCTATATGTCTGAAATGCCATTGCCGACGTGTGCTTTGGCACAAGGTTATTCACTGTGGAGATTTCAATTGAAGTGGCGGCAAGCTGCAAAGGTCAAGCGTCCTCCACGGAGGCTGCATTAAACATTAAACTCATTGTTGTCTCTTACTAACAGGAGTATCAGATGCCTGAGGAATATCATTCACTGGAACCTGATCACAGCTTTCATTCTACGCAATGCCACCTGGTTTGTTGTGCAGCTCACCATGAATCCAGAGGTTCATGAGAGCAATGTGGTGAGTATAGCACAAGGGTAATTAGCAAGTCATTTTTAGCATAATGGGTTGCATAGGCAAAATCATATATTAAGCTCATTAGGATGTTCAAGAGGCCACCTCCCCATTGGTGATCTGCACCACACAACAAAACCGTTTGAATTCGTTCATCTTTGCACAAAGACATTTCACAGCTGAAACGAATGGAGAGACTACCACAATTGACATTTATGCATATCATACCTCACTTATGAGGCAGTGGGATATTTTCACATGGTTCCTAATTTAGCTACAAGAATACACAATTATTTGTAGTTCATTAGAAACCAGACACTGCTGACTGTCCAGTTTGTTTACATCCCATAAAAGGTAGTGTCAGCTGTTCCCTCCCTCTCTGAAGCCTTTTGTCATTATGTTGTTTAAGTAGTCTTTGTCATGCCATCTGTAATCTATGTGTAGTTTAGGGAAACCAAAAAAAATCATCAAAGTTTGGACCTGTACAGGACACTACACCTTTAAGTCCCCCAACACCCCTCTTGGATAGGTAATGTCAAATGAAAAGTCACACATTAGATTTCCAAGAAATTATTATAATGTTATACTTTAGGATTATCAATAAATCGTTTTGATTGGTATTATTTGTATAAGATATTGCCTTGGCTTTACGCTGATGGCACAAATGTTTTACCATTTGTCTTGCATTCCACGCAGATCTATTAGTTATAAGTGAGTAGGCCATTCACTTGCAAATTAACTGTCTCAGAATCCTGCAGTGATTCAGCTTATGAATCAGCAATATCCCCCAAGTGAGCAGGTTTCTCAGCGATTGTGCAATTCAAGCAATTAAATACCTATTGCCGCCATTTAGTTAACAATGTGATGAATTTAACCTAATTATTCAAACAGAGCAGTTGATATATGCCATCAGTGTTGAGTTGACTTGTTGCTGTCACAACCAGACAGTAGGGGGAGACAATTAAAAAAAGGCTAAAAAAATAAATGACCGGCTATTTTGTCAAAAGTGTAGAGTACAAATCAAGGAAGGTTATGATGAGGTTATATGCACTAGCGAGACTGTACATAGAACACTGTCTTCAGACACAGTCCCCACATTAATTTCAAGGGCTAAAAGGTAACAGTTGTGAAGATAGAGGGAATTGTGACTATTTAGCCTAAAACAAAAGAGTTACCAAATAGTTTTATAGGTCGCAGTGGCATAAAAGTCGCTCCCCGCTTTTTAAGACTTCAATTTTAGGAAAAAAAACTTTTTTGTGTTTAAAATACTACAATTTACACCGATAAATCAAGAAAGATATGCAGGTTTAATTTATAAATAACCCTTGTTTGCAACATGTTATTCCATTAATAATTTTACAGTGTTGTTTTTTGTTTTTAGTTAAACTTCTAGAAACTATTAGTTTTTCAAAATTTAAAAAGTAATTATTAACAGAGCGTAAATTCAAGTTATACACCGCACATCACATCTGTATTAAACTACAGGTATTTTATTGTAGCTTATGAAGTACCCAAACAAGTTCAAGATCATATCTTCTTTGCTTTACTGAACATTTCTTTCCAAAACCTACTTAGACAATAGTTCCCGCTGCATTGGCTTTTACAAATTTGTTGTATTAATTAAAATTTAAAAGAAAAGTATTAAACACTGCTGCTTCATCAATTAAAAAGCTAATAAATAAGTCAGGCAACACACGGATATAAGTCAGGCAACACATCTAAAATGTTATGCTATCACTGTGGTGGTGAATATCCTCATGCTAATGGGTGCCCAGCAAAAGGATTTGTGGGAAAGCAAACCATTTTGCCAAGATTTGCAGATCCAAAAACACACAACCAAGAAAACCTACTAAGCCAACAAATCAACGCTCATTCCAGCACCAAGTAAATCAAGTACAGTTTGGTGAATCTGAAGAGGAAGACATGTATATCTTCACAGTTTCTGAAAGCAAATTCGGACATGTCAGCAATAGCCAACCTAAACTAACCATACTGGTGCAAGGCGACCCACTAAAAGTCTTAATCGACACAGGAGCATCAGTGAATGTGATGTCTAAAGCCACTTGAGTGGTCCAAAATGTATGCCTATGGCTAACCACAGCCCTTGAACGTGTGTGGCAAATTTCAGTTATTCTTAGAGTCTAAGGAACGATATATCACCAGCACCTTTCATGTTGTACCACAGGGAGGTGAAACACTGCTAATCTACAGCACAGCAACTGCTTTAAACCTTATTCAGATGGTGTATAACATCAACAACAGCTCTTCAAATAAAATAATCGAAGCTTACCCCACAGTCTTCCAAGGCATTGGAAAACTAAAAAAATCATCAAGTAAAGCTGCATATTGATGGCACTATACAGCCCTCAGCACAGCCACATAGACGTATTCAATTCCATGTGCAGAAACTGGATGAAGAGGAACTGGCAAAATCAGAGCAGCCTGGCAAAATCAGATTGTGTGTAGACATGTGCCTGCCCAATAAAGCAATCAAGCGAGAGAGACACATCACACCAACTGTAGATGATATAATTGCAGATCTAAACAGAGCAAAAGTTTTCTCAAAACTGGATATCACCAGCTAGAGCTCCACCCTGAGTTCCATCACATAACAACATTCTCCACACATGTTGGCTACAGAGATACAAGCGTCTAAACTTCAGAGTTTCATCAGCCGCTGAAATCTTCCAGAATGTCATCAGAGAAACAATATCGGCACTAGTCAAGAAGAGCTTGACAACAGTTTGACATTGGTACTTCAGAGACTGAGAGAGAACAACCTAACTCTGAATGCCAGCAAATGTGAGTACAACTGCAAGACACTTGAATTCTTTGGCTATGTATTCTCAGAAAAAGGAGCGTCAGCTGATCCCAAAAAAGTAGTAGACATAAAACATGCCACTGAACCAAAAAACACAACACAAGTAAGAAGTCTATTAGGTCTAGTTAACTACTGGGGACGATTTATATCTGACCTAGCCACAATTGCACAACCACTCAGAGAACTGACAAAAAAGAATCAACCTTGGCAATCGACACAAGAACACCAAACAGCTCTTAACACTTTGAAGAAGAACTTGACAAGTGACACCGTAATGGCCTACTTTGACCCTAAGAAAACAACTGAGCTAGTTGTGGATGCCAGCCCTGTCGGTCTGGGAGCAGTTTTATGTCAAAGAGATGCTCAAGGACAAATTCACACAATCGTCTATGCCAACAAGACACTGTCACCAGTCGAACAGCGATACTCTCAGAAGGAAGGAGAGGCCCTTGCCATTGTTTGGGGGTGTGTCCACTTCCATCTCTATCTCTATGGCCAAACTTCATCATTGTTACAGACCATTGGAGCCACTCTTCAACAACCCCACTTTAAAGCCACCAGCCTGTATTGAACGCTGGTTGCTGAAACCACAAGTGTATGACTCCAATGTTATTTATCGCCCAGGTGCAGAAAACCCAGCTGACTACCTCTCATGGAACCCCACAAATCTGTCCACATTACAAAACTGTACAGGAACTGAACTTGTGCACGTTCACTTTATCCTTCCTCATGCACTTCCAAAGGCGATGACACTGCCGAGATACAAACTGAAACAAACTGTGACACCTGTCTACAGCTTGTCATTGAAACAGTGCAAAATGGATGCTGGACTGAGTTGATAAAAGAAGCACAAAAGCTGCCTCCAGAAGAAAAAGCATGCTTGTTCTCATATACCCTCATAAAATCTGAACGAACTGTTCTTAACAAGATGAACACCCTGCTACGCGGCATCAGACTAGTGATTCCACAGAAGCTTTGGAACTGCACCATTGCCCTGGCACATGAAGGTCATAGTTAAAACCAAACAGCTTCTTCGGGGAAAAGTCTGGTTCCCAGGAATTGACACGTAGAAGCCTACCTCAAAAACTGCCTACCATGCCAAGTGACAACAACAACCAATCAGGTTGCCCCACTTAAAAGGACTGAACTTCCTTCAAGCCCATGGACTTCTGTGATCTTCCCAGTGGTGGTCACCTGTTAGTAGTCATGGATGATTACTCCAGATTCCCATAGGTTGAGTCAGTGACTACAACATCAGCTAAAGCAGTCACACCAAAGCTTGACAAAATCTTCTCAGCATTTGGCATTCCCATGGTTGTTAAAAGTGATAATGGCCCGCCCTTCAACAGCGCTGAATTTGCTTCATTCGCGGAATATCTTGGGTTTAAGCAGAGGAAGGTAACGCCTCATTGGCCATAAGCCAACGGCGAAGTAGAGAGGTTTATGAAAACCATAAAGAAAATGCTTCGCACTGCCGTCATTTAAAGAAAAACACCAAACCAAGAACTGTACGAGTTCCTCAGAAACTACAGAGCAACTCCACATAGGTCTACTGGAGTCTCACCAGTGACTGCATTGTTCAAAAGCCCTCCTCATAAAAATTCCATTTTGCTCCAAGGAAAAGACAAATCCTGCAATGTCCCTGAAAGACAGAAATGCCAAAGAGAAAATGAAGGAGCAAGCAGATAAATGAAGGAGAGCTACACACGCCTTTCTCTCACCAGGAGACTGTGTACTGCTAAAGAACCTGAAGCCACTGAACAAACTGTCACCACCCTATCTCCCTCAGCCATATCGGGTAACTGTCATCAACGGCACAGTGATTACTGCTAAAAGAGGTGCCCATGTAGGAACCAGAAACGTGTCTCACTTCAAGCCGTTTCATCGAACAACCCACACATCCTTTGCTCATCCCGGAGAGGAGGAGGAGGAGGATGATGATGATGATGATGATGATGATGATGATGATGATGTTCTCGTCCCCTCTGCGGAACCAATCGAACAAGAGAACACCCAGAATGCAGACGGGAACCGTGCAACTCACTATCCGAAAAGGACACTTGAAAGACTTTGTACATCATTAAGATTGATGGGCAATACAGTCTGATAGGAAATGGTCTGAAAGAACTAAAGTAAAAAAAACAAAAGTTAAGGAGGGATGTAATGTTCATATGCCATTACTGTCCCTTTAAGACATAATGTAATGCATTATGCAGCCGGTCCGTTATATTATTAATATAGGTTTAGAGTTAAGGAGCATCACAGTCATAAAAGTCATTAATCACCTCCCTCCTTTCACCTGCTTTAGGGAATTTAATGTATTCTGTGACATGGTGCACACAAAGCACCAGACACTTTAGCTATGCATGTTGATATGGTAGCTTTACTTATGCCATGACAATCCCCCACCATCTCCTGAAAACTGGCATAAAACCGTAATGTTGTTAGCACTTGCAGTGACATACTTCATCTGGTTTCATACCTTAAATTTTGTTCCAGCAAATTGCATAGATTTGTAATTTCCAATCTAGGCAGCCTATACTTCCCTATCAATTCGGCATCGATGTATGGATCAAGGGGGTTCGATCTATCCCTAAACACCCTCTGCCTTCGAATCTCCCTACCGCAATGACAGCGAGCAAGTAAAATTAACGCCATTGCAAATGTGTTCTCTTTTTCTCTATGCTAACTTATCGTTTTGCAATGAAAAAAGGCACTTGCGTTTGCTGCTAAGCACTTGCAGATTTCAATAGAAAACCTGTGAGATCGCAGCCCCTGAAAGATCTGTGATGCCTTCGTGAAACATCAAATTTCATATGCGACCTCACTGCGAGAGCGATTCCTCGCAGATCGCTTTCACGAAACAAGCCCCTGGTACAGTAGTTTAATATTATAGAACGGATTGTTAGAATGCTGATTGGTCAATCAGGGTTCCAAGCCATGACAATATCCATGATATATTATTATGTATTTCTTAGCAGACACCCTTATCCAGGGTGACTTACAATTGTTACAAGATATCACATTATTTTTACATACTATTACATATTTTTTTGTTCACATTATTTTTACATACAATTACCTTGCTCAAGGGTACAGCAGCAGTGTCCCCCACCTGGGATTGAACCCATGACCCTCCAGTCAAGAGTCCAGAGGCCTAACCACTACTCCACACTGCTGCCCTATAGTAACAGTTGCAAATTACTTCTCTAGACCTGAGCTAACTATGTATCACTGCGTCTCATCTGAAATCAAAGAAAACATGAAACGGACCACTACGAAGAGATTCATTTATTATGAAAACAGATTAAAACAAAGCTAAGTATGCCACTATGACAAGCAAAACACAAAAAATTCCACTTAACGGAACAACAACAACAAAAATGTCACAGCGATTTATGTTTGAAGTTGCTTCACTGTAAAAAACAAATAAATAAATAAATAATTAAATAAATAAATATAAGCCTACGTTTTACAGCTGAAAAATAAATAAATAGATTCTGCTTACCTTTTAGTTTTATTTTAAGCACTTTTTTTGTTATTTAAGTCCTCATTTAGAAAGCTGAAACTCAAACAACATAGGAACCATTTTCTGTTGCGGAAGGTTATAAAATTTGTTAATAAATATTCAGAAACTGTATCGATTTCTCTTTTCTGTGTTTATAAAAAGTTGGTAAAGCCATTTTATAAAAGCAATAAGGCACTAAAATCAAGCAGTAACCATATCCACAATAACCCATGCCCTCTTGTGCCTTATTTCTTCATTAGACACACTGGCGCATACGTCGCACCAGTGTATTAGTCGCTCCCCCCTTTTAAGGGCCTCGCAAAAATGCCTACAAAATCGACTTTTAACTTTTGTTACGGTAAGCAGAGCCATGATTGAAATGTCCAAAATCCTAACAGGAGTCAACAAAGTATTATTATTATTACTATTACTATGAATTTATTTTGTATTATTATTATAATTGTTTATACCTAATTATAATGCTGAATGCATACTTGAAAATTTAGATTTAAACAAACACCTTTTTAAGCGAGCTTAAGTAAAAATGGGTATCTTTTAAGTGTGATGTTTTCTGCATTCTTTTTCAGATCTGGTGTCGACTAGTTACAGCCTTATACAATTATTTCCATGTGACAAATTTCTTCTGGATGTTTGGAGAAGGCTGTTATCTTCATACTGCCATCGTCCTGACCTACTCTACTGACAAGCTTAGGAAATGGATGTTTATCTGTATCGGATGGTGTAAGTAACCCCTTGTCGTGTGCAAATTCTATTCACAAAAGTCTCTCAATTACAGTCAAATCCCATTCTACGGTACCACCACAACCAAGTTTAAATAGTCATAATAAAGAGAGATGTTCAAGAAAGGTCTAAATAGCAAGCTTGGATGTAATTCAGTAATACAATAAGCTCACAAAACACTGTTAACCACTTTTAGTATGGTGTCAGATTTGAGTTGTTCAAAAGCTTGACTTTTTTTCTCCATAGTACATTTTCCTTGCTCTATAAGCAATAGCTTTCCCTGGTTAAAGGAAAGATATTAATTAGGCCCATTCGATTTTAGACACGTGTCTATGATTAAAAGTGTTATAAAACTAATAGCAATGTTTTCTTGGCAGGCATCCCTTTCCCAATCATTGTTGCGTGGGCCATTGGGAAGCTTTATTATGACAATGAAAAGTAAGTATGCTTTTGCCAGTAAGTTGTCCATTGTACTGAACTCCACTCCTTTATGTTTTTTTTTTATTCTCACAGTCTCAGTTCTTAGCCTGCTTGCATCTGGATGACTGTTATTAATGTTCTCCTGTGTGAGATCAATACATAATCAATTCCAAATTAGGGCAGTGCATTTCAAGTCAGCCTAGCTTCTTAATAGTACCTTGCGGATTGCAGAGTAATCCTGTAGTAACCAGAACTCAATGAGGTGTTCATCTAGCCTTACAGAAGAGTTTTGCATTGTCCTCCTTTTCTCTTTGTTATAAACTAACTACTGCAACTTTCTGGACTTGTGTAATGCATTTTATCATTCAGTTTATAGATGCAGTGCCCTAAATCTGATTTAGAGAAAAAAAAGTAAGATAAAAAAGGGTCTATAAAATGGTAATTTTCCTTTCAAGTGACGGTCAAAAATGAAATATTTATTTTGGAAATTGTTTCACTCTTAATGGAACTGCCAAAATGTGCAGAAATTAACTTCTAATGTCTACTGCCACTTATTGTTGTATCGAACCCTATCTGGGCCCACTTGTGCAATTGTGCTTATTTAATTTTTTTCTTCTTTGCACCCATTAAAAACGTTAGTATGTGGTTTACATTATGAGATGACGATATTGTTTAAAAACGGCACTCACATTAAACAAATGATGTGAAGTAGGGAAAAAGACTTCAAAATCAGCAAAATTGTAGAAGTACAGTAGATTACAGTATACAAGGTCAAATAAAAGTACACTGAAGTTATATTTCTTATTTAAAGATATAGGGAATGTTTGTTTTTAACCTTACAGCAATAACTAAACCTTTAAGTAGTATTTGCTGAATGTTCATTTGTAGGCCCCCTGGGTTATTGAAACATCATGTAATTTACAGTAGTGTGCAAATGTATTAGAACACCTCCAGATGTGACATTCATATCCTTTTTCGGTCAGTAATCAGTGATATAGAAACAATAGGCACTCATGTGTGCAAATGTGTTAGACGACTTTGTGCTTTAATTAGACATATTAAACCACTTCTAGAAGGTCTCCTGCATTTTACCATTTGTGGCGATGTGTTCCTGTGGCAAAGTGGTAAGTGGTACTTGGTACATGCAGCTGCAGTGCAGTAACCCAACAAGAAACAACAGACAAACAAAGTACGGGTGAAAAAGGTTTCTGTTTATTTTAATCCAAGGGTCTGATGACCAAACAGAAATAAACAATGATGGCTGGCAATTAACAATTATCCCACAAGAACAATAATCCCAATGCAAATACCCAAACACAAACACGGTCACCTCTCCCAGTGAGTGCTGTAGTGCTGGTAGTGAATTTACAATGTTATTTAGTGAACAGTGCGTTGTTGTCCAGGTTTTGTGCTGGCCGTGGGTGACAGCTCCGGATCGTGTTTAGCTGTCTAGTCTAAATACACAAGACAAACAAGACGATATAGAAAGACTGACAAAAACAAACAAAACACTCACATTCTTTTTAACACAGAATACCGGTCCTTTCGGTTCATTTGCATAACCACAACAAAGGCACAGATTGCGTTGCTCCGTCCCCTACTTATACCGTCACTCATTACCCCTTGGTAAACGATTGCAGCCGCTCCTCCAATTCATGGCTGCCACATCATTTCCCTTCCAGGTCGATGAGTTCATGTACAGAAGCTCCGCCCCTTTTCTAAATGATGACTTCCTTTTAACCCTAGGAACTAAGTGTCAGGCCAAGCAGTCCAGGATACTCTGTTCCCATTACTTAGCGCCCTCACAGGTCGGGAGGGAGATTTACCACCAAGAATCATTGTCTTTCTGTCAGTTCCCTTTCTCTTACTATTTTAAATCAATGACATGTGTGGCCTATTAAAGTGTAGCATGTGTGCCCTCAATTAAATTAGACAATCACTAATTTTCCTATTTTTGACAATTTTCCAAGATTTTCAGTTACAGTGCTTTGATTTCTTATGCACAACAAATCAAAACTACAGAAGCAATGGAGTGTTCTGATACATTTGCATACTACTGTATATTTTTTAAAAAAATGCAGTGGCTCAGTTTTTAGCATTATTTAATGCACATGGACTTTAGTTAATTGCACCTAATTTTATATGATAAAACTGCAAATTACTGACCCATACAATTGTGCATTTGGTAGACTAACCTTTATTATCCAAAATGCCAGGTGCTGGTTTGGGAAGCGGGCTGGTGTTCACACAGACTACATCTACCAGGGGCCCATGATTCTGGTACTGCTGGTAAGGAGAAGCATCTGGTTTGATTGGGTTATAGGTTACACTTCTCATTCATTTTTAAACGGATCACAATTCATGTTAATGCTACCTTCCTTTGCAGTTTTATTTAGTTATGTAGATGTCCCAGAATGTTTACAGTGTGGAGGAGGGATGCTCATTTTTTATTTGGTAACTTTATTATAAAGCAATCTTTATGTAAAAGATTATGGTAGACTGACATCTATTAATGGCATTGATTACAGAAAATGCCTTCAGCCATATCAAGAACACAATTGGTGGTTCTGTGATGTTTTTTATAGTGACATTTGTTTGAGACAGCCTGTAAGATTTATGTTAACAAGCTATAAAAAGTTATAAGGACTAAACAATGATGCGTCATTTGGCATATATTCGAATAGGGCCATAACCAATTTCTATAACCTACAGGGAAAATACATAATCAGACTGTAAGCTTAATGAATTACATACTTTAAATGGATAGTTGTGCAAATGATATCTAAACTGAAAAATACCACTGTCAGTAAATCTGTCCACTTATATACCAAAACTTTAGACCCATTTTTAAAATATAGTTTATTGCACAGTGTTTCATTGCTAATATTTATTTTTTTGGATAGTGATACAGTATGGATATTGAAAATATGAAGTCACTTCTTTTACTCTTTTCTCCAGATCAATTTCATTTTTCTCTTCAACATTGTGAGAATTCTCATGACAAAACTTCGCGCCTCAACTACATCTGAAACAATACAATACAGGTAAGAGTATAAAAAGACTAAATACCAATTAAACAAGCATGCTTAATTATTATTATTAATATAAGCTTTAACTGGTGAGCGTGAGCAATCTTTTTCAATAGACTCATCCAGTTGATACATGCGCTCATTAACACCAGCAGCAGGGCGCGACCCCCCCCCCCCCCCCTCACCCCCACCACACACATCAAGCAACACAGAACTATATAACTTTGGCAGGAGATATAGATCATTACATGCTATTAATTGCATATAAGAAATCAGGAAATCTACCAATGATCATTAGGGGGTTGTCAAAATAACAGTAAATCCTATTCAATTCTAAAGTTAAAAAAACCTTTTCGTTTAATGGTAGTTCCTGTGTACACACTTTGTTTTAGTGATGTATAATAAATGTAAATGTAGTATTACCCTTAACTATACAAGTGTATATAAGTGTATATAGAGGGTATACTTTTATATCATGTGTAGAGGGTGTCTCATACTGTTATGATAGATGCTATTTCTCACAGAACCTCTTAGCTTCACTGTGCAGTCCTCCTCCCAAACAGCCCAAAATGGCATTTATTATTATTAACAATAGACACCCTACACAAAGCACAATAACATATATTATTAATGAACATAAACTAGAGAGCAAAGCTGTCAATTTAGGCTTGCTTCAACTGTACTTAATACTCAATGTGTAGGTTTCTATTTCTGAGGGAAAGTGGAATAAGCTCTGTAATCCAATCAGGCATGTGAATATGAAAAAGCAGTACAGATATAGAAATGGCCCAATTACTAGAGATGGACAGATGTGATCAGATTATTGTCCAGCAGTGTAATGTAATTTCCCCCGTTTGATATTTTAGAACTGAATTATGAGTATCCTAAAATGAAATTAATCACTACTATTGAGCAGAGTAAATCAGAGTTTAATTTACAGTAATTATGTTAGAAATATGGGGTTGGTGATAGGAAACAAATTTGGCGTCAACCAGAAATTAAAACATCTATTCCATAATTGAAATTTGGCAGGAGATAATTCTATTAATACTTGGCTTTTGTAGAACAAACAATTGCAATCATTTAAAATCAGGTTTTTAACAAACATGCAAATGGAGGCTCCCGAGTGGCGCATCCAGTAAAGGCACTCCACGCGGAGTGCAGGATGTGCCCTATAGCCTGGAGATTGCAGGTTCGAATCCAGGCTATGTCACAGCCGACCGTGACCGGGAGTTCCTAGGGGGCGGCGCACAATTGGCTGAGCGCTGCCCGGGTAGGGAGGGCTTAGGTCGGCAGGGGAATCCACGGCTCACCGCGCATCAGCGACCCCTGTGGCCGATAGGGCGCCTGTGGTTCTGCAGTGGAGCCGCCAGATCTGTGTTGTCCGGCACTATAGGTCTGGTGGCATTGCTGTGGATCTGCAGTGCGAATAATGACGGCTTGGCAGGAGCATGTTTCGGAGGACGCGTGTTCCAGCATCCGTTTCCCGAGTCGGCGGGGGGGTTGCGAGCGGTGAGCCGAGGATACAGATTATAATTGGGCATACTAAATTGGGGAGAAAACCGGGGTAAAAAATTGGTGACGACTAAATTAAAAAAAAAAAAGAAAACAAACATGCAACTGTAGGCTGTTTTGTGTGTCTGTTGCTGCATGTAACACATCATGCCCTGCAATTGACTGCTAGACAGGAAAGTGCTGATTAACTAGTTAGCTGCAGAAACTGCCAGGCATACAAGAATATGAGAGGAATTCGAGAGACCCATAGAAAAACAAATAGGTTAATAACAAATACTGTACAACCACTCCCTCGTTTTATCGGACGTCAGGGTCCAGTATAGATTCATATAAAAAGCAGCACACCATTTTAATTCGTACTTCGGAAGGTAATTGCTTCTCATCAACTTCAGTCTCCAATTAATTTCATGAGTCTTCCTCTCCTTTCTCAAATGCACAAACCCACTGCATTGAAAGAATCCATTGCCAACAACAACATAGGAGGCTTGTTGCTAGGGAGCTGACGTCACTGCCTTGTGACATTTGCCAGTGCATTGCTGCCACACGTGAACACCTTGTTGGCTAAAATAAAAAAAAAACACTTCAGCAAGTAGATATTTAATTTGCTTTGTGTTATTGTGCAATATGTGTGTATATGATAACAGCCAATATTAATGCTCTGTTATTAATTGTTTTGTATATTGTTGTTTGTGATGTGCAGTACGAAATAAAAGGAACAGTAATAAGTGCCTATGTATATTGCAGCTAAGGCATACGCAGTTAGATAGTAAAAATGGGGATCCAACTCCAGGACTGCGATATATCCGAATACACAGTATAGTGAGGGGCGATATAACGAGGGGTGGGAGTATAACAAGTCTGTGTTTCTTTAGTTGCCAGCCTTTATAAAAGTAAGAGCCTGCACCATCACGTGGTATGCCGTTTAACTCTATATTGTAAATATTTCTGAATATGTTTTATGGCTATAGATGCAATACTATTTCATTTAAAGGACAACATTGTCAGTTGCTTTTGCCAATACTGTGTAAAGAGTATCTGTTCTGGCCAGGTGTCATTAAGGTTGTCACCTGCTTCTTGCTTGTTTAAACAACAGGTACCTACCATGATAAAACGTATGTTGAAATATGTTTTGTTGTAGTTTTTTTTTTTTTTTTTTTTTGTTCTGGTCATTTATTCACTGTTTTCAAATGTTGTGGTTAAATGTGTTATATGTAAAAATGATTTTGAATTCCTGATTTGTATGAATTAAACCACCTGTAGCAGGGTAGTGTCAAGAAAGAGACAGATGCAAGGAAGCTGCAGTTTAAGTGCTAAAGCGCACATTTAATAAACAAAATAACACAGGAACAAATAAACAGGCACACGGGCTAAAACAAAAAGATTTAAACAAAATACACAAATTTACACAAAAAACTGCTGTCAGGCTGGGCATTCGCCTTCACTGAACAGATCTAAACAAACAGCAACACACAGATCAAAAACTCACCAAACTCCTCCCAGATACAGGATTTCTGCCTGCTTTTATGCAGGTGGCCACTCCCCAATTAACAAACTGGAAAATGGCCACGCTTGTGGTTTCTGACAGAGACATTAACCCTGTCCCTGCCACACACCTCCCCTCGTGCACAGAACACATGGCCCCCACGGCCAGATCCCCCTTTAAAGTTAAAGTCTTGCCCATAGTCCTGTGCCATGAGGGGAGGCGTCAAGGGGCCCATGGGTGGCAATGTTATCGGTGGCCAGGCTAGCAGTTACAATGCTGTAAGCAGCCATGCTGACAGCACACAGGCTGGCTCTTCCAGCTGGGGCAATCCTGGCAGCGGAAAGGCTGCTTTATTCGAACATGCAGCCTGCAAAATCAACGCTGGCAGCAGGGCAGGGCAGGCAACCCCGGGCGGTGCAGGAGAAGCAACCCCGGGCGGTGCAATACAGGCCAGGAGCGGACCCTCGGGAGGCGACGGCTGGAGCGGACCCTCGGGAGGCGACGGCTGGAGCGGACCCTCGGGAGGTGGTGCTGACCACTCTGGATGTGGTGGCAACGCTGGGCACTCTAGACGTGGCGGTGGCACTGGGCACAGCAGACGTGGACGTGCAACTGGCTTTCGCCAGGCTCCCCTCAGCAGCAAGTGCAGTGCCTGCTGAGGTTTGCCCGGCTGTTGTCATATAGACTCCACAGGCCGTGGGGCTTTTTGATGCACTGGAGAGAGCAGGGCTTCTCCCTCTCACGCTGGAGACAGCGTGGCTTCTCCCTCTCGCGCTGGAGACAGCGGGGCTTCTCCCTCTCGTGCTGGAGACAGCGGGGCTTCTCCCTCTCGCGCTGGAGACAGCGGGGCTTCTCCCTCTCGCGCTGGAGACAGCGGGGCTTCTCCCTCTCGCGCTGGAGACAGCGGGGCTTCTCCCTCTCGCACTGGAGACAGCGGGGCTTCTCCCTCTCGCGCTGGAGAAGCGGGGCTTCTCCCTCTCGCGCTGGAGACAGCGGGGCTTCTCCCTCTCGTGCTGAAGATGGCAGAGGCTCTCCCTTCCTGGCTTTCCTTCGGGACCGGCTGCTCCTCTCCTTCTTGCTCTTCTGGTCTGTCGGCAGCTCCTCTTCACCCTAAAGAGGGCATCACACCGCATAATACCCAAGCTCTCCACTGGCCAGGCACCAACCTTAGTCCTCCAAGCCAGCAGGGAGGGCGTCCAAAACACCATCCCAGGTGGCTTGGAAGGCAGAGAGGTCCTTCTCTAGCAGTTCCTCCTGTCATTTGGGGTTGAGCGGTTGATACGTGTCAATCCTCGCTACAGTCAAAGCACCACTCCTCCCACCTAAGGCAGGTGAAGCAGATGTCCCAACCTTGGTCCATTATTTTAAAAAAATGCAAATCAGGGGTTTTGCAGCCAGTACAGGGTTAGGCTTATGATCCCAGTTATGTTAGGTGTTTTAAATTAGAAGTTTAATAAAACTAAGCCATTCTTATTCCTCATTTATTTAACATTTTGTAACTGTTCATCATTGTTTTAGTTTTTTAAAAAGTCTACTTTTTTTACAACTTTTCCCACATCAGCTTCTCTGTTGCACTGCCCTGACCTGTTCTTGAGTGTTACCGATTCTTCTCTCTCTCTCTCTCTCTCTCTCTCTCTCTCTCTCTCTCTCTCTCTCTCTCTCTCTCTATCTCCAGGAAAGCTGTGAAGGCGACACTCGTGTTGCTGCCCCTCCTTGGGATCACCTACATGTTGTTCTTTGTCAACCCAGGAGAAGATGAGATTTCACAGATCGTATTTATATATTTCAATTCGTTTCTGGAGTCATTTCAGGTATTTTACTCGTAAGCATTTTCCCTGTTGAATTTGAATAAATATGGAAGAAACAAAAAGGTGTGCTGCACTTTGCAGGATTCAAACCATGTCAAGATTTCTCTCTGAAGATCCCTCTCAGTCCCATCTGCTAATCATATTTCTACCACTGCAGATAATACCTAGAGTCAAAACAACCTACGATTCAGTTTGTATGCATCACTGTATCAAACTTGCTGTGCCTAGTGCTGCAAATAAAACTAACATAGATCAGACGTAAGAGTAAATTTGTGTCAGCAAATGAGCAAGGGGCACACAAGTTTTGATTTTCAAAGCACAATACAGTTCACTGTCCTGGAATTGTTAGCTGATGTGCTCTTGTAATGTAATTTATATATTGATGAAATGCACTTAAATGTAACATTAACTGCAGAGCAAGAGAGGTATTGGCAAAGATCGATGATGGATTTTGTTTTGCACTGTGTTGTGGAAATGCGTTATTGTTTTTCTAATTCTTTTTTTTTTTTACCTCCCCATCAGGGCTTTTTTGTCTCTGTGTTTTACTGCTTCTTGAACAGCGAGGTAAGTAGGTTCATGACCTTTACTTATCTTGTCGTAAACAGGCTTTCTATGAAAACTTACTGTCAAACGATAATCTACAGCATGTCATTAGACTATTACTCTTCACACGCAATGTTATTTCAGCACAGATTGCTATTAAATTATTATGCAGCAGAAATCCAACCAAACCATGTACATGCACTCTCAACCATGCAGTTACAGTAAACTGCTAAACATGTATTTATAGCCTTGTGGTCATATTATTGCCCAGATGGAAAGTGCATCACAATTCAATTAGAAAACATACCTGAGCTCATATCTGTCCTTTCTAAAAGCGCACTATTGGATGTTTGATTTGAATGTATTTAATGTATGAATTGTTGAAACAGTGTCAGATTTGCCAGTGTTGAGATCAGTTGAATATCCTCCTATATAACAGTGGACCCTGAACTGAGTTTCAATCAACTAGTATTGGATATCCAAGGGTAACAACACAAAACATGTTGCTTAATAAATAATACAATATTTTTTCTGTGAAGTCCCAATACGTGACAGGTATGTTTTCTGTTGGGGATTCGCCAGGCCCCATGTCTGCTTCATGGCATTTAATTTAAAACCACTCAAACTCACCTTTATTGAGAAGAAACAACTCTCCATGGCCTTCAGCAGACAAACCATATCAAATAAATTGTATCTCACTTTAAACAAAGTTATTGCCTAGGCACCATTCTGTAAGTGGATGTTGACACTTCACAGCCTTGGGCTGTGGAAACTGTAGTACAGGGAACAAGCACTTACTATGAGAACGCAGATAGTTTTACAAACCAGATTATGTTGATTCGGTGAGATGTTTTCTTCAGATATTTTAACTAGAACAAGGGTATTAACCAGAAACAGACGCTGAGATGACTGCAACAGTGACTCACACATTCTCTCAGACTGTAGCATTGAGAAAGGGGGTGTCAGCTCTTGCCAAACATGCTAAATCTCTAAAAAATAAAAATAGCCTCACTCACCAATTTAGGATGTTTTATAACACTGGAGAGCTCCTAGATGTTTAAATGAATATTAATCTGGTTGAATTTGACAGCTATCTCTGCGTTCGCTATTGCATGGGTCTTGTATATCTTGGTATCATTTGCTCAGGAAATTGTTCTGCTAAAACTTTATATCACATTTCAGATACAGTTATCGGAAGGTTGTTTAACCAGTGTTATAAATGTGCTTGAAAAAATCCTGCTCTCTGATTGGGGCTGCTACGATTAAATAGAAAATCGATTTTTCGATTGATTCCATTCCTTATTATATACATCTATATAAATACTGGATAATCGATTAAATAATTACGTTTTTTTAATGTGCATAGTTAATAACATTATTTAAGTTTATCAATGAAAATGCACTGAACAGTATTTCTGCCAGACAAGCAGTGTTAACTAGCATCTGATTTGCTGGTGCCACCTATCAGCGAATCCGTTTTGAAAATGCTTTGTAAGTACGCCCCTCTGTGTGTTCAATGTTAACAAAAAAAAAAAGCGTGCACTTAGAATCTAGAGCAGGACGACAGTGATGTTAAACACAATTTTGTATTTGTATTATTATTAGGCTTCCAAGCCAGAATGGCTGGGAAGCCTATTCTTCTTCTTCTTCTTCTTCTTCTTCTTCTTCTTCTTCTTCTTCTTCTTCTTCTTAGGCTTCCAGGCCCATAGGGTTGTAAAGCCTATTGTTATTGCTGGGATTATTATTTATTTATTTATTTATTTTTCTTTCCGCCAAAAGTTACTCGAAAACTTACCAGATTCAGTAGGTTGGTAGATGCTTATGGGAAGATGGAAAATGCTAAATAATTTATGTCCTAGGTCACATGATTTGGCCGCCATATTGGATTGAAAAAAACATTTTGCCTAAATCTCAAAATTCGTCTTTCGAAAACCACTTATTGCAGACTGCTGAAAGTTGGTATAGTTGTTGAGGGATAGTCCAAGATTAACTGGTGTTCGTAAGATGCTGAAGGTTGTGTGGTATGGCGGCCATGCTGCATGACATCATCAACATAAAAAACTGCCTAATAACTCCTTATAGAGTGCAGATAGAGCCATGGTTACTATGGAACACATATAGTAACCCATATATGCTCTATCAAAAAATGTCATTACCCATAACCTTTGACCTCTCCTAAAGGTCAAATGTAAAACTGGCTTATGACTCCTTATAGGGTGCACATTGGGTCATGGTTACTATGTAAAAATGGCATTCTGCACTATTGGCTAAAGTGTTTGGTACTGGTACTGGCATTCTGCACTATTTGCTAAACTGTTTGGTACTGGTACTGGAATCCATAAAGTTGCTGGGAACTCTAGTTATTATTATTATTCTTCCATTAACTTCAAAATGCTCCTGTTCACATACGGTGCAATCAATTAATATGAAACTTGGTAGGTATCATTGCGTGTAGATTACAGTTCAGATGCAAAAGAATTGCACTCCTGCCTCAACCAAGATGGCGACCTGACGCATTTTTTGGAAAAACCTTTCAAAATATTCTTCTTGGGAACCAGTGAACCGATTGATCTGAATCTTAACATACGTCATCAGCAACCAAACCCACTTCAAGTTTGCGAATCAGAAGTTAATGCGATAAATTTTACTATCAAGATGGCTGCCACCAAATTTGCTAAAACGCGCCCCGAACATCAAACTGCTTCTGTTTGCAAACCGTTTAACCAACTAACTCTGAAGTGAAGAGTCTTGGGAGATGGTACGACGGGGATCTAAAGGACACAGTTCGTGTGGGAGAAGTTAGACAACAAGCAGTGGAAGGGTTGAAGAGCATAGACAGCTGCGCTCTACCAGGTAAACTAAAACTCTGGTGCTTTCAGTTTGGTCTACTGCCGAGGTTGCTGTGGCCACTGACTGTGTACGAGGTTTCTTTGACAACAGTAGAGAAGCTGGAAGCTTAAATCAGTTCATACATCAGGAAATGGTTGGGAGTTCCACGCTGCCTCAGCAGAGTGGGACTTTATGGTAAAGGAATACTGCAGCTACCAGTCTCTGCTCTAACCGAGGAGTTTAAGTGCGCCAAGGTCAGACTGGAAATGACATTAGTAGAGTCACGCGATAAATGCGTAAGGGAGGCAGCACCTGTGTTGAAAACTGGAAGAAAGTGGGCGGCAAAGAAAGCTGTGGAAGATGCAAAGGCTGCCCTTCGAATTGGTGATATCATGGGGCAAGTTCAGCATGGAAGAGGGGGTCTTGTTTTCAGTTCAACTCCTCCTACATGGCACAAGGCGGCCCCAGCTCAAAGGAGGAAGATGGTAGTCAACGAGGTGCAAAAGCAGGAGGAGAGGATGAGGTGTATAAAGGCCATTTCCCAGGCCAAGCAGGGAGAATGGATGAGATGGGAGAGTGTGGAACAACGCAAGATTGGCTGGCAAGACCTATGGTCAATGGAACAGAGCAGGATCAGTTTCCTCATCAGGTCAACATATGATGTTCTCCCATCACCACAGAACCTAAACCTCTGGGTAGGAGAGGATCCCTCATGTCCTTTGTGTTCATCACCTGCAACATTAAGGCACATTTTGACAGGATGTAAGGTGGCTCTTAGCCAAGGACGGTTTACTTGGCGCCATGACCAGGTGCTGCGATGTTTGGCCTTAGCATTGGAAGACAAGCGTAACATGACCAATAAGTTGCCACCTGTTCCATCAAAACATTACACACAAAAGACAACATTCCTCCGCCCAGGAGAGCAACCACCAAGAAAAGGTGTTAAAACCAATACTCGCCCAGGACAACTGGAAGCTGCTAGAGACTGGAATATGCTGGCAGATGTTGGTCAACGGCTTATTTTTCCACCTGAGATTGCCACCACTAACCTTCGACCAGATATTGTCTTGTGGTCTGGATCAGCACTCCTTGTTCACCTGGTAGAGTTAACAGTGCCATGGGAGGATGCTGTAGATGAGGCGTATGAGAGGAAGAAACTGCGGTATGCTCAACTAGCCACTGAAGCGGAACAGCGAGGATGGAGAGTTCGGGTTTACCCAGTGGAAGTGGGTTGTCGAGGATTTGTGGCACACTCTACAACCTGGTTTCTCAGAGACGTCGGATTCAGTGGCCAAGAGTTGCGTCGCACAGTGAAGAACTTATCTGAAGCAGCAGAGAGGAGCAGCAACTGGCTGTGGTTGAGACGGAAAGAATCTGGCTGGGGACAGGTAAGTAAGCTGGGCTGAGTTGAGTGGGGGACGGAGGGGGGTGATGCTGGGACGCCAGAATCACCGTCGAGCCCTCTTGAGGTGTCGTGGGCTAGTCGACGAAACACTGAGGATGGAAGGTGCCCACTTGAAAACCCCAGAGATGTACCCTACTTAGCTCAATCCAGACGGTTGTCATGCTGATGCGCTGGGGAGGCCACACTTTGGTTGATCCCCGGAGCCAGCATCGCAGCCGTTGTGTGTGCTGATGCGCCAGGGAGGCAAAATAAGCTGATCCCTGGAGCCAGCATTACACTTCAGCCATTAACACCAGACAGAAGGATATCTACATCATCATATGGAAGGAAACGTAAATGGAGGGAGACACATATGGATCACATTAGTTTACTGTAAAGCTACGTCTTAGTTGGTGCTTATCTTAGCGAGAGCCGAGTTCAAATCAGCATGAAGTTTTAACATCTACTCTCGTGTAATGGAAATCATTAACTTGGTAGGCATCATCCCGGGGACAATGGAATTCAAATATGGAAAAATTGTGTTCTTTTGTAAAACAAGATGGCCACCAGGCCTACATTTTCTTCTTAAATTTAAAACCGCTTCAGTTGAAAAATGGTTTATTTGATTAACTCCAAAGTTGACAAGCATCATTCTGTGTCAATACAATTGACTTTTTCAAAAATGGTGTTTGTGCGTAAACCAATATGGCCACATGACGCATTTCTTTAACCCTTTGCGGTCCTATGTCGGACCTGGTCCGACATTGCAAATATTCCTATCTGGTCCAATGTCGGACCCTGTCCGACATCATCAAAAAGACGCAAAAAATGGGTTTCTAGTCATTTTCTCTCTGGAAAAAGCCAAGAAAACCATTCAATGGCCGAGTGGGAGCGACAGGAGCTGAGACAAGCCAAAAAAAAAAAAGGCCGTATCTCATGAATAGTCATACTTGCCCCTGGCATCTGATAATGGAGGCCATAAGGAAACAAGCTGGCTGTGACTGCATCAGTGCTCAGAGAATAGCACAGACATTTGCAGAGCTTTTTTCAGATGTTATAGTAATAAAATAATGACATTGATCGCATTATTGAGGCGTTTGGTGATAAAACGAATGATCAGGAGATGATTGCTCGGTATGTACGACTATTATTATTATTATTATTATTATTATTATTATTATTATTATTTATTTATTAGCATATGTGAAAGCGATAGCGAATGAAAGGGTGGGGCAGGACTGGAGATGCCTAGTGAGTGCTTTGTTGATATGCAGGGTCTTTTAAACCCGTTTGACTGTGGGGAAAAAAAATACTTTTAAACAGCGTGTCTAAAATTAACTGCGCGTGTGAAAATAAATTGGACCTGACGCGCACTTAATAAATGGACTGCAAAGGGTTAAAAACCTTTCAAAATCTTCGGTCAAATGTAAAACTAGCTTATAATTCCTTACAAAATGCAGATAGGACCTTCGACCTATCCTTAAGTTAAAATGTAAAACTAGCTTATAACTCCTTACGGAGTGTATACAGGTTAGTGGTTACTATAGAACACAGATAGGAGCTCATATATGCTCTATCCAAAAATCACCTTGTCTGTGACCTTTGACCTCTCTAAGGTCAAATGTAAAACTAGCTTATAACTCCTTACAGTGCACATAGTTATGGGTGGTATACAACACATTTAAGAACCCATATATGCTCTCTTCAAAAATTACCTTGATCGTGACCTTTGACCTCTCCTTAAGGTTAAATGTAAAATTAGCTTATAACTCCTTACATTGTCTAGATAGGGTCATCGTTACTATGGTGTTTAAAGTTATAAAGCATTTTGAGATAATGAACTCATGCAGTATTTTGAATTGAAACGCCTCCATTACATTCCAAGGTACTGTAATCTGTTTGGAATAAATATTTTTGTAACACCCCTGTAGTATATTAAACTTGCTTTAGGCTTGTTGCAAATGTTGTTGTTTTTTTTCTCCTGACACTACCAAGGCGTAATTACCGCTCGCATTCAATTGTTGTGCACAAGCTTTTACTGAACAGCAATGATATTAAAAATTATAACGTCGCAGGGAGAGTAATGGAGCGATAATATATGTGTGCAGTACAGTCATCGATATTTACTCGAATGATTATATTTTGTGTGCCTAATTAATCGATTGCTATTTTGAGGCTTAATTGACAGCCCTGTCGGCCATACCCTAATCCCACACAACCTTTTAACAGACACATCACCATTGATTCAAATTCACGCAAAACTTTTATTCTCTACCAACCATTTTAACTACTTCTGAGTTTATAATCCCTGAAAAATCTTCCCAAAGCAAGGCCATCACACTCCCAAAACTATTAATATGTTGCACTCAACATCCTAGTAATGTTTATTCATATAGTCTGAAAATGATTACATATTTCTGAAACTTCATATTTATGAAGAATTAATAAAATAAAATAAATGTATTGTGCAAATTCCAATGAAATGTTGGGCAAAAAAGAAAAAAAAAGTTTAAGATTTAGCCTTACAACCATATTCACAAACAGTTGAGTGCTTCACTTAAGCATGCCAAGGTAACGGGCAGCAGTGTGGAGTAGTGGTTAGGGCTCTGGACTCTTGACCGGAGGGTCGTGGGTTCAATCCCCAGTGGGGGACACTGCTGTTGTACCCTTGAGCAAGGTACTTTACCTAGATTGCTCCAGTAAAAACTCAACTGTATAAATGGGTAATTGTATGTAAAAATAATGTGATATCTGTATAATGTGAAATAATGTATAATGTGATACCTTGTAACAATTGTAAGTCGCCCTGGATAAGGGCGTCTGCTAAGAAATAAATAATAATAATAATAATAATAGAGATTCACATTAAGAAAGCGCACTGAAGTGAGCATTAACACACAAGTGCTGTTTATGAAAATGGCACTAATGCCTTAAAATGAGGTTAGAACAGTTCTTGAAAAAAAATGAATAGCTTCACTTTTAATTCCCAGCGTCCTCAGCAATGTTAATTCTCATAAAGTGTTCTTAATTGCTTTGCTGATTTTTATTATATCTTGATTGCTCTCAAATGAAACCAATGTCAGACTGTCAGAAACCTTTCAAAATTCTTTATTATCTTCAGATGGTGGTGCTATTGAATTACCGCCAGGAAATCTCAGTGCAAACAGATACAAAGCCCTCAATCTCTTTGTACCAAAGCTCAAAACAAAATGACTTTGCTAAAAAGGTGCCATATTTAATGTTTTAAGAGTGCCTCCATCAAGCTGATCTTTGCTGATTGGAGCCATTTCATTGCTCGATTCTAATTGTTTAAACTCTGGTACCGTTTGTGGCAAGATGGCTTGCGGGTGACGTCAGACCAGGGAGGAGACAGAAACAGTACTGGGGTATGGAAGCGCTGTTGCGCAAGTTTATTATAAATAAAAAGGTTGAACACAAAACAAACACTTACACAAAAACAAAATGGCACGATGGCCAAAACAGACAGACACAACAGACATGGAACTAAACAAAACAAGTATCATGCTGGGGTCTAACCAACAGGCGTAGCAATTGTTATTCTGATTTTACTTCACCTCCCGACTCTCCTTCCGCCTCTGAACACACCAAAGATGCGGGTTTTTATACATGTGACCGTCTCCAAATTAGTAATATATTCATCAACCTGGAGATGGTCACATTCTGCATGAGTTTAACATGGATGGGGAATTTTAACCCCATCCATGCTGTCAAACAAAAATAACAAAACATTGTGTTTTTACACACTTAAATAATACCTTTTAAATAACAATAACACAACACCAATACAAAATAATACACATACACACAGGGGCAGTGTACCCCATTATACTGTTATACAATTAAGGCTTGAAGGAATTCACAGATAATTTTTGATTAAATATGCAGTGCATTATTGCAGAATAGAACACAGGCACTAATACTGGCACTCGTTCCAGTATTTGCTGTCTTTACCATCATTCTTAACGGAACAATATATAATCTCTAATCTCAGAATCAGTGAAATACGGCATGTCAACTATGTTTTTCTGTAAAATAACAATCATTTTCTTTTAGTTTACAAATTATATGAATTTTTATTTTTAAACCATAATCTTTATCAAGATTTAATTTCAAAGCGAGTTCTTTGATGAATGTTTTTTTCAGTCTGTTGACAATCACATAACAAAAACTGGGTGTTCCAATGACAAATCTAACACTCATACTATAATAGCTTGGCCTAATTGTCATTATGGACATAAGCGTGTCACAAATGTCACATCTGCTTACAGCCACGATAATCAAAATTGACATTTTCAAAAGCAGTTCTGCCTTTTATATTACCAGGGATCAAATATAGTGAATCCAATTGCAGAGAGATTGTTTTTCAGACACATTAAAGAGGTGTTTAAAAAATAAAATCCACATCTACGTTTAGTGACGCAGGTTGCATACATTCAGAATTAAATAAACAAGTTCATTTTCTTGGGCAATCATAAATCAGCAATAAACAAAAAAATTAAAAAAAGATATAGCATTTTCAACATCAATCAGACTAAAATAGATGTTTTTGTTTTAAACAACTTAAAAACATCTACAATGTTCTGCAATGTTTGACATCAATTCAGTATATACAAACATTTAGATCTTTTCTAGTTGATCTCATGGTTAGTTGCAGCTACAGTAGAACATTGAAGCAAGTTTGAACTACATATTGGGTGATTATGTACCAGGCTGCAACTTTTTATCTATAGTCTTTAAAGCAAAAAATACATTTAAAAGAGGTTCCCTATACAAAAAAGTATATAATGTCTTTATTTGCATGTCCTGATTTATTTACAGAAATTAATTCCCGGTTCATTTGTCTTTCAAGCTTTTAAAATATTGCTAAGGATTCAAGCTTTTCCTGAGTTTTTGATTGTGTATGCCTCACAGATCAGGCTCAACCATTCCAATGATTATTTTATTTTACTGATCCTAAGATCAAAGGTGAGCTGTCCTTTTTGCAAACTTGCATATGGATTATTTTCATGATCAGAGTTTATTGTTTGAGCTCCAATAATGGTTCAAAGTCAACCCTATTTGATAGCAAGTGGCTCAGATCCAAAGGAAGTTTAGCATCCAACTGGTAGCCGGATTAAAATGGTTCCCTTTCAAGTACGAAATGCATCCATTACATAATGGGTTAACTTTGTTTACCTGAAAATTCTGAGACTTACCAAAGCTGTCACGCAGTGAACGGCAACATCCTCACGCCAGCCTCCGCCCCTCCTGAGAGACACTAGGCTCTGTGATGTTGTTTGAACAGCGCCATTTTCTTTTCAGCCTGATTCGAGCAAGCTGCAGAGGTTCATCCTTTCAAACGGTTTCATCGAAAGCAGCGTTGTTGTTTTAAAAAAATAATAATAATATAATTCAATTGTATGTTTACATGTGGAATTAATCTCTGAATTATTATATAATTTAAACTTTTTTTTGAGGTTTTGAGTATGTTTTGTGAGTCCATACGCAGCCTTGTGGCACACCAGGAGCCTGCGGCTTGCCTACACTTCTCCCCCGTGGATCATTTCACCCTCCTCTCTGTGTCACGGTTCACTCCAGCTGGAGTTGTCTCTCTGAGGATTTTTTTCAAGCTAGCTGGGCTCAGATAGTCTTGTATTAGTGCTACCTAGTCTGGGCTTAGGCTAGTGTGTGCACTTGTGTATTGTGTATAGTGTATATTATTTTGTACAGTGTCTGTTGTTACTGGATTATTTATATAGTGGTATGAACAGCCTGTGTCGCTTTCTCCGCTGTTTTTCTTTTCCAGGTGCAATACCAATACGTGAGTAGCAGCATTTTCTGGAACCAGATTGTGTTTGCTGACTCACGCTCCTGTGCAAACACTCTGGTGCTCAGCTGGCTGGCTGGCTACACCGACCGATCCACTGGCAGGAGCCTTCGGATCGGAGAGCTGGTCTTCGTGCCGCAGGGGTGAGCAGCTTTTTAGCACCACACTGTGAAGGCTTTTTAGCTCCGGCTATCAAGTGGGCACACACAGGTCACGGCAGCCTCAGTACCAAGCCGCGGCTGCACCAGCACTGTGCATTGTTCACCGGTACCGCAAGTGCACCATACCGGGACACAGCAGCCTCGGTACCGCACTGAGCCGCGGCCGCACCAGCACTGACCAGTACAGCAACGGTCTGTGCATTGTTCACCGATACCACCCGTGCACCTGCCCGTACATTTCACGGGTAATCCCGTGCATCACCCCGTGCACAGCACTTAGTAGCTGTAGATCCAGGTCCAGTGCATTGCACAGTCTCCTTTGACAGTACCATGTTGGTCTGCCTGTCATTGCAGCTGTACCATCAACCTGCACTGACAGCTGCAGGTACCCTATAAAATTTTTTAAAAAAGTAAAAGTTGGGTCTCGACTGTTGCACTGTTTTTATTATTTTTTCTTTAGACCTGTAACATACTGTACAGCGGTGTTGCTGCTTGTGTTGTTGAGACAACAGGATTATTTGTTACAAGTCTACCGCGTCAGCCCTGTTACAGGAATTACTGTATACAGGAGCTGCAGCTCCCACCCTGTTACACAGCAGTGTTGCTCCTTGAGCAGACGCCCCCTTGAAGGCAGCAACAGTACTGTATACTACTGTACCAAACTGGTGCTATGGGCACCGAACCGGTACCAACCGACCTGTACCGGTCCGGTACAGTCCTGATTCCTACCTGCTACCGACCAGGGTTTTACAAATCCCAATTTGGTTCTAAGCAGGCCTTGTTGACAGTCGAGTTGCTGTTTTTAGCAAGCTGAGGCAGCAACTGTACATTCTTACGGTACATTGCCTGCGATTTGCATAATGACTGGGTTTATCCCTGTGACACATGCAAGGCCAGCCTGCCTGTGGACAAGCAGATGCTCTTCCTGCCTGAGGCAGCAGCATGCAGAGGAAGCACTGGTAAACCACATTTCCGTGAGGCAGCAGCATGCAGAGGAAGCACTGGTAAACCACATTTCCGTGAGGCAGCAGCATGCAGAGGAAGCACTGGTAAACCACATTTCCGTGAGGCAGCAGCATGCAGAGGAAGCACTGGTAAACCACATTTCCGTGAGGCAGCAGCATGCAGAGGAAGCACTGGTAAACCACATTTCCGTGAGTTTTGTGTGCATTCGCCAAGCGTATGTTGGAGAAACTTTTCTCCTGCAGCTCAACAGAGCGTTCTGTTTACATCCCGGTCTGGTACCAAGCAGGCCTTGTTGACAGTCCTGTTGCTGTTTTTAGCAGACAGCAACTGTAGATTCCTTGCTATTGCATAAGGCCTGGGTTTTTATCCCTGTGCCAGTATCCTCAGGGACCAGCACAGCCAGCTGCGCCTGCAGCCAGACCGTTGCCCGGCGCAGAGGCAAGAGCCTCAGGCCAAGCCACAAGGTGAGCAGCAGCCCTAGGGAGCCATCTGGAGCATTGGTGTTAGTACAGAGGTGGTGAGCCTCATTTGGCATTGTCCCCGCTAATTAATAACAGGAGCTGATGACCCACTAGCGATACATGCTTTGGCACACCTGTGGCCGAGGCAGCTGTTGTATGCCTTCCTACCGCTCGCCATGCTCCCGCTGTGTCTGGAGTTACTAGTAGTTCCTTACTGGCCCAGGAGACTGTGGTTTTCAGCTCTGTTGCAACTCCTGAGCGGCCAGTCGTGGAGCCTGCCTGAACATCGCGAGCTGCTCAGCCGGGCACGGGGGAAAGGCATCCCAACCCATCGAGCCTGTGGCCCCTGAACGGCAACATTGAGCATTCTGGGGTTTTCTCAACAGGGTTATTAACACCCTGCAGAATGCCAGAGCATCGTCCACGTGTTCCCAGTATGGGTACAAGTGGGGCATTTTTCAGACATGGGGCTTGACTCCAGGTGCTCAGTTCCTGGCGGGGCAATTCGTAAAAAGGGCAAGGAGGCTGCGCCCTCCCCTTAAGGACCAGTGGCGGCTGAACGTAGTGGTTAAGGCACTCATGAAGCCGCCCTTTGAGCCCCTGCATTCAGCTGAGCTGAAGCATCTGTCTTTTAGACAGCATTTTTGCTTGCCATCACCTCTCCAAGCGGCGGAGCTGGAGTTTCCATCTTTGCCCTGTTCGGGCATTAGCTTATTACATTGACAGAACAAAAAGTTGGATTGCAGAGACAGTCAAGATTGCTTATAAACAAGCCAACTGGCCCCCTCCTGTGAAGGTCACTGGTCACTCCACAAGATGTATGTCTACCACGGGTGTTGTTCCAGGGTGCATCTGTCACTGACATTTGTAATGCTGTAGTATGGGCTACAGCCCATACTTCACAAGATTTTACAGACTACCTGTGCTGGATCCTCAAAACCCTGGCTTTGAGACCAGAGTGCTAACGACGGCTTCTATGTCGAGACCGGAAGAACCTGCAGAGAATTGATCCTGATATGTACTAAAAATAATAAATAAATAAATTGGCAGCCTTACCGTCTGACCCTCTCAGATTTAAGTCGTTCTGCAAGTAATGCACTTTGAGACGGCTTAATGGATACATTATGTACTTGAAAGGGAACATTAGGTTATTGTCATAACCCTGGTTCCCTGAAATAGAAATGTATTCATTAAAATTTTCAGTCGCTGCATACATTACATGCAGAAGGCTGAACAAGAAAAAAGTTGACTGGCGCAGTTCAAACATCATCACAGAGCCTAGTGTCTCTCAGGAGGGGCAGAGACTGGCATGTTGACGTTGCCGGTCACTGCGTGACAGCTTTGGTAAGTCTCAGAATTTTCAGGTAAACAAAGTTAACCCATTATGTAATGGATGCATTTCTATTTCAGGGAACCAGGGTTATGATAATAACCTAACGTTCTTGTTACTCTTCCCGCATTTATTTTATTTTCCTGATTGAATTGTCTCCTTGAATTTGTTTCCAAGTTTTTTATATACAGTATATATATATATATATATATATATATATATATATATATATATATATATATATATATATATATATATATATTTGAAGCTATGGATGAATCACCTACAGTACAGCATCCACTTAACTAACTTCCCCTAGTCCCCACTCCAGAAAAGTCCTGCGAGTCTTTAAACTCTATTGAATCCACCTGCTGTATAATGTAGGTTTTACCTTATTTTCACCAACAGGTGCGATCTGCGGTGAGGAAAAGATGGCACCGGTGGCAGGACAAACACTCGATCCGGGCCCGAGTGGCTCGAGCCATGTCCATCCCAACCTCTCCAACGCGGGTGAGCTTTCACAGCATCAAGCAATCCACAGCTGTGTGAGGGGGAGGGCAGCGCCAAGACAGCCGAAAACTCAGCTAACCAGGGAACACACAATGGTGCAAACAGGGTACAAGAAAACAACATCACAAAGTGGAGACACAAACGCAGGAATGGAATTTGCCTTCCTAATCTGTAGAAAACAACAGCAAGCATTTCTCAGAGTGTGAGAGAGGATGGTGGATTCATGCCACCAAAGACACACTAATGTAAAAAGCGAAAGAAAGACAAAAGTCCCAAATGATCAGATTTTTACTATAAATAGCTTTAAAAAAAGAGGGCTTTTTCTTTCTTTACGTGACTTTATTATAGCTTCTGTCAATATTTTCTACAGAATATACAGAGCCCTTTTTTGGTTGTGTTTGTGGCTTTTTATTTTTAATGCAGCTATAGCTTAAAGGTTATCAATAACCCTCTCAGTTCTGAATCTATATTTCTATAAAAACAAAAGAGAAAATGGAGGGTACTTGAAAGCTATAAATAAAACCAAGTTAAATTGAGCACACAGATATCTAGAGTCCCCCTCCACCCCTGTTTTATACAGTTATATTTCAAACCAGTTCTTTATTCTTCAAGTACTTAAATCAGTAATACTCAGCACTTTTCTTTTATTTTAGAGAATAACAGCTCAAAGGGGGAGGTCTACGCATTGCTGTTGCTGTGGTCCTAATAATATGAACAATATTTCAGGGGCATACAGGTGTGATTGATCAGTATTTAAAAAAAAAAAAAAAAAACATTTACTATTTAAAACATAGTTTGAGGAAGTTAATTCAATCAGATTTGATGGTGCATGAAAATGTACAGCACTGCAGACTTGTATACATGAAAGATAACATCACTGAAAACAGCAGTCAAGCAATATCGTTTGGATAAACAAACATGACAAAGGGTACATTGAAAGCAGTCGCAAAATGAGTGAAGTCAGACGGTTGAAGTCAGACTTAGTGCGGAGGCGGCACTTGACTGACCTTTTCTTTTTATTAAAATCCAGGCCCTTAAAACAAGGAAAGACCAAAGCACTTGTCAAATATCAGCTATAACTTGCGGAAGTGTTTAGTATCTCAGATTGCATCTACTTGTACACTTGATGAGCCCTGTAGTTATTGCTTATTTATGGTGCAATTTGATTACAGTAGTCCTCTTAGTTACTTAGTGCTGAAAGAGTTAGTCAGTATTGCAGTTGAATCTGAATTACTTCAGGGAGACACAGTGAAGAGGCTTACAGGGAAGGTGATTATGTTTTGTAACAAGTTCTGTTTTGGAGACACCCCCAAGCTGGGATAAGAGAAAGTTTGGATAAAGGGTGATAAACGTTTTGCACAATTTCATTTTTTAACATATCAATATCCATTTTCTTATCTCAATCACACCATAACCACTTTCCCCTATTGTTTTCTGGGTCACAAGGTCCAATTTCAGTACTGCATAGGAGTGAATCTGAAACACAACAGAGGAAGTGATTAAGTACCAGAGAGCATCAGACCCATTTAGTTTATTTAGCAGTTTCTCTGCTTAAAAGTGATAAAAAAAAAGAATGAACTATCTTTAGCACAAGAAAATGTGGGCAATATAAAGTTGTTAATACTAATAGGTTGTGATTTGTATTAAATGTGTATTTGTGCAGTTTTTTCCATTGTTGCAGCATTTTCTTGAATGTGAATACTTTTTTTTTTTTTCTCAAAATAAACCATAATACAGTCGTCTCCAGCTAAGAACACCCCTCGGGAAGTGTTCTCTTAGCTGAAGTGTTCTCTAAGACGGAGTTGACCACCAGACACAATATGAATCAATCAATCAATCAATCAATAAATATGTATTACTTGTCATGACGTATGTGCACCAACATATGAAATGAACAGAATAGTAAGAGAAAAGCAATAGGCAAGTGTATGTTAATAAACTATAATAATAAAGTAACAGGCAAACTAACGTTAACAAAGTAACTGTCAGACTAAATTAACACAGCATCCCAACACACATTAAAAAATGCAGCTCTAGATTAATTATGAATACCTGTACAGGAGCAATATTCGAGACAGGCACACAGTTATTTAACAGAATGGTGAAGCAACTCACCAGAACGGAAAACATCTAATTGCTCAGCGACTTTTGTCTGATTTAGGTTTTTTTCAGGAGCTCGAACAATTTCCAACTTTTTGTAGCAAGAGAAACAGTGGCGCTGTGACAGGAATGACCGAGGGTCTGACGTCAGGCAGAAGCAGGAAGGGAAAAATAAAACTGACACCGGGGAAGTACTGCAGTTCAAAAGAAAGAATCGGCTGGCTGCCGTTTTTATTAATAACAAAAATAAAATAAATATTTAAACAAAAGAACACTTGCGCTCACAGAGCAAAATAAAAGGGTTAACAAAACAAATCACGAACACTACCATCGGTCAGGCTGGGCAATCGCCTTCACTGACCCTATCCTTGGTTAGTTTCGTTTTAAGTAAATTTCGCTCGCTCTCCGTCTCTCTGCTCGCTCTCTCCTCTCTATCACCCACCCTGAACTGGAGAGCTGCAGGCTTTTTATATTCAGGTGACCATCTCCCGATTAGCAACTAAATTAATCACTTAATTAATTCGGGAGATGGCCACCTTCTGCACGAGTATTTTTCATTACACCTGGCAGAGGACGAGCACCGATCTCGCCTCTGCCAGGACACGTTTTAAAAATAAACAAAACAATAACATACGGCGCTCGCCGTCATGTATACAATAATAAATCATAATAATGATACAAAATAACACAGGGGCAGAGGGGGACCCCGATCTAAAAGTAAACAAGCAATGTACAGGGCACCTCACCCTGTTACATATCCCCCCCCTTGTGCAATGCACACATGGCCCCAACGGCCACCTCCCCCCTCAGTCTCAAAGTCCCGGAAGAGGGGGAAAGCACAGTGTCCATGGGGGTGGCCATGGTGGGAGGTCCGGCACCCCCCAATTTTCCGTGGCCGGCAGCTCCCTCTTCAGGGGCTCCCGCCATACACTATCCTGCCGCGAAAGTGCGGCTGGGGGAGCTGGTCTCCTGACCTCCCCCCCCTTCTTTGTGGCCGGCAGCTCCCCTCCGTGGGGCTCTGGCCACAGTGTTTCCTGCCGCGAAAGTGCGGCTGGGGGAGCTGGTCTCCTGACCTCCCCCCCCTTCTTCATGGCCGGCAGTTCCCCTCCGTGGGGCTCCGACCACATGATCTCCGACCGCGAAAGTGCGGCTGGGGGAGCTGGTCTCCTGACCTCTCCCCTTTTCTTCATGGCCGTCCGTTCCCCTCCGTGGGGCTCCGGCCATAGTGTAGTGACCCCAGGCGAAGCAGGACCCCTGGCGACCCCAGGCGACGGCAGCGCCCCCTCGGGAGGCGACGGCAGCAGCAGCGGACCCTCGGGAGGTGACGGCAGCAGCAGCGGACCCTCGGGAGGCGACGGCAGCAGCAGCGGACTTGGGAGGGGAGCCCCTGGCCATAGAGGCGGCAGCGGGAGCTCCACTTCTCCCTCGCACCCTGCACCCTGTGTGGAGCAAACGGCAGCCCCAGGCGATGCGGAACAGGCCACCCCAGGCGATGTGGAGCGGCTGGCAACCTCAGGCGATGCGGAGCAGCTGGCAACCCCAGGCGATGCGGAGCAGGCAGCTCCAGGCGATGCGGAGCGGCTGGCAACCCCAGGCGATGCGGAGCAGGCAGCCCCAGGCGATGCGGAGCGGCTGGCAACCCCAGGCGATGCGGAGCGGCTGGCAACCCCAGGCGATGCGGAGCGGCTGGCAACCCCAGGCGATGCGGAGCGGCTGGCAACCCCAGGCGATGCGGAGCGGCTGGCAACCCCAGGCGATGCGGAGCGGCTGGCAACCCCAGGCGATGCCAGACAGACATCCTTGGGCGAAGCGAGGCTGGCATCCCCAGGCGATGCACGACAGGGCGGCAGCGGACCCTCAGGAGGCGACGGCGGCAGCGGACCCTCAGGAGGCGATTGCAGGAGGGGAGCCAGGACCAGCGTTGGGGCTAGGTTTGGCCCTCTTCTCAGCCGCTGCGACCCAGCGATTTTCCCCCTTGCTCGTTTTAGCAGCCTGTGCAAGGGCAGCTGCGGACCGCCAACCTTCTGTTTCGGTCCATCCTGTCGTGAAGGGAGAGGCAGCTCCTGCTCCTCTCCCTCGGGTGGTGGTGGTGAAGAAAGAGGCAGCTCCTGCTGCTCTCCCTCGGGTGGTGGTGGAAGCAGCTCCTGCTCCTCCCCTTCTGGCTGCGAAAGAGGCAGCTCCTGCTCCTCCCCTTCTGGCTGCGAAGGAGGCAGCTCCTGCTCCTCCCCTTCTGGCTGCGAAAGAGGCAGCTCCTGCTCCTCCCCTTCTGGCTGCGAAGGAGGCAGCTCCTGCTCCTCCCCTTCTGGCTGCGAAGGAGGCAGCTCCTGCTCCTCCCCTTCTGGCTGCGAAGGAGGCAGCTCCTGCTCCTCCCCTTCTGGCTGCGAAGGAGGCAGCTCCTGCTCCTCCCCTTCTGGCTGCGAAGGAGGCAGCTTTGAAACCAGCAGGCATGCTCCTTCTGCTGGTGGCGGAACCAGCAGGCATGCTCCCTCTGCTGGTGGCTTCGATGGAGGTGGAACCAGCAGGCATGCTCCCTCTGCTGGTGGCGGCGATGGATGCGGAACCAGCAGGCACTCACCCTCTGCTGGCGGAGGTGGGAGCGACACACAGTCCTCCCAGTGTGGTGGAGGCGGAACCAGCAGGAACTCTCCCTCTGCTGGCGGAGGTGGAAGCGACATGCAGTCCTCCCACGGAGGTGGAGGCGGAACCAGCAGGAACTCTCCCTCTGCTGGCGGAGGTGGAAGCGACATGCAGTCCTCCCACGGAGGTGGAGGTGGAACCAGCAGGAACTCTCCCTCTGCTGGCAGGTACCTGGGCTGTGGACGCACCGACTCCCCCCTCTTGGGTGCAGGATGTTCGGGCTCCTCCCTTTCAGGCGCAGGACGTTCGGGCTCCTCCCTTTCAGGCGCAGGACGTTCGGGCTCCTCACTCTTGGGTGCTGGAGATGACCGGGTCTGGTCCACTGCCCAGAACCACTCTGCAGCGTCCCCCACCAGTCCCTGGTTCCACGCCTCTTCAAACTGGGGGTCCCCGTAAGGGCAGTCTTCCCTGACGTGCCCAAACTCGCCACAGGCGCCGCACATAGGAGCCCCCTCCTTCCTCCACTGCTCCTGTTCAGCTGCCCAGTCCGGGGGTCCAAACTTAGTTGGCACCCTGGACCACCACCTCTTGTTCAGCTGCTGTGGTTGCTGTTGTGGCCGCTGTTGTTGGGGCGGTGGGAGCAGCAGTCTACCTCCCCCTGCTGGTTGTGGAGACTGAGGCGACCCCTGCTCCTGATGGACAGGGCAGCGGGCCACGTAGTGCTCACCTCCGCAGATGGGGCATAGTTGGGGTCGCTGTCCAAGGGGGTACCAGGGGCAGTTGGTCCTGGAATGCCCAGGCTCAGCGCAGCAGTAACACCCGGGCTGCTGTTGCTGCAGCTGCTGCTGTCTGCAGCTCATCCTTCTCCCTATCCTCCGTTTTCCTCCCATCCTTCTTCCTCCTTACTCTCCTTTCTCCCTCCAACCACAATCAAAAAACCGAAAAAAAAATGAAAAAGATGTAGTACCCTCTTCTGCCTGCGTCCTGGAGGCGCTGCGATCCCACGCAGGACACCACGTGTGACAGGAATGACCGAGGGTCTGACGTCAGGCAGAAGCAGGAAGGGAAAAATAAAACTGACACCGGGGAAGTACTGCAGTTCAAAAGAAAGAATCGGCTGGCTGCCGTTTTTATTAATAACAAAAATAAAATAAATATTTAAACAAAAGAACACTTGCGCTCACAGAGCAAAATAAAAGGGTTAACAAAACAAATCACGAACACTACCATCGGTCAGGCTGGGCAATCGCCTTCACTGACCCTATCCTTGGTTAGTTTCGTTTTAAGTAAATTTCGCTCGCTCTCCGTCTCTCTGCTCGCTCTCTCCTCTCTATCACCCACCCTGAACTGGAGAGCTGCAGGCTTTTTATATTCAGGTGACCATCTCCCGATTAGCAACTAAATTAATCACTTAATTAATTCGGGAGATGGCCACCTTCTGCACGAGTATTTTTCATTACACCTGGCAGAGGACGAGCACCGATCTCGCCTCTGCCAGGACACGTTTTAAAAATAAACAAAACAATAACATACGGCGCTCGCCGTCATGTATACAATAATAAATCATAATAATGATACAAAATAACACAGGGGCAGAGGGGGACCCCGATCTAAAAGTAAACAAGCAATGTACAGGGCACCTCACCCTGTTACAGGCGCCTTTCGCAGTTTGTTTACATGCCATTTTGTAGAGATGAGGTGCACTCGTGGAAATTAGAATACAAAACGAGGCAATGATATGACGGCAGTTCTGGAAAGATTGAATAAGCTAATCATTGTACCTCAAGATACTCTTGCAATGACAAGTCACATTTGAAAATTGAATAAACCATTTGAATTTAATTTTAATGATGGTGAGTTATCAGGTTACAAAACAGTACTGTATCAGTTGTGAACAAATCGCTAGCGATGCCAAAAAAGGTGTTCTTTTAAGCAAGTTTCCCCACAAGGGTGTTCTCTTAGGAGGTGTTCCTATACGCGGAGACTACTGTAATTTGAAATCTGGTCGCCATTTTGATCCTCTGAAATGGGTGAATCTGAGGTGAATTTCGCAAAGACGTTTGTTATAGGTGGCACATGCACTCTTATTATCTTACAGGGGTCGCGTACCAACTGTCAATAAAAAGGCTGCGATCTCCCATAGTTTATGCAGAAACTATACTAAAAAAGAAGACAGGAAACACAGAACAGAGGTTTGGTAGTACAGCCACAGGTAATGTCTGGATCCTGACGCAGAAAAATGTTTCACAATAAATATTAGAGCTACACAACTCAGATCCACTAAGAATGATTGTAAACCTCAAAAAGCTGGTTTTTGGAATGTCTGGTGACAGACAGTCATGTAGGAGTAGCCGGTCTGAAATGACACTGTCTCTAATTCAGAAGTTACTGAATTTTCATTACTGGATGTCTTCAGGCCACTTGTAACATTTTCAAAGTAAATTGTTTGAAGTTACCCTGTAGTTCAAAAGATGGGCTCAGAGTGGGTTGAGTGAATTACTGGGCAATACAAATGAAACACATCTACTTTATTCTCACTGTCACAAAACAGTCAAGTACATTGATTGTTAGAAACAGTGATAACTAAAATTAATTGTAGTGTGGTCAGTGGTTGTATATGTTCAACTGGTCTTGGGAGCAGTGAAGTCCCTTTGCCATTATTTATTATTAACTGTCATCAAAGTCGGCATTACCTAAATTAATTCTGATTGACACAACAGTTACGGCAGACCTCCTTATTGGTGTTAAATTATAAAGATTTAGTTACAATACAAACATCCCAGTTTCAAACACTGTCTCTAATTCAAAGATAACTGCTTGTAAGACAACACTCAAGCCAAAGTTGCTTACATACATTGAATGAATGGATTCCCCTAGAAGATACTGTTATTGAATTGGCTCATCAAAGCAGACTAAAAGTAATGTGAGGTTGGACGTAGATTGCCTCAAGGTTTATATATTTTAGATATAAATGTGACTGCTAAGATTTATAGCAGTGTACCCAGATCGATATTTCTTAACCCTGATTGAGTCTTTATAAATAGTTATTTTTTAATAGAAAATGGAAATATATCTTTGAAATCCCATTCAATTTAATTGACCTGAGCGACGACTCAGTTAGCAATTACACTCTTACTCTATACAAACACAACTTTACCAAGGTAGTTGAAAAAGACTTCTAGTCAAAACATTAGTCACAGAGAAATATACCCTTAGTACCTAAGAGAATAAATAACACATAGCTGCTTGAAATGGGTAAGCAAAAAATTATTAAAATGACATTTGTAACTATGTGTTTAAGTTTATTTACTTACAGTTCAGTGTCAATTTAAAACCTGACACAAACCCTTCCAGTGTAAAATACAAAAACATCCGTTTACACAGGAGGCCTGCTGGGATTCATTTACACCAGTTCTAAAAAGATCTACAGTCTCAAGTGGAAAGTGCTCTTTCACGGTTTTGTCAGAAGTTACTGAATTTTCATTACTGGATGTCTTCAGGCCACTTGTAACATTTTCAAAGTAAATTGTTTGAAGTTACCCTGTAGTTCAAAAGATGGGCTCAGAGTGGGTTGAGTGAATTACTGGGCAATACAAATGAAACACATCTACTTTATTCTCACTGTCACAAAACAGTCAAGTACATTGATTGTTAGAAACAGTGATAACTAAAATTAATTGTAGTGTGGTCAGTGGTTGTATATGTTCAACTGGTCTTGGGAGCAGTGAAGTCCCTTTGCCATTATTTATTATTAACTGTCAGATCATTGTAGCAAATCAGGTTCAGAGAAAAAAATTCACTATCCTATTGCGTTTGCCCTCTTATAACATGAATAGCCTTTGCAGTTGGTATTGAATAGTAGATAATTGACCTTGCCCTACATTAAATGTGTAACCAACACCACATCAATCAAGCACAATGGTAACGCTTAACAAACTTGCTGTAAATATGTGCCTTTTTTTGCTGTTTTGTTTTTCTTAATAAGACAGCTGGATAAGTAACAAAAAGTCAGTAATTATGTGCTCCAATTAATCCAATATTAATGTCTGAACTCTTCAGCAAACACTGTGCGAACATATATAATGATTCTTTAGGCTTTTTACTGCACCAATGCAGCCTGTAATATATCTCCTTATAGCAACTGATGAGTTAATAATAGTGACATCAGCATGTCCCATACTTGCCTCACGACTACAGAGCTTGCTCTTTAGTTGAATGGTAGTTCATTAATCTTTGAACCATATGGTTTGTCGTTATCGTCCAACCCTTGTCTTTCCATTCAATTCAATTCAATGGGCTGAGCCAAGGTACATTTTTGTCCAGTGTGGAATGCATGAGTCTCCTTGTATTTATATGGGTAACTTTATAGGGACTGTTAGACTTCAAGTGGCTTTGGAAGACCCAACCTATTCCACAAACCTATATTCTGACAGACTACTGCAAAAATATGCAATGCAGCTTCCCTATAAAGGAAAGGAGGCTGTCAATTTTGCATCACAGGTATCCATGGTGGTGATAAATGTGTTTCAGTTAACTGTCCGCCCCAATTTAAAATAAAGAATGAGGACTGTGTTTACAAAGATTTAATACATGAGTTATTTAAACAATATTATTACACCTATTTTTAAATAACTTCATTTGATATTCATGATTGTTGTTGGTTTCAGAAATTCTGAGGTAAAACTACAGCAAACTAAATCAAATAGATAGTATCTGAATCCCTCATCAGGTCATGGACCAGAACATAAGTTAGGGATGGGCATAATATAATGTATTGTCTTTTTAAAAACAGGCTCTTTGGACTATATAGTTAGAAATGTTCCAAATTCCATTAAATTGGTTGATGGCTAATCCTCAATTTTGTCAAATATTGTATCCAACATTGCTTTGATTAATCAAGTATCGTGGTGTTTTAGAAACTAGAGGACTCCATTAGAGTGCTGGAGAATAATTCAAATGTTTTTCTTTTTTAACCAGAACCCTTGAGATATAAATATAATTTCCATGGTGCTCTGGTGCTGATTGTTTTGTTTTATTTTGTTTTGTTTTGTTTTATTTTGTTTTGTTTTTTGGACTAAGCAAGAGTGGGTGTTTGAATTTGTGCCGACTGTCGTATGTGGAGTAGATCTAGGGAAAGCTGCCTCCTTATCATTATTAAACATGAACATGTATTCTGTGATTCTGTTTCAGATATAGATACATTAAAATATTCACTGAATGAAAATACAGAATTAATAATAATGTATTTTCTTGACACCCTATTAGGGCAAGAGTTGAGACCAGCCTGTAATTTTAACTTGTGGCTGTAGATAAAGAGATATGACAAAATAACTACAGTATACTCACGGTTGGTTTCACAGACTAATCTTGGACTACCTTACTTGTGCTAACATTGGGTAGTCCAAAATTAATGTTTGACAAAAAAAAACAAAAAAAAAACATTTTATACAAAATTTAGGAATGAGGAAACTGATTTATCCTAAAATGGATGCTTTTGGAAAAAATTAATTACCAGTATATTATTAGTACTAGTAGTTCTTTCATAAGATGATGCTATTTTAAACCTACCCCAGCTTCCTTTCTCACACTGACACAAATAATGATCACAACCCTAAAAGACCAATGTTGCCTGTTGGGAATACTATCAAACAGCTTGGCTTAGCACTTACAAAATACCACTTGGTTACAGGAAGATGCTTTGGAATGTAAGGGCTGAAAGGCAGAATGGAGAACCTTTCAGTATATATAAATCTTTTTAAGGGCACACACAAGGTGTTTATACGTAAGGTGTTTACTCCAAAGTACAAAGTACACTATTTAGTGAGAGAGCAAAACATAACTGCTACTTCTGGTTTCACAGACCCTAATTAGCACTAATCCTGGACACACTGATATTATCTTAGACAAGGTAGTCCAGGACAGGATTAGTACTGATAAGGGTCTGTGAAAGCAACATAATATGTTACAAAACTAATCATGCCACTCAAGACAGTTAAGGATGGGTTAAAATATATTTTAAAAATGATGTTCCTTTCACAGTGCGAATTACTAAAATATCAAGAAAATCAAAGTCACCCTTTTGATCACACAAATCCAAACTTGTCCATGCACACTGTATATAAGAACATCCTGTAGAATCAAATGCTTAGGAACTCCATGTAAAATCTGCTGCCTTTTATATGAATTTAGAATAATCATATGCTCAGCTGAATTGTAGTTAAGATTGGCAGAGACCTCTGAATTCTAATATAGTCAGGATTAACAAATACCAGGTTTGTTAGACAACATTTCTGTATGATAGTTTTATTATGGTAATTTGCACCAATGCACAGGAAGTGTTATCATGTACTAAGTCTAATGCCATTCATGACGTCATTGTCAAACTGCAATTAGTACAATAGTAAGTTCCTGTTTTATGGGGTTCAACAGTTACAAAAGATCAATACCCCATTTTTCAAGAAAAGTTGTTTTAATATACAAGATTAGTAGAAATGTGCTAATTAATTGTTCGTTTGCAGGTATTTCTATAAAATGTTTCTATATTAAGTGTGTATGTGTGTGTGTTTGTGTGTGTGTAGATATATATATATATATATATATATATATATATATATATATATATATATATATATATTAGTCACATAAAAATAGTTTTATAGTTATCATTTATTTAATAGAATTACATGTTTTCCAGAAACTAAAACAGGGTCATATGATAAACATTCAATCTGAATGTTTCTTTATGAAAAATGACTGTGCAGTAATTAAGGGAGGTGGTTCTTTGTTACTAAATATAGTGTTTTTTATTGTTACGTGGGACAAAATTGCAATTTTCTTTCAATACTTTGAAAATATCGTTTTATTTATTTGATTTTTGTAAATGTTATGTATGACTATTGAAAACGTTGATTAAATGTATATACTTTATAATAATAATAATAATAATAATAATAATAATAATAATAATAATAATAATTGTAAAAAAAAATGTAAACAAATCTGGACTAAGTAGTGTGTAACTGAATTGTTGCAATAAAATGTGTTTTTATAAACATTCTTAGGCTTGTGCATTTATTTCTCTTACCTCCACTGTGCTATATCAGAGGTTTCAAAGTCTGAAGACTAACAGTGTAATATCTTACAGCAGGTAAAAACTAGTGATGTGTGTCCACAACTAATTATATGTCAAGCAAAACAGAAGGCCTAAAACATCCACTGTTTAATGGAATTCTCCATCATGTTCACACGGAAACACATGCATGTACATATGAAAGGGAAAGCACATTTTTAGGTACCCATACTTCTAGCAATATGATAATTATTGCATGACTTATCAATAAATTAGTACTGTATAATAAAACACAGAGAAAAAAAAAGACTCTTGGTAAGGTAAATAAAGCTCCTCTAACACGCAACAGACTAAAATTTAAAAATAAACTCAATTATTGTCATTACTAATAATCAGTGAAATTATTTAAAACCAAACTTGTACATCTCTCATATCTAAACTTACTATGTACTTTTCCAATGACCAGCTTGTAGCCGTGTCGTTCCAATAATGGTTTTGCCGAACTCTGAAAGCAGAGCTCCTCATAGCAACGACGTTGCTTACTCCAATTAAAAAAAGAAAAAACTAAATCTATTCTAAGTAAATGATTGATTATGTGTGGGGTCTATTTTTGTGTTACCTCCTTAGAACCATTGTATAATCTTAGAAAAACAAAGCTATGACCTGAACCAGGATTTTTTTTTGTTGTTGTTGTTGGTCTGTTTTTTCATTCATCCCAATCAAATCAGATCTCCCTGGTCTCAATAAAGCTCACCCATCAATGAGGCAGTGTGGTCCAGTGATTAAAGTCCAAGGCTGTAACCAGAAGGTCACTGGTTCAAATCCCTCCACTGAATGACTCACTGTGTGACCCTGAGCAAGTCACTTAACCTCCTCGTGCTCCATCCTGCAGATGAGATGTTAAATCAATGTCCTTTTGTAAGTGACTCTGCATATAATGCACAGTTCACAGCCTACCTCTGTAAAGTGCTTTGTGATGGTGGTCAACCATGAAAGGTGCTAGATAAAAATAAATAAATAAATATTATTATTATTATTATTATTATTATTATTATAATTATAAACCATTCATCTATTTGGTAAGTGCAGTAGCTGAACCCCACTCTGCAGGTTAAGGATGAAGGAATCCATTGAAAGCTGTGACCAGCACGGAGCCTTGACATAAAGTCCATAGAGAGAGTGTGGAATCCCCAACAGTTCTGTTAAAAACTTTCCACAAGAGATCATGCCAAGGTCTACAATACAGTAATTGAGGGATGTTCTCCTGGTCATGCGAGTAACTGAATATTAATTAACTAGAGTAGGTGTTCATGCCACATAATATAAAGCTTTACCAAATTAATAGGGCATTATAATCTGTACAGTACACCATAAGAATAATGTGTAATTAAACACAGTGTACCGTACATCTTTTTTTCTAGCTGTGTTACAATGATACTTTAATAAAATGGTTGTCAAAATACATATTGTAATTGGATCAGAAAATAACAATGCACTGGTATGGTAATTATTTTATTCGGTACAAGTAAGACAATTATTACAAAGTATTACTGTCTGGGAGGGAATCTATTGCTTGCCAGAATTTTTGACTCACAAACAATATTTTTTACATGGTGTGTATTACTTCTTATTCGTCGTTTGCTTTCTGTTGCTCTCATTGTCCTCCCTAAATATTTCTCAGGTTGATGGAGCTAAGTGACTTTCAAGCACTGTGAACCGCATGGTATTGTCTAACTGTTGTTCACAGTCATTCATCCATGACAGAATATCCACTAATTCCCCAGCACCATAATTGTCTAACAGCATGGGTGTATTCAGTATCTGTTATGATGGATGAAGCACTATAATACAATCTGTGGAGCGTTTCCCAGCACTGGTTTCAGCAAAGGCTTGCAGCCATGTATGTAGTTTCATCAATTTATGAAATAAGCTGTAGAAAATATTAACTTACAGAAAGGCAAAACATGTAAACAAGCATTTTATAACAAGCAAACCTTTGTAAAAATACAGGGAGCAGTTTTATAGAAAACTCACTGCATGGTCAAAAAAAGGACCTGGAAGCATCAGTGTCAGCTATTTCATAAATAAATGTCTCAATTTCATGTAACTGCAAATTTTGAAAAGCACTCACTTCAAGTCATTCCCTACAGGTTTCTCAGCTCCCTCCAGAGCCACAGTTTATTTAAACAGAGTACAGAAAATAAAGATAGCAATATCTGCCTTCAACAGAGTTACCTTGCCATTCCACTATCTGAAGAAATACTGTAACTGCAGATAAATAGGGAATACCATTTAATGGAAAAAAAGGAACTGCAGATAATACAGTAAGCCTTTGCATGGTGAAGGAATTCAATGTGGTTTTGCTTTGGAAATCAGTGAGATTAAATCTTTGGTGAGGTAAACTGTAAAGAGACCATTTCAAGCAAACCACTGTGGTTAACCTTTGAAATGGAGAATGGAATATATAGAAAATCCGGTACTTCTGTAATATATAAAAATCTTGCTTTTTAGTGGTATAGCATCTTCCTTTACAAAAAAAGTATAAACACATTGCTGGTGTATTACCCTTCTTTACCAAATGGATTTGTAACAAATAATGGGTCAAGTGGACCAATTTCTGGGGAGCTGGTTTCCTCTATTTGCAAGCAGGTGTAATGTACATGCAAATGAAGAGCATTGTAAATTGAAACATGTAAATTGTCTTCACTAGGTAAAGTATATTTTCACTATTTGTGTTTGCATGTTGAAATAATGTTACTTGGTTCTGTCGTTAAATTCTGAAAATACGTTTTATTATTATTTATTTATTTCTTAGCAGACGTCCTTATCCAGTGCGACTTACAATTGTTACAAGATATCACATTATTTTTACATACAATTACCCAATTATACAGTTGGGTTTTTACTGGAGCAATCTAGGTAAAGTACCTTGCTCAAGGGTACAGCAGCAGTGTCCCCCACCTGGGATTGAACCCACGACCCTCCAGTCGAGAGTCCAGAGCCCTAACCACTACTCCACGCCAATTATATAGCCAATTCCAAATAATACCAATTTTTTGGGGTTTTCATTTTTTTAAAACACTGAATATTTGATCAGGTTTACCTTGTGCAATACTACCTGAACATTATAACTTATTGGGTTTCTCTTGCTGATAAAATATTTTTAAATACTGCAAAGAATAGAAACATGGACAGACAAAGGGAGACTGAATTGGTTAATTAAAAAAAGGTATTTATTAGGAATATTCAAGTTAACAACATGTGTAGTATTTGAAGATTTTTTTTTATTGTTGTTGCTAGACAAATGCTTCCCAACTGTACCTTGCAGATAATTATTTCCACCACTGAAAAATTCCAGTCACATTGTAGTCCCTTCCACAACACCAAGTTCTGCTCAGGATCTCTAATGTTAAACATGTGAGCAGTGGCACCATGTCAGTAGTGCCCCGAGAAATCTTTCACATGGTACGCACAACTGAACCACATCGAAATCCCATCTCATGCCGATAATGACTCACGCTGCAAAGTGTTTCAGCCTATCAGAGAGCTGCATTTCTGTTCTTTCCTGAGTTTCACAGCACCTACATTGTCAAATTAGAAAACTACAATCAAGTTGCATCACTCTTTCCTTTCTAAAAATGAATAAACACAGCGCACTTCCATCAAGATAGAACAGCAACTACACTGACAGCCAAATTATTATTATTATTATTTATTTCTTAGCAGACGCCCTTATCCAGGGTGACTTACAATCATAAGCAAATACATTTCAAGTATCACAGTACAAGTAATAATACAATTAAGAGCAAGATAAATACAATGACTTTGGTTCAAGCAAGTACAAGTGTGACAAAATATAATTCAATAATACAGCAGATAACAGTGTCAGTGATAATTACATCAGGATATGATTAAATACAAAATACTACAGATTAAACACTTGGCAGATTACAGTACTCTGAAGTACAGGATTAAATGCAGTAAAATAGGGGGCAGATAAGAGCAAGTAAAGCGTATTTAAGGAAGGGTGATAAGTGTCCCAGGGTAAGAACAGAGGAGTTCTACAGGTGCTGTCTGAAGAGGTGAGTCTTAAGGAGGCGCCTGAATGTGGTCAGGGACTGGGCAGTCCTGACATCTGTAGGAAGGTCATTCCACCACTGCGGAGCGAGGGTGGAGAAGGAGCGGGCTCTAGAGGCAGGGGAGCGTAGAGGAGGCAGAGCCAGTCTTCTAGTGCAGGCGGAGCGGAGAGGTCGAGTGGGGGTGTAGGGAGAGATGAGGGTCTGGAGGTAGCTGGGTGCAGTCTGGTCAAGGCATCTGTAGGCTAGTACAAGAGTCTTGAACTGGATGCGAGCGGTGATCGGGAGCCAGTGGAGTGAGCGGAGTCGTAGAGTTGTGTGGGAGAATATAGTCCACAACAACAATAAAAGGTACTGTGACGGGGTGCCCGCTTCCCCCTATATATTTGTATTATGATTTATTGTTATTGGTTGTATTTTGTATATTTTTCAAATGCAGTTGTAATAGTGTTTGGCTAGGATGGGGTTAATTCCTATGCAGGGATGATTGTTCAGGTGCAGGTGGTCAGGAGTTTACTGATTTGTTAAAATGTGCAATTAACTCCTAACCACCTGCTATATAAGCCCAGCTCCAGGCTCATTAGCTTGGTTGGAGTGAGAAGAAGGTACAGAGACAGAGTTTTGGAGAGTTTGAAGGAGATGCACAGCACTGTGAGAAAACGACTGCTTCCTTTGTTTTGTTAAGGTATTCGTTCTGTTTATTTCCTGTATTGTAGCTTTGTTTTGTTTGGCCCTTGTGCCCTTTTATTTTGTGTTTTGAAAAGTCTTTATTTTGCTTAATAAAAAAAACTGCACAGCCACGCAGTGTTTTGCCCCGCATTCTGCCTTTGGTGTACTGTTTTCCTGGAACCTGACGTCATACACATCACCACATCTGCCATCCTGCCACAGGTACAAATACATCTGAAATACAGACTTAAACTGGGGAGTGGGGGGGACTAGCTCACAAATCTGTTATGCTGGTTCAATTTCTAATCATTACTCTCACAATCACTACAACTAATGTAATGATTACTCACCCCCTAAGCATGGTGTAAAAACATAACTTTTTTTTATCTTACACATTGACAAAACAGGCAGTTAAAAAATAAAATAATAATAATAATAATTTGGCAATTGTGTGTTAATGATTAGGAAATGTATTTTTGCATTCACACGGGAACCGTTTCAAATGGCTGGTTTGTTTGAAACAGTGCATCAATGTGCATGCTGTTCACTTATCTGCGAGCAAAGGGACCGAGTTTGTTTGAATGCAAACTTTTTTTTTTTTTGTCATTTTCCATTTTTTACAGGATCAAGCTTGTTTGTGTTCACACTGCAGTTTGCAAGTGCACTCAGCTCGTTTATATGGTGTGTGAACCAGGTGTTTACAATATCCTGCAAGGCATATTAAAAGATGGCAGCTATTGATGTATTGCTCCGGTTTTTAATATATACATGTTTTAGATTCTTACATATTGCTGTGGAAGAAAGCACTGGGGGAGCACTTCGCTAATTTAATAAATACATTTCTTGAATGCCTACAGTAGGAGAATGCAGTTTATGCAATTCTGCACGGTCCTCCTAATGTCGGCATTAAACAAAGTAATTTGAGGAAAGACGGAATATATGTTACTGTTTTTGTGAGTTTTGTCCAGTTTGGCTTGGATTTGGTGTCTGATAGAAATTTTCTGTCAGAGCTTCATTTTCTCACACTGTTCACTGTCAAAGAGGAAGTTAAATGTCTAAGAAACAAATGGCAAAATCATAGACGAAGAAAAGAAAAATAGCAAATATATTAAATTATTACTTTTCACAGGTTTTTACAAAGGAGGACACTAACAACATGCCCCACATGTCGACCTGTTCCTATCCAGTTTTAAATAACTTTAGCATAACAGAGGCAGAAGTGTTAAAGGGACTAGGAGCTCTTAAAATAAACAAATCCCCTGGGCCGGATGAGATCCTCCCAATAGTACTCAAAGAAACCAAGATCATGCAACAGTCTCTTGACACAGGGGTTGTACCGTCAGACTGGAAAATTGCAAACGTAATACCGATCCACAAAAAGGGAGACAAAACCGAACCAGGTAACTACAGACCAATAAGCCTGACTTCTATTATATGTAAACTTCTGGAAACTATAAAAAGATCCAAAATGGAAAATTACCGATATGGTAACAATATCCTGAGAGACAGTCAGCATGGTTTTAGGAAAGGGAGATCATGTCTAACTAACCTGCTTGATTTTTTTGAGGATGCAACATCAACAATGGATAAAGTATACGACATGGTTTATTCAGATTTCCAGAAAGCTTTTGACAAAGTCCCGCATAAAAGATTAATTCTCAAACTGAATGCAGTAGGGATTCAAGGAAATGCATGCACATGGATTAGGGAGTGGTTAACATGTAGAAAACAGAAAGTACTGTTTAGAGGAGAAACCTCAAAATGGAGTGAGGTAACCAGTGGTGTACCACAGGGATCAGTATTGGGTCCTCTGCTATTCCTAATCTACATTAATGATAGTAAGCATACTTGTTAAATTTGCAGACGACACTAAAATAGTGTAACAGTCACCACAGATACTATGCAGCAGCTGATACAGCAATAAAGGAAAAAAAGGAATGTCCAGAGTTCAAATCCGAGAGGACACCAACGGCTTAATTTTATTGGTTTAGCACTCTAGGAATTACCAACAATTGCACAATTATCAGACCCATATACACCTGAAACTAAATAAGACAAAATTGAAAATAAGAAGCATAACAGAATCACAACGTAGGACACCCAGAAAGTGTATACAAGTAAAATAAAGCTAGCAAGAGAGAAAAGAAACTCTTAATAAAAACATGCAGTAGTTTAAGCTAAGGCTATTGCATAGTATTCTAATAAGCTGTAAGAAAACAGTTAATGAATAACTCCTGCAATAACACCAAGAAGTTCCCTTAACACCCTACCCAGCCAATACCCAAAAATATAAATGCAAGAAAATGGACCATCAATATCAATGTTCACAACGCATGACACAACGGTAATGCGTATATACACGTATGTGACTTCAATTGAACTTGCAGCAAAAACAAAAATGAAAACAGTCCAAAAAAAAACAAAACAGATGAAGTCCCAAATATAACTGCATCCAAGCAAAACGCAATTGTCCCGCAAACAAACTAAATGGCCATTGTGGTAGAAGTTTTAATATCACTCCCTTAGTTAGAGACTCAGTAGAACAGACAAAATTGATTAAATAAATTTAATGATTTGCAAACCAGAGAACGCTCTCAGCACACGTGGTGCTAGACAAACATCGAGCAGAGTTCTGACTGCGCAGAACCAGTAAACGTAATATATACCTTGCAACCTACAGTTATTGCGAGCCAATCACAGAAGCTTAACTCATATACAACAAAAACAACTTTGTCTTACATGCAAGCAGGCTGTCTCAACACCGGTAGTCAGTCAGACTAGACTTGTGGTTTATCTTGTGTCCTGTTTACCAACTTCTTCTATTGGTTACTGGTTTGTTGAGTCAGTTGCTATGGGACGTTGGTCCTTTACAAACATACTGATTGGTCCTTACATGTCTGATGCAACATCAGCTGAATATGCAAGCTCCCCCAAGTCTAGTCAGCTGAAACCACAAACACATCTTTACATTTTATTTCTATATAATATTTATAATACTTTTTAAAGTCAAAACACATATTACTTGATAACTCTTTTTCTGCTTATCGTATTGGCACCTCAGACATAAGAGTTTAAACAGAAAGCAAAGAGTAATTTTCCCAAGACATTCCCTCCTTTTGTAATGAAATTACAACCATAAAGCAGAAAATTCCATTACATCATCAGCCTTTTCATTAAAAGGATCAGTGTCATCGCCATTATTACACTGACCTTCAGTGGTGAGCAGAGGCATAGTTAAGGCATTATCCAAGACTTTGGTACAGAGTTTTTTAATATAAGTAATCGGAAGCATTAATGCTATTAACACCACCAAACTTGAGTTGTATCATCCTGTTTCAGTGGTTGATAGCCCCGTATGCGGGAACACAATACTTCATTGGCTAGCCCTGTAAGTAATCTCTTTTGTTTCTTAAGCACATATTTCAAATAACAGAATAATAAAATAGCAATAGGCAATACCAATAATGAAATAAGCGAGGACGCATGTCCCACCACATTCCACCGGTCAGCCCAGTCCACCCCAGCACTTTCTCCAGCTAATCCACATAGGATACTCCACCCGCGTGATCGTCTGCTAATATCAGTTGACCAGTGTTGCCCGCCAGCGACGCCTGCACTCTAGCTATCACTACTCTTGAGTGAATGTCCATAAGCTGCGTGTTAATGTGTGCCAATGCCATCAGCATACCTGTATGATTAATTGTCTTCATCCAGCATCTTCGATAATGCCTGTGATGTTAATAGGTGGAGTGGGGTGCATGCTCAGGTGTCCCACAGTCACAACACCCTGCGGGTGAAAACACACAGCCGGCGACATGAGGCACACCTGGCCGCTACTTCCCACTCCCATGCTTGAGGTGATTACACTCCATGTTCCATTTCTCATCTGAGTGCATCTTTCATACCCTAGCTTTGGGTGTACCGTTGCTTCCATCAATTGCATTGACAGGTTAGTGCTGCCAGCACGGTCACACAGAACAGCATCACCAAATTCAATACACTCAGTGGCTTTGAAGTACAGGGTGGCATTTTGGGCACGCTGATCAACCCATGTTATTTGTGGGACTATAACCCGTGTTCCAATTACTACCCCTAGGCTACTGACCGTTATCCCGGTACTGTGCTGGACCTGACTGGTGGTATGTGGCACTGTGATGGGGTGCCAGCGCGCTCCTATAATTTGTGTTTATTATTGTTATTTTTACTGTTTTCTTAGAATTCTTGTTTGTTTTGGATTGGCAGGGAGGGGGTTAAATTCCTCCCTGTAAAATACATGTGAGAATGTGGCTGGAGCCTTAAGTGTTTAATTGTTAATTATTAGTTAATTGGGCTCCAGCCGCAGACTATAAAAGGCAGGTGAAACCCTTTGTGTAAAGGGTTTTTGGGGTGAGTTTGTTTGTTGGTGTGCTGTGCTGTTTAGTTTTGAAAAAGAAACTGTAGTGAAGGTGAATGCCCAGCCTACATTTCTGTATTTTGTTTAAACCTTTTGTTTGGGCCCTTGTGCCTATTTATTTGATTATTTTTTGTTTAATAAAGATCATCATTTTGCCCCTTCCACTGTCTCTGAGCCTCAAACCTCTGTCATCCTGCCACACGTGGTGTCAGAAGTGGGATAGTGCCACCTAGAGGCTCAGAGCAGTATTTTTTTTTAATTTTGAATTTTTTTGAATTTTTTGAGGTTTTTTTTTTTTTTTTGGCGGTGCGCAGAATGGGAAATAAACAAAGGCAGCGAAGAAAGCAGCAGCTACCAACCCCGTCCTCGGCAGCCACCCCACCAACACCGCCTTCACCACCATCACGGGAGATCTGGGAGTGGTTGGTGCACCCCGAAGCAGACCTCTTCCACGACCTCCCCACAGCCCTCAGCATGCTGTGGCATCAAGATGGGGAGAGGTGGGAGGAGTGGGAGAGAGAGCACCACCCGGGGTCCCTCCAGGAGATAGCCGTCATGGTCCTGGCATACCTGGCGATAGACATGGGGGAGATCCCCCTCCTTGAAGAAAAGGGGGTGGAGCCGCTGCCGTCGCCCAGAGTGGGGGAGCCGCTGCCGTCGCCCAGAGAGGGGGAGCCGCTGCCGTCGACCGAGAGGGAGGAGTCAGAACGTCCGCAGCCCGAGAAGGAGGAGCCCGAACGTCCACAGCCCGAGAGGGAGGAGCCCGAACGTCCACAGCCCGAGAGGGAGGAGCCCGAACGTCCACAGCCCGAGAGGGAGGAGACCGAACATCCACAGCCCGAGGGGGAGGAGCCCGAGCGGGAGGAGTCGGTGCGTCAACGGCCCGAGCGGGAGGAGTCGGTGCGTCCACGGCCCGAGCGGGAGGAGTCGGTGCGTCCACGGCCCGAGCGGGAGGAGCCAGAGCTGTCTCTCCCTCCACCGCCAGCAGAGGGGGAACAGCCGGAGCTGTCTCTCCCTCCACCGCCAGCAGAAGATGCTGGAGGTCCCTCCCAGCCTCTGTACCGGCTGCTGAAGGGAGCGCGGGGGCAAACTGCCCGGCGGCTAAGAGGCACAGCACCGCCCAAGGATGCCTGCCTGTCCGCATCGCCTGGGGTTGCCTGCCTGCCTGCATCGTCTAGAGAAACTCTCAGTGTGCTTTCTCCTAGGGATGCTGGTCCGCCGTCGCTTGGGGTCGCTGCTGGTCTGCCGTCGCCTGGGGTGGAGCTACTGTCCCGAGCGCCAGAGGGGCCAGAGGGTCCCGCGCCGCCAGGGGGTCCAGAGGGTCCAGCGTCGCCAGAGGGGCCAGGGGGTCCCGCGTCGCCAGGGGGTCCAGAGGGTCCAGCGTCGCCGGAAGGACCAGCATCGCAGTTCCCGCCTCCGCCACCAGAGGGAGACGAGCTGCTGTTCTCGCCTCCGCCACCAGAGGGAGACGAGCTGCTGTTCTCGCCTCCGCCATCAGGGGGAGACGAGCTGCTGTTCCCGCGTCCGCCACCAGAGGAGCTGGTGCGGGCTCTACCTCCTGCTGCCTACAGGGAAGAGGAACTCTGGCTACTGCCACCCTGGCCGGAGGTTCCTGCAATGTTGGCCACGCCCAAGGATACCTGCCTCGCATCGCCTGGGGTTGCCTGCTGCTCTGCTTTTGTTCCTCCTAGGGTCGCTGAAGGTCCTGCTTCGCCTGGGGTCGCCGAAGGTCCTGCTTCGCCTGGGGTCGCCGAAGGTCCTGCTTCGCCTGGGGTTGCCTGCTGCTCTGCATCGCCTTGGCAGCCACCGTTTGCAGAGTACGAGGGAGAAGTGGAGCTCCCGCTGCCGTCTTCATGGCCAGGGGCTCACCTCCCGAGGGTCCGCTGCCGCCGTCACCTCCCGAGGGTCCGCTGCCGTCGTCGCCTCCCGAGGGTCCTGCTTCTCCTGGGGTCGCTGCCAGTCCTGAATGGCAGCAGGAAGTACTGTGGCCGGAGCCTCACAAAGGGGAGCTGCCGGCCACGAAGAAGGGGGGGGGAGGTGAGGAGACCACCAACACCACAGCCCCGACCACCACCCCTGTGCCACAGCCAGGCGCCTGGGGGTTGGATCCCTCGGCCTGGGCTCCCGGACACCCAGGCTCCATGTCTGGACCTTTGGTCGCTGGGCCTGACTCCCAGGTCACAGCACCACCAGGCACAGGAGGTCGCCTGGTCTCCTGCTCCGCTCCCCCTGGTTGCCCAGACGTCGCTGCACTGTCGCCTGGGCTCGCACCTCTGCCTGGGGCTGCAGCCGGCTGGTCGCCTGCCTGTGCTCCCGACGCCCCATCCAATGCACCTGGGTCCCCTTTCGCCAGGTCTCGGTCCCGCCAAGAGGGCGCCGGGCTATGGACTGACCCTCCCTCAGCAATGGGAGAAGGAAGACCTTCCACCATGGCCGCCCCCATGGGCCACTTGCTTCCCCTCGTCCGGGACTTTGGGACAAAGGGGGGAGGTGGCCGTTGAGGCCAAGTGTGCTGCGCACAAGGGGGGGGAAATGTGATGGGGTGCCAGCGCGCTCCTATAATTTGTGTTTATTATTGTTATTTTTACTGTTTTCTTAGAATTCTTGTTTGTTTTGGATTGGCAGGGAGGGGGTTAAATTCCTCCCTGTAAAATACATGTGAGAATGTGGCTGGAGCCTTAAGTGTTTAATTGTTAATTATTAGTTAATTGGGCTCCAGCCACAGACTATAAAAGGCAGGTGAAACCCTTTGTGTAAAGGGTTTTTGGGGTGAGTTTGTTTGTTGGTGTGCTGTGCTGTTTAGTTTTGAAAAAGAAACTGTAGTGAAGGTGAATGCCCAGCCTACATTTCTGTATTTTGTTTAAACCTTTTGTTTGGGCCCTTGTGCCTATTTATTTGATTATTTTTTGTTTAATAAAGATCATCATTTTGCCCCTTCCACTGTCTCTGAGCCTCAAACCTCTGTCATCCTGCCACAGGCACTATTAAATAAAACAAATATCTTAATCACATCGTTCAGTACATATCAGTATCCGGTCTTGGCTATCCCACGTAACGTCTGTTCTCTCCAAGCTGTCAAATTTCCATCTTCAATTATTGTGTCAACCGTCTTTCACCAGTCATTTGTTCAGCCATGGCCAATCTCTGAATGGCATCACCTGTTTTCAGAAACTGGTCATGGTTTTCATTATCCTGCTGTATATTATCTATGGAAATGAAGCCTGAATTCACAGCCCTGAACCACCCAGCAATGTCGTCAATCAGACCCCTCCTCTTACGGCCACCTGCGTTATGTTGGTAAGTATCCAATTCACGATTGAAGGTTTTATTCAATATTTTAGTTAATAGTCTAAACTCACCACACCTTTTGGTGTATTGTCGTTTGATATCTTCAATATTTACTCTTACCAACGTTTGCAACCAGGTTACTCCCATCACAAATGGTTCTGCCCTCCCAACAGCTAGCAACCTGTCTGGGGGGAAGTGGCATTAACGGGGGACATTGAGTGGAGTGGAACTGTGGCTTCATACCTCCCATATACCATGTATTTTCACAAGTACCGTTACACACACTGTGCGCTATCCTTTGCCCTGTCACATTAACACATGTCCAATTATAATTATTGTGGGTGCACCGCCACATTCTGCCGTTTTTACTCTCGACTTGTTGCATTAGTTTGCTCCTGTTGTCACTGTTTGGTATAGTTTTTGTCGTCCAGAGACAGTCCACCTCCAATGACGTGTTACTGCTTACAGTTCGGTTGCATATTGACTCATACTGGACCTCTCCCACTGTTATATCACAAGTAGGACAAGTAGGACATTGTTCAAACTGTGCTGGAGTCATTGCATTATTCTGGCTTATCAAACGCACAGGTTGCCACGTTCCCTCTATGTCACTCTCAAAGGGAAGTGGTCTTTGTTTCCATCCGTTGTCCAGTTCTTTTACTTGGTCCTATAACGAAACAATCACCTATGCCCGAGATTACCACAATTGTCACATTTAGGCTTCTGCCCCTGTTTGCAATATGACCTTCTATGTCCCATTTTACCACAGTTCTGACATACTCCATCAAATTGTACACTTATTTTTATTTTTATATTCCTTTTGTCTGTTTACAACTGCTACTGCCCAATTCATTACTCTTTTGTGTGCGTTCCCTGAGTTTAGTTTATTCCCAGCTCAATTGCCTTCTGCAAATGTGGACCCAGTCCACTAATTAATACCTGTACAAACACTTGATCTGACTCTTTTGGTCAACACTTCCTTAATAATCAGGATATGCTTCCCACTTGCATACTCCATAATCCTGCACTGACTCATTCTCTTTCTGCTTGAATCTTTCTTCGTGTCCCCTCAATAGCTTGATCAATTGTTGCTTTCAAGTATTGTCTTTGGTCTCGTATTGTATCATCTTTTGAGTAGGTACTGTCCCTGATCTCTTCCCGTAATTTGGCTAGAATCCCCGCTTCGCATGCTCCCATGGTCAATGTCCATACCTCAGTTTCAGTTAATCCGTGTGACAAAGCCTGTTGCTCTACCTTAGTTTGATAATCTTTAGTTACACATTTGCATTCAATCTTTGGCAGGCATGCTCCTAATGACTGCTTTTCTAACAGCGTTAATGCATAAACTGTCATTTCCTTTCCCCATTGTGCTTCTCACGCACTCTTACTGGTGTTACAACTTTATTTTATTTTATTTTGCTACAGTATAATTTCAATCGGTTCCTGCTGCATTAAACCACAATCTTGTTTATGTGACGTCCATGCATCTGAGTAAACTGCACAGACTGTCCCAATCAATATCACCGCTGTCTGTTTAATCCACCATTCACGCTGTTGAACTGGATTCCATGCCGCATCCCATTATTCATCCAGTATTCCCTTCTGCCATCTACTATATTTAATTAACACATAATCCACTATCTCAGATGACATTATGTCTTCCTTATACAACTCAATATGTTTATATTGACTTCAAATTACTCTCCTGAACAAACTTTTAAATTAATACAATAGAACACAACAACACACAAACAACTAACACAACATGACCTGGGTCACCCAATCACACCTTGCAAGGAATTCCTATTATACTAATCCACACTAAATACGATACAACAGTGCCACAACGGCAAACACTAAACCTTACATGCCTGTCTACTGGGACTTAATTTGCCCTCTGTCAAGTCTCAAATCCCAGTCCAACAAACACCCACAAAGATTCTTTAAATACTCAGACAAACTAAAAACTCAACTGTTAGCGACTGGATCCACTAAATATTGGGGATGGTAATTAAAACATACTCACCCTCCTTGGACAGTCGATAACAGACAAGTCAGCGCGACAAGTAATTGCAAATTGTTCGTGACGTCAAAACTGTAGTGGGGTTTTTTGAAAAGACTCAACATGACAGCCTATTCTACTGATCTTATAAGCTTTAATACGCAGCGCAAAGGAAGTCAGTAAATGTATTCAAAATACAATTCTGACATTCACGTTCAATATGAACAAAATGTGCACATGGACAGACAAACAAACAGAGAGAAACAAACACAAAGGAACAAACTATTAGTTCAATTAACTTCTGCGCATGAACGATAACTAGTTACCTTAAAACGGAACTCCTGTCCATTTCTTTTACAATGGACATTGTTACTTGTATTTAATGTTCCACTTAAGGGGAAACTTGATTTAGTATATCATAAATCGTTTTGACTCAGGGGACTTGGTCCCCATCTATCATGCATCTTTCTCTGACATCCTGTTAAAGTGACACAGTCAGTTTCTTGACTACTTTTTGCCACGCCCATTATTATTATTATTATTATTATTATTATTATTTATTTCTTAGCAGACGCCCTTATCCAGGGCGACTTACAATCGTAAGCAAAAACATTTCAAGCGTTACAATACAAGTAATACAATAAGAGCAAGAAATACAATAACTTTTGTTCAAGTAAAGTACAAGTTTGACAAACCACAATTCAATAATACAGCAGGTAATAGTGATAGTTACATCAGGATATGATCAAATAGTGATAGTTACATCAGGATGTGATTAAATACAAAGTACTACAGGTTAAAAACTTGGCAGATTACAGTATTCTGAAGTACAGGATTAAATGCAGTAAAATAGGGGGCTGATAAGAGCAAAATAAAGCACATTTACATGAAGGGTGATAGTGTCCCAGGATACAAACAGAGGAGTTCTACAGGTGCTCTTTGAAGAGGTGAGTCTTAAGGAGGCGCCGGAATGTGGTCAGGGACTGGGCAGTCCTGACATCTGTAGGAAGGTCATTCCACCACTGCGGAGCAAGGGTGGAGAAGGAGCGGGCTTTGGAGGCAGGGGAGCGTAGCGGTGGTAGAGCTAGTCTTCTAGTGCAGGCGGAGCGGAGAGGTCGAGTGGGGGTGTAGGGAGAGATGAGGGTCTGGAGGTAGCTGGGTGCAGACTGGTCAAGGCATCTGTAGGCTAGTACAAGAGTCTTGAACTGGATGCGAGCGGTGATCGGGAGCCAGTGGAGCGAGCGGAGTAGTGGAGTAGCGTGGGCGAAGCGAGGCAGAGAGAACACCAGGCGGGCAGCAGAGTTCTGGATGAGCTGGAGCGGACGGGTGGCGGACGCAGGGAGGCCAGCCAGGAGGGAGTTGCAGTAGTCTAGGCGGGAGAGTACCAGGGCCTGGACCAGGAGCTGGGTAGCATAGTTGGTGAGGAAGGGTCGGATTCTTCGGATGTTGCTCAGGAAGAATCGGCAAATGCGTGCCAGAGTGGAGATGTGCTGGGAATAAGAGAGGCAGGGGTCCAGGGTGACTCCAAGGTTCTTAGCTGAGGAAGAGGGAGAGAGTGTGGTAGATTCCAGAGGAACAGAGATAGAGAGATCAGAGGAGGGGGAGGAGGAGGGATAGAAAAGGAGGTCAGATTTAGAGAGGTTGAGTTTGAGGTGATGCGAGTGCATCCAGGAGGAAATAGCAGACAGACAGGTAGAGATACGGGAGGAGATGGTGGAGTCGGAGGTGGGGAAGGAGAGGAAAATCTGAGCATCATCAGCATAGAAATGGTATGAGAAACCGTAGGATGCGATGAGGGGGCCCAGGGAGCGGGTGTAGAGAGAGAACAGGAGAGGACCCAAGACTGACCCTTGGGGGACTCCAGTTAAGAGAGGGTGAGGTGTGGAGGTTGCTCCATGCCAGGTTACCTGGTAAGTGCGGTTGGAGAGGTAGGAGGAGAACCAGGCCAGAGCAGTGCCAGAGATCCCCAGGTCAGCAAGAGATGATAGTAGAATAGAGTGATCAACAGTGTCAAAGGCAGCAGAGAGGTCGCGGAGAATTAGGACAGAGGAGAGAGAGGCAGCTCGGGCACATTTAAGTGAGTTGGTGACAGACAGGAGGGCGGTTTCAGTGGAGTGAGCAGAGCGGAAGCCAGATTGGAGAGGGTCAAGCAGAGAGTGGTTGGACAGGAAAGCATAGAGCTGGCGGTGTACAGTCCGCTCGAGGGTTTTGGAGAGGAAGGGTAGGAGGACGGAGACAGGACGGTAGCTCTGGAGGGAGGTGGGGTCGAGGGTAGGTTTTTTGAGGAGGGGAGTGATCGAGGCTTTTTTGAAGGCAGAGGGGAAGATACCAGAAAGTAGAGAGGTGTTGAGGAGGGAGGAGATGAAGGGGAGTAGAGCAGGAGCAGCAGCTTGAAAGAGGTGAGTGGGGAGGGGGTCCAAGGCACACGTGGTGGGTTTGTGACCCTGGAGTAGGGAGGAGAGGTCAGAGTCTGAGAGGGGCAAGAAGGTGGAGAAGGAGGGTGAGTTAGTAGGGGTTGCAGTGGGTGTAGGAGTTGGAGCGGGAGGGGGTGCGGGGGAGGGAGAGGTGTTAAAGAGTTTGCGGATATCTGAAATTTTAGAAGAGAAGAAGGAGGCAAAGTCATCAGGGGAGATGGAGGAGGGAGGAGGAGGGGGGAGGGTATAGGAGGGAGGAGAAGGTAGAGAATAGTTTACGTGGGTTGTTAGTGGAGGCTTGGATTACAGATTGGAAATAAGCACATTTAGCAGAGGAGAGAGTAGAGGAGAAGGAGGAGAGGAGAGTACGGTAAAGGTCTAGGGCAGCAGGGAGTTTGGTTCTCTTCCATTTCTTTTCAGCAGATCGCAGTGTGATTCTTGCTGAGCGGAGCGCAGAGGAGAGCCAGGGATGGGGAGGGGAGGGGCGAGCAGGACGGGAGGTGAGGGGGCAGAGGGAGTCGAGGGAGGAGGTGAGTGAGGAGAAGAGGGTGGAGGTAGCAGAGTCAGTATGTTTTTCTACTTTCTTTTTACACTTTAGCCTTAATTAAATATATTTTTTAGTCAATTCAGTAATTTATTTTGCACATAAAGCAAAGCAGACAAACAGACAGAAAACGGAAAATAAAAGGAGAAAAGGAGATATTATTCCAATGCAATTACAGGTCTTCTAGCCTGTTAACGGAGGTCTTCTAGCCCCCTGTATGTTTAATAAGATCTTCTAGTCTTATTTATCGTGGATCTTCTAGTCCACACAATTTACAGGTCTTCTAGCCTGTCGGTATACCATTTATAGAGGTCTTCTAGCCTCCACTTTTACTCATTTATTTTATTCAAAATTTACGTCTCACCGTGTCTCAATATTGTCCGGGATCCTTTATCCGCCTCACTGACGCCCCCAGCCAGATTCGAAGCGGACCCTGTCAAACTTTTTAGTTACGGCCGTCCTGACCCAAGTTAAGGATAGGTCTCACCGGTGATTTACTCAGTTTCCCAGGACGATCAGTGGACGGAGTTTAGGACCCTGCTCGCAGCGCCAGATTGTGGTGGAAGTTTTAATATCACTCCAGTGGAACAGACAAAATTGATTAAATAAATGTAATGATTTGCAAACCAGAGAACGCTCTCAGCACATGTGGTGCTAGACAAACATCGAGCAGAGTTCTGACTGCGCAGAGCCAGTAAACGTAATATATACCTTGCAACCTACAGTTATTGCGAGCCAATCACAGAAGCTTAACTCATATACAACAAAAACAACTTCGTCTTACATGCAAGCAGGCTGTCTCAACACCGGTAGTCAGTCAGACTAGACTTGTGGTTTATCTTGTGTCCTGTTTACCAACTTCTTCTATTGGTTACTGGTTTGTTGAGTCAGTTGCTATGGGACGTTGATCCTTTACAAACATACTGATTGGTCCTTACATGGCTGATGCAACATCAGCTGAATATGCAAGCTCCCCCAAGTCTAGTCAGCTGAAACCACAAACACATCTTTACATTTTATTTCTATATAATATTTATAATACTTTTTAAAGTCAAAACACATATTACTTGATAACTCTTTTTCTGCTTATCGTATTGGCACCTTAGACATAAGAGTTTAAACAGAAAGCAAAGAGTAATTTTCCAAAGACACCATTTGACAAAAAATAATAATCCTCCAGCCGAACGCAAAACCAAAAAAAAAAAAACAATGGCTCAATCTCACCCAGTCCCGATCGCAAGTTGATGTAATGATCTCCGGATGCTGTTACAACCTCCGCCGAAATCCTTCACGTTGCAGACATGAGTCAAAGTAACAAAACAAAAAGAAAAAAAACAAACAAGCTTGAAAAAATTAAGTATCAAAAGAAAAATTATAAACTGAAATAAACCCTGCGTTAGTAATACTGTGCTACAGTTCTACAGACAGCCAAATAACCCTACACACCAAACACAAGGGTAAGCACGTTTGACTACATACTTAGACGAGAAGCTAAACGCAGACTAACACAATAGAACTACACTACTAAGGATACATAAACCAAAATTCTAAATAATAGAATATCCAGTCTCCAAAGCATACACAAAAGAAATGGGTCTTACCCTTACCGTCTCTGCCAACCCTTTTAAATCCAGGGAGAAACCATACCCTGCCTCTAAAAGGTACGGCAAGCCTGAGGGATCATATGCCAAAAAGCGTTCAGAAAACCCAAGACAACCCAAACGGACCATCAAACCAGCAAAGGTCCCAAACCTCAGTGAATAACTACTTCTCATGAACACGTTAATTCAATATATTTATATATTCTTATTTATTTTATTTGTTGTTATAATTAAAAACGAATATCAAAGATTGAATAAGACTGAAGTACATAAATCTGCCTGGCCAGGCTTCCCACCTTGCACTTAAGCAAGGCAGATGAGACTTTCATTGCCTCATAATAATATGTGGCACATGCCAAATAGTCCAACCCCCCCCCCCCCAGGGGAGTATCTAAGGGGACACCCCAAAATAGGGTTTCAAATTAACCACGTTAATGGTTTCAACCTTTTCAGGTCGATCCACCCATTTTACCTGGTAGTTTACTGGACCTAATTTCCTTTTAACCATAGCCAGTCCTGACCATTTAGGGGCTAATTTGGCAGAGTAAAAAGCAATGGCTTCTGACACTGGATGGCTCCTTACCCAAACCAAATCCCCTTCTTGAATTCCTACCTCTCTTCTCTGAGAGTTGTAGTTTTTTGCCTGCCGACCTTGTGCTACCTTAACTCGCTGCTTAACTAATTGCCCCAATTGCATTTGTCTTTCCAGTAATGAGTACCTAGAGTCATTCAGAGAGGCAGCCTTACCAATCAACCAATCTAAAGGACCTTTGATAACCCTACCTAGAGCCAGCTCAGCAGGAGTGAACCCAGCAGACTCCTGCTTAGCCGTATTTAGGGCAAACCTGAATTCAGGCAACCACTGATCCCAGAGCTGGTGATTTTGTCCTAAATATGAAGCAATCATAGGTTTCAAAGTCCTATTGATTCTCTCTGTCAAATTAGTCTGTGGGTGATAACTGGTTGTTAATTTACAAGTGACCCCCCAATTTCTACACACCTCTACTAGAACGGCACTGGTAAAATGAGCTCCCCTATCGGATAAGAGCTACTTGGGGATTCCCCAGCGAGTAAAAATCTCTTGAATTAGTATCTGAACTATTTTAGAAGTCTTCCCATCACGCAAGGGAAACAGTTCCACTCACTTCATGAAATAGTCCACAATTACCAAAAGATAGACATTTCCTTTTTTACTACGGGGAAGGGGCCCCATTAGGTCCAGACCTAGCATCTTCCCAGGTTCTCAAATGGTGGTGGACTGCAACAAGCCTGCCGGCTTCTGATTTGAAGGCTTGTGCAACTGGCACGCTTCAAATTCCTTTACATGTTTGACCACGTCACGTCTAACAGTCGGCCACCATGCTACCTCCAGAATGCGAAACAAGGTTTTCATGTGTCCCAGATGTCCGCTCAGAGGGTTATTGTGGTACCACTAAATGTAGGCACCAGCGACGCGGGAACCACTAGTTGGTAACGTTGTCCTTTACCTTCTTGGAGTGGCACCCTCCTATACCACACTCCTTGTTCCTTCAAGAACCCGATGCAGTCTGGACACTGTGGCTCAGCGTGTGCCATGAAAACACACCCCACACCATCACACCACGACCACCAGCCTGCAATGTTGACACGCGGTATGATGGATGCATGTAGTCATGTGGTTTTCTCCATACCCTAGTCCTCCCATCAGCATGAAACAGCAGGAACCAGAATTCATCAGACCAGCCAATGTTTTTCCAATCCTCCAGTGTCCAGTGTTTTCGTTCCTTAGCCCACTGCAACCGCAGTTTCTTGTGTTTTGCTGAAAGAAGTGGAACTCTGTTAGGTCGTTGGCTGCCATACCCCATTCGTATCAAGGTACGATGAGTTGGGCATTCTTTTATGGGTCTTTCGGCACCAATGTTGTACTGGACTGTCAGTTGACTAACTGTAGCCCGTCTGTTGCTCTGCACAATTCGTGTCAGCCTCCTTTGGCCTCTTTCATCAATGAGCCGTTTTCGACCACTGGCCTGCCGTTGGCTGGATGTCCTTTGGGTGGTGGACCATCCTTGATACACACGAGAAACTGTTGAGCGTGAAAAACCCAGCAGCGTTGCAGTTCTTGACACACTCAAACCGGCGCGCCTGGCACCTACTACCATACCCCATTCAAAGGCACTTAAATCTTTTGTCTTGCCCATTTACCCTCTGAATGGCACACATACCGTACACAATCCATGTCTCAATTGTGTCAAGTCTTAAAAATCCTTCTTTAACCTGTCTGTCTCCCCTTCATCTACACTGATCGAAGTGGATTTAACAGGTTACATCAATAAGGGATCATAGCTTTCACCTGGATTCACCTTGTCAGTCTATTTCATGGAAAGAGCAGGTGTCCCTAATGTTTTGTACACTCAGTGTAGATCAGCTATTAGCCTACCATTTAAACATATGGTATAGACATAATCAGAATGGTTAAACAAATAATTCATAGGATTGTTTATTTAATTTTTGAATGGCACTAACACACATTGTTTATTTAATTTATGAATGGCACTAACACACAACCTGATACATTACTCTGCTATTAACTTGCTGAACATGCTGATAGAGTTTTGTACTGAAAAAAATAAATACAAATACAATAACTGGGACAATTAAGAGTTTTAGTGTTTCTTATACAAAATTAAAGCTGAATCAATTCTCAGGATGTCCAGTAAACCTAATGCAGCTCCCCGAGACATTTTTTTTAATTTTTATTTTGCTCTACTTGTTTCCTCAGAATATGAACTAAACTGCACATTTTTTACTTCCTAGTCAGGTTACCTTGTATAGTTAGTTTCCTATGTGCAAAAGGACCGAGTCCAGTAGTTGTTCACATTGACGTTTAGCAAGCGAACCAGACTTTGCGTTTGTCAAACGGACTGAGACACCTCTTTAGGTGGAATCTGTATGGTATGTTTCCCAAGTAGACTTTGTTGTTTACACTTCACACCAAACGTACCGAACAGTACCGAGTGTGGACCAAACCGTCTGAACAGACCAAATGTGAACACAGCGACACTGATACAATTAAAATACAAATGAAACATGTATAAATGTGCACTTACCATGCTCAATCCTGGAAGAGCAGCAGAATTCAGATAATGCAAACGCAGTACTAACAGTCAATGCCTTATGAAGGTCAACGTATTTTTGGCGCTTAAAACTTCACCACCGTTAGAAACACAGTTCGGTGCTTTTACTGATTTTTTTCTCTCTGACGTCTGGCTCATCAGAAGAAAGATTTTTGCTATTTTTTTAAGGCTTATCTTATCTGCTTCTGTTTTCTCATTACTACAACTAAATAAATAGTACAATCCTATAAGCTTAAAATGTCCGTTTTGCTTTAACTGATTGCACAAGATTATATACGAGTCCACATTTATGAAGCCGAAATTTTGTGTGTACCGTGTTTACAGCTGCAGGCGCCATTGGGTTCATGTCCTTCTAGATACTAAAGCTGCCATTGATATCATTGATCATAATATTATACTAGACCAGAGGTTTATTTTTGGCAATCTCTTGGGTTCATTCTAGATTGTCTTGTCTCCCATCTTCATCACTGTTGCCAATGTGTTGCTATTAGTCCCTGTTCTTTATCAATTGATAGGATGAACCTTGGTCTCCCAAAGGGCTCCATCCTTCGTCCCTACTATTGACAATCCACAGGTTACTGTTGGGATATCTTCATGTTTTCAATCTCCACTTTCACTCGACACCAGCTTCTTGCCCTCCAGACTTTCAGAGGTCATGTTTGTTGAAAAAATCAACTAGGCTCTCTATTAGTATTAAAGAAATATTAGTAAAAAAAAGAGAAAACAGCTATATAAAGATAATTTAAATTAGAGGTCTGTAAAGAAATACAAAACAAAAAGTGTTAAAAAAAAATGTTGTTCACATTGTGATATCACTGGGTAATGTGGCCTCCACCTCCAACTGGTAAAGTGTGAATTGATCTCAAAGTCCCATCTATGGGCGTGTGATGATGTTTCACATATTGTCACTCACCACTCATAAGCACCATCGTTTAAAAAAATAAACCGGAGACTGTAGAAACAACAATAAATAAAGAGCAAAAAGTCATCAAGCATTGCAGCACCATTCCTCGTTTGCTGAGCATCAGCTTTCTGGAGATCAATCTGTCACTCGATCTGCATGTCATGATGGATGTCCTCCGTCCCCGACTCCTACATATAAAAAGACCCTTTTAAAGGCACCAATTATTCCCATTTCCATTATCCTTTGAGTAATGCGGGAGCCTTGCAGATGAATGCAGTTGTTCCAATACAGATGTTTAGTGATAGAGAAATGGAGGTCACGCAGAACTCCGCACAACCTCTTCCTAGTATTTTGCAAAAAAACTTTGTTAATGCATCAGTTAGGGTTGATGATAAAACAACAAAAGTAGGGAAATGCGATGTTAGGGTTTTGAACCCTAACTCTGCATTCCCTCCAACCCCCTTACAGCAGTGGAAGGGGCAAGGCAACACAAGCAACCACAGACAACCATCATCAGTTAAGACGAACAACATACAACTCTCTACAGATAACACAAGAGACATCCATCATCATGGTCCACTAGCCGTATGACCTCTATGTGCTCCCTAGAGACCTACTGGGAGGCTGCTGAGGTTGTTGGGGAAGGCGCACTGCATAAGGATGAATATTTACAGAATGCATGTGTGTGCTATCTGCCAACATAGTCCTAAAACACTGGAGAATACAGAACATACTGGTATTACAGCACAACGTATAATGCCCAACTGTGACAGTGAGGCCATCCCTCCCATTAAACTGTATTCGGTTGCTCATCCAGTATGACATGACACAGCACATTCCACTCACCCATGTAAACACAGTTTCATAACAGTGTACATCATACACTTCAATTTTTGTGGGTGACAATATCATTGAGCTATTCATCTGTCACATGGGTGTTCTGTTCTTAAAGTGCTCCCATCCCCCCTATCCATGTTACTATAAATGCTAATGTCGGCATATCACCCCTTCCTCCCTTGCAAAAGACTGTATTATGCTATTGAACATCTGCAATTCCATACAACAGAAAGTTATGCTAGGACATAGATTCGTATTATAGCACTATTGGTAGTCATTCTGTCATGCATCTGTGTCTCAGGATTGACAATACATGTTGCCCTGCATGCAGTTACCCACCCCCCACCCAACAAACTGACGCGCATCAAACATGTGGATGCCACACTCGACATTTGTCATGGCAGTGGAATTCATAGAGGTACAGTGTGATTTTGGTGCCACTATTATGCCTTTGTCTCCTACTAGACCTGCATAAGCAATGCCCAGATATACACGACCCCCAAACACACTGGCATGGCAGTAGACCTCATACACCTAGTAGACCATGATGATGGATGTCTCTGATGTTATCTGCAGAGAGTTGTATGTTGTTTGTCTTAACTGATGATGGCTGTCTGTGGTTGCTTGTGTTGCCTTGCCCCTTCCACTGGTTTTAAGGAGGTGGGAGGGAATAAGAACATAAGAACATAAGAAGAACATAAGAAAGTTTACAAACGAGAGGAGGCCATACGGCCCATCTTGCTTGTTTGGTTGTTAGTAGGTTATTGATCCCAGAATCTCATCAAGCAGCTTCTTGAAGGATCCCAGGGTGTCAGCTTCAACAACATTACTGGGGAGTTGGTTCCAGACCCTCACAATTCTCTGTGTAAAAAAGTGCCTCATATTTTCTGTTCTGAATGCCCCTTTATCTAATCTCCATGTGTGACCCCTGGGGCCGGTTGTAACAAGATAAAAAAAACAGGATCGGAGCCAGGCTCACTGGAGCCGGATCATGAAAAGGCGTTGTACTAAGCGGATCAGGATCAAGCTTCACTGATCCGAAATCTTGATCCGATCCTGGAGCTGCGCATCCGTTACTAGGGAAACTGACCAATGAGAAGCGAATATGCGTGGCGCAGAGATTGAAGATTCTGAATGTCAGAAAATGAAATGCATTTAATTTAAATGACATAAATCAGAAGCAACTACTGTACGTGTATAACTTAAAACTTCAGCGATTCTATAAAAACAGATCGAGTATATTAATTCTGGTATCTGGTTGTTTTTTTTTTGTTTTTTTTTTTTTAATTTCTAAAAATGTTTTAATAAATGTTAGCGTAATCACGGTCATGTGTATTTTTTGACAGACACACAGATATTTTACAGCGATATAGCTACCATACACACAAACATCTAGCTGCAGCATCGATTCAGGGCAAATTATCAACACATTTTGAGCAAATGTAATCAAGTGCTGACAGACAGCTAGAAATGGAAAATGTCGTGGACAGGGGGAGATTGAGGCTGTGAAAAGGTAAGCTTACGTTATTGAGAAGAAAGTAATTGGGGGGGAAATAATATGCATTAAAAAAAGAAAAAAGCTGCAACGTTAAATGTAATTAAATCAATGATTTATTTGTAATCGATAACATGAGAACGCCAGTTTGACTTTGTCAGCACAGAAAACGTAGAAATATTATTTATGAAACCTCATTACGCAGTCAGGTATATTTTTTTTCTGTAGCTATACGGCGAAAACAGAAATGTCAGATATAGCTAAACACAAACTAATATTGTACAAAGTTTTTTTTTTAATTTTTTTTCTCTAATTGATATTTTCTTAATACAGTACTGTTACAGATACTTTTAAATGCATTGTTGCCTAATGTTTTCTAAAACATTAAACGATCTCCGTTTCAATCTGAAGGAAATCTTTTTGGATATACCTGCAAGCAGGTTTTAAAGTTTAAGTTATCATTACAATTATCCAAAATCAGTATAGTGCTTATTTAAATATTGTTTTAGCAATTTTAAAAATGTTTCAGTTATGTATTTTGATGATGCATGGTCCATTTTAAAAATGTTCGATCAAGCTCTGATCCGATTCTGATCTTGGTCTAAATTAACATGATTTCCATTACACGAGAGTAGATGTTAAAACTTCATGCTGATTTGAACTTGGCTCTCGCCAAGATAAGCACCAACTAAGACGTAGCTTTACAGTAAGCTAATGTGATCCATATGTGTCTCCATCCATTTACATTTCCTTCCATATGATGATGTAGATATCCTTCTGTCTGGTGTTAATGGCTGAAGTGTAATGCTGGCTCCAGGGATCAGCTTATTTTGCCTCCCTGGCGCATCAGCACACACAACGGCTGCGATGCTGGCTCCGGGGATCAACCACAGTGCGGCCTCCCCAGCGCATCAGCATGACAACCGTCTGGATTGAGCTAAGTAGGGTACATCTCTGGGGTCTTCAAGTGGGCACCTTCCATCCTCAGTGTTTCGTCGACTTGCCCACGACACCTCAGGGGGGCTCGACGGTGATTCTGGCATCCCAGCATCACCCCCCTCCGTCCCCTACTCAACTCAGCCCAGCTTACTTACCTGTACATCAGCATTTCTTTCTTTCTATTGTGCTTGAGATCCCCAGCCAGAATCTTTCCGTCTCAACCACAGCCAGTTGCTGCTCCTCTCTGCTGCTTCAGATAAGTTCTTCACTGTGCGACGCAACTCTTGGCCACTGAATCCGACGTCTCTGAGAAACCGGGTTGTAGAGTGTGCCACAAATCCTCGACAAACCACTTCCACTGGGTAAACCCGGACTCTCCATCCTTGCTGTTCCGCTTCAGTGGCTAGTTGAGCATACCGCAGTTTCTTCCTCTCATACGCCTCATTTACAGCATCCTCCCATGGCACTGTTAACTCTATCAGGTGAACAAGGCGTGCTGATCCAGACCACAAGACAATATCTGGTCGAAGGTTAGTGGTGGCAATCTCAGGTGGAAAAATAAGCCGTTGACCAACATCTGCCAGCATTTTCCAGTCTCTAGCAGCTTCCAGTTGTCCTGGGCGAGGATTGGTTTTAACACCTTTTCTTGGTGGTTGCTCTCCTGGGCTGAGGAATGTAGTCTTTTGTGTGTAATGCTTGATCCGATAGTTGGGCCGTATTCTTACTTCTTCCTCGCCGAAATCCTCAAGAGAGTTTTGCTTATCTTTAAAAACCCGACCTATACGTGTCTGACGGTTTTGAATAAAACAAATTAAGTTTAGTTACTCAATTTTTCAAAAGTGGGATCAAGTTCTGATCCTGCTCAAAAGCAAGATCAGGTTTGACCTCAGATTGAGCACTGATCCGTTTAGTACAACATAACTAGGATCAAGATCAACAGCTGAGCCCGGATCCGGGATCGGATCCCTTTAGTACAACCGGCCCCTGGTCCTTGTTTCTTTTTTCAGGTCAAAAATGTTCCCTGGGTCGACATTGTCTATACCTTTTAGGATTTTGAATGCTTGAATCAGATCACCGCGTAGTCTTCTTTGTTCAAGACTGAATAGATTCAATTCTTTTAGCCTGTCTGCATACGACATGCCTTTTAAACCCAGGATAATTCTGGTTGCTCTTCTTTGCACTCTTTATAGAGCAGCAATATCCTTTTTGTAACGAGGTGAGCAGAACTGAACACAATATTCTAGGTGAGGTCTTACTAATGCATTAGAAAGTTTTAACATTACTTCCCTTGATTTAAACTCAACACTTTTCACAATATATCCGAGCATCTTGTTGGCCTTTTTTTATAGCTTCCCACATTGTCTACATGAAGACTTTCCTTCTTCAATTTCAGTATCTCCCATATGATATATGTAATGCACATTTTTATTGCACATTTTTATTTTTATTGGGGAACGTCTAACTTTTAATTAGACTGGCAATCTGTGTAGTATTTGTAATACGTTCATATGAAAACTATATTTACCAATATGTGAGCCATTGTACAAAAGTATCGCAAAGCACTGTAGAGTAAATGGCAGAAAAAAATAACAAATCACAATACATTTGTATAGCATGTCACACATATGACTGCCACACTTAGCCCCTTAAAATACAGGTGTAAACATAGTATTCAAAGCCTTACAACATAGTTTGTCCGTAAATAGATCAACTGCATATATAAATAAAACTTTAATAAGAGGGCTGGTATAGCTATACTTTAAGACAGAGCTATTTTATACTAATACCAAATGTTAAAATCCCAATTTTTGGTCATTTCTAACTCCCAGGACAGATTTTCTCCCGTTTTTTGCTCAAAAACTCTTAAAACCTTTTGTCAGTAAACCTTAAATTTCTGAAAAAGGCGTGTAGGTCTGTGGTTATGGCAATCCCTGTTGTACCTAGCAAGGTTTAGGACCCAGGGGAACCCTGTGGCATGCCTGACTTCATTCGTTGCGCGAAGCATGCTCACATATTTATCCCTCTATGACGGCTGCACATTCAAGAAGCCTGCCTCGCTCCGAAAAAAAAACTTTTGTAACAGAATATTTTCAAAATAAATTAAGTAAAACAATAAAGATGTTTTTATTTAGAAAATAAAACTAAATGAATGGGGTTTTTTTCGATTTTGACAGGGTTATTTTTTAGTACATTTCAAGTGCGAGTTTGGAGAAAAAGAAAAAAGTAAAACAGCATCTGTATATGTTTTGCTGTTGTGCAAAATCAACTACAATGGACCTGTTTACTGTAGGTTCATACCTTTATTTTATAGGCCTTCTTCAATTTAGGCCACTACGATTTCAGTTTACTAAAGACCCCTTATTTTGAAAACTCGATGTTGACTGGTATGGACATGCCTGGGATGGTGTATTGACTGTTTTTTTTTTTTTTTTTTCAAAAGATGCGAGTACATAGTATATTTGCTAAAAACGATTGCTAGACTATATTTTTATAAATTAGTAAACGATTACTAAAAGCAAGTTTTTAAATTTAAAATTCCACGCGTCAAAAGTTTTTTAAAAGTACTATCATGGCCCGGATCAGGAAGGAATGTCTTCTTTTCCCCCAATACCCCTGCGGTAAGTTTCGTTTCGTAATGTATCTGCTCCATTCTTCAACGATTGAGATCTCTAACCTTCATCTCGGTGATAGACCAACACCCCCCTGGACTTGTTGTTGACACTGGCTTGTGAAGGGGGAGCAATGATTGGCAATATTTTGGAAGAGGTCATTGCAGAGCATGCAGGATTCAGGTAACACAGCTAGAGGTGGGAATACATCACCTGTTCAACCACCCACGAGTATCACCGTTCCCTGTATAGTGTAGCACAGGTATGTACATTCTTAGTATACTCTTAATCACTTTTTTATCATTAAAATACACATTGTTTTATGTACATGTAATAGATGATGCTTGCAAACTCTATGCAGTAAGCTTGTATTGCAGGAGCACGTTGGAGCCAAGTACAGAACTGCAGCTAACTTACTTGGTCAAAACAGATTTAACAGGGACAGCTCCATGAACGTTATCCTTCACATGTTATCTTTCACATTTATTTCTCTTTTACCATTTAATTTAATGCTGATGAGTTAATCAAATGTATTAATAAAGTATCACCAATACAGAACAGATCAATAGTTCACTATGATTATGAATAGTAAATTCAGAGGAGCTCTGAAAACTTGCATAGCCAGTACATAATATAACTCTTTATTTAACATTATTTATACCAGTGTCACACAATGCAGTTCAAATTCAAACTAATGGAACATATTTTGATTTTCTCAATACGTTTTGTAGGAAAAACATAAGTACAGTAAGAGCACTTAAACAGCTTAACATAGCTGTTTTAAAACAGAAAGCTTACTGTTAAAAGTAACAACCACTTATTTTTTTAATTAATTCAAATATTAGTTGACTACTGTGTATTTCTTTAAATAGTCATAGTCATTTTAAGTATTAAAGTCATTTTAAGTTTTAATATGCATGACCGGGGAGGTCTGCACCTGGTTCCCTACTCCGCTCTCCCCAAACACCAAGACGTCGCTGGGCTGCTGCCAGACGTCGCTGCTTTGCTCCCCCTGGATGATCAGACATTGCTGCGCCAGTCCCCAGTTACAGACCTCTGCCTGCTGCTGCATCCTTCTGTTCCCTGGCCATCGCTTCAGTCACCCCTGCCATCCCATTTGGGTCCCCTGTCACCGGGTCATGGTCCCGACATGGAAGCGGCGGAAGGACTGACCCACCCTCAGGTTCGCCTGTGGTTGAGGGTGAAAATGGGACTTGAGGGAGGGTGGTTGTGTTTTAAGGGGAGGGGGTGGCCTTGGAATGGCAAGTGTGCTACGCACAAGGGGGAGGATATATAGCAGACTAGGGAGAGGAGGAGAAGAAAATGTAGTCCAGGAGGGAATAAAAGACTACATTCCCCAGAATGCCACGTGAGGAGTCAGAGAGGAACACCTGGCTTTAATAGAGTTAATGAGCCCCTGCATAAAAAGGGTGGAAACCCTACAGTCAGTGTTGTGTGCTAGGCTGTGAAGCTACATGTGTTGGGGAGACCTGTGTAGTCAGAAATAAAAGGTACTGTGTGTGCACTTGTTTGGTATGCCTCGGGTCGACAAACTTCTAGATAGACTAGGAAAGGAGAAGTTTATCACTACTCTGGACTTGACAAAGGGATACTGGCAGATCCCCTTAACCAGCAGTTCTAGAGAGAAAAACGCATTTTCAACACCAGAAGGGCTGTTTCACTTTAAAACCATGCCGTTTGGGCTACATGGTGCGCCCGCTGCCTTCCAGAGACTGATGGACCTGGTTTTATGCCCATATCATCGAATATGCAGCAGCGTAGATTGATGACGTGGTTATTTACAGCTCCACCTGACGAGAGCATTTGGCTAGGATTACAGCCGTCCTTCACTCTCTAAGGGTAGCCCGGCTGACAGCTAACTTAAGACAATGTACGTTTGCCAAGACAGAGACTCAATATTTGGGATTTTTAATGGGAAATGGAAGGGTGAGACCCGTGGTCACCAAAATCCAGGCTTTGGTCGACGAGGCGATCCCCAAAACCAAGACTCAGGTGAGGTCACTACTGGGATTAGCCAGTTATTATTGCCGCTTTATCCCCGAGTATGCCACAGTGGTTAACCCTTTAGTCGACCTCACCAAAAAGAGTGCTCGAAATTCGATTAAATGGTCAGCTGAGTGTTACTATTAAGTGTAAACTTTGCCAGGCCCCCACTCTTATAACATCGGATTTCACTAAGAGATTCATCCTACACACCGATACGTCGGACGTGGGTTTGGGTGCTGTCTTGTCCCAAAAGGTAGACGGAGTAGAACACATGATACTGTATCTCAGTAAAAAGATGTTGCCTTAGGAGCGCAACTACTCCGTAGTCAAAAAGGAGTGTTTGGCCATTAAATGGGTTACTCACTCTTTACGATATTACCTGCCGGGACACTCATTTGATCTTGTCACAGACCACGCCTCACTCAAGTGGTTAAGCACAATGAAGGACAGCAATGCCCGGATAACTTGGTGGTATCTGGCATTGTAACCCATGGTACACCGTGCGGGGAAAGACCATCAAAATGCGGATTATTTTTCCCGGGAGGGCAGAGTAATGGGAAAGATAGAATCAGCCGAGTGTTCCTTCGGCTCCACTCTGAGCAATGGGATATGTGACAGAAATACAATGAGTCTTGGTTGTAAATCTCCCTCCCAACCTGTGAGGGCGCTAAGCAAAGAGAACAGAGTTCTTTGGATGGGCTGGTCTGGCAGATCTTTCCCCAGGTCGGGAAGTCGGCCAATCTGGATGAAGGCGAGACTCCATTGGAAGGATGCATTGACCCGGAAGGGAAACGATGTGGCAGCCGCAGATTGGAGAGGCGGTTGCACTCGTTTACCAAGGGGTCATGTGTGAAAGCATAAAAGGGGGCGGAGAATCGCAATCTGTTCCTTCGCTTGGTTTGTGTTTTTAAACCTAGAAGGACTGTGAGAGATCCCAGAGAACGCAACAGTATTGTGAGTATTTTTTGTTTGTTTGTTTGTTCTGTCTGTTAGTAATTGTCTTGTTTGTGAATCACCAGACAGCTAACACGATTCCGGAGCTGTCGCCTTGGGCCAGCACAAAGCCGGAAAAACACTTCACCACTGTCACAAAATAAACTGTATCACCCACCATGAGCACTACAGCACGCACCCAGGATTGGGAGAGATACATGTATTTATTATTTGGGACTGTAACCCGTTGATTTACTTCCAGTGCATTACACATTGTTGTGTATTGCCTGGAGTTATTGTTTGGTCACCAGACCGGGATTATAATCAATAAAACCTGTTTCCAACTGGATTACAATTCTCTGTTTGTTCATTGCACACTGCATCACTCCTGCACCTGTACACAATCAGCCACTTTGCCCCAACCTATTATAATACAACTTCAATTAAAAATATATATATATGTAGTCTCTTAAGAGTACCCAAAATCTATCCAGATCAAAGTGATCTGGTTTCTTGCAGATTACAATACTAATAAATCTATTATGACAAGGCTGTCATATACACTTCTAATATTCACAACAAATATTTGTGTTACATAATCCATTTACCTTGGATGAGGTTCTAGAGAGTTGTTGCAATTCAATTACAAAAATGTCTAACTCTTAATGGTATTTTTGAGTTTCAGTCTGGTTTTCGTGCTGCCCTTAGCGCAGAGACGGCCCATGTCAGAGTTGTCAATGATCTGCTGATGAGCTCTGACTCTGGCTTTCCATCAGTTTTAATTCTTCTAGATCTAAGTGCAGCCTTTGATACTGTAGACCATTCCATCCTACTGAATCGTCTTGAAAGCACAGTAGAACTGTCTGACGTTGTCCCAGCCTGGTTCAAATCTTATCTTTCTCATAGGTTTCAGTTAATCTCTATTGGGGAGGTAAAATCAGCATTATCTGAAGTTGTCTGCAGTGATCCACAGGGCTCCCTTCTAGGTCCCTTGTTGTTTTCATTATATATGCCACCATTAGGTGACATTATCAGCAGACACGGAGTGAACTTCCATTGCTATGCTGATGATACCCAGCTATATTTGTCCCTAAAGCCAGGAAGTTATTCTGCCTGGGTGTTATTAGGAGGCAGTGTGGTCCAGTGGTTGAAGTCCGGGGCTTGTAACCAAAAGGTCATCGGTTCAAATCCCACCTCTGCCACTGACTGACTCACTGTGTGACCCTGAGCAAGTCACTTAACCTCCTTGTGCTCCATCCTGCAGATGAGATGTTAATTCAATGTCCTATTGTAAGTGACTCTGCATATAATGCATATAATAAACAGCTCACTGCCTCCCTCTGTAAATCAAGACATTAATCATTGGATGTCACAGAATTTTCTAATGTTGAATTCAGATAAAACAGAGGTTATGCTAGTGGACTCACAGAACCAACTAAAAGGAAATGTTGAACTACATGAGATCAAATGTCTTCATCTAGACAATGTGGGGAAGCTATAAAAAAGGCCCATAAGATGCTCGGATATATTGTGAGAAGTGTTGAATTTAAATCAAGGGAAGTAATGTTAAAACCTTACAATGCATTAGTAAGACCTCACCTAGAATATTGTGTTCAGTTCTGGTCACCTCGTTACAAAAATGTTATATGCAGACAGGGTAAAAGAATTAAATCTATACAGTCTTGAACAAAGAAAACTACGTGGTGATCTGATTCAAGCATTCAGAATCCTAAAAGGTATAGACAATGTTGACCCAGGGGACTTGTTTGACCTGAAAAAAGAAACAAGGACCAGGGGTCACAAATGGAGATTAGATAAAGGGGCATTGTGAACAGAAAATAGGAGGCACTTTTTTACACAGAGAATTGTGAGGGTCTGGAACCAACTCCCCAGTAATGCTGTTGAAGCTGACACCCTGGGATCCTTCAAGAAGCTGCTTGATGAGATTCTGGCATCAATAAGCTACTAACAACCAAACGAGCAAGATGGGTCGAATGGCCTCCTCTCGTTTGTAAACTTTCTTATGTTCTAACTACAATGGTTTTGTTTTTAATAGCTTCAAGCAAAAATGTTGCCAGTAGGTATGCATATTTCTCTGTATTATCTTGCCATTATTTTGTCAGTCCTGAAAATATATGTTGCAGTCATCGCACTGCCTTAGTTGCTAAGCCTAAGGTAACAACTTGCCCCCATACTGCATTGATCAATGGTTTTACATATTGCCTATAGATTAGCAAAAATTAACATTTTCAGAGCACAAACCTTTTAGGATTCAAATACTAGGGACATATTGTTAGGATTAGCCAAGCAAATGCATGCTTTTGTTTCATCTAGAATTGATTATTGTAATGCACTTTTTTTCTGGTATCCCAAAATGTGTGGTATCCCACTTGCAGCTTGTTCAGAATACTGCTACTAGAATTCTGACTAAAATAAGGAAAGGTGAACATATTACCCCTGTTTTGGCCTCTTTAGACTGGCTCCCTGTGCAGTATAGAATTGATTTTGGCTCCTTGTGCAGTATAGAATTGATTTTAAGATTTTGCTGTTAACTTACAAGGCCCTGAATGGATTAGCAGCTAGTTATTTGCAGGAGTTACTGACCCCATATCTTCCAAACCACATTCTGAAATCACAGGATGCAGGGCTGCTGGTTATTCCTAGGGTCTACAAAAGCAAAACAGGAGGTAGGGCTTTTTTCTTGTAGAGGTCCTAAATTATGGAATGCTTTGTCTTCGTTTGTCAGGGAAGCTGGGACTGTTACAGTTTTCAAGTCAAGACTAAAAAAGCACTTTTATAAAATGGCTTTCTTATCTTAGTGGGTTTTATTGCAACTTTAAAATTGCTGTTTTTGTATTATTATTATGTGTTTACTCAGGGGTTCAATTCTGCCGGTACTCCATACCAGGATTTATTTAATCTGCTTTTCATCCAAAGCGAATGCATTCCATCCATCACACAGTCCACTAGCGCAATGTTTCTCAAATGTGCTTTTATTCAGCACAGTTTGTGCTGCTTGCATTCTGTTTCCTCATACTGCTTCTGTTTCTGTTAGCTGCTATTGGTCACCAATAACCTCAGAATAATCACTGCATATTGATTGGCCGAGCTTTCATTCTGATTTCATTTTAGCATGAGTCACAAATCTCTGCCCATTTTGCTTTGAGTCAGTGCTCATTCGTTGATCAACGAGAGAAGACATTAGCAGTGCAATGTGAAAACAGCAGTATGGAGTAATTATCATTATTATGAAGTGTGGCAATGTGCCCCGCCCCTGTGTGCATTTCTGTGTTATATGTTGCATGTGGTGTGTAAATGTTGGTCTATTGTAGTTGGTACACGGGATATAATGTGGGTAATGAGCATGAGTGTTTAAAATGTATAATTGTATTTAGGCACATGGATTGCACTTCACTTCACATGCATTTAAAGTATTTAATATGTGAGCACGGGGTTGCACAGAATTAGTTCACGTGCTGGGATTCAAGTGAATAATTAATTTTTAATTGAATCCCAGCACAATTGTATATATAGATGTACGTTTCATTCACTCAGGGTTGTGTATTTGGTGAGTGGAGAACAGGTGTGGAAAGGAGAGAATTTAACACAAAGGAAAACCTAAGTATTTTTACTCACTGTGTTTGTTTGTCTGTTAGTCCACTGTTTGTTCAAGTGTTAGTCCATTTTGTTTGTCTGTTTATTTTGGCCTCAAGTGCCGTGTCCTGTTTTCTGTGTTGTTCTTAAAACACTGAGTGCAACAGCGTCTCAGATTCACTCACCACTACTGTCTGTCTGTGTACTCCTTTCTGGTCTGACATCATCACTAAAGCCAGCCTGTCACATGAAGTAATAATTATTTTCTTTAGTGTGGCGGAGAAATATTCAAAACGAACATTGCTGAACATGAATTTAAAGGCAAAAATCCACATCAGTGTTCGCCATAAAATACATAGTTGATAAATATTATAAATAATTATTATAACGCATTTTGCCTTGCACCTATTTATCACATTGCCAGAATTTGCATGACATTTTCTAAAATGGCAAGTGATGTGCGGGACAGTAGGGATTAACAATAACATAAAAAAACAGGATCAAAGTCCAGCTTCAGATTTGGTAAGCGAGTCAGAATCGGATACAGATGGAGGTGTGCTTCACGCTTTTTAAACACTGGCCCAACTTGCAAGGTACATGTTAAGCAACGTTTTGTTTTGTTGTGAACCTCGTATTTTCTGTTATGAGGACTGTAATAAACGAAAACCAAAACGGTAAGATGTTTTTTCTTTGTACAATGCCCCCTTTTCTAAAAAATTAGTTGAGTTAAATGTGAGTTTTCACTTGCATGCACATCTAAAAAAAAAGGCAGAAGTAAACCACAGTAATGATATTACTTTATGAAAATGTGTCTTTTGCCACTTTGTTTCTTGTGCAGAAACCACAATACCAGGGATCAAATAAAATAAAGTCTACTTTTATACTGTTTCTGCCTGAAAAATCTTTTTCTGGAATAGACTGTAATTAATCTACACAGAAACACAACAGAGAAGCACACAGAACATACTATTGTAAAATAAGTAACAGTATGTTCTAATCCAAGGCTATTATTGTAGCATGGCCAGGTCCTGTTGTAGGTGAGTACCCAGGGTCTGGAAAGTATGGGGATGATTTCAGAGAATACTATGGGGATTAAAATGGCCAAGTACATCATTAGTCGTAGTAGTGCTTGTTACATAATACATTTGGAAGTATTTTAGCCCCTATTGTGCATTGTTTGACTTAGATATTTTTGTATCATTTTTTTTCATAACACAGTTGTTTTTTTATACCATTTTCTAAAACATCATCCTTTTTTGTAGGACATCTTGAAACAAAACTCCCTATCTACAGCAATTACTGCATAGTGTAATACTTCTTAATGCTTGTCATTTAAGGTTTAACTTAAGCGTTAAATTACAGTACACGACTGAGTGATACAAGCAGAGGGTACAAAGCTTTCAGTATTTTCAGCTTCTTTGTTTATGGTGAATTGCTTATAATTGATCAATTATTTTTTAAGACTTATTTTGTATTTATAAATGTAACGCGTACCAATATGTATACATTTCTAAAGTATTTATTCATTGTCACATTTTAAAATGTACATATGAGTACCTGCACTTTTTTTAGATAACTTCATCCCTGTGTATGCTGTTATTTAAATCTGATTGTGGTCTGGTCTGATTGTGGCAGTTGTATGTGTGACATGCTATACAAATGTATTGTGGTTTGTTATTTTTTTCTGCAATGTACTGTACAGTGCTTTGCAATCCTTTTGTATAAAAAGTGCTATATAAATGCAGTAAATAAATATATAAATAAATACATAGCATTTGTGATATGTTGTTTACCTGATGTGAGTAGTAGGATTGTACTTATTTTCTTGAATCAGTAATATAATACAGTATGCTTTTATGCAAGTACTTCATTTGTATGCTACAGAGATTTTTCTTCAGCATGTAGAATTCTAACACCAATCATTTAAATAGAAACCAATCAGTAAGTTCTATTGGGGACAATTTGAATTTCCACATGGGTAAGTACAGGATGTTATTTCATTTATTTGATTACATTTGGGATTTATTAGTGTCAAAGACCAAAATACTGTTTTAATTGACATATAATTACTATTTGCTTAATCCTGCAGCTAAATCAATATTGAGTGAGGAAATGACTATTAAATAAGGTCTTGCCCCGGTACAGTTTTTTGCTGTAAATTACAATTATAGTATTTACAAAGATTATTTTCCATCTGCTGAGCTGACAGTAAATGCATTTTCCATTTTGTTTTCAATTTAGACTTCCTTTATTCGAATGATACATCTGTAGCCCAGACTGTCATGTAAAATAGGAGTTTCAGCTACATGACATAGATCTACATATTGATATGTTTATAAAGAACCATGCAATTCAAATACCATAATCCTGTTGACCAAACAATGGATGAGATATGTCACAAATAAAGCAGAAAGTATACTGTCTGTTGGAACTCTATTGCAGTAGATAAATGTTTTGGCTTTCTACCTTTCACTCAGTACGGGTCACTTCAGATCTGTAGACTTGTGTATCCTTTTTATGTACTGGAAACATTGAAATAATAATAATAATAATAATAATAATAATAATAATAATAATAATAATAATAATACTCAGTATGAATACAGTTATTCAGGTAAGACTTTATATTAAGGTGCTGATTATTAATGTTTTATAAATGTCTTATACATTTATAATAGAGGCTTAATAACTATGTTATAGAGTGCTAATAAAGCATTATATATGGTTTATAACCATACAATAGCCATAGGTGAATTACGTTTAAACATCCAAAAGTAGAATAGATGGCAAACGTAATTCTGTCTATAGCTATTGCATGGTTATAAACCATATATAATGCTTTATTAACACCCTATACAATAGTTATTAAGCATATATTATACAGTTAGAAAACATTTATAAAGCATTAATAAGCAGCACCTAAATATAAAGTCTTACCGTTATTCATGTTAAATGTGCTTCATGCTGTGGGATTTTTTGCGACATCTACTGTTGTTGTTTGAGACAAATGTGTCTTTCACTTTACGACATCTGTTGTTGTTGTTGTTTTAAAACATGGCATCCAAGCAGGAGTAAACGGAATTTGCAAACTGTGCCAAGGAATATTTCATTCAAAGGAAGAAGCACAAGTGCTTTGCTAAAACATCTTCACAGCAAACATCTCATCCAACTAGGCTATGTTAAAATAAGTATGTTTGGAATTTATTCATTCGTTGATTTATAATTTTAAAAATAAAATAAAAAAACATGTTTTTATCTCTATATTGAACTGAAAAACTGTTATTTTTTGAACTGTTCATTTTTTTATTTTATTTTTTTTCCCCCACATCCAGTCTGCAGGTATGTCTAGATTTCAGGCAGTGGCGGCTAGTGGCCAAAAAAATGGGGAGGCAGAAAAAAGGCAGAAGACTTGGGGTCACCTTAAGACCCCAGCAGCAGTAGAATCTTATTGTTTTCTGATTGACTTTTTATATTATTATTATTATTATTATTATTATTATTATTATTATTATTATTTGGCAGACACCTTTATCCTTTATCCAAGGTGACGTACAGGGCAGTACTGTACAGGGTTACAATGCAAGATTACTATTTAAATACAGTATAGTTTACAGTAAGTGCAAATAATGCTACTTAAAATACAATACAATATGAGCTTGTGGCACATGCCACATATTGTGATGCTATATTAGCATAATTTGCCAGTTTTATTTCAAACCGGCAATACGCCTGGCCAGGTAATTGTTTTCTTTGTTCTTTTATGTCCCATGATAATGTTTAGAAATATATTTTTCCCCAATTAATATTTTTCAACTGATGCACACATAGTTTTATGCAGGTTCATTTTTGCTGCGTTTAATAGGGAGTATGGCCCTTTAAGGCGGCGGGACTTCCCCGTATGTTTGGTCATGTTGACATATTTTTTAAAATGGGGGCGTGTGAAAGAGTGGTACAGGCGATGCAGGAGTTCCAACAATGACAAACACAAAGGTACGATCCAAACAGCAGTTTATTAATGCTCTTTATGTTTGAACCCATTAAATAATAAAGCTGGCTCTACCCAACAATGGGTATTGCCAGCATATAACAAAAGGGGTTGCAGTCCCGAAATAATAAGACAAACACGTAACACAGACACATAAACACGTCTCCAGACTGTGTGTGCTCTTTGTGCAGGTGCGGTGCTCTGAGTGGTGGTGGTTTGTGCGTTCAGGTCCGGGCTTAGCGCTGGCTTTATCAATGGGAAAACACTCCACTCATGTTTCCTGTCCTTGTTTCCTCCCATTTACCACAACAAAGAAAATGACCACGGCGTCGTCACCCCCCCCCCCCCCCCCCCCCCAAAGTATCCTAAGACCTGCCCCCTTCAGATAGCTAGTTCAATTACGTCTCCTCCAATTCATGACTGAAACTTCACTTACCGTACTAGGGCGAGGACTCCCGGTACCGTGACACTCATCACTACTGCCTCTGTGAGTGATTCTTTCTGGTCTGACGTCATTACTGCAGCTAGCCTGTCACACGTGATTGTCAGAAGCAGGATAACAGCGCCCCCCAGACTCAGGCCAGAAAGAGTACTGCAGAGAAAAAAATAAAAAATAAATACAAAAATGGAAAGCTGGAGAGACGGCTGCAGTGAGCTGAAGGATCTCCTCGGGGGCCTGGAGGACCAAGGCTGGTACCTTGCTTGCGGGGTATACGGGCACACAGTGGTTGTCTGCCCTTTCCAGGACGAGGAGGAGGAACCGGCCCAGGAGAGGAAGGTAGGGAGAAGGACTAGGAACAGAACAGGGAAATGAAAGCTGCAGCAACAACAGCAACAGCAGGAGGAGGTCGGGATGATGGCTGGGAGGTTTTTTTAAAGAACCTCGCAGCAGAGTTGTGCCCTGCCTGTGGGGCTTATGGGCATACTTTAGCCATATGCCCCACGCAGTATGAAGAGGAGGAACTAGTGCCCAGACGGGGGGGCCGCGAGCATCCAGCCCCCAGACAGGGGGACCACGAGCGTCCAGCACCCAGACGGAGGGACAGCGAGCGTCCAGCGCCCAGATGGGGGGGGGGGGGACCGCGGGAATCCAAAGCCCGAGAGGCAGCTGTTCCCATCTCCACCAGCAGAGGAAAAATGCCTGCTGTCCCCATCTCCACCAGCAGAGGGAAAATGCCTGCTGTCTCCATCTCCACCAGCAGAGGGAAAAGGCCTGCTGTCCCCATCTCCACCAGCAGAGGAAAAATGCCTGCTGTCCCCATCTCCACCAGCAGAGGGAAAATGCCTGCTGTCCCCATCTCCACCAGCAGAGGAAAAGTACCTGCTGGTTGCAACTTCAGAGCCGCACCTGTCCCCTGCAGGAGAGGAAGAGCCGCACCAGTCCCCTGCAAGAGAGGGAGACCCGGACCAGTCCCCTGCAAGAGAGGGAGACCCGGACCAGTCCCCTGCAAGAGAGGGAGACCCGGACCAGTCCCCTGCAAGAGAGGCAGAGCCACACCAGTCCCCTGCAAGTGAGAGAGAGCCGCACCAGTCCCCTGCAAGAGAGGGAGAGCCACACCAGTCCCCTGCAAGAGGGGGAGACTACACACTGCTCCCACCTCCGTCGCCAGGAGACTACACGCTGCTCTCACAGGAGCTGCCTCTGCTTCCATCACCTCCACCGGTAGGAGTAGAGCAGCAGGAGCTGCCTCTGCCTCCTCCACCAGCAGAGGGTGAATACCTGCTGGTTCCACCTCCACCGCCGTGGGAGAACTGCTTGCCCCTCCCACCTCCACCAGCAGAGGGTGAATACCTGCTGGTTCCACCTTCACTGCCATGGGAGGACTGCTTGCCCCTCCCACCTCCACCAGCAGAGGGTGAATACCTGCTCGCACCACCCAAGGATGACTGCCTCGTTTCGCCCAAGGATGCCAGCCTCGCATCATCTGGGGCTGTCTGTTGCTCCGCATCACCTGGAGCTGCCTGGTGCTCCGCATCGCCTGGGGCTGCCTGGTGCTCCACATTGCAGCAGAAAGTACTGTGGCCGGAGCCCCACAAAAGCTGCCGGCTACGAAGGAGTGGGGAGGTCAGGAAACCACCCCCCAAGCAGCCTTTCCGCTGCCAGAACTGCCCCGGCTGAAGGAGTCAGCCTGGGAGTTGTCAGCAGTTACACTGACAGCATTGCCAGTAGCAGCAGCCTGGCTACTGGCAACATTGCCGCCCGTGAACCCCTTGAAGTCCCTGTTCTTGGCCAGGACTTTGAGCGAGACTTTGGGGATTTTAATGGGGGAGGTGGCCATTGAGGCCATGTGTGCTGCGCACAAGGGGGGGTATATGTGGCAATGTGCCCCGCCCCTGTGTGTATTTTTGTGTTTTATGTTGTATGTTGCATGTGTTAATGTTGGTGTATTGTAGCTGGTACACGGGATATAAATGGGTGTGTGCAGCACGAGTTATTTAAAATATATAATTGTATTTAGGCACGGGGATTGCACTTCACTTCACGTGCATTTAAAGTATTTAATATGTGAGCACGGGTTGCACATAATTAGTTCACGTGCTGGGATTCAAGTGAATAATTAATTAGTAATTGAATCCCGGCACAACAGTATATATAGATGCAGGTTCTACTCACTTGGGTTTGGGTGTTCAGTGGGTAGAGAACGGGAGAGAGGAGGAGAGTAAAATAAAGTAAAATAATTCAAAATAATTCATAACAATTGCTATTTACGATACTTGTTTGTTTTGACTCACCGTGTTTGTTTGTCTGTCCGTCCACTGTCTGTTTAGTGTTAATCCGTTTTGTTTGTCTATTTATTTTGGCCTCAAGTGCCGTGTCCTGAGTTTTGTTCAACCTTTTATTTTTGTTTGTTTCTTAAATGCAATAAGCGCAGCCATTGCACTTCAGTTTCAACGCCACTACTGTCTCTCTATGTATTCCTTTCTGGTCTGACGTCATCCCTGCAGCTAGCCTGTCACAGTGATTAATGTGTAAATTAAATATTTCCTGATTATTATTACTCTATTTTGAACCTTGCAATTTATTTCGGTTATTCAGTCCTTCTGTACCAGATCCTTTTATTTTAGTGTTTTGGTGCAGTAGCTTGCTCTTCTTCTGGGGACATTTATGGTTGGCTGAGTGCTAAGGACTGTTGTTACAGAATTGGTGGCCTGTACGGGGAGCTGTGTTTTGTTTTTTTTCTCTTAGAGGGAAAAAAGGGGAAATAGTTAATTGCTACCAAACTCAATGCTTATATGTTATGTGTACATTTTTTTGCCTCTGAAATAGATAGAACTCCTTCACAGTTTTTGTCATGGCAACTCTAGTTTCAGAAATGTCTGTAGAGCAGGTTGTTGAGCTTGAGGCTACAGATTTTATTACTGGGCCTCCTGTGACTAGGACTAGACATGTAAGAGAAATAACTTTGAAGTGAGCTTTATATTAGTACTCCACCCCTTACGGATAATTACACTGAAGAAGCTTCACCTACCTTTGCACTACAGCAAGAGTTAGGGCCTATATTTGAGGGTATAACTCAATTGTGTAAGAGAGTTGATACTTTGGAAGAAGAAAGTAAACTTACAACTACCCACAGACGAATCTTACCTAGGGAATAAACCAGACTGTTAAAACTGTGGTAGCATCGTTTGTGGGTGAAAATCACCAGCAGTGGGATCAATGGATTCCGGAATTTCGATTTGCTATCAATTCAGCCAAGCAAGAAAGCATTGGATTTTCTCCCGCGGAATTGGTTATTGGACGCACACTCAAAGGCCCTCTCGATCATTTGATAGTTGTAGCTCCTGCCCCAATCACTTCCCAATATTCCCTATTGGAACGCCAACAGTTAGCCAAGGAAGTAAGCCAGGAGGTGGACGTAGCTCAAGCAAGGCAAGCTAAATATTACAATGCCTGAAGGAAGCATGTAGTATCTGAGGAAGGTTCTTTGGTGTGGGTAAAGACATAAAGTTCAGTTTGGGGACCAGCAGCAGAGATACGATACAATAAAAGTGGTTAATCACAAACCTTATTATGGGATAATGGGGGGGGGGGGGGAGATATATGGCACATGCCAGATATTGTGATGCTAAAATAGCAAAATTTGGCAGTTTTATTTCAAACTGGCGATAAGCTAGGCCAGGTAATTGTTTTCTTAGTTCTTTTTTGTGTCCCATGATAATGTTTAGAAATATATTTTTCCAACTAATGCACTTTTATGCAGGTTAGTTTTGCTGCATTTAATAGAGAGTATGGCCCTTTAAGAAGGCTGGACTCTCCTGCATGTTTGGTCATGTTGACATCTTTTTAAAATGGGGGCAGAAAAGAACTGGGAAAGGATTCAGGCTTGTGTTAGTCTTTCCTTCAGTGAGGCTATACCATTTTCACAGTTTATTGCGTTCTCTTTGCTCACCCTCCTTTTTTGTTTTCTATATGGTTTAAATAGATTGTAAATGAAGTTGTTTTTTTTTTGCTTTTTGCTGCCCGAGTCTGTGTATTTCTCTCAGGACTTTACCATTTTACTGCTACAGTTCTGTTTCGATACTTTGCTGAATAACTACTACTTCATTACTTAAGGATCATCTCTACATAGTAGATAGTAGTAACTCGATAGTACTTGCACGCTTAAGTTGTACCTCTTTCCTTTGCTGTCTTCCACAACGAAATCCTTATGGTCCCGGGCACATTCTTCTGGGGGTTTTGTGTGTAGGCATTGTTTTACATTTTTGCCACAATTGCAATTCTGTTTTAAATTCTCTATCTTAACTGTAATACAGCTTTAAATCCTGCAAACAAGCCTCCATTCCTAATTGTAATCTTGTTTTAAATCTCACAAGCAGTCTCCAATAGAAATGTAGGAATGACTGGGTTTAAAGTATTGGTTTTTTTTACACCGATCTCAGTTTTACACTATCATCAGTTAAAACTAAAAAGCAGAAGCCCTAATTGTAATGCTACACAACTATATATATATATATATATATATATATATATATATATATATATATATATATATATATAAGTTATGGACCTACCTAAATCGCGATTTCGCAGAAATCGTGAAATTGAGGGGTCACCACGAAATTCACCTCTTACATACAAACAAGTACGGAGAGGAAAAAAAAGAAACCTCGTTTAAATGAACTACTGCACAACGCAAGCGACGCAAACTACGTATCTTCATTCTGTAGATAGCCCTTTTTTATTCCTTCGTCGTCCCGTGTGCATTGCACTTAAGCAAAAAACAAACAAACAAAAAAAATATACAAGTAACATTTACAAAATAGATTATCCAAAGCAGTTAACATCCTTGTTTACTATTCAAATGACAAAGTTTTAATCAGCCTATCAGTGCGTCTTTACTGCTTTTATGTGATCTGTAGAACTGTGCAGTAGGGGGTGGGACAAAGTTGGTGCTGCATTGTTTTGAGTTAGGTTGCTAAAATCTAGTTTTCAGCATTGGAGGTAAAATAGTAGAAATGGACGACAAAAAAATCAAGGTATATTTCGGCTGATGATCGTTTCAAGATATTTCCCAAATAAACTACATGCAGATGGAGGTAATTGTTTTCCATATCTTAATGTGTATTTGGAGAAAATACGATCGATCGCTATTTAGCTTCAGAATCACACATTAAACAAAAGGCTACTACAGAGGCTGCTGAACAGAACGTAAAATAAACAGCTTTCAGAAACAAACTGGAAAGTCAGCCCAGACAAGAAGTATTCCTGTCTGCAAGTTAAATCAGTACTAAAACAATCCAGCACAGCCACCTCGCTTCAACCTGCTGCCTACAGTTGGAATTTTAGACCCGAATAGCCACGTCTTCTTTGTTTTGACTCGGTACTAATAAATTAAACTAAAAAATAAATTATTGGATGGGACAAATAACATGACAACGAACGTGCTGCATACATTGACTTTATTAAAGTATTCCAGATGCCCTTGAGGGTAACCGGGTTTTGGGGCTGTTTCTAATCGATTTCCACATCTGTATAACTTGGCAAAGCTTTGCCTTAACTTCCAACCAATTCAGTGGATGGAGAACGTGCAGTCTCAATGTATGGGCAAGTCAACTGCAGGGAGATGCTGCATACTCGCCTTTAACAAATGCCAGCACTCTGTTTTAGTAAGGAAGCAAGTACCACTATTTTTAGGCTTTATAGTGTTCTGAAATACTGTCTACTTAGGTTTATTTAATGTTTAAACAGGTCCATGAAATATCCTAATTGTATTCTGCAACATACCCGTGAAAAATACGTAAATTTACTGCGATTTAAGTAGACCCCTATATATATATATATATATATATATAATTTTGTGGCAGGATGGGGAGAACGATAAATTATATTCCTGGGGGTTCAGGAATACGTTCCCCAGAATGCCACAATGGAGTGTATAATTGTTTTCAAATTAATTAATTGTTTACCAGCTGGTGATCATTGTAAATTGAAGCCAGCTGTAGAATATAAAAGAAAGGCAGTCAGTCTGTTCAGGCCTGCTGAGTGAAGAGCCTGGTTGGGAGTGTGTGCAACCATAGAAAGAGAAAGAAAAGGTAGTGAAAAAACCTTTTTTTGATCAGTGTTTGTGAAAAATGTGTTTTTAAGCCGTTAAGCAGAGTAGCTGCCCAGTTTTACAACCACGCTTTAAAAAATCAAGTTCCTGCGTGTGTCTGGGTCACGAAAGTGCTGAAAAAGAAACCGAGAGAGTGCCATCTCTCATATATTGTAAAAGAGTGGTAGTGTGGTGTTGCTGGGCACCGGTATTTTTTCCTTCACAGACTGGAGTGAACACTTCAGTGATTCAGGTGAATACTTTTATTTACAATATTTACAAGAAGACATTTATTCTCTTGCATTTATTTGCCCTGTACAGGCCACTAACTATCTCACTTCTTCTCCCCTCTCTATGCTATGGCGAGCGTAAGTTGGACTCCCTCTGGTGGAGTGAGCCATGTCGGACAGGGTCCGACATTGGACCGGAAAGGGAAAATATAACAGTGTGCACATTTGTAGCAATTCCCATGCTACATAATGTGGGTGTAAGTCTCACCCACCTGTCCCCTTAATTAGGGTCAGTAGCCTGGCCAGGTTAAAACTTCATTTCCTGCAGTTCCTTGCAACAACCCTCTGTTCATCCTCTCTCCCCATTGGCTCATTCAAATATCCACTCCTCGAATCTCCTTAGAAGCCAGCATCTGTACTAAAGCTGGCTGATTAGGCCTGGAGGGAGAATCCCTTTCTCTGAGGAATCCATCATAACCTTCAGCATTACAAACTTAAATCTCAGTGAATCCTTTAGCATCTTTAGATAATTCCAGTGCAGTCATTCTTTTTTATTGTATCCTGCACTTTGTCTAAACTCTTCTTTTTGTTTTCACTGTTACTTGTTTTTCAAGGTCAGTTTAGTGTTTGTTGTTTTGTGTGTTCAGTCTCCATTTTTTCCTGATCCTCCTGATTCTTTTCCAAACAACTGTTCAACAATCAACTCAGCACTATTGGACAGACTCATCATTTTCAACGTACTCAATTTTTTTCAACCTTCTACAATCCTCATCATTACTGGACTCTTTGCTGGACTTCCTTATCTGTTGGTGAGATCATTCCTTTTCTGTTTGGATTTGTTCTACTGTAATTTGTAACTTTTGTTTCCTGTATTTTTCGGTTTTGTTTTTTGTTACTTTGGTTTTCAAATACATTGCGCTGCTGGACTTGTTTGGCCTAACTTTCATGCACCATCCATTGCCATCCAGGCAGTCATTGTTACCATCTGTGACCATTTCATTCACCTTTATCTTTCTCTGTCTGTCTGTGCACTGATTTTGTGTGTGTGTGGGGGGGGGGGGGAAGAGTGTCTGTCACTCTTGCTTATTTAGTTATAGGAATAGGGCCAGTAGTGCCTCCTTAGGGAGGACAGGGCAACTGCCTCTCAGTTGTGCAGAGTGATCGTTCACCACTCAAACAAAAGTACTACTACTTGGTTGTAACTTCCCTGTATCTCTTGGTCCAACTTTTCTAGGTTCTTCCTGCAGTCTGTTCCTCGAGTGATTCCTCTCATCCACTTCCTGGTCTGGATCCTTCAGCAACAGTCTGCCTGCACTGCTGACAGCACACTTTTTATAGGGTAGTTAGTAATCGTATGAGGTAATGGGTAACATTAATGCAATTAGGTTCCTCGGAATGTCAATCAGTTATACCATTTAATCACCAGTGTACTAATAATAAATACAACAAAATTGTAAAACACAAAGCAAAAACTGAACATAGTAAGTAATATACAATTAAACAACCAAATAATCACAGCAAAATTAAGAAACTGAGCAAATCAATCAATGAAAAGTAAAAGTGTAGTGCTCAATTTGGTAACTTATGACAATACCTCTTGCACCAACTAGACACTTACAGAAGCATTCAGCAGGGCATACCTTGTAAGTGATGGGACATTATAATGATATATGTGCTCCTCTGTTAGACAGATTTTTCTAATCCAACCTTTTTCCATCATTCTGGAAGCACATTGTAGTACTTCAACAAATTTCTCAGCAGCACGATTCGGTATCCGATCAGCTGTCTGCAAGTCCCTAATGACAGCAAAGTAATTATCTGCCTTAATTAGGTGCACATATCAGGTCATCTAATCGTTTCTAGCACCAGATAAAAACTGGTACTTCAGTCGATAGAAAAAGCTGGGAAAGAAAAACTATTATTAGAACTTCAAGAAATACTGACTGACTCTAAAGAGAACCAAAGGGGTATTTCAAAATCAGTGTTTCAAAAATGTCGTAGATTTCCCACGGTACAAATAAAATAGTAATTGGTACTAAGTGTAATCATACACTTGGGAGTTCATACATTGGGAGATTTATAAAGCTACATGACAAATAAAGGCAACATCTACCTCAATGAGGGGAAAAAAATCACACAAATTAATGGCTTTTCTTCAATAAATTAATACAGCATAGGGGTAAATTCTTTAAACAGCATTCCTGCAGATTCACAATTGTTTTAGCCTATGTGGCTATTTTGCCTCTTGCGTCCTAAGCCCACATAATATAGATATGATTTCTAATTTTAAAAAAAATACAAATAAAAAGATGTGTTATTTGTAAGTATTCTACAAGCACGTTTGTACATTTCTTTCACAAAGACTTTTGCTAGCTGCTTAGTTACTTTAAATATGCCCATAGGGGAACGTGCTTCACTATTAGTAATCGTAATGCTAACCTATTAAGTGTGGTTTGGGGGGTGGAGCTAGGCCCCCTGCACCCCATCATAATCTTCCATCAATTAAATCTACTCTATTTAATGCTTAGGTCTTTCGTTTTTTCATTTTATGTATCACTACAGACCTACATCTAAAATCAATCATTTGGAATACAAAAGAAAACTGCTGTGGGCGAGTTTTCTTTCTAGAATCAGCAAATCTCTGATGGCATCCCCTCTATCCAAATTCAGCAATTAAAATGGCTAAAGAAAGCCACCCTGTATCCTGTTTTATCCTACCAACATAGCGACTCTTAGGCTCCGCACAACGCTGACCTTCCATATCAGCCGCAGCGGTACAGTAGTCTATCATGCAGCAACTGTATCTAGTATTCTGACTGCTAGAGAAATCTTCCTCGCATTTCCAGTGCATCTTTGTAAAGATTGACACATTCACAGAATCCTGAAAACTCTGTTCGTAAAAAGTATTTTCTTTTTCTGTTGCAATCCAGTACTCAAGCAGCAGCAGTGCCGCTCCCCCAGCTGGTGCAGACTGCCGACATTTTACTCTCCATCTGCGTTACAAGATCCAGTAGCGCAGATGATCTTTCTCCACTTTTATAATATCTAAAGACAGCAAGCTTTAATTCAGCTCTCAACGATGCCCGTCGGTGCACAATCGCCTGGAATCATTAATTATCAGCATTACCAATTCTGTTTACTTTCGCCATTGCAGATGCCAATACAGCCTCGTCTCTCCACGCCCATATCGTCAGTAGATGTCTAAATCATCACGTTGCACTGTTTCCATACAATCTCCCAGCTGCAGTGATCCATTGCTACTTTTTCAGTATCTGAGACACAATCATAATGGGTAGGACATTAATTTGATTCAATTCTCATTTAACTCGGGATCCCCAGATTGTTTTGGGGGTGGAGGCGGGGGGAATTACTCGTGGCGAAATTGTCTTGGTTTCGTGTTTTACAACGCATTCTTGTAGTTTATCCTCTTGCTTTCATGAAGTGGACTCATGCATGTTTAAGAAATTGTGTGTTTAAGCTACAGTATCTATAGCATTGTGTAAGAAAGCCCTGTATTTTCTAATCAAATAATTACCTGGAGCTTCGTTTGAAATGTTTACTTCAAAAAGGCTAATTTGTGGAGTTGCCAGCAGACATTGAAGAACTATTGATATAATTTAAAGCATCCTCTTACCTCGTGATGGATAATGCATTCATACTGTTCCCGATCAGTTCAACAGGGTTTGCAGCAAATCTACGTCTTGCAGCAACCTCAGAGCAAACGCCTGCAGGGATACGATCCACCGCACACTTTGTATCAGTCTGCCCCAACATTTGTATAATTTACCTCTCTTCAGCCTTCTTGACCGGTCCTCCTTGTCACTGGTCATGCAACTTCTCTGTCGTCTAATATGGATTTCTGTTTCCAATCCTTTTTTATTCTAGACACCACTTTCCCAGATACAAATATCCAGATTCCATCAAAGTCTGAAGCTCATCCAATGCCTCTGGTAGCTTTGCAATCAAATCATCTATTCAACTCAATCTCTCCTTAGTAATCTCCTGGATTCAGCACAGGCTACATGGCATCTACTCTCACCCTTCAACTAGATCATCCTACACCACCGACTGGAGTACTTCTTCTCAACAATTTCGGAACTAAAATGGATTTCATCAGCCCCTTTCAATCAAGATTGGATTCTTGCTTTTTATTGTTCATTCCAAGGACTCTTTCACTATCAAGTCTATCTGGAATCCAACATCAGTATTATGTGATATTTGTTCCTTCAACACTACACTCCATTTCAGCTGTTCGTCTTCGCCTGTGTGGGATCTTTAAGAGCCATTGTCTACCTCTCCTTGTTTGCCATTCTCAAATACTTTCATCTCTCACGATCTAGTGATGGAAACAATCTGTTTAGCCTCTGCAATTTCTAGGAATCATACTGGCACTGAATGTTTTAAGCAAGCCCTCTATCTAAACTCGACTATTTACGCTTTATTTAAGAGATTTGAAGGTTTAACAATTCATGGTTTTCTGGTTTATTTTTATTTATTGTTTGTTTTTTGTCACTAGAAATTGAAAACCTATTACTGCATCTAAAATCCACAGCTCTTCAAATATACCCAACCGTCGCAGCAGCACATATGGGGTCATCTATGATCAAAGAGATGAATACTTTTAATGTGTGAAAACAAATCTTCAGTTCATATCATCATTTCAGTTCACTTGTTATTATGCAATTACTACGGCGATTTCCAGATTTTAGTCCCTACAGCTCTGCCAACTCCAGCAGTGACATCCCAGTTCTGCCAGCTCATTTTCAACTGAACCCATCTATCAGCGGACTACTCAATACAGAGCAAGCATACATGGCTGCAGCACTCCTACTTCCATCACCCCTCTTATTTCACCGGCTGGACCACCTCTTGATTTTCTGTTCCCAAAGCAGGATTAATCCAACTCCGTTTAACAGGAATTGGATTATGGCTTTCATAGTTCATGCAAAATAATCTTTACATTTGGCACCAGCTACTATTATAACCTATTTGTCAGGAATTCAACATCAATTTCGTTTGTCTTTCGCTTCTCCAACTCATCTCCTCTTGCGGGGGCGGGGACGACAAAAAACTCATCTATGCCCATATGCTTCCATGCTGAAATACATTAAAGAATGTAAACCCAAATCTCCTTCCGACCTCCTATTCATCAATGCAAGTGGGTCTGTTGTCTCAAGACATTGGTTTTGTTCTCAGCTCTCCACTTTGGTTTCCAGAGCAGGTCTTCCCCCGCAATTCTACACTCCGCTTTCATTCAGAATCGGGGCAGCCACTTCAGCAGCAAGAGCAAAGATTAACCCGCATCTAATAAATATGGGACGCTGGACCTCATCAGCAGTCGAAGCTTACATTTGTGCTTCACCAGCCAAAATAGCATCTGCCCATCAGTCTATTGCTAGTATGTCCACAGTGGGGACGACCTATCCGCCTGGGCCACAAAAGGTTTTCTCCTAAAGAAAATAAATAAAAATAAAAGGGTTTTTTACCTTTCCACTGTGTGTGCGGGGAGCTCGTGGTCCATCCTTTGGGGGAGTTAGTGATTCCACTTTCTCCAAACCTTTAAGCTCTGCTTCATTTATCTCCAGAGAAGGGTTCTCAGTGAGTCAGAGGGGACCCCTGGCCAAACCCCTCTTTTAGCATGCATGATTCCTTGTCTTCTCTTTCAGGTACTGATCCCTCTATTTATGTGAGGGCCCCAAGCGGTGGAACCCCTCTTGTTTGTCGAGTCACCTTGGCGATGGAACCCCCCTTCTAAAATGTTGGGGTTTGAAGAGGCTGAACACCCCGCTCTATGTTCCAACATCTATTAACTTTGTTTTCTTTCCGGTTTGTGAGCCTCTTCGTATGTTGGGTAACCTCAAAGACGGTGCCCCTCTGTCAGGTTACCTCAAAGACGGTGGCCCCCTCCTGCTTTGTCGGGTCTCCTCAGCGATGCCCCCGCCCCCCGTACTGCATATGTTGGGCCATTGAAAAGCTAGAACCGCTTTTACGTGTTAATATTACTAATCCATGTATTTTCTTTCTGGTTCGCGAGCTTCTTTGTATGTTGGGTCATCTCGGAGACGGTGACCACCCCCCCCCCCTGTTTGTTGGGTCTCCTCAGTGACGGAACCCCCCTTTATATGCGTTGGGCCTTTTGAAGGACAGAGCCTCTCTCTTTATATGTTCTATTTGTGACTAACATTATGTCCTAAACATTACAGCAGGTGGCCTAACTCCACCCTGTGAAGTGACAACAACCCACAATAATAAGTCAGCGAGTGTGACGAGTGGCGAGTGTAAACGAGTGTGACGCATATCTGATTATTTCATTTGTTCCACCCCTTGTCAGTTTTTTTCAGGGAACACAAAAAATGTCAAATACATAGCTGGAAGGACTGTAGTTGGTTTTGTTGGTACAGTGCTATATTTTCAACAGAAATATTTTAATTCTGAACGATATGATTATGAAAATATCACTTGGCAAAACAGACGATTGTGGAAACGTGAACTTTAATACAGTATATGCTTTTAAATCTGGTACGTATTGTAGCGGTATCTAAAATTTCCCATAAACGAACAGCAAAATGAAATCAAAATGTGACCTATGCACATAACTGCCTAAAACATAAAAGGCAATGCAATTTAGCAAAAGGTTTAAAAAAAATCAGCTTCCAGAAATAAAACAGTATCTAAAGTCAGTATTCAAAATTGCAGAATATAGTGCTTGATAAGGCCACAGTTCAATTGTAAATGAAAATGCACAAAAGCAACTAAAGAACACATTTTTCTGCGATTGGCTGATCGAGTTGTTAATCCAGGAACGACTACTGAATGTTGGCCCGGGAACAGGGACATATGGAAATCAGGATGTGCATAAACGTTCTGAGTGTATTTTAATGGGTATTGAATCTCAAATTGTGTTTTGAGACTGAAAGAAAATACCCTTTGCCACAGCAGTGACTGTTAGGGTGGGTTTACACCAGGCAATTAATTCATTGCCAGCATTTTTTCTAATCTACACTTGTCAATTTATTGCTGGCACTATTGGTAGAAATTTCATGGCAATTCAGTGATTCAACTGAAAACAGATGAGGACTTTAAATAATGGGTACATGTGCATAACAAATAGCAATGTTTAACTAAAGAAAATACTGTACACATATATACAGGCATATTCAATATATTTATAGTGGGTATTTAGCTAATTAACTAAATATATGGTTTCATGTTACATCTAATTAAGTTGCATTTCAAATTTATAACATATAGGGAAAGTATAAATCTTATGTAGTTCCAGACCTGTCAACTCTCCTGTATTCACTGGGAGTCTCCCATATATTGGACCCTTCTCCTGGGACAGATTTTCTCCCGTATTCTACTGTTTCCCCCTTTTAATGTCTACAAAATTTATGGCCAGTGTGTGATTTACTGCAATCCCTGTCTGTACATAGCAGGGTTTAAGACCCAGGGGAGTCCTGTGGCAGGTATGAATTCAGTGTGCGAGTCAAGTTCACATACTTAGCCACGCCCCCCCCCCGCTCTAGAGGGGAAACCAGTAAAAAAAAGAGTTATCACGGATTGCACCCTCCTCCCCCACTCCCTATTTTGTATTTTCAAAAGTTGACAGGTATGTAGTTCCCCAATCTCAGATTAAAATGTTGTGTACTGTTATAATTCAGTACAGTATTTGCCCTAAATATAACTTTTGATCTGTTTAAAACTATCACATAAAGTAATATAAAAATAAGCAGCAGTACTATAAATATACTTAAATACTGCAGCCTTTTATTTCTTTAACTAATTATATATATATATATATATATATATATATATATATACACACACAATACTGTGCAAAAGTTTTAGGCAGGTGTGAAAAAATGCTGTAAAGTAAGAATGCTTTCAAAAATAGACATGTTAATAGTTTATATTTATCACTTAACTAAATGCAAAGTGAGTGAACAGAAGAAAAATCTAAATCAAATCCATATTTGGTGTGACCACCCTTTGCCTTCAAAACAGCATCAATTCTTCTAGGTACACTTGCACAAAGTCAGGGATTTTGTAGGTGTATAGTCAGGTGTATGATTAAACAATTATACCAAACAGGTGCTAATGATCATCAATTCAATATGTAGGTTGAAACACAATCATTAACTGAAACAGAAACAGCTGTGTAGGAGGAATAAAACTGGGTGAGGAACAGCCAAACTCAGCTAACAAGGTGAGGTTGCTGAAGACAGTTTACTGTCAAAAGTCATACATCATGGCAAGACTGAGCACAGCAACAAGACACAAGGTAGTTATACTGCATCAGCAAGGTCTCTCCCAGGCAGAAATTTCAAGGCAGACAGGAGTTTCCAGATGTGCTGTCCAAGCTCTTTTGAAGAAGCACAAAGAAACGGGCAACGTTGAGGACCGTAGACGCAGTGGTCGGCCAAGGAAACTTACTGCAGCAGATGAAAGACACATCATGCTTACTTCCCTTCGCAATCGGAAGATATCCAGCAGTGCCATCAGCTCAGAATTGGCAGAAAACAGTGGGACCCTGGTACACCCATCTACTGTCCGGAGAAGTCTGGTCAGAAGTGGCCTTCATGGAAGACTTGCGGCCAAAAAGCCATACCTCCGACGTGGAAACAAGGCCAAGTGACTCAACTATGCACGAAAACACAGGAACTGGGGTGCAGAAAAATGGCAGCAGGTGCTCTGGACTGATGAGTCAAAATTTGAAATATTTGGCTGTAGCAGAAGGCAGTTTGTTCGCCGAAGGGCTGGAGAGCGGTACACGAATGAGTGTCTGCAGGCAACAGTGAAGCATGGTGGAGGTTCCTTGCAAGTTTGGGGCTGCATTTCTGCAAATGGAGTTGGGGATTTGGTCAGAATTAATGGTCTCCTCATTGCTGAGAAGTACAGGCAGATACTTATCCATCACGCAATACCATCAGGGAGGCATCTGATTGGCCCCAAATTTATTCTGCAGCATGACAACGACCCCAAACATACAGCGAAAGTCATTAAGAACTATCTTCAGCGTAAAGAAGAACAAGGAGTCCTGGAAGTGATGGTATGGCCCCCACAGAGCCCTGATCTCAACATCATCAAGTCTGTCTGGGATTACATGAAGAGAGAGAAGCAACTGAGGCTGCCTCAATCCACAGAAGAACTGTGGTTAGTTCTCCAAGATGTTTGGGCCAACCTACCTGCCAAGTTCCTTCAAAAACTGTGTGCAAGTGTACCTAGAAGAATTGATGCTGTTTTGAAGGCAAAGGGTGGTCACACCAAATATTGATTTGATGTAGATTTTTCTTCTGTTCACTCACTTTGCATTTTGTTAATTGATAAATATAATCTATTAACATGTCTATTTTTGAAAGCATTCTTACTTTACAGCATTTTTTCACACCTGCCTAAAACTTTAGCACAGTACTGTGTGTGTATATATATATATATATGAGATCTACTTTTAATCAGGGTATTTTACCTCAAAACTGAAAAGTGCAGTTAGCAGAATAATCAATTAAGGTGTTTAAAGTATTATTTTTATTCTCCATGTAACATTTGCAATAATATTACAATGTAATTATCAAGAAATACAATTTATAAAACGAGTAACAAAAACAGTTAATATATTTAACAAGCTAATTAAAATGTCAACGACTATTTACAATAAGAAAAAATAGACAATAAATGCGTTGCTTATGCCTAACTTAAGGCAAGTTGAGAATATAGCATATCCTTCATGTGCTCCCAAGTCACAGCCTCTCCGACTCTCTCGGCAAGAGTGCAAGCAATCTTACTCGCTAGGGAATTCAGTAGCAATTTGCCCACTAGCAGTTGTTGCCTGCAGTTGTTGCCTGCAGTTGTGGGCAGCAGTGTGGAGTAGTGGTTAGGGCTCTGAACTCCTAACCACAGGGTCGTGGGTTCAATCCCCAGTGAGGGACACTGCTGTTGTACCCTTGAGCAAGGTACTTTACCTAGATTGCTCCAGTAAAAACCCAACTGTTTAAATGGGTAATTGTATGTAAAAATAATGTGAAATAATGTATAATGTGATATCTTGTAACAATTGTAAGTCGCCCTGGATAAGGGCGTCTCCTAAGAAATAAATAATAATAATAATTGCTAGCAACCTAATGTAAACCCACCTTTATGTATTCAACAGCATATATTTTTTTTCCCTTAAAAAAAATAAAACCAAAACATTACTTCAGGGTACAGTTCTTGTCCTCAGGGAAGTTTTGTTCATTATTCAGAAATGTTTTGCTTAACTTGATCGTTTAGGGAAATGCTTCTCGATTCCCAGCGACGCATTTGCTTTTGAACATCACCATTGATCTTCATGTTAACACAAATCCCAGTTTATTTGGCAGACAGGGAATGATGCCGAACATTACAGAGTATATGACTGATCGATTGTCACAGAGAGCTGCATATCTCCCTCCCGACCAGAAAGGGTGCTGTGTAATGTGAGATGCACACTTTCTCATAGATGGGCTGATTCAACGGTAGGTGGCAACCGGAAGTCAGCCATTTTGGGGAGAGCGCGTAGCTGCGAATCTACTAAACAACTCCATTGTGGTCAGCTGTGTGGCATGCAGCGATTGGATAGACCATGGCACTGGGCTGAGCATTGGGAGGAGTTTGAGTACACCCCCTTCCACTGATTGAACTAACATGCTGGCGCACTGTGCTTTTGTTTTCATGTTGCAGAAGAGTAGCAACGGGAAGCTGCAGCCACAGAGCCAGCACAAACCTCCCAGAACACCACTACCCCTTGCACATCACAGCAGAGCACCACAGTGCTACAAATGGAGCACTTTGCCCTGCACTTGTGGATTACAGTACTATGTTATTATTTTGTGAAATCTTTTGTTTTGGAACTGAAAACTCACTGTTTTACCCCCATACCATTGCTGGTATAGGGGGTGATTTATTATTAATTAAACAACATTTTGTTGTGATTTTATAAGACTGTTTTGGACCTTCACTTATTTATTTACCCACACCACTCACTTCCTGACATCGATGTACACGGCTCGGATGTTTTTAGTCTGTCAGGTCTCACTGTGCATGACATATAAAACAATTGATCCTTATTACTGGATCACTTGAAGTTTCTATCCAATTTGTATATGCAACAAGGTGGAGGCTGGGTGACCCTGAACTCTGCAAGCTAGCATCTAGAACCAGGCTTTTAACCACATTTAAGAGGACATCCCAACAGGGACAGACTCTGTAATGGCACTGTATCACACGACACTGCCTGTTACATAAGAAGTACATATATTAAAGACATTTTAAAGAAACACACAAAAAAAAATAAAACATGTAAACCCTGCCATCAGACCTGGGGTCCATTAATTATACAGTCAGCACCACTTTATCTGGACACTTTGGGAGATGTACAATTATTACGAATAAGCGGCTGTCCGAATTAAATGACAGGCATTTGAGAGTATCTTAGTCACAGGTATATTCATAATATTTACAGTTTTTTTGTATTTCTATCACATAATCCCTGCACTGTGCTCCACAAACCTCTCTTGCTCTGAAAAGTAATCTCCATTTAAATTCTGTATCCCAATTAAATAAAGTGGCATCACAATTAAATGGCATAAATAGCATTGGGAAGAACTGTCTCCCAGAGTTCTGTCCCATTTAAGCAGAAATCAGTGTCCTGATTAAGTGGCGCCGACTGTAATTAAATATGGCAGAATTATTTGCTGAAATTGCAATTACAATGTGACTTTGAATTATAATTAGTTACAATTATAATTGCAATTACACTAAAATAACTGAGCGATCAATTATGTGGTATAATTACAATTAGAATTACGCAGGTGTGCCAAGGTTCAACAACAATTACAGTAATTACGAATTATACAATTACAATTGACCCCAGGTCTGCCTGCAATACATAATACACAATTTCCTGAATGGGCTTTTTGACATTCATTTGTTGTATCATCCAGACCCTGATATGTATTTTGTAAATTATAGAAGCTGCAAGTATGTCATACTGGGCAAAACAGCATATCTGAGGGCTAATAATAGACTGCAGAAATTACTTATGATTCACAATATATGGGCCATTCTAGAGAAAATAATCCCCTGTAGATTTCCATTCCCATCATAGAGATGATGATCATTATAGAAAGATCCAGTATTTCTCAATTTGTAAGAAAGCATGTCAAGTAGACAGCCATCCCTATTCAGCCATACAGTCTTTGGTGTGCTGATTAAAGCTGTATCATTCCTATTGAGTTCAAAAGTTCTTCCCCTACTCTCCACCTCTACTCCCAATCAACTACCATGAACTACTAATCATAATGTTGGGTGCTGTTCACACATGGCTCTCACAGGGCGGTTCTACCCCTTCTTAACTGATATAATAACACCGTCTGATACCATTTTAAACATTTGTCTATTTCACTTAGCTTATTTTACGTTTCACCTTAGTATTTTGATTAATTGTTTTCTCCAATTAAAAACATTCAAGCCGTATGGCTTCAAAGCAGTGACACCCAGGCTATATTTCTTTTTAGTACTTCTGTACTACAACATGTTGAGGTTGTCATCAGTTCTTGAATTATATTTTTCCATAGTACACAGCTCCACTAGGTGGCAAAGTATTGTAATTGCACCAAGGATTGCATCAAAGAAAACTAAATCTGAGCTAGGTTAAAGTACAGAGCATGTGTGAACACAAATACGTTATTTTTTTTATTTTTATTTTAGTACTACTACTGTACTACACAGTAAGTAAAAACGATCATTTTTACAGTACAAAATGCCGTTAATTCTGATTTGAAAGGGTTTGCTGCAGTGCACAGGCATATCAAGTCAATGAATGTAATGTTGGGACAAAACATACAGAAATTCCTTTATCTGCAGTAAATAGCCTCTAGCATATTTGTGAACTATTTTTCTTTATAAACCCCAGACTCTGATTTCTTGTTATTGTGGTATCATCCAGAAGCACATTCAATTGCACAACAAATAGCAGAATTGCTTGGCTAATCCTGACAACATCTCCCTAGTATTTGAATCCTAAAAGGTTTGTGCTCTGAAAATGTTAATTTTTGCAGTATGTTGTTACCTTGGCTTAGCAACTAAGGCAGTGTGATAACTGCAACATATATTTTCAGGACTGACAAAATAATGGCAAGATAATACAGAGAAATATGCATACCTAATGGCAACGTTTTTGCTTGAAGCTATTAAAAACAAAACCATTATAGTTATGAACATAAGAAAGTTTACAAACCAGAGGAGGCCATTCGTCCCATCTTGCTCGTTTGGTTGTTAGTAGCTTATTGATCCAAGAATCTCATCAAGCAGCTTCTTGAAGGATCCCAAGGTGTCAGCTTCAACAACATTACTGGGGAGTTGGTTCCAGACCCTCACAATTCTCTGTGAAAAAAGTGCCTCCTATTTTCTGTTCAGAATGCCCCTTTATCTAATCTCCATTTGTGACCCCTGGTCCTTGTTTCTTTTTTCAGGTCGAAAAAGTCCCCTGGGTCGACATTGTCAATACCTTTTAGAATTTTGAATGTTTGAATCAGATCACCGCATAGTCTTCTTTTTTTAAGACTGAATAGATTCAGTTATTTAAGCCTGTCTACATATGACATGCCTTTTAAACCCAGAATAATTCTGGTCGCTCTTCTTTGCACTCTTTCTAGAGCAGCAATATCCATTTTGTAGCGAGGTGACCAGAACTGAACACAATATTCTAGATGAGGTCTTATTAATGCATTGTACAGTTTTAACATTACTTCCCTTGATTTAAATTCAACACTTTTCACTATATATCTGAGCATCTTGTTGGCCTTTGTCTAGATGAAGTGGATGTAGGGCTTCCCAATAGCTTGCCTAGTAAAAGCATTGCTGTATGAAATGCAGGGTGAGTAACTTCCTCAACAGCATGGCATAGCAGCAAATCTATTGATTCTGATAAATGAAAGCCCTCTGACCTTAAAGGGGCTTTCAAACAGTATTTCTTACTGAAGTATTGCCTACATTCACTGCTGGTTGATCATTAAGGGGAGGGGGAGGGGTCTGTAATTAAACAAAACATGATGATGTTCTGACCTTGTCTATTAGGTGCTCCACAGTTAAGCTTTCCTTACACTACATCAGAATGCTGGGGGAAGACTTCTGGAAAGTGAGTAAAAAAGCATCTCTCCCGTTCCCAAGCTCTAATACCCTTCTCTTAAAATACAATTTGAAATAGCTCTAATGTCTGAATGATTTATAACCTTATCGCCTATAAACCACAAATGTTTAACTGAAAAAAAAAATGTTTTAGAGGAAACCAGGATGCTTATTCCAAGATTAATTTGCACTGTCTCTCTCTCCACGCTATCGAATTTCAAACAAAAGGGTTCCCAAGTTAGAAAAGCTGCTTTTATTTTCAGCGCAATCTGAAATAAATTTACATTCAGCATGTGGGCGGGGGCACTCAAAACTAAACGCACCATCTAAATAGGATTAGAAGGAGATTATAAATGACTTAGACATCTCTCATTCAGAAAACAGACCTACTGAGACTGGAAGATGAACATAATGGGACAGCAACCCCATCACGGGAGCTGCTTCTATCCTGTCACTTTCCCTTTCAATCACTGTCACTGCTAATCACGAAGGTGAGGTCTGGCATTATTATTTCCAATTTACAGGAGGAATATGCCGGGGATTGTAATTTACGGGGCCTTTGGTTAACGGACACCATATTATTTTTTTTATTTGTTGCACAGTCAGATAGCTATGAAATGAAGATCTCGTCATGTGTAAGTAAAGTAGAGTTTAGATTGCTGTTTGGATAGGCAGTTAGCAATAAGGATTGCATTAAAGCAATAAACGCTGCAGGAGAAAGTGATGCATATGCATATATCTTTAAATTATAATCATCAAAGCTATAAAAAACAATACTTAACTTTCCTTAGAGCATCATTCTAAATAGGTCCCTAAGTTGGTTTCCTGTTTTACAGGTGATAGGACCCCACCTGAGCCTTGCGCTAACACAGGAAGCTACTGTTTTTGTGTTGGAGAACTATTATCTGAAACCAACAGGCTTGTGGCAGGAAAATGGAAGAGTGTATCTCAGCAGGCCTGGATCCTCCAGCCGTGCAGTCATGCATGCGCAGCTTTTAATAGATGTCATCATTAAACTGCCGAAGACAAGCTCATTCATCTGAACACCCCAATCACATGATCACATCGTACCTTATCGTAATACAGCCAATGGAAACTTCATAAAACCCCCATCAAACGATTACTATTAACAATAACAATAAACGTAACAAAGCAAAACATTTTACATAACATGTATTTTAAGTGAAAAAATAATCCCCCCTATACCAACACACTCTTTCTAGACTGTATGACATTTCCCCAATAATAATGAATCTCAGTAGCTGGAAAAAGAAGCATATGAGGAACATTTCTATGTGACTGGGTTCAGAAAATAATGATGAGGATTATTTAAATCAATGTGTAGGAGCTCCCCAGGAGCAGATCTTGAAATGTATTTATTGGAAGAAAAAAAAGCCACTAAGCCTTGATTTGATTAAACCATCATTATTTAATAGATTGTTTAAAAACATTATTATTACAGACATTTAGCAGACGAATAATGACATCTATTACAACCTGCGCACGCATGACCGCACGGCTGGAGCTGCACAATAAGAGCTACACGTCTGGAGGATCCAGGCTGAAGCTTGGAAAATGGGCTTCAAATTGAAAATAAAGTCTGGAAAATAAAAAATATCGACAACAAAACCAAACAGACTGAAAATGTTAATGTTTTATTTTAAAGCCTTGGTTAATACCCCTTTAAAACCCAGCAGCTGTAGCATTCTCAGGCATACAAATCAAAATCATGTTTGGCATATGTTGTCACCAGTTTAAAAATGTGTACAGTTAATATGCCAGGTGTCTGTTGCATGGCTGAAATACACTGAATTGGATTTTCAGTCTGGCCTCTGTATATAAACTGCCTGCACCATGCGCTACGACTCCCTTGGGATTCACTTTGGTAAAAGATTTTAAACTAGAAAACTAAATGTAACGGGTGTTCTGTTACTGTGTGGGTATCCACAGAGAAATGAGAGAGACAGAGGGTTTGACGTTGAAAATGCCGCTCAGGCATCCAGGTTTTATTTATTTACAGGCAGTTGTAGTGATTGGTGGCCGTCACTAGGGTACCAGCAATGCAGAAGGACATATACAACATGTACATGAAAACAAAAACAGCTAGAAAATACAAGGTGGCCAAGCTTGGCCTGTGCGCTACTCCCTCTACACAGGGAGGTCCCACACCAGGAACCTTCTTCCTAACATAAAATAAACCAGCCCTGCCATATCTAATCACACTGAATTGTCTAACTGGCCCTGATCCTAAGCCACTGGAGTAACAGTTTTAGCTATGATCAGCTATGGTTTTAAGTTCACATATTGTATTTAAAAGTTTTCTGGTGTTTTGAATAAATCAAATTGCTGTTTGGCCATTTGATACTGTTTTAGGTTCACGTTTGGTGTAACAGCCGGTTTTATTCAGGGAGCAAATGGGGAAACAGAGCAGACAGACTTTAGCATGTATAAAGCAGGATTTCAATAAATCTTCCAGTATCCCATAATCCCTAATTTTTTGCCAAATGTGAAAGTGGCCAAAAGTCAATTACAAAGAAAACTGGTGATCTGCATGTAAACAACACTACTTTTGCACTACTAAACCGAGTAATTCATAAACAGGCAGTAACGTTTTCATTTACTAAATCAAACAGATTAATTGTAATGCTGAGAATTGTAATTATTTAAAATGTTGTCTACACTAAACCATTTAAATGACAATATATCTAGGTAATCAGGAATGTTATTTAAGCCCTACATAAGTAGTTGCTGGAATTCCTAATTAGTTGTCATCGGATTGTAAAACAATGCAAAGTTTCAGGCAGCTACAGTAACACTTAGACCTGCAAAAACATGTTCACTTGACAAGCAAAAAACCATCTACAAACGCTGTGAATGGACAGGAAATTGACACCCACATAACCTGTCAAAGTGCCAAAGTATAGTTCAAATCCCAAGTGCCTCACTAAAAATGTGCAATAGTTCACACAGTTGTTCTAAAAAATAATGTATTAAACTTTAATTAGCAAAAATATCATATATAAAAATATATGCTTTCTGGATTTCTATCAACAAATTGTTGGATATCCATGAAATATTTACAATTAAGTCAACATTTCTTCACATACACAAAGTGTGTTCAAACATAAACAACCACCAAATGCATGTTATCATGGTGAGCACTGTGAGACAAGGTAGAAATTGTCTCAAGAAGGAACTTTCAAAGAGCCCTGGATCATTGAGCTGGGTTGTTGTAGTTTGTGGATACAGGTGTCAATGAAGACAGACAGGATCTGCACCTATTACATCGGTGCCTTAGTGACGGAGCATCTGGCGAGACTGAGTCTCATCCTCAACGATGCCAAAAGCCAATTCCCTTATGCTGCAAGCCTACCTGTCAGACGACGGAGTGGCCATCATTCGCAACTGTCTAGCCCTGTTTCAACAGCGGTCCACAGTACAATTGGTGTTGTGTCAGAAACTATTGGGTCTGATGACAGCAGCTTCATCAGCTATCCAACTGGAGTTACTCCACATGCACCCCATCCAAGCGTGGCTCATGCCTTTTGGCTACACCACCCCAAATGCGACAGAACCGTCAGTTGACAGTGTCTCGCTCATGCTGGGAAGCCCTACGCTGGTGGAGGCAAGTCTCTCAGCTGCGGGAAGGTGTAAGGATGGAAGTGATACACAACTGTCAGGTGGTGACGACAGATGCATCCAACTCGGGTTGGGGTGCAGTCTGGGCAGGCAGAGGAGTCCGTGGGTCCTGGTCGGGTTGCTGGACATCCTTGCACATAAATGCACTGGAGCTGCGAGCGGTCCACCTCGCTCTCCAGCATTTCCTTCCTGTGCTCCGGAACAGACATGTCCTTGTCCGCATGGACAACATGTCAGTAGTAGTGTATGTGAACCACCAGGGAGGGCTTCGGTCCCCGGGGTTACACCGCATAGCCTGTCGGCTGTTAACCTCTCAAAACCCCAGCCCCTCACAGACAATTTCCGCCTGGGGGGCTGTGCCCTTAAATAAATCACAATATCTTCCAAAGTATAGACAGCACAGGCATGGTTCAGGGCTTGAATTCAAGGTAACCCCTTGGGCATCAAGAATAAAACCTCAGGTGTGATAAAAGTCTTACTCAGTACCACACTGGAAGGAGATATCCAGAAAAAATACATAAAAAAACAACAAACGCTTTTAATTTTTTTATGTTCTATAGTCATTTTTTCAACTTGTAGCATATGAAAAGAGCCAGATTTTTTTCCAGTGCTTCACCAACATGTCTACTATACTGGGTAAAAATTTGGAACTATTTGAATAAAGGGATCAAATTCTACAGGAGTTTTTACAAAGGGTCCCCAAACCTCTCCAAACCTCTCCAAAAATGAACATTGTGTAAATCTTTATGTCCAGTGATACACTAGTTTCTTGAGCAAGTTCTAAAAGGGATGTGAACTTCTGGCACCTCACATGCTATCCATTGCCACATGAATTAGATTTTGTAATCCCCCCCTTTTTTTTTGTCCAATATTTCATTCAAAAGGTGGCCTTTTTGGAGAGCTTTGGGGTGCCCGAAATGTATCCATGATGAGTATGCATGATGAGTATGCCTTTTCTGCTGAGAAACATCAAAACTCTCACTTGTTGAGGGGGGAGGGTTTTCTTCAGTGTCCTCACTGAAGATAAAAAGTGAAATGAATTGAAAATTAGAATAACATTTCCATTATCAGTATCAATGAGCAACAGATTCAAGCACAGTATTTGCACTGCTGAGAGGTGAACATTGATTATTGGATAAAGGTGTCTGCCAAATGTCTACAATAATAATACTAATAATAATGAGATTGCAGAGAACTTGGCTGCTCTCAAATCAAGCTGCCAGACTAAAAACACCTCAGTTCCTTTCATCTTTACTTTGATTGACATGTGGCAAACAAAGGAACTGGGTGAGTGACTGTTGGGGGAGGCAGACAGCTTATCTTGAAAGGATAAGAAAACCTACACTCTTTCTAGGTGAGTAACACCACGCCTTGTAATCATGGAATTATATATATAAAAAAAGTTTGCTAAACACTCTCATGCAATAAATCAGTGAACATCAATGAGAAAATAATAAAAACGGTCAGGAAGCAACAATTATTTCTTGCAACTTTTATTGCATGTAAAGATCAGAGACTGTATTATTATATATTATATACATTCCATACAGCTGAAATATCTCTATGAAGGCAGCCTTTCTATTAGCCACCACGTCCGCTAAGCGAATCAGTGAGCTGCAGGCTCTGTCTGTACACAGTTCCTGCATGTGTATTTGGGGCAATGGGAACAGGTTATCGTTACGCACGAACCCGGCATTGCTGCCTAAGGTGATTATGGCTTTCCACTTGAACCAATCGGTGGAATTAGAGGTTTTCTATCCTCCTCGGAGTTTCCCTCTGGGTTCCGAATGGGTAAAAAAAACGTCCATTCTAATCCATTCAGATAATTTCACAACTGTATAGATCATTAACAAGGGCTGTTCTTCTCCACAAATCATGAACATTCTTAGGAGAATTACTTGGTTTTCAGTTTGGAATCAATTAATCCTAAATGTAGATCACATACCACGTCATTTAAATCAAATTGCAGAAATTTCAGAAACTCAGATCCTTAGCTCCAACTCCGATCCCTCCCTATTTGGACCTCCCTCTAACCCCTTATTCGTCAAGCCTAGGAAACCATGCTCCTCAGCATCTTGCCCCGCACACTCCAAACCTACTGGCCTTCCTGGAACTGCTTCAAGAACTTCCACGCCGCATTCAACATTCCTTTCAACTCATTTTCTCGGGTTTCTAAGGTGTTCAGAGTTCACAGCGTCTTTTCATCTCTTTAATCTTTCTTTTCACCCTTGCATTAACGACCTCTCCATTCTCTTTTCTGACACCCTTACCTTTCACCTAAAAAGAAGTAAAACCGATCAAGAAGGCAAGGGTTCTTTGAGCTATTACTTCAAACTAAATTCATTCCTAAGCCCTTACAAATCTCTCCTTTCCTTCCTTAAACTCGCAGGGAGCTTCAAGTTTGGATCCTCTATTCCTGAACGAAAAGGGAACTATTGTCACCAGTAGTGGCCGGTGAATTTTAAAATAGGTGGGGTGATTAATCTAAAAACTAAAAATATATATTTTAAGACGGACTGGTTTTGGCAGAGTATGTTTTCAAAGTTATTCGCATACAATGACTACTGATTGAGAAAAAAAAGTCACAAAAAAAAAGTTTTCTTTCACACCAACATGCACATTATATATAACAATTATCAGTATACAATCAGAGGCTTTAATAGAGCACAATTTGTAACTGTGTATGAGCATCATCTTAATGTATTTCTTAAGTCAAACTGGACTCACCTACTCATACATGAACTTTGCTCGGCGATCCTTGAGGGCAACAAATTTCTCAATGGTTCGTTTTTTGAATTCCAGTATCTCCTTGATCAGCAGTTGCTCAATCAACAGCATTGCCAATGCGTTGAGTCGATCCTGCGACATTGTGTTCCTTAAGAATGTTTTAATTATCTTCAGCGTGGAGAAACATTTTTTGGATTCTGCAGTTGTCATTTGTGTTGTAATAAGTATATGCAACAATGTCAGTCGCAGAAAATGTGTGCTGCAGGTTGTTTTCAGTAAATAAACTGAAGAGTGTCACAGCCGCACTAGCCAAACTAAATTCTGGTTTCTCATAAATTACAGAAAGTTCTGTTTGCAGCTTTCCTCAGTCCAGCATTGGATATGCCTGTACCATGTTGGCCAATGCTTCCACTGGAAAACATTTACTGTGCTTTTCAAATAATTCACTTTGCAGCAACTTGGCACTCACAAGATGTTTCGTGAAAGCAAAACATTCCTTGGCATTGACGATTATTATGTCACACGCTTCTCGAGCTATTTTCTCATTTCCAGCCATGTCAGCACTTCGCCTGGATGACTCAGACAGTGGAGGCAGTTTAGAAATGCTGACTGAGTCTTGCACTTTGCCGATGCTGCTGACAAATGTGGTGGTAACTTTTTCAGCGTACACTGTGTCAATATCTTGCTTCTGGAACTGGCTGTACAACATGTCAATATGATTTCATGAAAAAGAAAAAGAAAGATAAGAAACCCTGTCATCTAGCATTCTTGTGAATCCTCTGAATAGCAATGGACTCAAAATCCCCAGAAGTCTCGATCGTTTTAAAACACTCAGCAAGGTCTTCTCTGTGCTCGTATATTACGTTCATGTTCACAAATTCCACTTTGTCGCTGTCCCTCTGGGAGCCTCCTTCCCACTATGACACCCAGAACTTTTGTACATCTGGGGGAAAGTGAGAAGAAAGCAGGAAACCAGACAAATCGGGAGATTTTCGATACAGCTTGCTGCATAATCAGATTGAGTTGATGCGCATAGCAGTCGATGTAGTGCACATTTCTGTATCTGTCCTGCACTTTTCTTCGGACCCCCCCAGTTATACCCCGCATTACATTGGCGTCATCGTAGCTTTGAGCTATCACCTTTTCCTTGTCCGGGAAAACCACGTCCAGTTGTTCGAGCACTGCATTGGCAATTGAGTCTGCACAGGGATAGTGTAGCTGACTAAAACTATAAAATCTTTCCACAACTTTGCCGCTCCCATCAATATGAAAGCACTGGCTGACACTTTGTTGACAGATCAGTGGTATCGTCAGCTTGTATAGTAACAAATTCAGTGCTTCTAACTGCTGCACAATGAACTCCCTGGTCACGTCAAGCATACAGTCCAACAGTTCGTTTTGCATTGTTTTAGATGTGCCTTTAAACACAGTTGCCATTTTTAAATGCTCCTCCATTGCATTATCTATATTCGACACAAAATCCACCAGACCACGAAACACTCCTGGGTTCAAAGATGATTCGGTTTCATCGTGTCCATGTAATGCCAGTTCAAAAGGACCACAGAACTGCAGACAATGAATCAGCTTTGACAGGATGTATCTGGTTTTATCAACTTCCGCGTTGTGTTTTTTTTATTCCTACATGGTAGCTGTCGTGTAATTGTGTAGCTATATTTACACTCCCTAACATGCAGTGCTTAATTTGTGGCGGCGCTCGCCGGGGGTCAGCTCCGGTACCTCTCAATTTGAGACTGTCCGCGCTCCTGGACCTCTAAGCTCAGCTCCGGTACCTCTCAATTTGAGACTGTCCGCGCTCCTGGACCTCTAAGCTCAGCTCCGGTACCTCTCAATTTGAGACTGTCCGCGCTCCTGGACCTCTAAGCTCAGCTCCAGTACCTCTCAATTTGAGACTGTCCGTACTCCGGGACCTCTAAGCACAGCTCCGGCTCCTCCTCGTGACATGAAAAATTAAACATGCGCGTTTACAATTTTAAAATGATTTTAAAGATGGTCACTGTTTTATCTAGTTGACTCCTCGATTACATTTCCGCAAAAAAAACCTGATTTGCTCACTACAATGTGTGAATATCTTCATAGCCCTGTCCATGTGTAATAGTCAACGTTGCATGATGCCTTAACAACTTAAATTAAACTGAACTGAAATTGCAACCCTGTTTGTGTAAAAATGGCCAAAAGACAGTCAAATATACTGTCTTTTTTCAGTAAAACTACCAGAACAATTTCTGATGGTGAACCTGAACCCGTGTCCAAACAAACTAGAAACGAAGAAAGCCCCGTGCAGCAGGCAGGTGTGACTTGTGCTACTGATGTAGTTGCGACTAATGATGATGCTCTGGCTAACAGCATGGCTATGGAAAATGAGGAGCGGGATGCACCAAACAATTCATCAAGTGAAGAAGATATGAATCTGGGTAACGAAACGCAGGTGCCGCCGACAGTTTGGACTACTGAACAATTTAAATTTCATCAAACCAACCACCCATGGCTAATTATGGAGAAATCGAATCTCGGCTTGTCGAAAGGTAGGCTCACTGGGTCCAGAGAAAACGTTGTGCATGAAACTGGCTAAAGAGTGGGTAATATGCACTGTGACCTCCTCTGCCCCAGATTAGAAAAACAGCAAAGGGCACTCAGGAAAAAGGTTGTGGAACATGCTCGAACCAAGGCGCATTTAGGCGCATCTAGTATTTTGGAGAAAGCTAAAGCGGACACTTTAGTTCAGACCATCGTCAATGCTCAATCTGAACAAATATCCACCACAGCCAGAGTTTTCTGCACAGCTTACAAAAAGGTTAAATGTCATAGACCCGCTTATGGTTTTGAACATGAAATTAATTGTCAGGAATTGAATGGGGTTGACATGGGACAGATTTTGCATTCCAATGTTGCATGCTCAAACATTCAACAACACATTTCCTCAGAAATGAGGAGAAAATTGTTTGAGAAGATAGTACAGTGTGCTCCTAAAAATCTGCCTAATGCTAGATGAGGCTACTAGTTTGAACAAAAAAAGTGCTTTGATTGTGTACGTAAGGCTTCAGTTAGCTGAAATGGAGGTACCTGCAAATATTTTTGTTGATCTTGTTGAATTGGATGATCTAACTGAATTTCACTGAAAACTTTCTCGCCAAATGCCTAATTGGAGTAACCTGTGATGGTGCGTCAGTGATGTTTGGACGCAAGAGTGGAGTGGTGAGCAGGCTGCAAGCCATTTTCCCCAATATAACTTTGTGGCATTGCTCTGCCCATAGGTTAGAGCTCACTGTAAGTGATGTAGTCAAAGAGATGGGAGCTATTAACCATTTCAAAATACTAATGGACAAGCTCAATGCACTTTATAGCACGTCCGGCAAAAATTGAATGGAGCTTAAAGAATGAGCAGACAGTTTAGACCTTCAACTGTGCAAAATTGGCAGAATCTTAAATACTAGGTGGGTGGCATCGAGCTTGCACTTCACAAACATTTCACCTCAGCAGAGAATGACTCACGGGACAGTATGTCCCTTCAAAGCTACTCTGGCCTGGCCAGGCACTTATCGTCACATGCCTTTGTTAACAATCTCGGCCTCATGTGCGATGCTTTACAAGAATTGTCAGAACCGTCAGTTGAGCTTCAAAAGAGGGTTTGTACAATTATTGAAGCGCATCGAGCAATCTTCAGGGAAGTGAGGGAGTTTGAGGCCATGGCAGAACAGCCTGGGAGATACACCCAACTGAGTCAGAAGGGAATCGAGGAGAACGTTTTTGAGGCGGTGACTCTAAATGTAGGAAAACCCAGTGACAAGAAGCTTTGTCAAAGGCAGTTTTTTTGGAGTTTGGCGAGGAACATGGAAGATCGCATGTTGTCACAAGGAGGACGGGTGCCAGACAAAACAGGATACAGCAAGCTGATCGAGGAATTAAAGGTGCTTTACAAGCAATACTGGCACGACAAGTCAGATGCATTGTACGGGCAAACCAAAGTGGAATCTCTTTGCCAGCGCTGCGACATTGAGTGTCCATGTACGACTATACGGGCATACAGGCGGTTCAGGGAAAGCAATGGACAAGACCTCCAAAGTGAATTGAATGACCTGTTTGTGGCGGTCAACACTATTGCAATCTCTAGTGCAGAGTGTGAGCGTGGCTTTTCTCAGATGAACCTAATTTGCATCTCAAACCGTGCTGCCCTGCATGTCTCCACCATAGCATCACTGCTCTTTCTGAACCTTGTCGGCCCACCTCTGACAAAATTCAACCCCGTCCTCTATGTGAGGTCCTGGATTGCTAAAGGACACAGAAGTGCTAAGGACACACAGAGCAAATCCAGAAGGATTTGCACACCTGCTCATACCTTTTTTTTTTTAACCAAAAATGTGTTTAAATCATGGTTTTATGAAAATAATGATGGATATAATGAATAAGACGAGAATTTTATCTTTACAATTTTTATTGTCCAAAGTTTGCTGCAGATGGACTTATTTTGATAAGTTTTCTTTTGGTTAAGTGGCATAGCCAGGTAGAGGATCTTCAATCCAAGTAGGTTTTATGCCAGATTGTTTGTTCAATGTTCATTTGCTTCGCATACCTCATCAATAAAGTTTATTTATCTAATCATGTCTGTCCTGAACTGCTGAACTATTTTAAAATTGATCTTACTTTCTTAGCCACTTGATAAAAACACACTGTTCTGCTTATTCATCAAAGCAAAGTGATAGAGAATGACTATGGATATTCATGTGTATATATCAAATACACAGTTTGGAACGAGTTAAAGAACAAGGTTAGACACAATGCCAAACATGTGAAAACAGAGGGAGCTTTGTTTCCAATTGAATAGCTAAATAAAATACTTAAAAGAAAATAAATGAATAATTAAAGATGCTAAATATGTTCCAGTCCCACACCAATATCTTAAATCATTGCACACGAGAAACCACAGCAATTTTACAAAAATATGCAGGGGGCAAACAAACGTAAACAAATCTTTTTTTAAACCTCTGTAACATCTTTTCACAATTAATTTAATTCCCAAAGTGGCTTAAAGTACTTCCTCTGCATCCTGCAGAATTCTGAAATCTAGACACACCCCTGCAGGCTACTGCCCATGTGTACACACTTACAAGTGGCACTGCAATGGCAATGATTCTGAACTAAGATTGGGATGGAAATAAGACAAGCTTGATTAGCCACACTGTCTAGGTAACAAGCTCAGGTTTGTCTTAATAAACTCATAGTAAATCCAGGAATGGATCTGCTGTGCAATGGGAGGCTTATTTACATCCCTGTAAAGTAGCACAAGGGCAGCTACAGTGGTTGAGTATAAGCCATTGGTATAATGGTATCACTATTCTTATTTTAGCATTCAAATAGTATGATAATTGCAAGAATCAATGAATGCTGGTTCTAATATAGTAGTGTGCTACCATTGTAGAATTAACATAAACATATGTGTGATATTTGTTCCAAAACCATTGCTTTGCTGGTAATGTTGTGGTCTGCTAATTGTTCTGCTAGGGTTTCTTCATGCCTGGTATGGGCTTTTTCAAAGGCAGTGTAAACAGGCTGGCTCAGTGTTTTATTAGCACACAGAAAATAAAAGGTTGAACAAAAACAGCACATGGCACTTTGGGCCAAAAACAAAATGGACTATCACTAAACAAACGTTGGACGAATAGACAAACAAACACGGTGAGTTAAAAACAAATAAACAAGTATCGTGCTGGTCCTTCCAGCACCAAATAACAATTGTTATATTTACTTTCTTTTAGTTTTTAATTCTCTCCTCTCCACACCCGTTCTCCACTCACCGAACACACAATCCCGAGTGAGTAAAACATGCATCTATATATACTGTTGTGCCAGGATTCAATTACTAATCCCATGCTCACATACTTTATCTGCATGTGAAGTGATTATGCAATCCCCGTGAACAAATACAACTATATATTTTAAATCACTCGTGCTACACAGACCCATTTATATCCCATGTCACACGCAACACCAGACGTAACACACACATGGGTGGGGCACATTGTCACAGCAGTCATGGTGAAAGTCTGACAAAAATCTTATCCCTATGATTATCTTATTAATTTTGAAAAGTTGTCATGAGACTCTCATTACTTCAACAATCTGAAGAAAAAAACAATCATCTAGTTTCAATGATCTCCTCAGCCCTACAGCATGCTGTGGACAGGGACACATGGAAATGAGCATGTAGGTTAAAAAAGTTTCATGAATATAATTTCCAAAGGGCAAAATAAGTATAGACAGTTTCATTATCCCTGGGTTGAGCGGATGAATGAACCCAAACACAGTCTCAGGGTTGGGAAGGTTCAGTAAGTTACTGCTGCAGGGGCCAACAATACATTTGTTTACTGGAACAGTTCATCCATGGTTTAAATATGCTTTTGCATTAGGTTTTAGTGCAGTTTTTGTACATAATGAGGGCTTGAAGTTTGCATCTCATCAGAAGTTTGTATTTCATTAGTAATCTCAGTTCGGGTGCCGACAGTATCTTTTGGGTGATGGCATGTTTCATACTCTGAGCTGAATCCTATGCAAACCTCTAAATATCCATTACTAATTTCAAATTCAGCCAGAAGTTAAATTATTCCAAATTGAAATACGGTAAACGCAAATAATAGCCTACATGATCTTTTGATCTTTTTTGCGGTTCTGGCAGCTACTGTCTGCTGTGTATCATGGATTAAGATGGACTAATTATATTCTGGTCACACACCAGTGATTCCCAGCTGCCCTGTTCTCTGTGAACCACTTATTAGATGTATTCACAATTGTGATGAGGTATAACTATCACACGATTCATTGTAGTGCCTATACCATATAACAGTGCAAATATATGCATGGTCTTACACATAGGTATACATTGTTTTCTGTGAAAATGAAGTCAATGCTTTGGTTTATTGGTGATATAAGCGCATCATGCTGGCACATTAAGCTAAGATGTTTAGACGTTGCATCTACATACAATGCTTTTTGTGACAGTGAAAATTAGTACCACATTCAATATTGCATTCAATTGCTGAAAAATGTAGAACAAATGCAGCAACCTGTTATTTGGGGTACCATTGTCGTATTTTAAAATGGGATGTTGTAATGGAGTACACATCACCCCTGTGTGTGTGTGTATTATTCTAGCAAGTGGTTGATGTGATCAGTTCCCTGTCTGGATAAACTGCTGCTGGATTTTTTTAGAGCATTTTACAGCACAGGGGAAACACCCTGGATTGCATCTGTGGCTCTTGGAATTACCTCTAAGAATAATCTATCTGGATTGCCTGGTACTGTAGAATGCTCTAAAAAAGCAGTGGCTTATCCCAGGTATAGGCTGATTAAATCAACCTCAAAGTGGGTAAAACACATTTCTAGACAATTCATTAATGGAAAATTGATAACTTTTTAGGGTAACACTGCCACAAATGGCCGACCCACAGTAGTTATGCATTCACTTGTATTAATATGTTTTGGAGGGAAATGAACAGTGAGGGGACAGGAAGAGAAATAAATGAAGTGGTAAAGTAGATTGAGAGTTGTCTCTTATCAGAACTATAGCCAAGCTTTCATTTAATGGATTTATCTTCAATGGATTTTACTAAAATTTTTAGGATGAAGGGCTGCAATTTTAAAATGAAAGAACAGTCATCTATTATGAGATGGAAGAAGCACTTGAGTGAGGAGGCTGTTCACAAACATCACAAGTGCACTTGCAATTAAAACATGTGAACAGTTTGTTAAAGTCTCCCTTCAGGCAGAATTTGTAAAAATGAATATAAAGGTCAGAGTGGGATGTATTTTATCAGAAGGTTCTCTTGAAGCCCACATAAGTGTGTCAGTCAGTGCAAGGTACTCACCACTGATTGACATTCAAAATGATAAGCTGTTTTTTTTTTTTTTTTTACTGTTGATGCTTTTACAGCAATCAGCAACTAGACCTCAAATAAATTATTATTTAAGAGCTTTTTATTGGTCTAATAGTAGGCACAAGACCGATAGTGATGATACTTTTGTCTTTATGGTTTCATTTGGCAAATGAGAAAACTTCAAAGGGGAGGAAAGATTGCTTTTACTGTCAGCACTTCTGCAGCTGTAAAACATTTTGCATGTACAAAAGCAGCCAAGTTAGGAAAAAAGGGATCAGCCATATAAAGATGTAATATCTACAAAAGCCTCCATGTTAAAAAAATTAATATATTAGGCTTGCCTGGCCCCGTTTTCATTTCAACATGAAATACTAGCAACACGAAGGCTCCTTTAAAGAGTAATTAGCGGTGTCCCCAAAAATATAACGTCTCTTCAAAATGCTCCCTCTAGTGCACTGATAGTGTAAGGATTATTGCCCACATTGTCAAGCAGGTAACACAGCAATAATGATCCATGATGTGGTACAGAACAGAAAAGACAGATCTCAAACCCCAGTGCACTAGAGCAGACATTGTGAAAAGAGTTTTGAAACAGACTTCAATGTTATACATGTCAAACGTTTTTAGGATGTTAACAATGAAAAGAAAAATTACAGATACATTATTTAAACAGTTGTAGCAACATGTGTGGACGTAAACGCTATGTTTTTCAGAACCCCACCACTTACTCTTTAAGATATCACATCTTTATATGGACACTACCTTTATTTTAACTTGGCTGATTTTATATGAAATGATTTTGGTCAGACTGTTATAAATAGGATTTTGAGCAGGGATCACTGTGTGTGCAATGTGTGCAAAAAAACACCACCAGAAATCTCAACTCCACTCACATGACTCACATTTCCTACAGATGTCAGGACTGCCCAGTCCCTGACCACATTCCGGCGCCTCCTTAAGACTCACCTCTTCAAACAGCACCTGTAGAACTCCTCTGTTGTATCCTGGGACACTATCACCCTTCATTTAAATATGCTTTATTTTGCTCTTATCTGCCCCCTATTTTACTGCATTTAATCCTGTACCTCAGAATATTGTAATCTGCCAAGTGTTTAATCTGTAGTATTTTGTACTTAATCATATCCTGATGTAACTATCACTATTTAATCATATCCTGATGTAACTTTCACTATTATCTGCTGTATTATTGAATTGTGGTTTGTCACACTTGAGAATTATTGTATTTCTTGTTCTTATTGTATGACTTATATTGTAACACTTGAATGTATTTGTATTTGCTTGCGATTGTAAGTCGCCCTGGATAAGGGCGTCTGCTAAGAAATAAATAATAATAATAATAATAATCGAGCCTGCAGATGTGTGCAATGTATTGTGACAAGCAACAGACGTGTGAAAGAGGCCCATATCACATAAACCAACACTGGTTGAGAGACATGCATCTCCATTCAAACAATGCGCTGGGAGATACAGCACATGCTCCTAAGTACTATTAAGGCCAACCTGAGTAGGTTTATCTAGATGGTAGGAACTTATAAGTACAAGATGTAAGTAAAATACAGAAACAAATATATTAGCATACACTACAAAATGCCATTTTAAACTTTATATACAGTTGTGGCAGAGTGGTTGCAGTGACGTCACGGACCAGGAAGGAGCAACACAAAAACAAAGGCAGCAAAGGTAGGTACGGGAATGAGACGTGTTTGCGCTCGGCTTTTAATAAGGAGGCTGTGTGGTCCAGTGGTTAAAGAAAAGGACTTGTAACCAGGAGGTCCAAGGTTCAAATCCCACCTCAGCCACTGACTCATTGTGTGACCCTGAGCAAGTCACTTAATCTCCTGGTGCTCCGTCTTTCGGGTGAGATGTAATTGTAAGTGACTCTGCAGCTGATGCATAGTTCACACCCTAGTCTCTGTAAGTCGCCTTGGATAAAGGTGTCTGCTAAATAAACAAATAATAATAATAATAATAATAATAATAATAATAATAATAATAATAATAAACAAAACACACAAAACAAAAGGGCTCGATGGCCAAAATAAACCAACAAACAAATACCGTGTGGTACAGCGGTAGCAGTTGCTTGGGGTGTATTCTCTCGCTCTACACAGTACTCTCGTCTCTGGCTCAAAGGAAAATGCCCCGATTATCCTGGAGCGGGTTCTTTTAAGCTGTGGCTGGAGCCTTTATTAATTAACAATAAAACAATGACCTTGTTGAGGCTCCAGCCACATTCACACAGGTTTTTAAATTAAAAACAAACAATAAAAACACCGCTTTCCCACCGTCCTAAATATAATAATAATAATAATAATAATAATAATAATAATAATAATAATAATAATAATAATACAGGGGTGGGGTGTACCCCGTCACAACAGTGCATCATGCTTTTCAAGTACTCCCATACCCTTGTGTATTGACCCAAAGTTCTGTACATTCCTTGGTTTAGTGTAAGCTGCAAAAACTATACTGCAGACTAAAGCTAGCTGGGCTTAGCTTTATAGAAATGAGATATGTAATCTATGGATGACTTCTCCTGTTTACCAGTTAAGAAGCATATCCATAAATCTGAAGACAAGGACATGCTTATCTCAGTTTGGTAGCACTGAAAGGTTATGTATATCCGATGTCAGTATCTGCTCCACTGCTTCTGTTTGAATTATTAAGCCATAAACTGTATGTTGGAGTATCAAGTGCTGCATTGTATATCTGAATGATTGTGCAAAGGGTGTTTGAGTTCTGAAGAGCAAGATAGTTGCATAAAGTGTGCTAATAAGTAGAGGTGAAGGTGACAGTAATCACATGTGCAATTAATTTCAATGGCCACATTTACAAAACTATTTGAGTGATTTTAGGACATGGTGTTCTATATTGTTTGGAATTATATATATATAATTATTTAGATTTAGTTTTTTACTTATTTTTGGAGAGATTTAGGAGAACATGGATTGCTTTTATAGACAAAAAATAAAATGTAATGTAGCTAATATTATTATTATTATTATTATTATTTATTTCTTAGCAGACGCCCTTATCCAGGGCGACTTACAATCGTAAGCAAAAACATTTCAAGCGTTACAATACAAGTAATACAATAAGAGCAAGAAATACAATAACTTTTGTTCAAGTAAAGTACAAGTTTGACAAACCACAATTCAATAATACAGCAAGTAATAGTGATAGTTACATCAGGATATGATTAAATAGTGATAGTTACATCAGGATGTGATTAAATACAAAGTACTACAGGTTAAAAACTTGGCAGATTACAGTATTCTGAAGTACAGGATTAAATGCAGTAAAATAGGGGGCAGATAAGAGCAAAATAAAGCACATTTACATGAAGGGTGATAGTGTCCCAGGATACAAACAGAGGAGTTCTACAGGTGCTCTTTGAAGAGGTGAGTCTTAAGGAGGCGCCGGAATGTGGTCAGGGACTGGGCAGTCCTGACATCTGTAGGAAGGTCATTCCACCACTGCGGAGCAAGGGTGGAGAAGGAGCGGGCTTTGGAGGCAGGGGAGCGTAGCGGTGGTAGAGCTAGTCTTCTAGTGCAGGCGGAGCGGAGAGGTCGAGTGGGGGTGTAGGGAGAGATGAGGGTCTGGAGGTAGCTGGGTGCAGACTGGTCAAGGCATCTGTAGGCTAGTACAAGAGTCTTGAACTGGATGCGAGCGGTGATCGGGAGCCAGTGGAGCGAGCGGAGTAGTGGAGTAGCGTGGGCGAAGCGAGACAGAGAGAACACCAGGCGGGCAGCAGAGTTCTGGATGAGCTGGAGCGGACGGGTGGCGGACGCAGGGAGGCCAGCCAGGAGGGAGTTGCAGTAGTCTAGGCGGGAGAGTACCAGGGCCTGGACCAGGAGCTGGGTAGCATAGTTGGTGAGGAAGGGTCGGATTCTTCGGATGTTGCTCAGGAAGAATCGGCAAGTGCGTGCCAGAGTGGAGATGTGCTGGGAATAAGAGAGGCAGGGGTCCAGGGTGACTCCAAGGTTCTTAGCTGAGGAAGAGGGAGAGAGTGTGGTAGATTCCAGAGGAACAGAGATGGAGAGATCAGAGGAGGGGGAGGAGGAGGGAAAGAAAAGGAGGTCAGATTTAGAGAGGTTGAGTTTGAGGTGATGCGAGTGCATCCAGGAGGAAATAGCAGACAGACAGGTAGAGATACAGGAGGAGATGGTGGAGTCAGAGGTGGGGAAGGAGAGGAAAATCTGAGCATCATCAGCATAGAAATGGTATTAGAAACCATAGGATGCGATGAGGGGGCCCAGGGAGCGGGTGTAGAGAGAGAACAGGAGAGGACCCAAGACTGACCCTTGGGGGACTCCAGTTAAGAGAGGGTGAGGTGTGGAGGTTGCTCCACACCAGGTTACCTGGTAAGTGCGGTTGGAGAGGTAGGAGGAGAACCAAGCCAGAGCAGTGCCAGAGATCCCCAGGTCAGCAAGAGATGATAGTAGAATAGAGTGATCAACAGTGTCAAAGGCAGCAGAGAGGTCGAGGAGAATTAGGACAGAGGAGAGAGAGGCAGCTCGGACACATTTAAGTGAGTTGGTGACAGACAGGAGGGCGGTTTCAGTAGAGTGAGCAAATATACTCTTTCTAGTAGGGGATATGGTATGTACAAATATATATTGTAACAAACCCGTAGAGTACCCCCGTGTAAAACTCTACTTTCGCTTCCACCGACTGGCACAGACACAAGGAACGTTCAGGTAAGGACTTTTTATTTACAATATTTACACAGAAGTTATCACTTCCTTTATGTTGCGTATAGCCCTGTACGGGTCACTAACTGGCTCACTTCTTCGCCCCTCACTAACTGTTTCAGAATGCCGAGTCCAGCAGGCCGCGGCCTTTGTACGTCCTTTCCTCTGGAGTACTCCCACCACTCAGGTAAGCAGGGAACCGGCGCCCTCTGCTGGAATCTCTCGGCCACACAGGACAGGATAACAGACTCCCTCTGCTGGAATCTTGTTGTAACACAGGTAAGAACACAAGGTCAGGATCACGCAGACTCCCTCTGCTGGAACTGGCTGTAACACAGACAAGAACAGAGAGACTCCCCTTCCCCTGTTGGAGTATCTCTGAACACAGGTGATTTATAAGAACAACGTGGACACCCACTGCTGGAGTATCGCTGTAAGACTGGGAAGGATCCACAAGAATGAAGTAGAATTATATCCTGGTTGTGGGGGTGAACCCCTGCAACCAATGTCCCAGCACTTCACAGAAACACGGGGTGTCTCAGAGTTCAAACAATATTCTTGTTTGTTTACACCACCTGTGGAAGCTGTTATTTCTGTCTGTACAATAAAGCCACGTCCAAAACTCCAGACTGTTGCCTCCGTTCTTACTGTTACAGTTCGCTAATCGTGCTGCGCCTTCATGCACGCTTCCCTCTGAGTCCCAAAATAAAACATACATCCACATACACCCGCGGCAGTTGTGACAGTTCCCACTCGTCACGGAAACTGCAGGATTATTTTAAAGTTGTTACCGTTCAACAGCGTCTCTTGTCCAATACTTCTTAAAAACAAAAGAAACCCTAACAAAACAAAAGACTACCTCACCAAGAGGATAAACGCTCATGGTAAAACAAAATACAGCTGTTGCTCAAACGAAATCAAACGTTCACTTTACCTTCCAGTAAACACGTATTGCACTTTCAGTTCTTTGCGCCCTGTCAGCAGTATACACCGGCGGTGCTCCCCACGATCACCCCCGTTGTCCCGCTCCACTTCCCTTTATACCCAGAAACCCCGCCTTCCCTATTAATGCTAGGGTTCCTGGGTTATACAGTTTCTCAACTGGCGTCTCCATTTCTTAAAGGCGACGCCGCCCTTTCTACATATCCTCTCCCCCAGCTCTAACTTATAGGGTTGAGCGACCTAACTAACCCCATGTATTCTTGACAGCCCATCTGCATTCACGTTCTGAGACCCCCGTCTGTGTTCAATTTTGAACTTGTACGGCTGTAGAGCTAAAAACCAGCGAGTTACCCGAGCATTCTTCTCTTTGTTTTCTTTCATAAATTTTAGGGGTGCGTGATCTGTAACTAGAGTGAACTCCCTGCCTAATAGATAATATTTTAAAGCCTCTACTGCCCACTTCACTGCCAAACATTCTTTCTCCACCACGGCATACTTTCTTTCTCGGGGCAGAAGCTTTCGGCTAAGGTATCCTATGGGATGTTCCTCCCCACCAACGACCTGTGACAACACTGCCCCTAAGCCTACCTCGGATGCATCCGTTTGTAATACAAAGGGCTGGGAAAAATCGGGTACTTTTAACACTGGAAAGCTACGTCTTAGTTGGTGCTTATCTTGGCGAGAGCCGAGTTCAAATCAGCATGAAGTTTTAACATCTACTCTCGTGTAATGGAAACCTTAATAGCCCTAAAAGCTTTATCTGTCTCGGGGTTCCACTTAACACGAATCGGGGCCGATTTTTTTATTAGATCAGTAAGGGGTGAAGCAATAGACGAGAATCCTAAGAAGGCCCTCACCTGTTTCTTATCCTTTGGTATAGGCCACTTGGTGATGGCCTCTACTTTACTCATCTGGGGCTTGACTTTGCCGCCCCCTACTACAAACCCTAAGTATTGAGCTTCCTGCAAACCCACAAAACATTTCTCTGGGTTTGCAGTCAGCGATGCTTCTCATAGGGAATGTAACACCGCATTAACTTTCTCTAGATGTGTCTCCCATGACTCTGTGAATATCACTATGTCATCAATGTAAGCCGAGGCATACTGCGCATGAGGTCTTAATATAATATCCATTAGCCGTTGGAAGGTGGCGGGTGCGCCATGCAATCCAAACGGCATTACTTTGTATTGAAACAAGCCCAGGGGTGTGGCAAAAGCTGTCTTTTCCCTCGACTTAGGGCTCAGGGGGATTTGCCAATACCCCTTTGTGAGGTCTAAAGTGGTTAAGTATTTTGCCGTGTCCAGTCTTTCAATTAGCTCATCCACCCTAGGCATAGGATAAGAATCAAATTTCGATACCTGGTTGAGCTGACGGAAATCATTACAGAAACGCCAAGTTCCGTTGGGTTTGGCGACCATCACAATTGGGCTGTTCCACGGACTCGAGGATTCCTCGATCACGTCCATCCGTCTCATCGCTTCGACCTCTCTGACGACTTCGTCCCGTTGGGCCTCCGGGATCCTATAGGACCTAACCCGGACACACACCCCAGGAGGTGTGTGGACCTCATGTTGGAGAACTGTCGTCCTTCCTGGTACCGGGGAGAACACATCTTGGTTAGCCTCTACGCATTGCTGCACTTCCTGGATTTGTTGGGGTGTAAGTAAGGGTCCTATATTAACTGACCTCCCTTCCAGTCTATTCCCGCTGTCTTTCCCAAAAGCCACTAGTGCTACCAGCTCCTCCCGTTCGATCCACGGTTTGAGGAGATTAATATGGTACACTTGTTCTTTCTTTCGCTTATCTGGTTGTCTTACTTTATAATTAACTTCTCCTACTGGAGCTATTATCTCATATGGGCCCTGCCATTTGGTAAACAATTTACTTTCGGGGGTTGGCACCAACACCATAACCCGATCCCCGGGGCTAAACTTACGGTGCACCGCCCTTCTGTTATACTGTCCCGCTTGGCGTTTCTGTGCTTCCTCCATATGGGCTTTTACTATGGGAGTGATTTTTGTAATTCGATCACGGACCTGTAAAATATAATCGACCACATTACGTCCTGTGGACTTTTGGGCTTCCCATGTTTCCTTTGCTATATCCAATATTCCCCTTGGCTGTCTCCCATACAGTAATTCAAAGGGTGAGAACCCCGTTGAGGACTGTGGTACTTCTCTAATCGCAAACATTAAATAAGGTAACAGGAGGTCCCAGTCCCTCCCATCTTTGGAAGCTACTTTCTTTAACATTGATTTCAGGGTCTTATTAAACCTCTCCACTAGCCCATCCGTTTGAGGATGGTACACAGACGTTCGAATGGGGGTAACCTTCAAGGTAGTACAGAAATCCTTCATCAATTGACTCACAAAAGGGGTGCCTTGGTCCGTCAAAACTTCCTTTGGGATACCTACTCGAGAGAACAAGTGTATTAATTCCTTTGTAATTGTCTTAGATGCCGTATTCCGTAAAGGAATGGCTTCAGGATACCTCGTTGCGTAATCTAAAATGACCAGGATGTATTCGTGCCCTCGAGCTGACTTATTTAACGGCCCCACTAAATCCATTGCTATCCTTTCAAACGGCACCTCGATAATAGGTAGAGGCTGCAAAGGTGCTCGTAAACCTGGATTAGGGCTAGCCAACTGACACTCTGGACACGACCTACAATATCGGTGCACTGCCTTCCTAATACCCAACCAATAGAACCTCTTTAATATCCTTTGCAATGTCTTTTCGGACCCCAGGTGTCCCCCGAACAAGTGTGAATGCGCCAAATACAACACCTGAGGTTGAAAAGCAGGTGGAACCAGCAACTGCTCTATGGGCTCTTGGTTAAGCTGGGTGCAGCGATACAGTAGATCATTTTTTATGATAAAGTGCTCAAGTGGGTTGATCACAGCGTTTTCTACCCTAGTGCCGTTTACGGATACCACCTTCTCCCGAATATTCACCAGGGTGGGGTCCCGCTCCTGTTCTCTAGCAAAGTCTTCACTGGGAAGTTGAAGACATTCTTCCCAGGGCCCCACCCTGGAACTTCCCATTACCACTTCCCCTGTCTCTGCTAAAATGTCTGTCTTGCTGCACTGAGTGTATACCCCCTTGCTATTATGTTTTGCCAATAACCCCATTAGGCTTTGTGTTTTCGAATCTCGCTCTTGTCGCCGCTGTCTGCGGGACTTTCTTTCTTTCACACAATAATTCTCGACAAATAAATCTGGGTCCGTAAACGGGAAAATGTCATGGGGGCTCTCAGAAGGCATTCTTCCGTCCTCAATAGTTACCTTCGGCGTAGCCAATTGCCTATTGAATTTCACCAGGGTGTCAAACCCTGGTATGTTTCTGCCAAGGATTACTTGGTGGGGAAGGTGGGGAACTACTCCAACCCTTAAGTCTACAGCCTGGGAACCAACTTCAATAGAGACTACAGCAGTTGGATAGTGTTTAACATCCCCATGAATACAAGTAACCCCTGTTTTAAAGTCATAATCCAGCACCTGGTCTGATAACAAATCAAGCATGACTAAAGTAATTGCGCTACCTGAATCGGCGAGAGCCTCCGCCTTTTTCCCATTAACGGTGACCCACACTAGGTAAGGATACGTCCCCACAGGGTGACGTGGAACAATTATATTTCCACATAAGTGGCTTTCTACTGCACTACACTTGCCCACATTGCACTCCATCTTTTCCTCAATTTTACAATACTTGGCAATGTGGCCCACCTGATTGTACTTAAAACATTTAAGATTGCCAAACCCCGGCACCTCGGGCTTCAACCCCCCAATTGTCCCCAGTCCCTTCACGACCTCTGGCCACTCTTCACCCCTTTCCGGCATCGCCGGTCGCTTACCCGATCTCAATGGCCATGCTGGTGGTTTCGGGCTTCTTATTGCCGGGATCTGGGGCTGACGAGAGAGCTCCTCCGCGGCTAACTGCCGCTCTACGAGGTCAACAAATTCATTGATGGTATTGGGGTCCCACTTCCTTAGTGGGGCCGGTAAGGACCGTAGATACCGATCCATCATGAGAATCTCTATAACTTTCTCGGCGTTATTGACCTCCGGTCTGAGCCATCTAGTGGCTAAATGGATAAGGTCGTACATCTGTGACCGGGGAGGTACCCCGGGTGCATAACCCCAGGCATGATACTTCTGTGCCCGTACAGCTGAGGTCACCCCTTCCCGTGCCAGGATTTCGGCCTTTAAGTGGGGGTAACTCTCAGCTTCCTGCGGGCCCAGATCATGGTATGCCTTCTGGGCTTCACCTACTAAAAACGGGGCCAGAATCCCAGCCCATTTCTCCGTTGGCCATCCCTCCCGGGTGGCCGTACGTTCAAACGCCAACAAAAAAGCCTCCACATCATCCTCCCGCGTCATCTTCTGCAAGACATGGGAGGGTCGAATGGAAGACACAAAAGGCGTTGTCGAGGTCTGGTCCAAGCGACCTTTTAACATGGCCATTTCCTGCCGGGTCACCTCCAGCTGTTGTGCGTGCAGCCGGTTGGTTTCCTGCTGGGCTTGAATAGCCGCCTGTTGTAGTTCCTGCATCTTCGTATTGTTGTCCTGTTGTACTGCCGTGGCATGCAGTAGTGCTCGCATCAGTGCGTCTGTGTTTTCCATTTTGTTGCTGTTCGTGGGTCCGACTGGAGTGCTTTTCCAGTCGTCAGTATCCCACTTCTTACACCAAGTGTAACAAACCCGTAGAGTACCCCCGTGTAAAACTCTACTTTCGCTTCCACCGACTGGCACAGACACAAGGAACGTTCAGGTAAGGACTTTTTATTTACAATATTTACACAGAAGTTATCACTTCCTTTATGTTGCGTATAGCCCTGTACGGGTCACTAACTGGCTCACTTCTTCGCCCCTCACTAACTGTTTCAGAATGCCGAGTCCAGCAGGCCGCGGCCTTTGCACGTCCTTTCCTCTGGAGTACTCCCACCACTCAGATAAGCAGGGAACCGGCTCCCTCTGCTGGAATCTCTCGGCCACACAGGACAGGACAACAGACTCCCTCTGCTGGAATCTTGTTGTAACACAGGTAAGAACACAAGGTCAGGATCACGCAGACTCCCTCTGCTGGAACTGGCTGTAACACAGACAAGAACAGAGAGACTCCCCTTCCCCTGTTGGAGTATCTCTGAACACAGGTGATTTATAAGAACAACGTGGACACCCACTGCTGGAGTATTGCTGTAAGACTGGGAAGGATCCACAAGAATGAAGTAGAATTATATCCTGGTTGTGGGGGTGAACCCCTGCAACCAATGTCCCAGCGCTTCACAGAAACACGGGGTGTCTCAGAGTTCAAACACAATATTCTTGTTTGTTTACACCACCTGTGGAAGCTGTTATTTCTGTCTGTACAATAAAGCCACGTCCAAAACCCCAGACTGTTGCCTCCGTTCTTACTGTTACAGTTCGCTAATCGTGCTGCGCCTTCATGCGCGCTTCCCTCTGAGTCCCAAAATAAAACATACATCCACATACACCCGCGGCAGTTGTGACAGTTCCCACTCGTCACGGAAACTGCGGGATTATTTTAAAGTTGTTACCGTTCAACAGCGTCTCTTGTCCAATACTTCTTAAAAACAAAAGAAACCCTAACAAAACAAAAGACTACCTCACCAAGAGGATAAACGCTCACGGTAAAACAGCAGTATACACCGGCGGTGCTCCCCACGATCACCCCCGTTGTCCCGCTCCACTTCCCTTTATACCCAGAAACCCCGCCTTCCCTATTAATGCTAGGGTTCCTGGGTTATACAGTTTCTCAACTGGCGTCGCCATTTCTTAAAGGCGACGCCGCCCTTTCTACAATATATATATATATATATTTGTATACTGTATATATATATATATATTTGTTAAAAACACACACAAAAAAGGGTTTGATACCTCCACAGGTATCAAGTTCTGTAAGTTCACATCCTGTGTTACACTTTATAGGACCCAAACTGAGCATTACAGTCTCTATCTATAGTTCCTTTAGAAAAATATATCTAAGTGTCAGAAGGGGTCCTACTACCATACTGTATAAAATAGACAGTGACATGTTGCGAGTAAACCACGATACGCTTGGGCTTAATCTTAATAATAAAACCATAGGACAAACTTGTGAAAAAATACAATGCTTTATATTTCAGCCCTTTGAATTAAATGGAAAAGCAAGGGCTGGGCTTGAACTGTGAACCTCAGTTCAAATATGAAGGTCTTACCATTCAACTAAAGAGCAAGCTGTGTAGTCGAGAGGCAAGTATGTGTTTTATGCTGATGTCAGTATTATTAACTGAGCAACTGCTAGGAGGAGATCCATTACATAATGAGAGATAAGGAAATTATTTTTAAAACCTTGGTTATATTAAACCTTGTTCAGCAAAATCTAAACCTCTTACTCATTGTATTCCCCAGCACTGGGGAAAAATGGAACTGCAATGATAAACCTAGAGAGTTTAAAACTTTCCATATCGAGAAGAGAGACGCATATCTTGTGGTACTACAGTCTGCCTTGGTTGTGCTCAGATCGATGTGTTGACCTTCAGAGAAAGGGGAGCCATCAGTCAGAGACAAAGTAATTAGTGCTTATTTCTGTATAGTGCTGCAGTCACAGCAAAAGTAAACAAGCCCCCTGGAAAAGCAAACTTTCCAACATGAAAATAAAGTGGCACGCCTATGATTTATAAGCTGCTTCTCCACCAGGACTCAGTTACTAATGATTTATCAATACCTGACATGTTGATTTGGGCTCTCCATGTACCTGCTGCATGGGTTGCTGAGATGAAAGCATGAGCTTTCATCACTTGTCAACAGTTATGCTGTATTGCAATGGTGGGTTCTGGGGTCCAAAGACCTTATAGTGAAATGTTGAACCTCACAATACATTTTATAACGCATATGATAACATTGTAACTTGCTCTATAATGCCTTGTTAATATACTGATAATAACAGACAGATAATTGTATTTCGTGCAGTCTACATCTCCTTCAGCTCTTTTATGTAGTAACAGTGTTTTGCTACTATATTTAAAGTGCATTTCTTTTTTAAATTACATTTTGGAAGTTTGATTTATTGCATGATGGTACTTATACTACATGGATTTATTACAATTTGAATGTGGTCATCAGTGTCTTTTGTTCAAAGCATATTCTTAACATCACATTTTTTGAAAATGGTTGCCAGGTTACTCTGTATCTCTGAACCTACATTCATTGCTGTATGAATTTTCTCCGGAAGGCATCATTTCCATATTGAAGTACTGTGAAAAACTGTGCTGTAGCAGTAATGCCTGTAGGGTTTTTAAATACCATGACATTTAATGCACTCTTTTTGAATATGCTCTGCTTTAAGTGACACAGAGAAAATTAAATGCTGTTTTTTGGGGGTTTTTTTGTTGTTTTTTTACAGTTGAATTGATTTATGTGCCAATTTTTTTAGGCACACAAGCGTTCATGAAAGGTGAGTGGCAATGGCGTAGTCCCAGTAGTTAACGCTATGAGAGCCTGCTCTCTTACCTCTGCCAGCAGTCTCAATCGTAAGTTTTTTTTTTTAATACTGCTACAGTCTCATGTCGAAACTTGACCATATCTTTTATGTTTATAAGTGCTTGGTGCCTTTGTACAAATATCAGAGGGGCTTTGTTGGGTCAGGCTGATATGTATAGTTTAATTTAATTAGCTTTACAAGTTATAAATCATTAAATATTGACGTATTGTGACAGAGAGCGAATTAATCAGAGTCAACAATCTCCCTCCCGACCTGTGAGGGCACGGTATAACAGGAACAGTGTGCCCCGGGCTGGATGGTTTGACAGTTCATTCCAGGGTCAGTCAGAAGTCGGCCATCCCAAAAGGGGGCAAAGCCACAATACTATGAGTCAGCGCCTTACTGCAATAGGTAATGTGTCAATCATGGATTGGAGGAGATGTGATTGCACTCTCTACCAAAGGGGGCGTGACTGAAGGTATATCAGGGTCTGTGGCTGAGCAATCTGTTCCTTTTTATGGTTATGAAAAGTCCTGTAAAGGACAAGCAAAACTGAAAGTAATTGTGAGTGTTTTGTATTTGTGTTTGTTATTAACTGTTTATTTGTAATTATTATACGGCTGAGCAAACTGGGAGCTGTCGCTGTTAAGCCAGCATCCAACCTGGGTTAGAAACACTGCACCAGTCACACTTAACTGTGTATTCATCACCAGCACGGGAGCACCGCGAAAGGACACAGAGCTGTGCCTGTACATTGCCATTGTATTATTATTTCGGGACTTGAAACCCTGTATTGTTTGGCTGTGCAATTACACATTGTTGTGCAGTTGCCAGCATTATTATTTAACGGTGCCAAACCATGAAAACAAATTAAAGAAATGTTTGGACCGTGAACACTGTTTGTTGTCATTGTTTGAGCACTGCATCACCTCTACATCTGCGCACTGCAAGCCACTTTGTCACACGTATCTATCAAAAAGTTGTTATAAAATACATTAACAATTCTACTTAAGTTGGAAGTCATTAAATCTTTTAAAAATAAATAAATAAATAAATAAATAAATAAATAAATAAATAAATAAATAATCAAAAGTTAAAAAAAATTAACAAGAGTAAAAACTTTCCATGTCTCATTGATATGGTTTATTTTATTTTATTTAAGACATTAAAAAATACTTCTAGTCGAAACGTTTGTCATTGAATTTTAGTTTCCCTTCGTATTTCTAAACTGCAAATGTATCTTAAAGTCTTGATTTACTTAGATAGGGTCCATAAAGTATTTGTCAAGACGCGATGATGTGAATTTAGAAATCTCTGGAAGAGATTCTATTTAATCTTTTAATGCCTGGTTTTGGAGAAAAATGTGTCACTTTAGATCCCTTTCTCAGCAATATTGTGGAACATAGATTGAACGAAACACTAGGTAGCATCGTGTAGAATAAGTACCTTTCCAATTGTTCCCTGATGCAGCATTAATTCCAGCTTTGGAATTATTCATTATTGGCTCTAGAATTGTCTTCTGCTGGCAATCACTCCACATGCAGATAAAGTATGTAATAGTATGTGAGCACGGGGATTGCACAAATTAGTGCTGGGATTTAAGTAAATAATTAATTAGTAATTGAATCCCAGGACAACTGTATATATAGATGCACATTTCACTCACTCTGGGTTGTGTGTTCAGGGCAAAAGAAAGAGAAAGAGTGATGAGATTCACATTTCACTTGCAGTGCTCTTTGTGATTCTTCAGAGTCTGACGTCACTACTTAAGCCAGCTTGCTACATATGGTGTCCTGCGTGGGATAAACAACGCCTCCAAGACGCAGGCCAGGAACAGTACTGCAGGTGAACATTTTTTTGAAAAACATTTTTCAAAAACATGTGAAGGAGCAAAGGGGGAAAGGAGGAAGCAGGGCTGTGGTGTCTCAACTGTGGCAAAATCGGCCACACCGTGCGCTGCTCCATCCACATGGCCCTTCTGGCAATGTCCCAAAAGATGGGATGTGGGGAAGACACGGAGGAGTGGTTCTGCGGGAAGGCCAGGAATCTGGGGCATCTGAATCTGTGAGGGTAAGCATTTATTTGCCCACTGTCCCTTCCGCAGTTATGCGCAAGCACTTCCCAGAGACAGAAGAAGAGCCGCACTGGTTCCCAGTGACAGAGAAAAAGCCGCACCGGTTCCCAGTGACAGAGGAAGAGCTGCACCAGTTCCCATCGACAGTGGAAGATCTGCACTAGTCTCTAGGGTTAGAGGTGGACGACCTGCTGCTCCCACCTCCACCGCTAGGGGGAGACTACATGCTGCTTCCACCTCCGCTGCCAGGGGGAGACTACATGCTGCTTCCACCTCCACCAGCGCAGGAAGATTGCCTGCTGTTTCCACCTCCACCGCAAGAGGGAGACTACTTGCAGCTCCCACCTCCACCACTATGGGAGGACCACTTGTACCTCCCACCTCCACCACACAAGGAAGGATCAAGACATGATGCTGGCATTCCTCACCAGCCATTGCATAGGCTGCTGAGGGGAGCATGGGGGAAAACAGCCCGGCCGCAGTGGCTTTTGCCATAGTTTACCCAGGTGTGCCATGATTATTAATACAGTATGCTTTACCATACCTCTCTACGTATAATGCTTGCCTATATTCTATGATGCTGCAAAAAGGGCCGCAGCCATTGCCAGAGTAGCCAACCCCAGAACCAACTGGTCCTGACTCTCCAGGGGGAGAAGTGGAGCTCCGGCTGCCACCTTATTGACCGGGGACAACCTTCCTGTCGTCACCTCCCAAGGGTCCGCACCTGCCATCGCCTTACGAGGGTCCACTACTGCCGTCGCCATCGCTTTCGGAGGGACCGTTCCTGCCCTGTCCCGCACCGCCTGGGGTTGCCTGTCCCGCACCACCTGGGGCTGCCGAGCCTGCAACACCTAGGGCTGCCGAGCCTGCAACGCCTAAGGCTGTTCGCCATCGCCTGCTGTTCGCCATCGCCTGGGCATGCCTGTTCGCCATCGCCTGGGGATGCCTGACAGCAGTATCATTGCCAGCATTTCCGCTGCCAACGATATCACTAGCGGCATTTCCACTGCTGGGCCTGCCGAGGCTGGAGGAGCTGACAGCCTCGCCGTTGGCAGCATTTCCACTGCCAGTGGCGCAACGGGAGGAGGGATTACCGGGGACCCCTTGAAGTCCCTGTTCTTGGCCCGAGACTTTGTGCTGGACTTTGGGGATTTTAAGGAGGGAGGTGGCCTTTCAGGCAACATGTGCTGCACACAAGGGGAGAGATATGTGGCAGTGTGCCCCGCCTCTGTGTGTATTTTATGTTTATATGTTACGTGTGGTGTGTTAATGTTGGTGTATATATATTGGTGTACGGGATATAATGTGGAATATTTAGCATGACTGTTGTTAAAATATATAATTTTATTTAGGCACAGGGATTGCACAATCACTCCATGTGCAGATAAAGTATGTAATAGTATGTGAGCATGGAGATTACACAAATTCATTGAATCCCGGCACAACTGCATATATAGATGCACGTTTCACTCACTCGAGGTTGTGTGTTCAGGGTTAGAGAACAGAGTGACGAGATAATAATAATAATAATAATAATAATAATAATAATAATAATAATAATAATAATAATAATAGCAATTGCAATTGCTGGAGGATCAGCATGGTACTTGTTTGTGGAGTGTGCGTCCCTGTTTGTTTACTGTTAGTCTGTTTTGTTTGTCTATTTATTTTGGCTCAAAGTGCCGTCTGTTGTTTTGTTCAACTGTTTTATTTTCTGTATTATTAAAATGCGCAAGCACGCACAATCACATTTCACTCGCAGTGCTGTGTGTGTTTCTTCCGGGTCTGACGTCACCGCTCAAGCCAGCTTGCCATAGGGGCTTATGAGTTCTGGAGCTGTTATACAGTTTTAGTTGCCTCCAAAACACATGTAATGTAGACTAGATTATCTAGCTTGTTTCATAGCAATTAGAGCCAGTATCATCTAGTGACCATCTAATTTGCATCAAGTTTCCTTTTGTTTTGCTGGCAATGCACTGCAGTGCACAAGATGATGCTGGTTGATATAAAGACACGTTGGCTGATCTAGACTACATTGCATACTATGTATAGGACATGTATTTAATAAGTTAGCAGAGAGCTAGATTTAAACCAAATTTCTTTGGGCCAAGGGGTGTGTGTACTACTCTATGAGAGACAGAGCAATGGTATACCATATCAGTGACCTGAAATCTCTCGTTCAATCTAATTGGTGTGGTAATAGTCATATGTGCTGCTGCTCGCACAGTACTGTGGAAATAATGACTTTGGAAATTCTCCTATAAAAACCCTTGTAAAAGTTTACTACAGTATTTTTGCACAGTATTTTTACAGTTTTACCAAGCTTTTCCCATTGTTATACTATGCATTTGCCATAGTTTACCCAGGTGTGCCATGATTATTAATACAGTATGCTTTACCATACCTCTCTACGTATAATGCTTGCCTATATTCTATGATGCATTTGCTATGCTTTATTACATTTTGCAATGCTTTTACTATAGGAATGGCAGAAATTGAATTTATTATAAAAGCATCATTTTTCATCCTCCTTTGAGTTGCTTTTAACCTTTGATCACTAACAGCATGTCCTATTGAGTTTAGAAAATCTGGGCTCTGCGGGGAAACTGTCGCCTTCATGTGAAATCGTTCAAAAACACATATTTTCTTTAACAAAATTTCACAATAAGGAAAAGGATGAATCATTCTAAATGTGCCACTGAGCCAATTTTTCAGATACTTCTAAGAATGCCAATTCCAATGTTAATAAAACACATGCTTTTTGATTCCTTTTGAGTGGGTATTGGCAAGAGTATTAAAATGCATTATGCCTCAAAAAAGCCAAACTAAATTGGATCTTTTTGTTAAATTGAATGTTTTTATTTGTTTTGTTACAGTAAGTATATGAAAACACCTATAGAAACAGTAGAGATAAACTCACTTATTTAATATAAACCATTGTCATTGTGAAGATTCCATACAAATATCTAACCATTTATAACGCATTCTTTTAGCAGTCTGTGTTGAATAATTAATTTGTCTGTTGTATCTGGAAGTTTTGTTTAAATTGCACCATCGAATAGGCAAAAAACACAGGTCATGAAGTGATGCTATATTTTATGAGCTGGATGAATCCCTTTCACATAATTAGCCTTCTTCCAATCCTTGCCCTGACCACTTAGTGAAATCTGTATCCTAACTGTAGCTCTAGATAGATAGATAGATAGATAGATAGATAGATAGATAGATAGATAGATAGATAGATAGATAGATAGATACTTTTACTTTTTCAAAATACCTTTATTAACTACTCACAAATCTTTAACATTACAAAGAAACACATAAAAACAAATACATTAATACATAGTCAAATATTTACTTTTTTTTTTTTTTTTTTTTTTTTTTTTTATTATTATTTTTTTTTTTTTTTAATTAAATAAATAACCAACAACAGCAATTTACAAATAAATAATTAAATTCCCACCATCTGTCTCACAAAGTGCACCAGCAATACACCAATTCGATGAAAACATTTCCAAATCATTCACCATACTGTAATATTTAAAATCCAGTTTAATCCTACTGATAACCAGCATTCTAAAAACAGTAACTGCATTGATTTCACCAACACCAGCAATATGAGCTTTTCTAGTTTTTAAAATAGAGAGCTTGGCTTGTCCTAGCAGAAAATTCGCTAGCTGACACACATATTTTTCCTTTTTTGTGTAAGCTACACCAAAGATAAAAACACACTCAGAAAAATCCAAGCCTAGGTCAATAAACAGGCGCCTTATGAGAACAAACAAAGGGGCTAAACGGTTACAGAAAACAAAACCATGAAAAACAGTCTCTCTTTCTATACAAAAGGGACATTTATCTGTTATTCCTGGGTCTATGATGCACAGGTAAGCATTGACAGCGATGATGGTGTGCAGGAGTCGCCACTGCAAGTCCCCTGATCTCTTGGGTAGAGGAGGTTTATACAGGCTCCTCCAGGCCGGTCTGGCCTGCTCTCCCACCTCCAACCGCTCCCTCCAATGTGTGTCTGGAAGTTCTTGTAACTGTCTTTCATGACACAATTTAACACACAATTCATATAATTTTTTGCCTTCTGTATTTGCCAGGGGGAGATCTGTCAACTTTTCCATTTTTAGCAGGCGACCTTCATCTTCCCCACTCAAGGGGGCCAATGGGGAAATCAATAAGGAGGGGAACGGGGTCTCAAGTAAGGCCTGGTTCTTTGCTGAGAACCCATTTTTCAAAATGTCATCCTGCTCTCTAGACAGGGCTGCTTGAATCTGACAAAGTAACCTGCCACCTACTCTCGTAGAATGTAAACCCAGAGCTAAGGACAACTGTTGTGGACTTTTCCATTTTGCCCTATTCACATCCACAACGTGTCGAAGCTTTATAACCCCAGCTTTCATCATTGATTTTATAAACGACTGAGACTCTGTTAATTTTATTCTAAATCCAGGATTAAAAATGACAGGTTCCTCAAGCAGCCAATAGAAGTCAAGAGTTCCCTCACCTCTTTTAACCCTCAGACTCTGCCATGCCCTAAGCAAACTCTGGTAAAACGGTGGCAGATTGGGCGAGTTGAACAGGGCACTATCTAGGAGGAAAAGCTGTTTGTCCAGACCCAGCCCTCCAGCTTGATGCAGTAAAAACTGAGCTACATCAGTCCAGGGAAGTTTCTCGCTGCTATACAGCAGTTTTTTAACTGTTTGCAGCCTGAAAGCTTTGAGTCTACTAGACAAGTCCATCAAACCTTGCCCTCCTTCTTCCAGCGGCAAAAACAACACACACTGCCTCAACCAATGTAACCCGTCCCAGAAGAAACTTAAAAACTCTCTCTGAATTTCTTTTAAAAGATCTTTCGGAGGTTCCATACATATAAGCCTATGCCAGAGCATAGAAGCAGCTAAATTATTTATAATTAAGACCCTTCCCCGGTAAGAGATCTTTTGCAAAATCCAACGCCATTTCTGCAGGCGCCCTTTTACTTTCTCCAAACACCCCTCCCAGTTCTTCCTGACTGCCCTCTCATTCCCTAAGTATACTCCCAAATACTTTATCTCCTCTTGACTCCACTGCAAGCCACCTGGCAGAACTGGGATCCCACATCCCTTCCAATCCCCTATTAACAACCCTTCACTTTTTTGCCAGTTTATTTTGGCTGAAGAAATTGCTTCAAAACATTTCTGACTTTCATACAATTTGTCAACATCTGCTTGACTCTGAATAAAAACAGAAACATCATCTGCATAAGCGGAGACCTTAATTGGTTGAGCTAGGCTACCTGGGATAGTGAGTCCTGTTAAAACCTGTCTGTCTATTGATAAGCGGCTCAATAGAAAGAGAATACAACATTCCTGAGAGAGGACAACCTTGTCTTATACCCCGGCGGACTGGGAAAGGTGCACTCAGCTCCCCATTGATCTTCAGCAAACTAAAAATGTCACAGTACAGGGACTGTACTTGAGATATAAATCTCGGGCCAAATCCGAAGGCTTCAAATACCTTCCATAAATAACTGTGGTCGACTGTGTCAAAGGCTTTTTCTTGATCAAGAGAGATAAGCCCAGCAGGGAAACTAAAGAGCTTAGAGGCAGCCAATATGTCTCGAATTAAAAAAATGTTGTCAAAGATGCATCGGTTGGGCACACAGTAGGTTTGGTCAGGGTGTATAACAAGACCCAAAACAGTGCTTAGTCTTCTGGCCAGGGCTTTGGACATTATTTTGTAATCTGTGCATAACAAGGACACAGGTCTCCAGTTCTTTATATTACACAAATCCCCTTTCTTGGGTAATAGTGTTATCACTGCCCTCCTGCAGCTCATAGGCAGCATTCCTTTCTCCATGCATTCATTTAGAACTGCGTACAGGTCATCCTTCAATAATGTCCAAAAAGCTTTAAAAAATTCAACAGGCAGCCCATCCATTCCTGGAGTTTTTCCCCCTTTTAGCCCCTGGAGGGCATCAGAGAGCTCTTGCAACGTTAGGGGAAACTCAAGTGCTTTCTTTTCCTCTTCAGCGAGCCTTGGCAGAGCCTCCAGGAACCGCTGTGTCGCTTCAGCCTGTTCCCCAACCTCCATTGTGAACAGTTCCGAATAGAAATTCACAGCGTGTCGCCGAATCTCCCCAGGCTCCCTCAGCTCTTCCCCTGTCGAAGTTTTTAAACAGTGAATGACTTTCCGCTCTGCTCTCTTTTTTTCCAATCCAAAAAAAAACTGTGTGGGTGCATCGATCTCAGCTATATGCTGCATTCGGGACCTCACCAGCGCCCCCTGCATCTTGACATTCAGCAGTTCAGCCATCTGCTGTTTTTTGTTCTTGAGGTCTTGAATCGACCTACTATTGGGATTGGACTGTAGAGCTCCCTGAAGCTCTAACATATCCCTCTCCAGCTCTTCCAGAGCCGCAGTCATCCTCCTTGTGACATTAATAGTATACTGCTGAGAGAACAATCTGATCTGCATCTTCCCCACATCCCACCACTCAGCCAGGGAAGTAAAAGCAGTCTTCTGCTCTCTCCACCTTTCCCATAGAAAACTCATACATTCTTTAAAATGGGTATCTTTTAAAAGCTGAGTGTTAAAATGCCAGTAAGACTTTCCTGGCTTTTGCAAGGGAACCATTACACTTAAAGTTAAAAGAGAATGATCGGATAACCCAGTTGGAGAAATAAAACACTTGGTGACCAGATTAAAATGCTGTTTAAAAATATAAAAGCGATCCAACCTGGCCAAGGAAACATTATTATTGCAGTATTTGACCCAAGTATACTGTCTCATTGAATTGTTAAATTGTTTCCACACATCAGTCAAGTCATGCTTTTTTAAAATCAAATTAAGTTCTGAAGCTGACTGAAGGTGTGGCTCAGGATGATTACGGTCCTCCATGTGGTTAACTGTGCAATTAAAATCACCAGCTAAAACAACCCTATCTCTGCCACTGCAGCCATTTAAAACTTGATCTAATGTTTTAAAAAGCCGGACCCGCTCTCGTCCATCATTCGGGGCATATATGTTTAAAAAAACAAACATGTTTTCCCCTATCTTTAAGTCAACTTTTAACAATCTCCCTTTCACTACTTCAGTAACAACAGGGGGAGACTGAACAAAACCTTTTGAAAACAGCACGGCCACCCCAGCGCTTACATTGGAGCCGTGACTAAGAAACACGTCCCCCTTCCAGTCACCAACCCAGTCGACTTGGTTATTAAAATCAGTGTGTGTTTCTTGTAAAAAAACAACATTACATTTTTTCTGATCAAGGTATTCAAATAAAGCAGCTCTCTTCAGCTCATCTCTGCACCCATTAATATTTAAAGACCCAATTGTGAACGAATTCATTTTAGTGTGAAAAGGAAGGAAGGAAACTGGAAAAAGAAGAACCAGACACACTGACAAGAAGGTAAAGAAATTCCAATCCATTTAATCACTAGGTTTTTTTTTTAACTGTTTACTGACTCTAGCGATCAGGTTTTTCAAACGCCAACGCTCCTGCTCAGTGAGGTCGGAGCCTGACGCTTTCTGTGAGGTAAAACGTGCCGCTAATAAAAACAAAGAGATATTTGGGAAATGGTCCTCAATATTAATCCCTCTTCTACCCTTCGTGATTTCCAAGAAATCTTTTATGTTACTGACACTGTAGCCAGTTCCAGAGAGAGCCGAGTCTGATGTTTGGGAACAGTCAGTCAAAACTGCCTCCTCTTCACTGTCTATCTCTGAGCTCTCTTCGGGAGTTTTGCTGGCAACTCTAACACTCCACGGCACTGTTGTTTTACTCTTCCCAGGCGCCGCTTCACTTTCCTCAATAACATTAGCTCTTTTCTTTACAGTTTCATCATCTTCCCGTTTCCTCTGTCTTTTCTTTTTCGGAGTTTTGAACTTAAACTTTTCCCCTACCGTTTCTACATCCATTTTTTCTAAAACTGAATTTATTTTACTTTCATCACCTGCTGTTGGATTTAACTCTACAGCCTCAACCACACTCTCTGTTTGTTTGACCTCTACAGATTTAACAATACTCTCAGTTTGTTTGAGCTCTACACACTCAGACGTATTCTGTATCATTTTACTGCAACCTGCTTCCACAGCGCTGTCTACATCAAGAGCTGACGGTTTTTCAGCGCTAGTTGTTGCCGTCTCTCTGCTCTGTTTTCCAGTCACTGCCAGCTCTCCTACATTCACCTCAGTACTAGCTTCTTGTTCCAGTCTCTCATCCCCCTGAGTTTCTGTCTGTCGGCTACTTTCGTTACCTGCATCTGCAGAATTATTAGAGCCGTTCCCAATTTCTTTCCCCTCCTCTCTCCTCTCTGTTTCTTTATGCTCACTCTTTTTCCCCTTGTCCTGTTCCGCCGTGCTAGCCTCATTTTCGGGACAGTTTTTAACAACATGCCCCTCTTTCCCACAACCAAAACACCTCATGACATCTGTAGTCGCAAAAATAATATAACTATTCTCGTCTATTTTAAATTTGAGGGCTACGTTCAACTCCTGACTCATGTCATTTAAAATCATGTTAACTTGCCTGCGGAAAGAAACGATGTGTTTCAGCTTCGGAGATTTACACCCCAAGGGGATTCTCTTTGGACTCGAAACAATTTTCCCGTGTCTAGAGAGTGCATTCTCTAACACGTCATTCTTTAAAAAAGGGGGAACATTTGAAAGAATTACTTTTCTGGATGGTAAAACCAGAGGTAACACGGTAATAAATGTCTCATTTACCACAATTCCCTTTTCAACAGCTTTAGTAACGAGATTGATTTCATTCAGAAAAGCAACAATTGAACCATTCATTCGAGATGCAGACTTGATATTCTCGCATCCGACAACTTCACCTAACGCTAAAACACATTGCTCCAATGACACAAACCCCTCCGTTATGATCTTTACTCCATGACGGCGACTTAACTTTTCAAAAGAAAAGTTTGTGGGAGCTTCCCTCCCCCCGGAACTGGCCATACTGGCCTATTCAAGCTGACAAAAGTCAGCTAAATTTTTGAAAACACCCAAAATAAATAAACCTAAATAACACTTATATCCCAAAAAAAAGAAAAAACACATATCACTCACCTACTCTCTCCACAACCCCTCCTGCAGCAGCACACACCCCTCACACTCCCAGCATGCACCAACAGACAGAACAGGTAGATAGATAGATAGATAGATAGATAGATAGATAGATAGATTGATTGATTTAAATTAGGGCTTGTATAAAAAGGGGGAAAATTGTGTAAAAATCATAATTGTTGTCTTGTTTTGTACAAGGATTGCTGATAGAGTACTATGGATGTACATATGTATTTGGAACTGGAATGTTTATTTACGTTGATTTAAATGACTGCAAAATGTGTGTCTGCAAAGTTACTCGTGTAGATTGTAGTAAAATCCAGCGTGGTGCATTTATCCCGGATAACATAATACATTGCTGATTCAGTTATAAACCTCAGAGTTATTTTTGTTTCCGTGTTTGTGCATTGTTAATAATTCTGCTGTTTTGGGGTTACCCCAGAGTTGTTAAACAGTATGCGTAACTGTACTGCTCTGAGTTATCAGGTCCCTAAATCTGTTTTACTAGGGTAATAGGATGGCAAGGTATTTGTTACATTTACTAAAATTAAAATAATAATAAAAATGGTTTTATATTTAATATGAATCTGTCCATGATCTGTTTACAGTAGGACAGTAGGGTTTACAACACAGCACACTGCTTTAAGATTGTACTTAGTTTACAGTGGGGACTTTTTAAAAATGTTATTTGTGCATTTGCTGTGATAAGAATTGAATGTATGGCTAAAAAAATTAAATCACTGTGTGTGATGTAGTGGTGGGGTGCCTGGAACTACATTGATTAAGACAGAGTAATTAGATCTTATTCAATCTGCCATGGTCTCTTGGGCCATCTGGGTCAAACCAATATCAATTGATATTTTTGTATTAGGCTTCATCAATCCAAGAGGGTTGCTGGCTTTGTAAACAACACAATTACCTCAGAAAGGAGGAGATCCGAAGGTCCTTGTCCCTGTGTCATCGAGATATTATGGATATACTTACTGGACCCTGCCTGCACTCCAGCATGGTGTATTTATGATCAAAGTGGAACCTCAATAAAAGGCTAGTTTATTTATTGCATTTATATAGCGCTTTTTATACAAACACATCACAAAGCACTGTATAGTACACAGCAGAAAAAAAGAACAAACCACAATACATTTGTATAGCATGTCACACATACAACTGCTATAATCAGGCAATTTAATAACATATTTAAATAATAGTATACACATAATACAAAAGCATAATAAGATAAGAAAGCCATTTTATAAAACTGCGTCTTTAGTCTTGACTTGAAAACTGTAACGGTCCCAGCTTCCCTGACAAACGAAGGCAGAGCATTCCATAATTTAGGCGCTCTACAAGAAAAAGCCCTACCTCCTATGTTGCTTTTGTTGACCCTAGGAATAACCTGCAGCCCCGAATCCTGTGATCTCAGAGTGCAGTTTGGAAGATACAGGGTCAGTAACTCCTGCAAATAGCTGGGTGCTAATAACTAGCCTTGTAAGTTAACAGCAAAATGCGGCCCATTTTGCTCTTTTGGTTGTTAGTAGTTTATTGATTCCAGAATCTCATCAAGCAGTTTCTTGAAGGATCCCAGGGTGTCAACTTCAACAACATTACTGGGGAGGTGGTTCTAGACTCTCATGATTCTCTGTGTAAAAAGGTGCCTCCTATTTTCTGTACTGAATGCCCCTTTATCTAATCTCCACTTGTGAGCCTTGGTCCTTGTTTCTTTTTTCAGGTCGAAAAAGTCCCTTGGGTCAACATTATCAATACCTTTTAGAATTTTGAATGCTTGAATCAGATCGCTGCATAGTCTTCTTTGTTCAAGCCTGAATAGATTCAATTCTTTTAGCCTGTCTGCATATGACATGCCTTTTAAATCTGGAATAATTCTGGTTGCTCCTCTTTGCACTCGTTCTACAGCAGCAATATCCTTTTTGTAGCGAGGTGACCAGAACTGAACACAATATTCTAGGTGAGGTCTTACTAATGCATTGTAAAGTTTTAACATTACTTCCCTTGATTTAAATTCAACACTTTTCACAATATATCCGAGCATCTTGTTGGCCTTTTTATAGCTTCCCCACATTGTCTAGATGACATTTCTGACTCAACATAAACTCCTAGGTCTTTTTCATAGATTCCTTCTTCAATTTCAGTATCTCCCATATGATATTTAAAATGCACATTTGTATTGCCTGCGTGCAGTACCTTACACTTTTCTCTATTAAATTTCATTTGCCATGTCTCTGCCCAGTTCTGAATGCTGTCTAGATCATTTTGAATGACCTTTGCTGCTGCAACAGTGTTTGCCACTCCTCCTATTTTTGTGTCGTCTGCAAATTTAACAAGTTTGCTTAATATACCAAAATCTAAGTCAGTAATGTAGATTAGGAATAGCAGAGGACCTAATACTGATCCCTGTGGTACACCACTGATTACCTTGCTTCATTTTGAGGTTTCTTCTCTAATCAGTACGTTCTGTTTTCTATATGTTAACCACCCTAATCCATGTGCATGCATTTCCTTGAATCTCTACTGCGTTCAGTTTGAGAATTAATCTTTTATGCAGGACTTTGTCAAAAGCTTTCTGGAAATCTAAATAAACCATGTCATATGCTTTGCAATTATCCATTGTCGATGTTGCATCCTTGTGGCAATGTGTGTTGCAGTGTGCAGGTGTACTTGTGATGCAGTGTTCAAGATAATGACAGACAACAAAGTACAGTACTGGTGAAATGGTGGTTTTAATTTGTAATCCAATAGTCTGATGACAACAGTAAACAATATATGGAGGCCTGGCACTACACAACGATGTGTGCTGCTTAGCTAAATAAACACGGGGTTCAGTCCCAAAATAATAAGCAGGGTATTTAAACACACACACACACGAGTCCAGGTCCAGGATGAGTGTTATTAGTGCTAGTGATGCAAATACAATTGATCCATGAACAATAGTGCATTGTTGTCCGGGTTTGTGCTGGCCTTAAGCCGTCTAATAAATAACAAACAGTACAATTAGAACTGACAAAACAAACAAACACTAAACACTCACGTTACGATTTTGCTAGTCCTTTTGTGTTCTCTTAACCATAAAGAAAGGAACAGATCACCTAGCCATGTCCCCTTTTGTACCTTCAGTCACGCCCCCTTGGTTAGCGACTGCAACCGTCTCTCCTTCAATCCACGTTGCCACATCGCTTTCTCTCTGGAGTGATGACTTAATGTACCACAGCTGTGCCCCCTTTCTAGATGGCCGACTCCCACCTAACCATGGGAATGAGTTGTCAGGCCATCCAGCCCAGGGCACTCTGTTCCCTTTACACTGTGTCCTCACAGGTCGGGATGAAGATCTGTGAACAAGAATCATTTTGTTTCTGTCACAATCCTCAAAAAAATCAAGCAGGTTTGGTTAGACATGATCTCCCTTTCCTAAAACCATGTTGACTGTCTCCCAGGATATTGTTACCATATAGGTAATGTTCCATGTTGGATCTTATTATAGTTTCCATAAGTTTACATATAATAGAAGTCAGGCTTATTGGTCTGTATACCTGGTTCAGTTTTGTCTCCCTTTTTGGATCGGTATTACGTTTGCAATTCTGCAGTCTGTCGGTACAACCCCTGTGTCAAGAGACTCTTGCATGATCTTGGTTAGCGGTTTGTAAATAACTTCTTTCATTTCTTTGAGTACTATTTGGAAGATCTCATCCGGCCCAGGGGATTTGTTTATTTTAGGAACTCCTAGTCCCTTTAACACTTCTGCCTCTGTTATGCTAAAGTTATTTAAAACTGGATAGGAACAGGTCGACATGTGGGGCATGTTGTCCGTATCCTCCCTTGTAAAAACTTGTGAAAAGTAATCATTTAATATATATGCTATTTTTTTCTCTTCGTCTATGATTTTGCCATTTGTATCTCTTAGACATTTTACTTCCTCTTTGAATGTTCTCTTGTTGTTATAATATTTGAAAAACATTTTGTAATTGCTTCTAGCCCCCTTAGCAATACTGATTTCTATCTCTCTCTTGGCCTTTCTAACTTCCTTTTTGACTTGTGTTTGCAGTTCCAAGTACTCTTTCTGTGCACTTTGTTCTTGGTCCCTTTTAAACACTCTATAAAATTCCTTTTTTTCTCTAAATATATTTTTTACCTTTGCAGCCCAAATTTGGTCATTTTGTTTTAGATTTAGATTTGTCTACTTTTGGGATGTAATTGTTTTGCGCTTCTAGTACTACATTTTTAAAAAACAGCCATCCTTTTTCTGTGGATGTTTTCTCTATTTTACTCCAATCTACTTCTGTTAGTCTCTGTTTCATTCCTTCATAGTTTGCCCTTCTAAAATTGTAAACCTTAGCTTTAATCATTACTTTTTAGGTTTTAAAAAGCGCTTCAAATGAGACCATGTTGTGGTCTGAGTTTGCCAATGGTTCTCTGACCTCTGTTTTAGTTATTCTGTCTTCGTTATTTGAAAAAACTAAATCAAGGCATGCTTCCCCTCTAGTCGGTGCCTTGACAAATTGCATTAGGAAGCAGTCAATTGTCATTGCCAACATTTCAATTTCATCCGTCGTGTTCGCAGTCGTGCATTACAATAATCAATTCTAGATTAAACAAATGCATGCATTAGTCTCTCTGCATCAGATACAGAAATAATTGGTCTAAGTTTGGTTATATTTCTCAAATGGTAAAAAGATACTTTAGTAACTTCCCTAATATGAGTCTCAAATGAGAGCTCAGGATCAAATATGACCCCCAAACTCTTAATTTCTAGTTTAAGTTTTGATGAGAGACTGCAAGGGTCAAGCTCATGTAATCCCACATTTCCTTTTAGTTGGTTCTGTGAGCCCACTAGCATAACCTCTGTTTTATCTGAATTCAACATTTCTGTGACATCGAATGCTTGATGTCTGTAAGGAAATTATCTAATAACACCCAGGCAGAATAAAATTCCTGGATTTAGGAACAAATATAGCTGGGTATCATCAGCATAGCAATGGAAGTTGAAGACAAGAGCCAATCTTCATTTTCATTATTTGAACCCAGTGTTGCACTTAATCACCATATTTGGCTTAAAAAAAAAAATAGTGATAAACCTAATGATCCTTGCAAACCCGGTCAGACAAAACAGCGTGAGAGAGAAAAGAACCTCAGCGGGCACAAGCCTGGATTTAAATGGCCAAGAGCTTGTGGGAAAACTGCGTGGAACACAGTAAACACACATCTCTGTTTTGTAAAGGTTAAGTGGAACAGTTGAAAAGAAGCTGAATAAATTTGGGGACATCATCTACGCAGAGGTTTGGAGTTTGAAAAAAGGAAGGAAAAAGTACAAACTATTCCTAGAAAGTCTAGACAGCAGCAGAAGATTGAGATTAGAGAAAGGAGGCAGCTGAGGAAGCAATGGAGACAAGCAGAACAAAATCAGAAGGAGGGACTCAATCTGTTACAAAGGGTCATAAAAGATAAGCTTGCAACATTGCGCAGAGCTGAGCTCCTACGGAAACGCTACAAAAAAAAAGGAGTGTGCAAGAACTGACTTTTATAAAGATCTATTCAAATTTGTAAAGAAGTTATTCACCAGTGAGAAAAATGGCACACTAAAATCATCTAAGTTTGAGCTGGAGAAATATTTGGAGGAAACACATACAGATTCAAAAAGGCAGGAGTCTGTGGCAATTCCTTCAGACATCCCACCTATCAATCCACCAGAATACCAAATGGAGGACTGTGCACCTAAGTGCAAAGAAGTAGAGCAAGCTGTGAAAAAAGCAAGGGCGTCATCATCTGCAGGGCCTAATTGAGTTCCACACAGAGTGTACAAGAATGCTTCAGGAGTTCTACAAATCCTGTGGAAATTGATGAAAGTGGCATGGGAAAAGCAGGTTGTACCAAGAGCATGGCGCCGAGCAGGTGGAGTCTTTATACCTAAAGAAAAAGATTCTACAAGCATCAGTCAGTTTCACCCTATTTCCCTATTAACCCTTTGCGGTCCTATGTCGGACCTGGTACGACATCGCAATTTTCCCTTTCTGGTCCAATGTTAGACCCTGTTCGACATCATCAAAAAGACGCAAAAAACAGGTCTCTAGTCGTTTTTTCCCCCGGAAAAAGCCGAGAACCATTCAATGGCCGAGTGAGACCAATGGGAGCCGAGAGAAGCCAAATTTTAAAAAAAAAAAAATAAAGGCCGTACCTCATGAATACTGATAGCCCTGACACCACATAGATAACACGGACATAAACAAACAAGATAGCTGCTTCCGCATCTAGTGCTCAAAAGAACATCAGACATTTGCAGAGCTTTTTTTAGATGTTATAGTAATAAAATAACGACTTGGATCACATTATTGAGGAGTTTGGTGATAAAACAAGTGATCAAGAGATGATTTATTGGTACTTACTATTATTAAGAGGCATTTAAAAAATATAGCAAACAAGGGGTGGGGTGGGGCTGGAGATGCAGTACTGAATGTCCTGTTGATATGCAGTGCTTTTAAACCTGTTTTACTGTGAAAAAAATACTTTTAAATAGCACGTCTAAAATAAACTGCGTGTGTGGAAATAAATTGGACCTGACGCGTCTGACACGCGCTGAATAAATGGACCGCTAAGGGTTAAACGTAGAAGGCAAGATTTTCTTCAGCATTATTGCTCAGAGATTGTCAACTTACCTATTAAAGAACTGCTTCACTGACACTTCAATACAAAAAGCGGGCATTCCAGGTTTCCCAGGATGCTAAGAACACATCAGCGTGATCTGGCAACAATTTCAATCAGCTAAAAAGGAGAGGAAGGAGCTCCATGTGACATTCTTGGATTTGGCTAATGCATATGGTTCAGTGCCACATGAACTACTTTGGGCAGCATTTGATTTTTTTCAGTGTACCAATAACAATAACAAATTTAGTGAAAGCCTACTTTGGAGATTTGCAATTTTGGTTTTCAACTTCAGAATTCAGCAATACATGGCAATGACTAGAAGTTGGAATAATGACAGGATGCACAATTTCTCCACTGGCTTTTACCATGGCAATGGAAGTAATTATTAGGGCATCAAAATGGGTAGTGGGAGGAGAGCGCTTGGCTTCTGGAATGTGATTACCACCAATTCGAGCATACATGGATGACATGACAACCATGACTACAACAGTAGCCTGCACTAATCGGTTATTGGGCAAATTAACCAATAACATCAAATGGGCATGAATATAATTCAAGCCCATTAAATCAAGGAGAATCTTTTTTAATTAAAGGTAAAGTAGTAGACAAAATGGTGAGGCAATACCAAAAGTGTCTGAGAAGCCAGTGAAAAGTCTTGGGAGATGGTACGACAGGGCTCGAAAGGACACAGTTCGTGTGGGAGAAGTTAGACAACAAGCAGCGGAAGGGTGAAGAGTATAGACAGCAGCGCTTTACCGGGCAAACTGAAAAGCTGGTGGTCTACTGTTAACTGTTGTCAAAGGTTTCTTTGACAACAGTTGAGAAGCTGGAAGCTTTAATCAGTTCATACGTCAGGAAATGATTGGGACTTCCACGCTGCCTCAGCAATAAAGGAATACTGCAGCTACCAGTCTCTGCTCTAACCGAGGAGTTTAAGTGCGCCAAGGTCCGACTGGAAATTACATAAGTAGATTCATGTGACAAATCCGTAAGGGAGGCAGCACCTGTGTTGAAAACTGGAAGAAAGTGGGCAGCAAGGAAAGCAGTGTAAGATGCAAAGGTTGCCCTTCGAAATCGGTGATATTATGGGGCAAGTTCAGCATGGAAGAAGGGTTCTTGGTCTTAGTTCAGCTCCTCCTACATGGCACAAGGCAACCCCAGCTCAACAGAGGAAGCTTGTAGTCAACGAGATGCAAAAGCAGAAGAGGATGAGGTGTGTAAAGGCAATTTCCCAGGCCAAGCAGGGAGAATGGATGAGATGGGAGAGTGTAGAACAACGCAAGAAATGTGTGTAGCAAGGAGAAGCCATACTAATGGGGGATTTCAACTTCCCCCATATAAAAAGGGAAAACTCGGTGGGGCGCATGACAGACAAAAATTGAAATGGTGGAAATGACAAATGACTGCTTCCTAACGCAATTTGTCAAGGTACCGACTACAGGGGAAGCATGCCTTGATTTAATCTTTTCAAATAACGAATACAGAATAACTAAAACAGAGGTCAGAGAGCCATTGCCAAAATCAGACCATAACATGGTTTCATTTGAAGTGATTTTTAAAACCCAAAAAGTAATGACCAAAGCTAAGGTTTACAATTTTAGAAAAGCAAACTATGAAGGTATGAAACAGAGACTAACAGAAGTAGATTGGAGTAAAATAGAGAAAACATCCACAGAAAAAGGATGGCTGTTTTTTAAAGATGTAGTACTAGAGGCGCAAAACAATTACATCCCAAAAGTAGACAAATCTAAAACAAAATGGCCAAAATGGTTTAATAGATCAATTAAAAAAAATACTCAGTGAAAAAAGACACTTTACAGAGCATTTAAAAGGGACCAAAAACAAAGCACACAGAAAGAGTACTTGGAATTGCAAACACAAGTCAAAAAGGAAGTTAGAAAAGCCAAGAGAGATCAAAATGAACATTGCTATGGGGGCTAAAACCAATTCCAAAATGTTTTTCCAATACTGTAACAGCAAGAGAACATTCAAAGAGGAGGTTAAATGTCTAAGAGACACAAAAAATAGGAAATATATTAAATGATTACTTTTCACAAGTTTTTACAAGGGAGGATATGGACAACATGCCCCACATGTCGACCTGTTCCTATCCAGTTTTAAATAACTTTAGCATAACAGAGGCAGAAGTGTTAAAGGGACTAAGAGCTCTTAAAATAAACAAATCCCCTGTGCCAGATGAGATCCTCCCAATAGTACTCAAAGAAATGAAAAAAGTTATTTACAAACCGCTAACCAAGATCATGTAACAGTCTCTTGACACAGGGGTTGTACCGACAGACTGGAAAATTGCAAACGTAATACCGATCCACAAAAAGGGAGACAAAACCGAACCAGGTAACTACAGACCAATGAGCCTGACGTCTATAATATGTAAACTTATGGAAACTATAATAAGATCCAAAATGGACCTATATGGTGACAGTATCCTGGGAGACAGTCAGCATAGTTTTAGGAATGGAGATCGTGTCTAACTAGAGATCGTGTCTAACTAACCTGCTTGATTTTTTTGAGGATTCAACAATCGACAATGGATAAATGCAAAGCATACGATATGGTTTATTTAGATTTCCAGAAAGCATTTGACAAAGTCCCGCATAAAAGATTAATTCTCAAACTGAACACAGTGGGATTCAAGGAAATGCATGCACATGGATTAGGGAGTGGTTAACATGTAGAAAACAGAAAGTACCGATTAGAGGAGAAACCTCAAAATGGAGCGAGGTAACCAGTGGAGTACCACAGGGATCAGTATTCGGTCCTCTGCTATTCCTAATCTACATTAATGATTTAGATTGTGGTATAGTAAGCAAACTTGTTACATTTGCAGACGACACAAAAATAGGAGGAGTGGCAAACACTGTTGCAGAAGCAAAGGTCATTCAAAATGATCTAGACAGCATTCAGAACAGGGCAGACACATGGCAAATGACATTTAATAGAGAAAAGTGTAAGGTACTGCACGCAGGCAATACAAATGTGCATTTTAAATATCATATGGGAGATACTGAAATTGAAGAAGGAATCTATGAAAAAGACCTAGGAGTTTATGTTGAGTCAGAAATGTCATCTAGACAATGTGGGGAAGCTATAAAAAAAGGCCAACAAGATACTCTGATATATTGTGAAAAGTGCTGAATTTAAATCAAGGGAAGTAATGTTAAAACTTTACAACGCATTAGTAAGACCTCATCTAGAATATTGTGTTCAGTTCTGGTCACCTCGTTACAAAAAGGATATTGCTGCTCTAGAAAGAGTGCAATGAAGAGCGACTAGAATTATCCCAGTTATAAAAGGCATGTCGTATGCAGACAGGCTAAAAGAATTGAATCTAATCAGTCGTGAACAAAGAAGACTACGCGGTGATCTGATTCAAACATTCAAAATTCTAAAAAGCACTGACAATGTTGACCCAGGGGACTTTTTTGACCTGAGAAAAGAAACAAGGACCAGGGGTCATAAATGGAGATTAGATAAAGGGGCATTCAGAACAGAAAATAGGAAACACTTTACACAGAGAATTGTGAGGGTCTGGAACCAACTCCCCAGTAATGTTGTTGAAGCTGACACCCTAGGATCCTTCAAGAAGCTGTTTGATGAGATTCTGGGATCAATAAGCTACTAACAACTAAACGAGCAAGATGGACCTAATTGTCTCCTCTCGTTTGTAAACCTTCTTATGTTCTTAAGATCGGCTGGCAAGACCTATGGAGAAAGGAACAGAGCAGGATCAGTTTCCTCATCAGATCAACATATGATGTTCTCCCATCACCACAGAACCTAAACCTCTGGGTAGGAGAGGATCCCTCATGTCCTTTGTGTTCATCACCGGTAACATTAAGGCACATTGACAGGATCTGAGGTGGGTCTTAGCCAAGGATGGTTTACTTGGCACCATGACCAGGTGCTGCGATATTTGGCCTGAGGCGTATGAAAGGAAGAAACTGCGGTATGCTCAACTAGCTGCTGAAGCAGAACAGCGAAGATGGAGAGTCCGGGTTTACCCAGTGGAGGTGGGTTGTCGAGGATTTGTGGCACACTCTACAACCCGGTTTCTCAGAGATGTCGGGTTCAGTGGTCAAGAGTTGTGTCCCACAGTGAAGAACCTATCTGAATCAGCAGAAAGGAGCAGCAACTGGCTGTGGTTGAGACGGAAAGATTCTGGCTGGGGATCTCAAGCACAATAGAAAGGAAAGCTGATGTACAGGTAAGTAAGCTGGGCTGAGTTGAGTGGGGGATGGAGGGGGGTGATGCTGGGACGCCAGAATCACCATCGAGCCCTCTTGAGGTGTCGTGGGCTAGTCGACGAAACACAGAGGATGGAAGGTGCCCACTTGAAGACTCCAGAGATGTACCCTACTTAGCTCAATCTAGACGGTTGTCATGCTGATGCGCTGGAGAGACTGAACTGTAGTTGTGTGTGCTGATGCGCTGGGGAGGCAAAATAAGCTGATCCCTTGGGCCAGCATTACACTTCAGCCATCAACACCAGGCAGAAGGATATCTACATAATCAGATGGAAAACGCAAATGGATGAAGATGCAGATGGATCACATTAGTTTACTGTAAAGCTACGACTTATTGGTGCTTATCTTGGCAAGAGCCGAATTCAAATCAGCATGAAGTTTTAACATCTACTCTCATGTAATGGAAATCATAATACCAAGCTTATTATTCATAATTGTTTTTAGGACCCTTCTAGTTTTAGCCATGTCCACTTCCTGTGGTAAAAATACATAATTAGTACTTCAAAACTATTTTAAAAGAACTCTCAAACAATTGATAACCACGCATAATCTATTATCACTAGAAGACCCGCAGCAGTCATTTTAGCGATATTTGATTTTAAAATGTAATTTTCTCCAGTCGTGTAACACATATGGGGCTGTGCGTTCGTGTACCTTTCTGTCCGTATGTATTAAATATTCTCACAAAGCATGAAACGCGGGAATGCAGAAATAAAGAAGATATATTACATTATACCTATTTTTATTTAGCAGTCCGCAATGTGTTTAGCTGTAATCAAATTAGTCTCTACTCTCTGCCTGAGTGCATGACTGACTATTGTTTTCAATCAGCCTTTTGAAGGCTGGCGCCTGCTTGCCAGCTGTGCTGCTTTGGTCAGTCAATTAGCCTCGGAACTAGTGAAAATAAATACCAGAGACTGTGGAGTTTTATAATGCAACAAAATATGGAGTTGATGTTTTGGATCAGATGACATGGAAGTATTCCGTGAAAGCTGGCTCCCGACGGTGGTCTGTTCAGGTGTTTTACAATGTATTGGACCTAGCAGCCATCAACTCCTGTGTACTTTACAAAGAATGCATGGAGAAGAATTTACCAAGAGAATATATTTTACAGTTAGCACAGGAACTTCGCAAAAAGCATTTGGAACAGAGGGAGACTGCCAAGCATGTACCCACAGCTGAAGCTGGCAACCCCGCTGACAGCTGCAAGAGATGCCAATGCCAGGTTGGCAAGTGCAATAAAAATAAAACTTCAGACAGCTGTTCCCTGGGCAGAAAGGCGATGTGGAGAAGCGCATTACCTGTGTTTACTGTGAATAGCCTTAGACTCAAGGTAAAGGAATACCTTTTCATCTAAAAAAAGAAATAAATTAGCCTTTTTTTATAACTTCTTGTGCTGTGCGCTTCTGTGAAATGTTTTTTTTTATCTACATTGTTCAGTTGCTTTTGCTCATCTGATAATAAACCGATTGTTGTTGAAAAGTTAAAAATGTATTGCTATCGTTTCAGTTTTATAAATAAGTATGTTGTAACCGATGTCTGTTCAGATGTTTATTTATTTACATTTTCTTGTTTTGATTTGTAAAATAAATGTGTGTGTATATATATATATATATATGTATATATACACACACATAATTTATTTTTTAACAGACACCCTTATCCAGGGTGACTTACAGTCGTAAACAAAAATACATTTCAAGAATATATATATATATATATATGCATGCTTCAGATGTTTGTGACTAAAAAAAAAAACTAATTACATCTGACTGTTTCTCCTTTCGTTATACGATTTACAGCGTTTTGAATACAGCCGTCAGAAAGACGGCTGCGGGGCTTCTAGGTATGAGTATCTCTCCAGTCCTTCTAGTGTTAAATGTATTAAAACAATGCCTAATGTTCTAGAATAAATCGTAAATGGTGACTTCACTGAAATATCTTTATACAAGGGATAAGCAAGCTGGCTGGATTTACACATGGTCATTAAAAACATGATTGTAAAAACATTGTTTTATATTAGAAAGATAAGGCATGTGGAAGTTATCACAAAAAGCCTGGGAATAATCTACCTCCACAAAGAAGGACTTTTACTAAAAGCCTTTGCCAAAGATCTGCACAGAGTTTGCATAATTTTTCGAGGCACAAAGATTGATGAAAATGTGAAAGGGTGCTATTTGCCCTGGCAATGGTTAGGTATATAGTTATATAGTGCACTGTAGCAGGGAAGCAGTAATGTTAGTTACACATCTGTTGTGCTGTCATTGAACGCTGAAATCCAAAACAAAGAGTCAGGCGTTCTTATACATCTGTTGCTTTTTTAAACTGGATATTTCTTATATTTAGTAATTGAAGAGATTAGGTTTGGCACTGGGCTTGGACAGATGGCCAATGCAACTGGTATGAATATACAAAAGTGTTAATTGTAAATGCAGCTCAATCCAATTTTGAACAGTTCAAAATGTAATGTCTTAGCATTTACCCACCAGATTATTTGTGACCAGCTTGATGCCATTTATTGTATTTATTTATTAATTTATTTTTAAATATCCAGGTCAACAAAATTCAAACCATTATTTTCATTAAATTCTATTTCTATATATATATATATATATTTCATTATTCATAAACTTCAGAAATATATCCCACAGGTTAAATCCCCCAAATAGTTTAAATACTGCCGTCATTTAACTTCTACTTAATACAAAAAAAAAGAAAACAATATGGTGGAAGCAATCATGTTAGGTATAGGAGGGGCAGGGTACCTGAGTGGCTCACTTGGTAAAAGCACAAACAAGTGGTATATATACTGTATATATAAATGTTGAAAAAAAATGTAAAGGGGCAATAACCAAGTCTTGAAAAACATATTCTTGCCTCTTATTAGCATAGCAACTTCCTTGATGTATTTACAAATTCTGTGCCATTCGTGACTGACTCAGAGAGCAGATGGAAGAGCTTCTGCCTCTCTCGTCTTTGACGCACAGCATGATTGTGTCGAACCCAGTGCTAAGTGACATGCAGACGACCTGATTCTGGGTCAGGGTTTCGTACGTGGCAGAACAACTACCCTCATTGCGATCTATTGAGAGTCAGCCCTCGATCCAAAAAGAAACAAGGACCAGGGGTCACAAATGGAGATTAGATAAAGGGGCATTCAGAACAGAAAAATAGGAGGCACTTTTTTACACAGACAATTGTGAGGGTCTGGAACCAACTCCCCAGTAATGTTGTTGAAGCTGACTCCTTGGGATCCTTCAAGAAGCTGCTTGATGAGATTCTGGGATCAATAAGGTACTAACAACCAAGCGAGCAAGATGGGCTGAATGGCCTCCTCTCGTTAGTAAACTTTCTTATGCTCTTATGTTCTTTTCAAAATGCAAAAACGGGACACCTGCCCATTGGGTAGGTATCCCTGAGCTCTCTATAGCAGAGCTGCTGACAGGCCCCTTCCTGGGATGATGCACTCGGTCCTGCCCACCGAGGGAATAAAACTGTCATCCTGAGGAAGCTATTTCTCTTTTTCCATCGAACCCGTGAGGGCGACCAATGCGACCTCGCGGTTGGTGGTCATCTTCTCTTTCAGGGAACCAGGATTATGGTAAGTAACCTAACGTTCCCTTTCAATTCAAAGACGACAACCAACAAACATTATGTATGGGATAATGTATACCAGAGCCGTCGCAAGGGAGAAGGAATGGCAGCATGTGAGGGATGCACTAGCACTGTCTAACCCAGGGGTTAGCGGTGTGAACTTACACCCTCAAGGACCCTCGTGCCTAATGAAGGCAGGGCAGGGTCTACCACATTAAGGCTGTAGAACCTGGAGAAGGTATGCAACATAGCCCAACTAGCTGCAGTACAAATATCAGACATCGCAGCCCCTCTAAAGAGGGCTCTAAGATGTAGCCAACCCTCTAGTGTTGTGTGCGGCTACCCTACTAGGTGGGGGCAAGCCAGCATAATCATACGCAGTCGAGACTGTGTCCACAATCCAATGTGACAGACGCTGCTTAGAGAGGGGCTGTCCTAGGGTCCATGTCCCGTGATAGACAAAGAGTTAGTCAGATTGATGCAGAGCTCTTGTCCTATCCATGTAGCATCTCAATGCCCACACTGTGCAGAGGAAATTCAATCTCTCATCCTCCGTTGAAGCAAACAGAGGTGGATGGAAGGACTCCAGTTCCACAGACTGATTAATGTGGAAGGCTGTGATGACCTTGGGGAGGAAAGCAGGGTTGTTGCTCAGAGACACCCTGCTGCCATCCTCCCAAATACGCATGCAGCAGCTCACTGACCCGCTTAGCAGAGGTGATAGCCACGAGGAAGGCTGTCTTCATAGACAGGTACTTCAACTCTATGGAGTGTATGGGCTCAAACGGGGCCTTCGTGAGAGCCTCCAGTACAATATCAAGGCTCCATTAGAGGAGAACAGTCCTCATGGGAGGGCGTAATCGGCAAGCGAATTTAAGAAATCGGGTAGCCAAAACATGCACACCCAGAGACACCGAATCTACGGGGGCATGGCATGCAGAGATAGCCGCTAAATACAGCCTTAACCCTTTGCAGTCCAATGTCGGACCCTGTCTGACATCATCAAAAAGACAAAACAGGTCTCTAGTCGTTTCTTCTCCAGAAAAAGCCGAGAAAACCATTCAATGGCCGAGTGAGACCGATAGGAGCAGAGAGAAGCCGAAAAAAGGGGGTTACTCATGAATACAGATAGCCCCAGCATCACATAGATAACACAGACATAAACAAACAAGATAGCTGCTTCTGCGTCCAGCGCTCAAAGAATATCACAGACATTTGCAGAGCTTTTTTTAGATGTTATAGTAATAAAATAATGTCTTGGATCGCATTATTGAGGAGTTTGGTGATAAAACGAGTGATCAGGAGATGATTTATCGGTTTGCACAACTATCAAGAGGTATGTGAAAAATACAGCAAACAAGGGGTGGGGCGGGGCTGGAGATGCAGTACTAGGTGTCCTATTGATATGCAGTGCCTTTTAACTGTTTTACTGTCTAAAATAAACTGCGCGTGTGAAAATAAATTGGACCTGACCCGCCTGAGACGCGCTGAATAAATGGACCGCTAAGGGTTAATGTGGAAGGTGACTGTGGCAAAATGGTGAGTGATTACAGGTGTGTGCAATGCAGAGTGGATACAAAACACACAGACAATGATTTCCAGGTGCAAGGGTGTTTATTGATTTATTTAACGATGTCCAGAGCCTTATGGCAAACACTTATAAATAATAATGATGGAGTGGACACAGTGGCATGTATTACTCGGTAATTGTAATTCCCAGGTTTAACCCGTAACTAAAAAGTCCAGTTCTATTACAGCCACACGAAACACACAACACAAACACAGTTAACAGTGAGTGATATTCGTGCTCATGGTGCTGGCTGAATAGCGACAGCTCCGGATCTTTTAGTAGCAGTCTAAAATAACAAACAAACAGTTTTTACTTAGACAAACTAAACACAACTCACGTTTTCGCAGCACGGGACTATCCTTCTAGGTTTATTCTAACCATTTACAAAGGAACAGATCACTTACACTATGTCTCCTATTTATACCCTCGCTCAGGACCCCTAGGTTAACGAGCACATCCGCTCCTCCAATCCTCGGATGCCACGCCATTTACCGTCCGGGTCATTGAGTTTGGGTACCGTAGCTCCACCCCCTTCCTAAATGACCGACTTCCACCTACCCTAAGGAATAAATTGTCATGCCATTTAGTTTGGGGTACTCTGTTCCTTTTACACAGCGCCCTCACAGGTCGGGAGGGAGATCTAACACCAAGAATCATTCGATCTCTGTCACATATCCCATCGCTCAGAGTGGAGCTGAAGGAACACTCGGCTAAATCTACCTTTCCCATTACTCCCCCCTCCTGGAAAAATAATCCGCATTTTGGTGGTCTTTCCCCGCATGGTGTACCTTGTGGTACATGAAGGGCTGCAATGCCAGATACCACCGAGTTATCCGGGCACTGCTGTCCTTCATTGTGCTTAACCACTTGAGTGGGGCGTGGTCAATGACGAGATCAAATGAGGGTCGAAAACCAGATTATCCTGGGACACTTGGGGGCCAATAGGAGAACTGACGCTTCCTCTAACCAGACCTTTTCGAGAAAGGCTGGGAGCAGCAGTATAGGTGGGAAAGCGTACAAAAAACGCTTGGGCCATTCGTGCGCTAGGGCATCTATGCCGAGTGTACTGCCTAAGCGGTGGAGGGAGTACCACAGGGAGTAATGCGTCGTCTCTGCCGAGGTGAAGAGATCAACCTGTGTCTTCCCGAACCATTCCCAAATGCACTCCACTATCTGAGGGTGGAGTCGCCACTCTGACGGGTGCGGACCCTTCCTGGAGAGGCAGTCCGCTGCCCAGTTCACCACTCCAGGAAAGTGTGTCGCCTGTACGGACAGTAAGTTCCTCTGAGCCCATGCGAGGCAACCCTTGGGACCGTAGGCCACCCTGGTGGTTGACATACGCCACCACTGTCGTGTTGTCCATCCGGATCAACACATGTGTACCCCTCAGCATCGGGAGGAAGTGGTGGTAGGCAAGGGAGACTGCTTGCAATTCCAGTATGTTTATGTGCAGGGATGTCCAGAGGTCTAGCCAGGATCCAGTTTAACCCTACTCACATTTGCACACCTTCGCACAGGTGAGAGGTCGTCCTCCACCAGCGTAGGGCTGCCGAGCACGCTTGAGACACAGTCAGCCGACGGTGTCTGTCGCGTTTGGTACCTAATTTTCACTACTAAAGTCAGGGTGTACTTACAAGCCTTGAAAACAAATTTCTATGACATTTCTGGTTTTCCCAGCGTGTTGGGAGCAATAGACTGCACACATGTGCCACTAACCCCTCCAGCTCATTCTGAGCATCTGTATAGGACCGTGATCTATTGTGTGTTAATTGTCTAGGCTATATATTATTATTATTATTATTTATTTCTTAGCAGACGCCCTTATCCAGGGCGACTTACAATCGTAAGCAAATACATTTCAAGTGTTACAATACAAGTAATACAATAAGAGCAAGAAATACAATAACTTTTGTTCAAGCAAAGTACAAGTGTGACAAACCACAATTCAATAATACAGCAGATAATAGTGATAGTTACATCAGGATATGATTAAATAGTGATAGATACATCAGGATGTGATTAAATACAAAGTACTACAGGTTAAACACTTGGCAGATTACAGTATTCTGAAGTACAGGATTAAATGCAGTAAAATAGGGGGCAGATAAGAGCAAAATAAAGCACATTTACATGAAGGGTGATAGTGTCCCAGGATACAAACAGAGGAGTTCTACAGGTGCTCTTTGAAGAGGTGAGTCTTGAGGAGGCGCCGGAATGTGGTCAGGGACTGGGCAGTCCTGAGATCTGTAGGAAGGTCATTCCACCACTGCGGAGCAAGGGTGGAGAAGGAGCGGGCTCTGGAGGCAGGGGAGCGTAGCGGAGGTAGAGCTAGTCTTCTAGTGCAGGCGGAGCGGAGAGGTCGAGTGGGGGTGTAGGGAGAGATGAGGGTCTGGAGGTAGCTGGGTGCAGTCTGGTCAAGGCATCTGTAGGCTAGTACAAGAGTCTTGAACTGGATGCGAGCGGTGATCGGGAGCCAGTGGAGCGAGCGGAGTAGTGGAGTAGCGTGGGCGAAGCGAGGCAGAGAGAACACCAGGCGGGCAGCAGAGTTCTGGATGAGCTGGAGCGGACGGGTGGCAGACGCAGGGAGGCCAGCCAGGAGGGAGTTGCAGTAGTCTAGGCGGGAGAGTACCAGGGCCTGGACCAGGAGCTGGGTAGCATAGTTGGTGAGGAAGGGTCGGATTCTTCGGATGTTGCTCAGGAAGAATCGGCAAGTGCGTGCCAGAGTGGAGATGTGCTGGGAATAAGACAGGCAGGGGTCCAGGGTGACTCCAAGGTTCTTAGCTGAGGAAGAGGGAGAGAGTGTGGTAGATTCCAGAGGAACAGAGATAGAGAGATCAGAGGAGGGGGAGGAGGAGGGAAAGAAAAGGAGGTCAGATTTAGAGAGGTTGAGTTTGAGGTGATGCAAGTGCATCCAGGAGTAAAAAGCAGACAGACAGGTAGAGATACGGGAGGAGATGGTGGAGTCAGAGGTGGGGAAGGAGAGGAAAATCTGAGCATCATCAGCATAGAAATGGTATGAGAAACCATAGGATGTGATGAGGGGGCCCAGGGAGCGGGTGTAGAGAGAGAACAGGAGAGGACCCAAGACTGACCCTTGGGGGACTCCAGTTAAGAGAGGGTGAGGTGTGGAGGTTGCTCCACGCCAGGTTACCTGGTAAGTGCGGTTGGAGAGGTAGGAGGAGAACCAGGCCAGAGCAGTGCCAGAGATCCCCAGGTCAGCAAGAGATGATAGTAGAATAGAGTGATCAACAGTGTCAAAGGCAGCAGAGAGGTCGAGGAGAATTAGGACAGAGGAGAGAGAGGCAGCTCGGGCACACTTAAGTGAGTTAGTGACAGACAGGAGGGCGGTTTCAGTGGAGTGAGCAGAGCGGAAGCCAGATTGGAGAGGGTCAAGCAGAGAGTGGTTGGACAGGAAAGCAGAGAGCTGGCGGTGTACAGTCCGCTCGAGGGTTTTGGAGAGGAAGGGTAGGAGGGAGACAGGACGGTAGCTCTGGAGGGAGGTGGGGTCGAGGGTAGGTTTTTTGAGGATGGGAGTGATAGAGGCTTTTTTGAAGGCAGAGGGAAAGATACCAGAAAGTAGAGAGGTGTTGAGGAGGGAGGAGATGAAGGGGAGTAGAGCAGGAGCAGCAGCTTGAAAGAGGTGAGTGGGGAGGGGGTCCAAGGCACACGTGGTGGGTTTGTGACACTGGAGCAGGGAGGAGAGGTCAGAGTCTGAGAGGGGCAAGAAGGTGGAGAAGGAGGGTGAGTTAGTAGGGGTTGCAGTGGGTGTAGGAGTTGGAGCGGGAGGGGGTGCGGGGGAGGGAGAGGTGTTAAAGAGTTTGCGGATATCTGAGATTTTAGAAGAGAAGAAGGAGGCAAAGTCATCAGGGGAGATAGAGGAGGGAGGAGGAGGGGGGGAGGGTTAAGGAGGGAGGAGAAGGTAGAGAATAGTTTACGTGGGTTGTTAGTGGAGGCTTGGATTACAGATTGGAAATAAGCACATTTAGCAGAGGAGAGAGTAGAGAAGAAGGAGGAGAGGAGAGTGCGGTAAAGGTCTAGGGCAGCAGGGAGTTTGGTTCTCTTCCATTTCTTTTCAGCAGATCGCAGTGTGATTCTTGCCGAGCGGAGCGCAGAGGAGAGCCAGGGATGGGGAGGGGAGGGGCGAGCAGGACGGGAGGTGAGGGGACAGAGGGAGTCAAGGGAGGAGGTGAGTGAGGAGAAGAGGGTGGAAGTAGCAGAGTCTACGGAGAGTTGTGAAAAGGAGTCGATAGGAGGGAGGTGAGAGAGAGCAGTGGAGGCAAGGACAGAGGGGGAGAGAGAGCGGAGGTTACGGCGAGAGGTGACAGTGGGGGTAGGAGGAGCAGGGAGAGGGGGGAGAGACAGAGAAAAAGAGATGAAATAGTGATCAGAGAGGTCCAGGGGGGTGACAGAGAGGGTGGAGGGGCAGCAGGCCCTGGAGAAGGTGAGGTCCAGTTGACGGCCAGCTTTGTGGGTAGGAGGGGACGGAGAGAGACAGAAGTCGAAGGAGTGCAGGAGAGGGAGGAATCCAGCAGAGTGGCTGGGGTTGGAGAGATGGATGTTGAAGTCACCCAACAGGACAGTCGGGGTAGACAGAGAGGGGAGGGAGGAGAGTAGATAGTCGAGTTCATCCAGAAAGTGAGTGAGAGGCCCAGGGGGGCGGTACAGAACAATGAGCAGGAGTTGACAGGGAAAGGTTAGTTGGACTGCATGAAATTCAAAGGTATTGACAGAGAGTGAGATGAGATCGGAGGGGACAGAAAAGAGTAAGGAGGGAGAGAGGAGAAGACCCGTCCCACCTCCCCGTCCAGTGAGACGCGGGGTATGGGACTGGACGTAGAGAGAGGACAGGGCAGCAGGAGTAACAGTGTTATCAGGGGACAACCAGGTTTCAGTGAGAGCAAGGAAATCGAGCGAGAGGTGGGAGGCAAAGGCAGAGATGAAATCAGCTTTGTTAGCAGAAGAGTGACAGTTCCAGAGTGCACCAGAGAGTGTGCGGGAGGGGGGAGAGGCAGAGAAATGAGGTTAGAGGGGTTGGAGGAGCAGCAGCGGAGGGAGGGCAGAGGACGAGGACGAGAGGACAGAACAGGGATGTGAGAGACAGTCATAGCAGGGCAAGCAGGACAAAAGGCACAGTAGGAGCAGTAGGGTGGAGGGTACAGACCTGACTAGTAGATAGCTTCTTCTAGAGCCCCGTTAGGTTTGGATCTATTGGAATAGCGTCTCAGCGCAGGCCTCCCCTTGCTGGACTCCCACAGCTAGACTCCCGGCTCTTTTGTTGAGGCTCTTCAGTTGGCTGGCGCTTCTGGCTGGCGCAGAAATAGGCTGCTTAATATATAAAGAACAACTGCGTGGAAACCAATCAGATAGCAAATCAACTTCTATACAATTAAACCACTCACCTGGTACTAATCACACACCAACTCAGCTAATTCAAACACCACCTTACAAAGTTACCAAATGTAGTTAATTAAAAATTACTTGAAGCAGGAACCAAGTTAAAAATAATAAAAATAAAATAAAAAAAACCCTAAAATCATTTAGTTTCAATTAAAACTAGGAAGAGAGAGAGGATGATTAGAGCAGATCGGGGAAGGAGAAGGGGGACTAAACTAGCAAACTGACGGACAGGTCAGGGAGACCGTGAAGTCAGGGAAGCCAGCAGAATCTTGGTGAGATTAGGGTTTAACTAGGAAAGGGCTAAAATTAGGGTTTACTGCTAAATATCGGCAGCGGGTTAGATTTTAGGTATTAAAAATCGGGGCCGCATGGTGAATTAGAGGCTGTGGTAAGGATGACTGATGCGGTGCAAAAAAAGAGTATAATGTCCAGGCTGCCGTTTCCCAATAATAATAATAATATTTATTACAATCCAACAAAGTTCAAAAAGTAATCCAAAAATGAAACAATAATAAGCCCTGCTACCAATCGATGGTATTGGGGCCAAATAACAAAAACGTTCAAAGTCCAAAAAGTAAACAAAAAGACAATCCTTACACAATAATGATTGTTAGCCACAAACTGTGCTCTTTTCCTCCAGGGATCATGGTGCGTGCGCTGTGCGGTGTTGTGCTGTGTGGTGAGGGGCGTGCTCTGAGGTTAATGCTGGCTCTCCGGCTACAGCCTCCCGTCCTCCTGCTCCTCTAGTAAAACACAAACAGACACGCAACACAAAAGGTAAACAAAACACTAGCTCCGGCCGGTCATTCTCACTTTCTCAGCGCAAGGGGAGGAACTGATGTAGCTGCTTCCCCTTTGTACCCAGCAAACTCCTCTCTGCAGTCAACGCATCGCCATGGTTTCTCCAATAGAGGGCTGCCCAGCAGCTGACTGCAATGGAATCGTCCTGAGTACTTGCAGCTACGTGCCCCTCCTAATATGGTCACCTTCCGGTTTCCACCTACCACCGAGGTGGTGGATCTAGGAGGCAGCATACCCTACCCTTGGTTTCAGGAGGCTAGGTTTCATGCCACTGCATGGCACACCAGGGGAGACTTGAGGAGACTAGTGGCGCCAAACCAGCCAATCCAAAGCCCACTTTTAAAGAGAGAAAATAATCCAAATTATTTAATTAAAAAAATAAACAGAAAAAATGGGCAAGAGGGCGGCTGCTGTGTAGAAAACAAAAGGGCTTTTACTTGAATTTGTTAAGGAAGCTTTCAAATGCAGACGATAGTGGATATAAAAACTGTCTTCAAAGTACTTTTGGAGCTTTGTTAAAGATGGTGGGAAGCCTTATAAAAATACTGTAATGCATGAAGCCATCTCACCTGGTGAACGACTTGCCATTACATTGAGGTTTCTGGTAACTGGGGAGACTTTCCAGTCTCTGGAATTTACATTTCGGGTCAGCCGCAAAACAATTTCACAAATTGTTGTAGAAACATGCCAGGCACTATATAATTATTTTCGTGTCAGTACCTGAGTGTGCCTAATAACAAAGACTGGAAGGCCATTAGCATAAAATGTGCTGAATTGTGGCAGTTTTTACAATGCATCGGTGCTGTGGATGGAAAGCACATCATTATTGAACCACCACCAAACTCTTATTTTATTTATATTGGCTTATTTTATTTATATTTACAAGGGCAGCCATTCTGTGGTTTTAATGGCTGTTGTTGATGCGGATGTAGGGACTGTAATAAGGTTCTTGCTTGTGGGTGTGTGCATTTGCTGCTGAGTGACAGGCAGGAGATCGAGACAGAGGTTGAAGTTGACATGCCCCACAGGCGCGCAGGTTTATTTATTATTATTATCATTATTTATTTCTTAGCAGACGCCCTTATCCAGGGTGACTTACAATTGTTACAAGATATCACATTATTTTTACATACAATTACCCATTTATACAGCTGGGTTTTTACTGGAGCAATCTAGGTAAAGTACCTTGCTCAAGGGTACAGCAGCAGTGTCCCCCACCTGGGATTGAACCCATGACCCTCCAGTCAAGAGTCCAGAGCCCTAACCACTACTCCACACACACAGTGAGAACAGCTCACATGACACTACCAACCATGGTAGCTCACTGAGGACATACGGCCAGCATACATAAAAAATAAACACAATACAAAAAAACTATAAAATAAAAGGTGCCGTAAAAATGGCGCTTGCTCACCTCGCTATACTTTATGAGGATCTACCATCCCCGAACTAATCTTTAATGTATCAACACAAACCCCGATTCCGGTCGTTGGCGGTTTTGTAGCTCCTCCTACTTTAGCCTTGGAGGACGGTAGCTCCTCCCCCTCTGGCTTTCGGGGCTCCAGCTCCTCCCTCTGTGGCTTTTCACCCACGTCTCAGTTGGCTCCCCTCTCTGGCTCCCTCAGCAGCGCCTCCAGTGGCTGCTGAGCATCCCCTGTGGGCTTGCCCTTGTCCACCCTAAAAAAATTTCAGGGTTTTGGGGCATCAGCTCTTTCCTCAGGGGTCCCCCCCCCCCCCCCCGGAATCACGATCTCCTCCTGATGTCCCGCCTTGCCTCTGCGAAACGCATCGAATCCCACTTCCTGACACCATATGTAACAGGGTACTTGCTTGTGGGTGCGTGCATTCGCTGCTGAGTGACAGGCAGAAGATCAAGACAGATGTTGAAGTTGACACGCCCCACAGGCGCGCAGGTTTATTTACAGACACACACAATGAGAACAGCTCACGTGACACTACCAACCATGGCAGCTCACTGAGGACATACGACCAGCGTACAAAAAAACAAAATAAACACAATACAAAAAACTATAAAATAAAAGGTGCCGTAAAAACGGCGTGCGCTACTCCCTAATGCATGGAGGTCCCGCTTGCTCACCTCGCTATACTTTAAAGGGATCTACCATCCCCAAACTAATCTTTAATGTATCAACACAAACCCTAACTTTTTTCTCAATATTTACACCAATATAGAACAGCAGGGGAGAAACTTAAGGAAATAAAATACCCTTAAGAAAACCAGCTGTGTGCTGATGACGGCTGCTTAAGATCAAAATATGATCTTTATCTTTTAACCTCCATAATCACTGAATAAAGAATACAAATGTTAACACATTCTGACATTATTTCTCAGTTTGTTATTGCGTACATCTGAAAACATAAAAAATAATACTGACAGTTCTTTCATTTACCAATTGCAGTGGGGTGATGTTTCCTGAGTAATTTATTTTAAATGAGTATGTTTGCCCAAGAAGACGCATTTTATAAGGATTTGCTTGTGGGATTGTCAGGCCAATCAGCGCACTTTTGGCAGTCGCACGTAAAAAAAAAAAAAAAAAACTACCAATACTTGTGATTGGTTTATATTTGGGTTAAACCCCTGATACAGTCCATATAAGGATAGTATTTATCACATGATTTTAATTAACGTATAATATGATACAGAAGGATTCCCTAAAATAGTCAGGTAGCGGACTTTGTAGTCAAAACAAATGATTAATTTCAAAAGTCCAGTTTAAAAACCATTTACTGTTGTCCATGGATGTACCGGTACAGAAAATTACACTGAAACCAATCAATAAGTATATTTTCTCTGACATTATCCAGACGCCATTACATTTTTTTTTCTCAGTCAAGGGGCAGAACGATAGTCATGTGATTCATTCCAGCTCTTTTATTGGCTAAACTTGGCAAGTCTCCTGGTGATGTCATTAAAAAATCAAAAGTAGTTTGATATGGCAAAGTGGCTTCAAACTAGTCTCCCCAGTCTGGAACTAGGTTTCAAGCCAATGTTCCTGAAAAAGTGTCTTTATGTTCCATCAGCTTAAGTTGCAGCTTAATAAGTAGAGCCCCGTGTTTTTTGCAAATACAAAATAGCATTAAATAAAATGAAATGCAACCTCTAAATCGAAATGCAAAAATAAAACAAAATAAAATGAAAAATCATTATAAAACAAACAGTGTAGAGTTTCAGGAGGCAGAAAACGAGAGAGATGCTTGTTTCTTTCCAAAGGGTTTTTATTCAGCACGCCTTTCTGTCACACACAGAGACCACAGCTCTGTCAGCTACTCAGGTTACAAGACCAAGAACACAAAATGGCATCACAGCACCTTCTTTTAACTATAGCCCTGCCCCCTTATTGGCCGCACATCCCATTGGCCTTCAGCCGCACATGAAGACCAATGGGCACAGACAAACCAAAACAGCCAAAGAGAGACAAAACATGTGCACACGCAGGCTAGGATAATGCCTGGGACAGACAGGTGCAGCGTGGCACGCAAGGCATTTTGCTGCCTGTATTGCTGCCATTGCTTTCATGTGGTGTTGGACAGATCAGCACGGGACGATACCACTAGTCCCACGGTGACGCTGACTGGTGACGCTCAAATCAAATCCAGAGTGATTTTTTCTGGCTGCCGCGTGGTACTGTCGGTGGATTAACCAATCACAGCCAAGTGCTGACAACACATGCTTGCCAGGAAAAATCATGAATGAAACTGTTGTCTATGGAGATGTCCAAGCACCCTGAAGTGTTTGATCTCTCCCATATTTCATAAAAGGACAGACAAGTCAGTATTTTATACTTCGCCCCTGATAAGCATCCTTCCTGCCTTTTTTATTATTTCTATAGTTAACTACTATTTTTACTAAGTAACTGTCTGTAAAAGGATATATTTTCTAACAGTTTAGTAGTAGGCTACTTGCAGTCATTAACATATTGTATGTTTCTTTGCAAAGCTCAGATCGCTTATTTCATACACCTGCATATAGATGACAGAAAAACAAAGCTGAAAAACAAACCAGTGTTTTTATTTAGTAGATCATATGGGGGAGCATTACAGCTATGGCCAAAAGTTTTGCATCATGCCCTATAGAATTAAAAATGTTACGTTGACATATTGAAATTACATATCGCTTTGTAGTTTTCCAAAAATTGAAAAATGTGACATCTAACATGAAGTACTGTACTACTATTGTAGTTTCCAGTAGATGTTTGAGATACTATTTTGTAGTTTCTTAGATTGCATGATGTTAAATAAAATATTGAAATTATGTTCATATAGGGTTGCGGTGCTGCGCCTGTCTGTCTCGGGCTTTACACAGACACAGACAGAGGTAAACAAACCAGCGGCAAGAAATACAGAGCAGTGAGGTAACACAATTACAACGGAAATTACAGTACACAAACACAACTGCACAGATCGCTACAATAGAATGACATTTTTAAATTGGGAGGTTTATACAAAAAATACTTTAACTAAATACTTGCAATCATAGACTCGGTCTGAAAGGAAACGGAAGCTCTGACTAGCACGTGCGCAGATATATAATTTGGAGCGAGTCGTTTAGGAATTAAAATTGTGATGGAAGAGAAGAGACGTTTGTTTCTAAAATGCCTAAACAGCGCATAACAACGGTGACAAAATAATGACGTGCAGATTTTGCAACTGTCGGCTGGAATGCAAGTTGAAAGATACCGTCGTTAAGCATTAGTGGTTTATTTCTTTTGGGGAAAATATGGCTGTTTGTTTATATTTTGGATTAGTATGCTAATTGTTTGTTTTGTTTCAAGTGGTACAAACTTTGCACTGGAGCAAATGCTGTTTTGCTTTTGAATGAATTTAAATTAATGAATCTACTTTGCTTAGTGTTGTAGGGGTCTGTCCATAAAGGGTTAATGCCTGTCGAAATGAAAAAACAGGAGTACATGATCGGATTTCGTCCATAGCCACCTATTTAACGGCAGTTGCTATTCAGAAGAGATAATTAAGCCCCAACTATTTGTCTATGAAGGCATGTTTTTAACTAATTGAGAGAAAGGTAACGATTACGATCATTAGCATAAAGTTGTCCGGTCCTGAGCATCAACCTGCTATTCATAAGTGAACGACAGCAAAATGCTGTCGATAACTAGAAGTTATTGAATGCTTTCTACAGTCTAAACTAACGACAGCCTCGGCAGACAATTTTTTTAAAGACCTACTTTATGACTACGCTTGGTCTGTTATACAGTTTGACATACCATTGATTATCACTGCCTATTTTGAAAAAAAAAAAGAAACAATCTGTATCTTTATATGAAGCATGTTTAACCTGTGAAGCCTGACAAATAGCCAGACATTTTTTTTAAATTGAAGTGTTTATTGGACCCTTTGACAAAATACAAAAAAAATATATATATATATCATTTACATATATGATATTTTTTTGTATCAAATTGGATTCAACAGGCATTTATGGCAGTTTATTGATCACAACAATGTTTATTTTAGAGACAAACAGATATTGTTCATTGCATTTGGAACATTTCAGTTGGTTTGGTTCTTTTTAAAAAAAAAAAAAAAAAAAACAGGAATTTTACAACCTTTTTATTTCGCCTTCTGGTAGGCAAAAAAACAGTTTCTGTCCTTGTTCATGCAAAGATGGACTTTACATTTCCCACAGTAGACATGAGAGAAGTGATTGCCTGTGCAGTGCTTGCATCTCTGTCGGGTTTCCCATGTTGGGAAATGATCAATGCCATCCTTTCTCAATCAGGAGGCACACTGGAGTTAGGCCTTTTACAGGGGGGGGGGGGGGGGGGGGTGTTGCATCCGGTTCTGGAGAGGATAGTGGTCTGCCACACTTGATTTTGCCCTTTCCTGCGCTTGTGAGAGAAGTGCCAACAGAAGCCTGAAACCTTCGCAAGGTCATGGGTTTCATCCAGGGCTCCAGTTTCTTCTGGTCTCTTCTGTAGAGGTTCCATGCATTGATGACTGCCACTGTGACAGTGTGCCACCAAATGTACATATACCATCTTCGGGATTTGAAGCTGAACTTGTAAAGTGCACACAGAATATCAAGGAGGTCAACACCTCCCATGAACTTGTTGTATGTTTCAACAATGGCTGGTCTGGGAACCATTATGTGTGTTTTGGATTTTCGATCCCAGAGTTTCACATTTCCCACTGGTTCGATGCCAACGAAAGAAGAAAGTAGGTTTACAGCTTTGTTGTCAAACCATCTTACAATGATGTTGTTGTCCTGGTTTACTCTATAAAACATTGACCCTCTTCCCTTTTTCTTCAAATATTTTTCATCCATCATGTTGCAGTCTTCATCTTCCCCTAACTGCTACATGTCACTTGAATTACCATCCATAATCATGCTGATGACATTTTGAACACTGTACTTCTTTGCCATCTAAAAATTCACACAAAAAACTAATGATTGTGTACTCTGAATTTCTTCTCTGAATTGGTCAATATAACATACAGATTATGATAGCCAAGGAATTATTTTTAGTGAAAATCGATTAGAAAAAGACAATTATTAGCAAGTGAGCCATTGCAACATCCAAGTGATTATCATGAGAGCAGGTTGCATATATAAAAAACACATAAATATCTCAATTTCCACTCTAAATATATCTTAAGATGACATTCCAATCTTTAATTAGTTTAATTAAATAATCAAAACTGTGTATTTGGCATTGTGGTAGGCATAAGGCAGATTGCATCATGAAATGCAATACAATGAAGATTGAGGGATTTATTACCTTATATACCTGCTGTATCATATTTGATACACACATTTTCAACAGGTTTACTATAAAATAAGGTACGAAATGTTAAGTAATTATAAGTTGCTTCAATACAGTAAATATTCATATTGAAATATTACTAACAATATAAATGTTATTCTTACCGTAACTTTTTCAAAATTAGCAAAGATTTCCCTGCCAAAAACTTGTGAGTCGCTACATGAAAGCAGGCAGTTATTTTATTATTATTATTTCTTTGCCGTGATCTGCGGCTGACAGCGGTCCTTTTCTTTTTATTTATTTTACCTGTGTTCACAATAAACAGTTTGGATGAATACTGCCTGTGAACCTCTTTATTTTCATGCAGCGTTACAATATACAGTACCAGTGCTTTTTTTACAGAATTTGCGCACCACAAAACAATCCATTTTGTGTACAGTGTGCAATACGGCGTGAAGCTTTCACTGATTGATAAACATAAACTCGCCCCTGATTGATTTATCAATAAACAGGGTTTATTATTATTATTATTATTATTATTATTATTATTATTATTATTATTATTATTATTATTAATAGTTGAGCATTTGTAAGAACAACATTTAAAGTTTTCAAAATGATGATGATTAGTATTTTTTTTATTTGGTCCTGCAGTTAAGAATGGAAATCTTGTGTGTTTACCAGTGTTGCCAAACAAAACAAAAATACAAAGCATTTATTTTAAAAATACTTTTTTTCTAAATTATGACATGTCCTGATTTTTTGTCAAATTTGATAGGGGCATCTGAATCAGGTTTTGCAAACTGCCCGTGACTGGCAGCTTCAGACTCGGGTTTCGGTAGTACTGTCGGTGGATTCCGTTTTTCTTTTTGCAACAGCTACAGACACCACAGACCAAGGGAACATTAATAATACCGATGTGTCATCAAAAAGAGGCAGATTTTTGTTCTTGAACGACTATACCAATTCATAAAATGCTTTGCGACTGTCGCTCGTATTCTCAGATCATTTTATGAACAGAAATATGGACGACTTTCGTTAGTTTTAAACAAATTTTGCTTTATTATGGCAGTCGACAAGTACTTTATTATTATTATTATTATTTATTTCTTAGCAGACGCCCTTATCCAGGGCGACTTACAATCGTAAGCAAAAACATTTCAAGCGTTACAATACAAGTAATACAATAAGAGCAAGAAATACAATAACTTTTGTTCAATGACTTCTATGAATAGGGCCCTAAATACAGAGAAACCACTAGCTTGCTGTACACTGTTATTTACTTGTATACCTCCCCATCTTGAAGTACAATTTCTATCGTATTTTTAATGGATAGATAGCTTTATGCACAATTATCATGACAGCCCCACAATAGTAGGGCATTGTGTAATTAAAAAGAGTGTGTGTTACCATTACTGCCGCTAATGAGAAATTATGGTAACTAAATAATTTTTCTGTGTGAGGTCTGTTTATGTTATAATGTTATAAAAAAGCAGAACATATTTAATAAAATGGATGTATGTAGTTAAAGCATGATGTACACCATTATTGATATACATCTATTTGAGTTTTTTTTAATTAATGTGTAGCTGTAATAAAACGAAATAAAACTAAATTTGTGAAAAATAAAACAAACAATTATAAAAAAAATAAAAGGAAGGTTTAAATGGGTTCACCTCTACTGAAACAAACACAGCCTTTCTCAAATAATTAATCAAGCCTTACTTGCACAATTTTGAGTGTAAATTACTATAAACAATGCAACCAAATGCAATGTGTATTTCCTTTAAGGGTTGTACTGAAAACTATGTATAGTTTATGTACTTTTCAAGCCAAATGATAAAAGAGTGTATTGTGATTGTATGTACAATGGCTTATGTGATATAAGAACATAAGAAAGTTTACAAACGAGAGGAGGCCATTCAGCCCATCTTGCTCGTTTGGTTGTTAGTAGCTTATTGATCCCAGAATCTCATCAAGCAGCTTCTTGAAGGATCCCAGGGTGTCAGCTTCAACAACATTACTGGGGAGTTGGTTCCAGACCCTCACAATTGTCTGTGTAAAAAAGTGCCTCCTATTTTCTGTTCTGAATGCCCCTTTATCTAATCTCCATTTGTGACCCCTGGTCCTTGTTTCTTTTTTCAGGTCAAAAAAGTCCCCTGGGTCAACATTATCTATACCTTTTAGGATTTTAAATGCTTGAATCAGATCACCGCATAGTCTTCTTTGTTCAAGACTGAATAGATTCAGTTATTTTAGCCTGTGGGCATACAACATGCCTTTTAAACCCGGGATAATTCTGGTTGCTCTTCTTTGCACTCTTTCTAGAGCAGCAGTATCCTTTTTGTAACGAGGTGACCAGAACAGAACACAATATTCTAGGTGAGGTCTTACTAATGCATTGTAGAGTTTTAACATTACTTCCCTTGATTTAAATTCAACACTTCTCACAATATATCCGAGCATCTTGTTGGCCTTTTTTATGGCTTCCCCACATTGTCTAGATGAAGACATTTCTGAGTCGACATAAACTCCTAGGTCTTTTTCATAGATTCCTTCTTCAATTTCAGTATCTCCCATATGATATTTATAATGCACATTTTTATACCTGTGTGCAGTACTTTACACTTTTCTCTATTAAATATCATTTGCCATGTGTCTGCCCAGTTCTGAATGCTGTCTAGATCATTTTGAATGACCTTTGCTGCTGCAACAGTGTTTGCCACTCCTCCTATTTTTGTGTCATCTGCAAATTTAACAAGTTTGCTTAATATACCAGAATCTAAATGATTAATGTAGATTAGGAATAGCAGAGGACCTAATACTGATCCCTGTGGTACACCACTGGTTACCTCGCTCCATTTTGAGGTTTCTGTAACAGAAAGCTGTAATTTGCCAATTCTTTGAAACAATTAGATAAACATTATTCCTATGGCAGTTTTGGTGTTGAGTGTGAGTTATTGAAAGATTTATAAGACCCCACCCTCTTGGTAAGCAGTTTTATGAGACTGTAATAATCAAGCCGGAGCGCCCTCAGTGCTCGCTCCCTATAGTTCGGTTTACTGCCAAAAGCATAGCGCTACCCTTATATTCTTGTGACACCACTCAGCTCAGGTTGTGGCAGGTAATGCCACAGGTTCACACACATTCCTGCAATGAGGGTCTGTCACAATACCACTGTTACCCCAGTATTTAGACCTGGCATAGTCTATAAGCTGTAGAAAGAAAATGGAGCAAATTGAAATAAAAGCTTTGCAAGTCTGGACTGTGTTACAATATTTTTCAGCCATTTTTTTTTATTACTTTTTATAATACTTCAAGGTAATCCTTTGAAGTACAGCTTTGTGACCTGAATAGTTTCTAAGTGCCACTTGTGTTCAAAGGAAACCTTGTTTTGTTTCATGTGAAAAACAAAATATGAGTTTATTGTTATTTTCCACAATTAAGCTTTTCAATAACGTTTAGCCATTTCCGTTGGATTAAAAGGGCCTGTGCGTTGTATCCATTAAGGAAATAGCTGTCTACAGATCATTGCTTTGATGCATTTAATACATTGTGAACCACATAATGAGACCCTGCAGGCAAAGATATCCCTTGATATTATGCATATAAGATTAAGGATAACTGTAATCAGCATTAATGTACTTTCATCCCATACCGTTGGGCTAGGTAATTCAAAAGGGCTTGATGAATGTTTTGACGGGCAAGATCTAAAGTGAATTGGTTTGGAACAACAAAGATATTGCGAGTCCAAAACTTTGTCTAGTAGGCTGTGTGTAATCAGCCCAAACTCAAATGTGTCTTTTTTTCTTTCCTATTAATTTTCTATCACTATGGTGCATAGCGTTATATACTGGTGGAAATTAATCAGCTCTATTGATAGAAATATATGGCAATATTTCATTGCATCCGGTATAATTTATTAAGATGTCCAAATAGAGTATTACTTTAAGTAAGCTTTTACTGTTGATACCTAATTAAAAAGTATTTAATTAGGTATAATGTTCATCATTGTTTAGTATCTTTCTCTAACAAGACAATTTGCTATGGGGCAGTTGAGCCCCCAGATCTTTGTTTGTCCCCCCCTAGACTTTTCATAGGTCTATATGCTCCATTATGTCTTCCACTTTTTTTACCCCACAGACACTACAGAATATAATATAATCTCATATAAAATGATCAAAGTTTTCTTCACAAAGGGATAATCTGATCCGGAATGAAGTCTATGTGATGTAATCAATCGTGCTCAAAGTCTCAAGTCGTCGTTTCATTTTTGATTGCTAGTTCATCGTTGTCCAGTGATTATATCGACCTCACAAGATTACATTGCATTTATTATTTCCATAATATTAGAATATTATTAATATCATGATGAGTCAAAGGAAAATATTGAATATGTTTGCCACAACAGATGGAAAATGGAAGAAATTAAACAGCACGACAGCAAGGAGAGATTCACTTGCGGAAGAAACTACTAATATTGCTTATGCTGAGGTAAACATCTATGCTCTAAATAACAGGTATCATAGATTTGAAAATGATATCTAGGCTCCTGTGTAGGGCTGTGCTGTGCGTTTTCAGATTTCAGCTTGACCTTATTTCGATTTTAGATTCTTGTAATTTCTTTTAATTCCGGTTTTCTTTGAGCCTGCAAGTCCAACACGCTGGATATGAGAGCAGTAGAGACACCTCTCGTTGTATCCACATGTACAAAAGTGCACAAACTCTCGCACCCTCACTTGATCCATGTCCGTGGCATGTGAGGCGATAAAAGTAAAACAACACGTACTTATAGCACGTACTTGCTACACTTTAGGGTGATTACTTTTTGCATAACTAAAATATTACATTAACACACCGTTTCATGCCAATTGAGAACACAGGAAACACTTCATAAATATTTTTTCACATGTACATATTTTTCTTACAGAAATAAGATGTAATGTGTTCAGCTACATCTATTACAAAGTAATGATGCCACTGGGATTTTGGAGGTGAAAAATTACATTTTTAATGACTGTTCTAATTTAGCAAACTCAACATTAGAGCTAATAAGCACAACAAAATTGCTTTTTATTATGTGTGACGTCAACAAGACATTATTATCATTCATATTGTTCTTTATTACTATAAAATTAGACTTGAATTTGTTATAAACCACTGCTGTGCTTTAAAAATACTTGCTTTATGCATTTTGTAGAATTTATTCTAAGAATACAAATAACGTTGACAAAGCACAGCACACTATCTCTTTGTAAATGTGTTGAATTATTGCCTGTTCTCATTCATGATGCTATTTGGGACAGAGAAATGTTAACCTAATATTTTGGTTCGGCGGGCAGGAGCTAGGCTCCTCCCTACCCTTTGATCTCCTGTCATCAATCAGATCTACTTCCTAGTTAACCATGAGTCACATCTTATACTTACATCTTGCGTTTTTTTTGTTTTGGTTGTGAACCTAAGTGGATAGCGAGACCCCCAGCAATTTCTTTCAGAGTAAAGAATTAAAGAAAAATGTAAAGTATGGAGTACTCACCGCACACCTCTTCCTCGGATTTGGAGGTTTTCGAAAATCACTTCTTGTCTGTATCGGAACATTCTCCTACAGCTTCAACCCAGGATATGGTCAGCCCACCTCTCTTTCCTCTATCTTTCTTTGATCTAAGTGGCTCCGGGCCCAGGATACACCTCCAGAGTGACTGTACTTTAAGGACTGGACTCTCAACAAACTCATAAAGACCCTCCTCAAGAACGGCAGCGAGATTCCAGCAGGGAGCAATCAGGAATATCTTCATTTTCTATGGTAATTCCATCTGAGCAGAACCAATTTTTCCACTCAAGAAAACTCCCCAGCCACACTCGGCTGTTCAGGGGCCCAGGTCAGACAGCAGACAGACTCAGAGCAAACTACAGCAGCTGCCAGTACGTCATCACACCAGCAGGCAGCCGCTCCAGCCAGTGAAAACTCAACAGGAATATTCTCACATTTTCAATTAAATAATTCCCAGATACCTTATCCTCAGTCAATACAACACTCAGCAATTTAGATAAACAGGTGTCCAACATCGAGCAAGAGAAGCAAGGTTCCGCAGTTTCTGTATTATCATAAACACAGCTGCTGTAACAGCTACCGTCACTTCTGGTCATATACCAACCCCGGTCCCTACAGTAGAGCCTCCGGTCTACAACCTTGCATCTGCAACAGCATATGGTTCTGCTGCCTCAACCACTGCCCACCGTCACTCAATATCCCCGCAAATCTGGCCCAGCATAATTGAAGGTAAAGACGTGAATCTGGTTTCTCTATTGATGGCTGCATCTGAATTTCTGGACCACAGAGTTGTGGATTGCAGAGATTTATCAGTCACGCTAAAATCCAGAGACCCCAGATTACTGAAAAATTTAACTCATCCTTGCCTTCACTATATACAAAGATGTGCTATGTTCAGGATACCCAAACTGCAGACAAGAACTGGATTCTTATGAATTCTACATAGTGGAGCTATCTGTCAGATATGGAGGGACCATGGGGCAGCAGTGTGGAGTAGTGGTTAGGGCTCTGGACTCTTGACCGGAGGGTTGTGGGTTCAATCCCCAGTGGGGGACACTGCTGTTGTACCCTTGAGCAAGGTACTTTACCTAGATTGCTCCAGTAAAAACCCAACTGTATAAATGGGTAATTGTATGTAAAAATAATGTGATATCTGTATAATGTGAAATAATGTATAATGTGATATCTTGTAACAATTGTAAGTCGCCCTGGATAAGGGTGTCTGCTAAGAAATAAATAATAATAATAATAATGTTTTTCGATTACCACAAATCATTTTCAGCAAAAGCAGCAGCTATTTTGACAAAAGATAATCACATCATCGACTGGGCACAACCTGATTTAGACATATTCAACAGAATGTTCAGTGGTCTCAGAGCCACCAGATGCTCTTATTCCACCAGCTGGACCATCTACTTGACTTCCTGCTCCCAAAGCAGGATTAATCCAATCCCATTCAACAAGGACTGGATTATGGCTTATATAGTGCACGCAAAGGACTCTTTACATCTTGCACCAGCTGCCCATCTCCCCCTGCGCTGAATCTCTAAGAGCTCTCCAACCACTTCTCCTTGTAACAAACTTCCTTAGTATTCCTACTAGACACTTAGACCATAAGCGTATACTGATTCCATAAGCAAACATTTAATTTTATTGGAAACAGCAAGTAATAGGTTACAGCGTAAAAGAGGGATTTAAAAGGGGACCTGAGGAATATGCTTAACCCAGAAAATGTTTTAGAAGTCAGTCTAGAACATAAAAGAGGTATGTGACACGGTGAATGGTGTGGTGCTGTAGAAAGTGAATGTCCAGACTGAATTCTCCCAAAAACAAAAAGGTTTTAATAATTAACAAACAAAAAGATCATAAAATAAATCCACTTGGAAAAATAAGTAATAATAATAATAATAATAATAATAATAATAATAATAAATAATAAGCCCCAGTACCAGCGATGGTAATGGGGCAAAACTCAGCAACATCCAGCCAAAACAAAAGCAACAAAAACACACTCCAATAACCACAGTCCTCCATGCACGAAAATGTGCTCTTTTCCAGGGTTTGTGGTGTGTGCGCTGTGCTGTGAAGTGCTGTGCGATGAGGGGCGTGCTCTGGGGTAAGTGCTGGCTCGCTGGCTACAGCCTCCCGTCCTCCTGCTCCTCTGTTGACACACAAACACAACACGTAATCACAAAAAACAAACACCGGCTCCGGCCGATCGCTTTTTCACTCAGCGCAAGGGGAGGTTTTGACGTAGCTGCTTCCCCTTTGTACCCAGCAAACTCCTCCCGGCAGTCAAAGCGTCGCCTGGTTTCTCCAATAGAGGGCTGCCCCGCAGCTGACTGCACTGGAATCGTCCGGAGTACTTGCAGCTACGCGCCCCTCCTAATATGGTCACCTTCCGGTTTCCACCTACCACCGAGGTGGTAGATCTAGGAGGCAGCGTACCTTCCCCCTTACACAGCGCCCTTTCTAATCGGGAGGGAGATTTACAGCATCAATCCTTTCTCTCTCTATCACAAGGTATAAAAACCATACGAGCATAGACCAAATGAAACAGTATATCAGCAAAACAATAATGTCACTGAGGCTCACTATAAAAGGTGCAAATTAGTTTACCCAGCAATTGACAATACAGTGTAAGCAGGTAAGGGTTAATTAACCCAATCACAGGTTTTTTAAATCAAGAGATACAGAATTGCATAATTGAACATAGCCCTATAACAGCAAACACTATCCAAACACTTTGCAAAGCAGAAGCACACAATGCATAAAGTGTAAATTAGTTTAACCAGCAATAGACAATACAGTGTAAGCAGGTAAGGGTTAATTAACCCAACCAACAGGTTTTTTAAATCATAGTTCAGTCCCCTTCATGAAAAACAAATCCAGAAAGAAAAAAGTTTCAAGAAATAATACTCCAAAAAAATCCAAAATCCAATGCAAAACCAGAATGGCCATTCACAAAAAAACTGCAAACACAGTAGCAAAAAATGAAAGAACAAAAAGGTTTGATCTCACCCGGATGATGTTTGTAATCCACTGTGCAGACGTCTTCTCTTTGATTCCATTAAAACTATATAGTTTTAAAAGTCCAGGCAAACTGTATTCTTCAGAAAAGAAAATGAACATCCAAAGCAGCGATAGAACGGTCACAAAATAACCACAAGAAGAAGAAAAAAAACAAGATACAGAGAAACAAACAGTTAGTTTGACTGTGCTGGAAGCAAAATCTAAACGCAGCAGAAGATTTTGACTCGTTTACCAAAATAACATACTGCTGAACAAATGAATAGACCTGCATTAAAACACAGACTAACAAAAAATATAAACTCCTCATCTACCAAAAGTTCTGATAAAAAATCAGAACGGCGAGAGTGAGTAGGAGAGAGAAACGGCGACGGCGAGTAGGAGAGAGAAACGGCGACAACCAGTTGCCCAAAATGGTTCCCTTTTTGAACTGGCCGGCAATGAGCAAAAGGAGCATAAGCCCCGCCCCCAACTACGGATAGCCAAAAGGGGAAAAATACGAAGAACATACAAAAAACACAATGCATAGCAGACCTAGACAAATACTCCTAACCAGCACAATATAAAAAAGACAGTTAAGGGGCAGTTTCAAAATATTACATTTTTTTTCATGCATGTAAACTAATGCCTAAAGAGTTTCTTTAAAAAACTAGGCAATCTTGCGAAAATTAAAATCAAAGAACACTTTTGACAACTTTATTTTGAGTATAAGAAATCGAACTAACCTGGCCAGGCTTACTGCTATGCAATTAAAGCAGAGGCTGCGCTTATTGCAGCACATATGGGGTGATCGCCACATCCTTCTCGTCTGCCTATCTCTGTATATATCCTGAACAATCTGATTTCAATTCTCCATCAAGGCTGCTTCTCTTCATTTGATGACCCAACAATGGAAACTATATGCATTTTGTGTTTTTTTAAGATGCTCAGAATATGCAGTTCCTTCTATTGCCAGTTTTCCTATGCTGGGTATTCGCTGCAGTGAACTCGCACTCATCTTAGATTCCCACTTTATCCTTTTCCTATGCATTTCCAAAATGGATCAGCTTCGGCAAGGTCAATTTATTCAGCTGTCAAAAATTGATTCTCCTCTATGCCCATATGCTTCCATGCAGAAATATATTGCAGAACACAAACCTATTTCAAATTCCAACCCCCTGTTCATCAATTCAAGCCAGACTGTTATATCCAGACATTGGTTCACATCTCATCTGTCTACATTGGTTTCCACAGCAGGACTTCAACCTCAATTCTATACACTTCATTCATTCAGAACTGGGGCAGCCACATCAACAGCAAGAGCAAATATTTACCAGCAACTAATTAAACATATGGGGCACTGGACCTCATCAGCAGTTCAATCATACATACATTCTTCCCCCTCTGAGATATTTTCTGCACATCAGTCTATTGCTAGTATGTCCAGAATGGGGACAACCCTTCCGCCGGGGCCACCAAAGGTTTCCCCCTAAAAAGAAAGTTTTTTTTTTTCCTTTCCACTGAGTGGAGGGTCTTCACATAATCAGTAGGGAACCAGTTACTAACCTTCTTTGTTCTGTTAAATGTTTTCTTTCTTTCTTTCTTTGTATATGCATTGGCGGTTCTTTTGTTTGTCTGCACTCGTAGGAATCTTTAGCGGGGAGCCGGGGGTCCATCCTTTTGGGGGGTTAGTGAGTCACACTTCCCCAACATTTGTGCAAGCTATGCTTCCTTTACCTACATGAGGGAGGTTCTCTCAGTGAGTCAGAGGGGACCCTCGGCCAAACCCAACCTTTTAGCATCTCATGCGCTATCGCTCCCCTCGCAATCCGAGGATCTAAGCTTATTCTACCTAACCTCACAGAAGGAGCTCTTCTTTTCAGGTTCTCTGGGGGTGCCTCTCTTCCCCCAGCTTTGGAAGTCTATAATTCACCTCATCGAGGGCAGCTCTATAAGTTTTACATGCAGGGGATCTCCCCTGTGTGTCCGGTCGCCGAAATGTGGGGATCCCTCTTTCTATATGTTGGGCCTTAACAAATGATGGGCCATCTCTTATATGTTTTCAGTCTTTACTAACTCTATGTCCCTGAGGGTGCCGAGCACCCAGCCTTGGAATTAGCTGTATCACGATGCAGCCCTCTCGTAATCTGCAGTGGTGACTCCACCACGACCTGGACCTCATCCTGCTGAGGGCTTGGTCCTAACGGTGGGCAGCTCTCCGAGAAGTCAGGTGACATCTTTACAGGTAGCCTGGCTCCCACCCCGTGAATGTTCAATGCTGATACCCCACCTCCACCCCCTCAAAATGTTTCTGAAATGACACCCCTGTTCTCTAACATACAATAAAATAGATCACAGGGTATATTCAATGACAAATACTATTGAGATAACTATTGGGTTATAAAAATAAAATATCAGAGCATTACTGCTAAAATATCTAAAAGGACATAGAATGTCTTATCTATTATTTTAAAGGATGCTGGTATTTAAATGTTTCACCCAAATAAAAAGTATATCCCTATATTTTAGAAAAACAATCTGGAAAAGATTCTGAGCATGCATGCAGCATGCAGCATAGGGTTAAGGTGTACAAATATTTTGACAAAATGTGTTTGCCACATTTTTGACACAAGATATGCATGGAAATTCATTACTGCTGTTTTGTTTGAAATCAGAAATTCCTGCTGAACATGTCCCATCAGTATGACAACTATCCAAATCCACACAGATCTGTTCACAGCAGATATGGAAAGTTCTGGAGGGAATATGTTGCATGGGATGCTAATCAGTACAGTCCTTATTTATCCATTCCAATCCCTAGTGAACAAATATTCTTAACCACTTCAACTCCAGATGTAAAAATGAAACCCCTTCCCAGGTACCAGATTTTGAAAATAATAATAATGTTTTCAAACCTGTAATTGCTATAAAATGTTAACATGATGATATGATGAATAAAACACAAATAAATGACCTAAACTGTGGTTTTCATTAATCATTTATGCTCCTGTATACTACATGTACGGTACGGCATGGTACTGTATATGTAAACTTATGGAAACTATAATAAGATCCAAAATGGAAAATTACCTATATGGGAACAATATCCTGGGAGACAGTCAGCATGGTTTTAGGAAAGGGAGATCATGTCTAACTAACCTACTTGATTTTTTTTAGGATGCAACATCAACAATGGATAATTGCAAAGCATACAACATGGTTTATTTAGATTTCCAGAAAGCTTTTGACAAAGTCCCGCATAAAAGATTAATTCTCAAACTGAACGCAGTAGGGATTCGAGGAAATGCATGCACATGGATTAGGGAGTGGTTAACAGGTAGAAAACAGAAAGTACTGATTAGAGGAGAAACCTCAAAATGGAGCGAGGTAACCAGTGGTGTACCACAGGGATCAGTATTAGGTCCTTTGCTATTCCTAATCTACATTAATGATTTAGATTCTGGTATAGTAAGCAAACACGTTAAATTTGCAGACGACACAAAAATAGGAGGAGTGGCAAACACTGTAGCAGAAGCAAAGGTAATTCAAAATGACCTAGGCAGAATTCAGAACTGGACAAACACATGGCAAATTACATTTAATAGAGAAAAGTGTAAAGTACTGTACGCAGGCAATAAAAATGTGCATTATAAATATCATACAGGAGATACTGAAATTGAAGAAGGGAACTATGAAAAAGACCTAGGAGTTTATGTTGAGTCAGAAATGTCTTCATCTAGACAATGTGGGGAAGCTATAAAAAAGGCCAACAAGATGCTCGGATATATTGTGAGAAGTGTTGAATTTAAATCAAGGGAAGTAATGTTAAAACTTTACAATGCATTAGTAAGACCTCACCTAGAATATTGTGTTCAGTTCTGGTCACCTTGTTACAAAAAGGATATTGCTGCTCTAGAAAGAGTGCAAAGAAGAGCAGCCAGAATTATCCCGGGTTTAAAAGGCATGTTGTATGCAGACAGGCTAAAAGAATTGAATCTATTCAGTCTTGAGCAAAGAAGACTACGCAGTGATCTGATTCAAGCATTTAAAATCCTAAAAGGTATAGACAATGTCGACCCAGGGGACTTTTTTGACCTGAAAAAAGAAACAAGGACCAGGAGTCACAAATGGAGATTAGATAAAGGGGCATTCAGAACAGAAAATAGGAAGCACTTTTTTACACAGAGAATTGTGAGGGTCTGGAACCAACTCCCCAGTAATGTTGTTGAAGCTGACACCCTGGGATCCTTCAAGAAGCTGCTTGATGAGATTCTGGGATCAATAAGCTACTAACAACCAAACGAGCAAGATGGGCTGAATGGCCTCCTCTCATTTGTAAACCTTCTTATGTTCTTATACCCATGTTCAATATCGAGATAAAAACACGTTTTTTTTTTGTTTTGTTTTTTTAACAATGAAAACAAAAACGCTGCTAATAACAAAACTAATCAGTAAACAGTAGTTATCAAATTAAAAGTCAAACATCAAAACCATTACTGACTTGCTCTGTGCCATTTATTGAAATGTTCAGTACAACAGAACCCGGAGTTGCCTTCACAACCACCACATTTTTCTTGTGTCCTTTTTTTTCATTTTCATAGCAGACCCTGCAATACATCTCAGCCTTCTGAATGCCCACAGTTAGATTGGAATCGCTCCATGACACGCAATTGGATAAAAATGTCACCTGACCCTCCCCCAACTTTCATTTCACTTTCCACAGTACTAGCACTGCTTTAGAGAATGAAACCTGAAACGCTAGACTGAGAAACCGATCATAGAATAGAATGGGAAACTTGACGTACGCAGGTACGGCATGATACTGTAAGTGGGTTTTCAATTGACGTACGTGCGTAAGTCATGGTGTTGAAGTGGTTAAGTTTAGCTAAAGATATTGGAATACCAAGAAGAGCTGCTTCATCGGCCAAAAGGCCTTTGTCTTTGTCATGAGGAATATTGGAACTGTAAAGTTTGGAATAAGAGTGAAATGACTAATTTATTTGTACAGGGTCTGAAAGTATATCTCCCTTCGAAGATTTAACAGACATAATGTCTGCAAAGTGCTCGTTAGCCCTGAGTCTCAAGGCTAGAAGATGACTAGATCTCGAGCCGTTAAAATAATAGTGCTGCCTAGCTCTATGAATAAGGAATTCAGCCCGCTGCCTGAGTTAAATCACGTTCCAGTGCAGTGTTAGCAGAGAAATTATTATTATTATTATTATTTGTTTATTTAGCAGACGTCTTTATCCAAGGCGACTTACAGAGACTAGGGTGTGTGAACTATGCATCAGCTGCAGAGTCACTTACAATTACATCTCACCCGAAAGACGGAGCACAAGGAGGTTAAGTGACTTGCTCAGGATCACACAATGAGTCAGTGGCTGAGGTGGGATTTGAACCTTGGACCTCCTGGTTACAAGTCCTTTTCTTTAACCACTGGACCACACAGCCTCCTCCAAATTAGAATGCAAAGTATTTTTTAGAAATGCTAACTTAATTCTGCTAAGTTGCAACTTACTAAGGGATAGAATCAAATGATGTAGCACTATTCCTGATAAATCCTTTAACTGAATCCCACAACACATGTGGATCATCAACCGAATTTCTGTTATCTGGCCTGAAAGATTCATTCAGCAGCAAAGTGGTGGTAAAGCACCATCTGGCGGCCCGAGTGAGAGCGCCAGGGAGTGTGGCTGTACAAACGACTGCGTGTGATCTGAAACAGAGACTGGCAGCAAATCAATATTGTGGACTTCTTTAAAAAGATCACTCGATACAAAAATAAAATCAATCCTCGAATATGACTTGTGTCTAGGAGAAAAGAAAGAAAATTCTTTGAGGGATTCATTACATGCCATAAATATCCTATATCAGACACCAATCTCTGTAGTGCAGTGGACACTAAACGCTGATCCCTCCCCTCTGCTAATCCAGTCCTGTCCAAAGCATGCTCCCATACAGCATTGAAATCGCCACCGATTTGTAGCGGAACTCCTACAAATCAAGCATTAGTTTTGTTAATAAATCTAAAAGCCCTTTATCAAAAGAATTTGGTGCATAAACCGAAACAAAAGCTATTTTTTTTTACCAGAAACAACTGTCTTTACATATGTTATTCTACCCTCTGTGTCACTTCCCGATCCCAGAATAGTAAATTGCAGGTTGCGCCAGCCAACAATCAGAACCCCGTTATTTTTTTTATATGAAGATGAAGAAGCAATAACATGATAATATCTATTTGCGAGTCTAGGAATGTCTTTCTGCATGAGGTGCGTTTCTTGAAACATGGCAATATCAACTCTTTTCCTACGCAGGAGGTCAAGACAGCTCGTATATTTATGAGGTGTGTTTAGACCCTGCATATTCCAGGATAATAGTGACAAATTAGTCATGAGTATCGAAAATAAACTTACAGATCAGCAGCAAGCAATTAAAATATCCTATTAGTAATCTAAGTGAAAAAAGAGTAGCAATAACAAAGGGGGCTAACACAGTATACAATCCCACAAGGTCCTCTCCCTTCCCTCCACCCGCCCACACCAACCCCAGAAACAATGAAAACAACAAAACATAGTCCCGTAGTCCCACCCCAGAACATTTTGAAAATGGTGCCGAACAAGAAAATGCCCCCCCCCCCCCCCACCAAATAAAAGCTATTATCCGTGACCCTGATGGTTTCGGGCAGAAAGAGCTTTCTCTTCACATCCACCCATTTCCCTATAAAATGTAAACAAGGTTAAATCAGGGCTAACATATGTCGAAGGTAACCTATATATAATATAGAGAGCTTCAATAATAATCAAGTCCTGGTAAGTCCAAACCCCGCAATGTTGATTTCAGCACCGATCCAAACATGAGGGGCCAGCAGGCCGATCATGGAACTACTCGAGTTCGAGTCTTCTTCCTTCATGTTCCATCCTTTCGGGAGAGGAAGAAGAAGGACATTGGGCCCAGACCGGACCAGTAGACCCCAGCGAATCCAGGAACTCCTCAGCATCTGCTGCTGTTTTAAACAGATGTTCTTCAGAATTGTGGATAAGGGTAAGCCCTTGCGGCATTGCGCCATATAATTGCTAAGAGAGTATAATTGAGAGAGTCAGAGGATTCTTCCTGGCAGCTTGCAGGATGGATTGGCAGTCTGAGTATCGGAGCAAGCTGAAGATGAGGATCCTGGGCCTCTCATTTGTCTTGGGCCGACTGTTGTATATGCGGTGGGCATGCATGACCTCTATTTTTTTTTCAGCCAAAGACAGGAACCACTTAGGGAGGAATTTCATGAGAAAAGCCGCCACATCCAAGCCCTCAGAATTCTCCTCTAAGCCCACCATGCGAGATTGGGCCGTCTGTTCCTGTCCTCTATATCTGCCAGTTTGGCCTCCAGCTGGTCAATCCTGGTGCTGCAAAGAGAGGCCAATTTCGTGTTCTTATCCACCCTAGCACGGAGACTAGAGAGATCCGCTTTCAGGTCCTTCATGTTGCTCTGTATGGAGGACAGTAAGGCGTCCGATCCTCTGCCAATTTCCTCCAAACAAGAAAATTGGGATTCAAAGTAATGACGGTGCCTCTCCATGCAGGCCTCAACAATGGTGATAAGATCAGTCTGTGAGCAACTTTTATCTCCTTTAGAGGGAGACGCCAGCTGGGAGGAAAGTCTCTTTTTCTGGTTCTGTGCCATCCCAAGGTGAAGTAAATCTTAACCAGATTGAGGTAAGAGTGAAGAATTAAGTTATGCCTTAAGTAATATGTGAAAGAGGAGATGATGGGTATGGAGCAAAAGACTTAGGCAGCCATATCTACAGCAGGTCATGTGATTCAGCCACGTTAATAATATTACTCCCATTACTTTCTGCAAAGAATAAACAAGCTCATCTTGTTATCTTTTCTCTGTTATACACCTACATTGGTGGTGTTTTCTTTTTTTAAAGCCAAAGTACATTTCACTTGAGTTGTAACCGTAAATGTGAAGTGCATTGTATTACAGTCAGCACCACACACCGTCAAACAGGAAACACTAACAATTTGGCTTGCAGCAGTCCCTAAAGATGTAACTGCAATTTTCATTAAACACATGGAAATCCTGAACACAGCTTTCATTGCTTGCGTGCGCACAATCAGGATTAATCCCCAAAAGTTTACATGTTCCACGGACTAGCCGGGACATAAAGCTGGTGCCTTGGTCGGTCAGTATTTCCTTGGGGATCCCGACCTGGGAGAAATCCTTCACAAGCTCGTTGGCAACAGACTTGGCAGATGCAGATCGGAGGGGAATGATCTCTGGATAACGTGTAGCGCAATCCAAAATGACCAGTAGGTGAGTGTATCCCGCCGCACTCCTTTCTAACGGTCCCACTATATCTACCCCAATACACTCAAATGGAGCTTCCACTAGTGGCAACGGCACCAATGGTGCTTGTGGGGTGGCTCTAGGGCTGACCTTCTGGCACTCCCCGCAGCGTTCGCAAAAACGCCTGACGTCACTATCCAGCCACAGCCAATAGAACCGTGTCATGAGTCTCGCTTTGGTCTTGTCCCTTCCCAAATGACCAGATAGGGGAATAGCGTGTGCCAATTGCAACAAATCCTCTTGAAAGGGCTGTGGAATGAACAACTGGTGACACACTTTCCCTGTCTGGGGTACTTTTTAACCTGGTACAAAAGATATCGAGCAATTTCAAAGTGAGGGTACGTGGCGGCGCAGCTGGGCTTGACCACCCGACCATTAACCACAGCTGCTTGGTCAAAGAGTCTGCCCAGCATGTCGTCACACCCTTGCTTGAGCTGGAAGTCACAGGAGCAAGCTAAAAAATCAGCTCCAATGGCTTCCAGCTCGGGATCAGCTCTGTCCTGAGTGGAGGCAGCCGAGCCAGACCCCCTCACTGGCTCCGCTGCCTCCCCACCAGACTCTTCACCAATCGCCCCCACCTGAAACTTCTTGGACTCCATTGCCAGCCCTCATTCTTAGCGGCCCGGCGTTCCCGTTTAGTTTTTCCAGGTTTAAAATTTATGTCAATACCATGCTGGGTCACGAAAGGGAAAGGCCAATAGGGAGGATGGGGCCGTCATAGCAGCTAGCCAACCTTTAAATTGCTCCCAGTCCCGTCCCAGAACTACCAGCACTGGCAACAGAGAACACAAACCTACTTGTACTCGTGTCTCCTGCTGGGCAATTTTTAAATTTACATGAACCTTTGGATAAGTGCGCAAATCCCCTTGAACACATTTAATATGCACTCGTCCCAATATTGGCTTATGCCACTAGGGACTGACTACACCCTGAATCCAAGAGAGCCTGGGTTTGTGTACCATCCATGGTTACAGGAATAACAAAACCCGTCTGCTGGAGTGACTGAGGTAACTGAGCACTCTTACCAGCTCACGGGTATCCCCATCCTGCCCTGGGTCCCGGACCGGGAGCTCCCACCGCCACACTCCATCCAAAAACCTGGCTACCCCTTCCCCCCAGTCCCTTCGCCCCCCCTGGGGCCAGGACTGAGGATGATACTGGAGTAGCGATCTTCCCAGGCACCTTGGCGGGTGTTGGTTCTGCTGCCCGGTACTGCTCCGCCAGTAAGACTGCCTGATCCAAAGTGGTGGGGGCATGGCACTGCACCCATAGATGCGGTTCACTCCATGAACAGCTCGACCACAATGGTTTCCACCAACCTTGCTTTCAGCCAGCCCATGGCATAATCCATGGCAGCCCATGGCATAATTTAGTCGATGGCCGATGTTCCGGGGATGTTCTTCTGCTGCAAAGATCTCCTCCTGAAACTTGCGGCGGTAGCCATCTGGGGCCACCCAGCAGAGGTCGCCATAGCCTCAAACACTTCCAAATAAGCTTCCGGTCGATCCTCCGCTGTCATCTTTGTTGGCCTTTGTAGACTCGGGTCTGGCCCCCTAGGTCTGGCCCCTCCCTGCACAGTCGCCGCCAGGGTTTGACGCAAGAGATCCATCATAGCTGTGAACTGTACTGCATCCATGGCTTGCACTGCTGTAAGTGGGCTGTGCCAGTGAATCCCACTCTGACACCACGTGTGAGAGGATGGTGAAATTCACTGGACACAACACAGTGGGTAAAGGTTTGAACACCCCACAGGGGTGTACTTTATTAATTCTGCCACAAGGTGGCACTGCGCTGCTGGCTCACTCAAATACCATCAATGGTAAAAGAGGAGCAGAGAACAAATGCACACACACACAGGTGCGTCAAAATAATAATAAATATAATAATAATAAATAATAAATATAATAATAAAGGTGAAAGCAAAAAGGAAAATAAAACACAGTAACAAAACTACAAATAAAAGTTGTTGCTTTTGCAGCGTTCCTCCACCGTCGCCACTCGTACGACTTGGGTCTTCAGCCTGCACCCTGCTATTCCTCAGCTATACTTTATGGGGTTGTCCAGGGTTTCCCCATTAACTACTTCAGACAGTCTGGTCTTCTATTCACCGCCATCTTGCCTGTCTGTCTCTCCTCCTTGCTCCAGACGCTGGTGTTTTAGTAGGGTCTGGAATAACAGAGCATTATTTTTATAGGTCGAGCACCCCTCAAGGCCCGCCTCCCGATCACTCAGAGAGAGAGAGAGAGAGAGAGAGAGCACTCACCCAACCTCTCCTTGTCATTACCATGATTGACAGGCAGACCCTTCACGGCTACCAAGCTCCTCCTGCAGGATCATGCATGCATCAGAAAGCCAGCACAGATCTCGCCCTGTTACAAATAGTAATAAAGATTTCATCATTTTCTTATTTTATCTATTTGTGCCGGTTGGGGGTCAAAGCAAAATCCATTGATAAAAAAAGTTGCTTAAATCCATAACAAACAGTTTAAAAACCAATCAGAGAACAACTTAAAGTGTATCTTGCAGGGGTTTTTTATCACTGGAATGGGTGCAGCAGTGTTTATTAAGAATTCACGGGCGGGAGCTAGGGCTGGGTGAAGAATATGGGTTAGTATTTAGAGGCTTAGCCTCGAGGGAGTGATGATGGTCTGCGAGCCAGGAGTACTTGTGATGATGGCCTGCGTGCCAGGATTGCTTGTTTTGAACAGTTAGTTTTAGTAGTTGGTTTTAGTATTTAAGAATTGTAGAAGACCACCACTTCTCCTGGTACAGTGAGAGAGAAACAATAGAGTCTCTGGGTAAGACAAGAAATAGCGCTGAGAAAGAACAGTGAATGTGTAAATTACTTAACGTAATAGATAAAAAACGAGTATATTGTCAAACTATTTTAAATGTTCTGTTTATAAATCCTGTCTCATTAAGCTTAGATTACTGAAGAAGAAGCTGTGTACATGTCGGGATCTCTGTTCTCAAACCAGTTAACCCTTTGCGGTCCATTGTCGGACTGGGTCCGACATCATTATAGCAACGCAATAAACGGGTGTTTAGTCGTTTTTTCTCCGGAAAAAGCCGAGAAAACCATTCAATTGCCGAGTGGTAGCGACAGGAGCCGAGACAAGTCGGAAAAAAAAAGAAAAAAAAGGCGTATTTCATGAATAGTCATACATGGTATCAGGTATCAGATAATGGGCATCCATAGTAAACAAGCTGGCTAAGTGCGTCAGCGCACTGAGACTATCATGGACATTTGCAGAGCTTTTTTCAGATGTTATAGTAATAAAATAATGACTTGGATCGCATTATTGAGGAGTTTGGTGATAAAACGAGTGATCTGGAGATGATCGATCGGTATGTACGACTATTATTATTATTATTATTTATTTCTTACACAGCTGAACGCTATAGCAAACAAAAGGCTGGGGCGGGGCTGGAGATGCCTAGTGTGTGCTTTGTTGATATGCAGGGCCATTTAAACCCGTTTGACTGTGAAAAAAAATACTTTTAAACAGCGCGTATAAAATTAACTGCGCGTGTGAAAATTAATTAGACCTGGCGTGCCTGACGCACGATTAATAAATGGACCGCAAAGGGTTAAGACCATTAGAACCTCATTTTTTCACCCTCAGACTGATGGTCTTGTGGATCGTTGTAATATATTGACGTGTGCTACTGGGACCAGCTGATTCTTCCCCTTCTCTTTGCTATCAGAGAAGTACCTCAGGCTTCTATGGGGTTTTCACCATTCAAGCTGCTGTATGGGCGGGGACCCCGGGGGGTGCTTAATCTGGTTAAAGAGATGTGGAGGAGCAGCAGGATAAATCGATCAATACTGTCCGGTATGTGTTGGATCTGCGCAAACATCTTGAGTCTGTTGGAAAGTGAGCACATGACAATTTGCAGCAGGCTCAATGCAGACAGGAGACCCAATATAACAGAGGGGCCCAGTTATACATGTTTCAGCCAGGGGATAAGGTGCCTCTATTGTTACCTAGTTCTGAGTCTAAACTTCTGGCGAAGTGGCAAGGACCTTATGAGGTTACACGTCGGATTGGGGCGGTGGATTATGAGATATGATAACCCAAAGAAATGTTCCACTGAGAAGAGTGAGTCAGAGTATTTGGGGTATTGAGTAGGGAGTGGCCAGATCAGACCACTAATTGCTAAGGTGAAAGTTGACTGGCCGGTCCCTACAACCAAAACCCAGGTATGCTCCTTCTTGGGACTAGCGGGCTATTATAGGAAGTTCATCCTGAACTTCGCCATGCTCGCTTCACCTTTGACGGACCTCACCCGGAAGGCTGCCCCAAATACGGTTCAGTGGACGGAACCATGTCAGACGGCCTTTCTTGCTTTGAAGCGTAGCCTGTGTAGCAAGCCAGTGCTATGCAGTCAAAATTTCAGTAGGTGGTTTACCCTGCAGACGGATGCATCAGAGACTGGTCTCAGGGCAGTGTTGTCTCAGGAGGTACGGGGAAGTAAGCACCCGGTCCTGTACATCAGCAGGAAGCTCCTTCCCCGCAAAATAAATTATAGTACCATCGAGAAGGAGTGTCTTGCAGTAAAATGGGCAGTTGAGTCACTCTGGTACTACCTCCTGGGGCGACTATGCCTATGCCTTCAGGGTGGTCCACTGAGCAGGAAAACTGCATCAAAACGCAGATTTTTTCTCTCGGGAAGGCATGGGGTTGAAGGATTCTTGAATGGACCGGTGATGCCATTCTGAGGGGGAGGATGCATAACAGGGCGAGATCTGTGCTGGGTCTCTGATGCGTGCATGATCCTTCAGGAGGAGCTTGTCAATCATGGCAGTGACACGGAGAGGTTTGGTGAGGGCTCTCTCTCTCTTCTCTCTCTCTGAGTGGTAGGGCCTTGAGGGGTGCTCGACCTATAAAAATAATGCTCTGCTATTCCTCAGGTCTGCCCCTTTAGGAAGCATAACAGCGGGAGCTCTGGTTGGAAACTGCGGTCCAAACCCTCCTAAAACACCAGCGTCTAGAGCGAGGAGGAGAGACAGACAGGCAAGACGGCCGTGAATAGAAGACCAGATGGTTTAAAGTAGTTAACAGGGAAACCCTGGGCAGCCCCAAGTATAGCTGAGGAATAGCAGGGCGCAGGCTGAAGACCCAACTTTTATTTGTAGTTTTGTTACTGTGTTTTATTTTCCTTTTTGCTTTCACCTTTTGTTTGTATTATTATTTTGACGAATCTGTGTGTGTGTGTGTGTATGCATTTGCTCTTTGCTCCTCTTTTACCATTGATGGTATCTGAGTGAGCCAGCAGCGCAGTGCTACCTTGTGGCAGAATTAATAAAGTACACCCCTACGGGGTATTCAAAGCTTTACCCAGTGTGGTGTCCAGTGAATTTCACCATCCTCTCACATTATTATTATTATTATTATTATTATTATTATTATTATTATTATTATTATTATTATTATTATTATGTACAAACTCATGTAATTTAAATCAATATCATAGTTTTTAAACCTTTACTAGCAATGTTGCGCAGTAATCCACAGTTCCACATGTATTATTTACTGCAGTGATTTATTTATTTATTTTTACCCTTTCCTAACGTCGTTGTATCTGCTTTTTTGGAAAACGATATATCAATGGTGAAAGATTAGGCATCGCCCCAGCCTTACAATTTACTGTTTGTATCCAGTCAATTAATATAAGTTGTTTTACTACAAACATTTTAAAAACCAGTTTGACACATTTAATACATGAATTAGCAGACATATGGTTAAATAGTAAACAACAGTCACAACAACTGTTTCGCAGGACAAGAAAAGAGAAATACATATTTAGTAATATAACGTGTTACTTTTTTATAACATAATAAGGACATTATATAGTTTTTTCTTAAGAAACGAGTAATGCGTAATATGTTACTGACACTGCACACTGCTTGCTAATCTGTTTCAAAGCCTGTCACTTTGATCCACTACTAAACAATCCTCTAGTCCTATTAAGCTATCCTCCCGAAATATTTTAATGAATAAATAAATGCCCTCAATTTACATTCATCAGTTCTTCCACATAAGCACCTGTTGTTAATGGAGCCACACAGCACCCTGTCTTGTTCCCAGATTCTGACAGCAGAGATTCTTGTTTGCAATGAAATGTGTCGCCACGCTTGAGAAGCTCCTCTAGTTCTACTTTCAAGTCTGCTCTGAGGCTGCCATTCACATAACCCTCATCTCCTGTCTCTGACAGATGCCAGACTTAAGCATACTGCTGCGTGCACGAAAGAATACAAATTAACAGTAATATTTTGAAAAGTGCTTCAAATGTCTGCCATCATATTTTCTTTTTATTTAAAACATTTTTCAAATCTTTTTGTTAAAAACGAGCAACACTAGGATTATAAATTTTAATGATGGGTCTTCTATCCATATCCATTGTGGGTAGCTGGGAAAGTATACCATGTCATAATACAGTACCTGATACCCTATCAAATCACTTTCTTAACCAAGGAGATAGTAAAATTATTTTTTTATTTAAGGTGTCATTTATGTATTGTATTGTTTTGTTTTGGTTTCACTTTTTGATATTCATCTATACATTTTAATACAGGAGCAAATATGAACATGGAACTTTTTTCATTCAACTTTTGTTAAACATACCCTGCCATTCAGTCCTGGACTTCTTATGGGTAGTTTGCTATTCAAATCAAATGATCAAAGCTAGATTGGAACCTCTTTAAAGCATTAAGATAACAACTAACAGCTGCACCTGTCATATGTTCGTAGTAAACCTTCAATTGCAGGTGACAGTGCTCTAAATAAGGTTTTGGGTTGTCAGCAATTTAGTCTCCAATTTAGACGAGTAGATTTTTAATAGGTCACAGAGCCAGTTACATCTGCACCTGACAACTTGTATCCCCATTTGCATCCAGTCATGATTTTTATTTTTTAACTTGTGCTCATCTTTCTTCCACATTGATGCTCTGTGCTAACACCCTTGTTGGTAGCGCTACGTCAACGTAAATGAGATGCACAGATAACATAAAAATATGTGGCTCGATTTTAAAGTAATGTATCTCGCCTACGTCTTCTCTAATAGAAATGCAACTCTGCCCCTCCCAAAAACGAATCTAGTGGGATAGCAGTCATTGCTTTATTGCTGTTATATAAGAAATTCTAGAATGGGAAAAGGCCATTCGGCCCAGCTATGCTCGCTCGCTTTGATGCAAGTGTGGCACTCAGGAGAGGAAAAACAAAAAAATCCTAACCAAGTTAGCATGGGAAATGAAACCTCTGGGAATCCGTTGCTAGATGGACTGCCCTTCCTCCAGGCTGCTAGCTAAAGGTCTTATTATGGTCACACAGAGGATTATATAGTATTGTTCATCACAGCATCCAGTCTATTCTTGAAAGATCCAATAGTCTCTGCTTTTTCATTTGCCATTTTATGAAACTGTTGCGCAAATTCTGGTGAGACGGTAAATAAGTGCAAGGTGTTTTTGTCATTTGTAGCGAATACGAACATCTGATTTTTGTATCCAAATGTCAAAAAATATTTATTAGAATATTCCGATTTTTTTCCCAGCACTACTTTTTTATAACTTCTCTGCACTGTCTAGTTGGCTTAAGAGATACATCCACTTCTGTCCCCCAAGTCCTTTTCATACATAGCCTCCTCTATTTCATTACTATTCATGTTGTACTTGCCTCTAATGTTTTTGCACCCTACGTGCAAGACTTTTCACTTTTATTCACATTAAATTTCATCTGCCATGTGTCAGCCCAAGCTTGAATCTTGCCTAAATCTCTGTATTATTAAAGTTGCTGTTTGGGAGTTGGCTACCCCTCCCAGTTTTGTGTCGTCTGCAAATATACATAGTTTATTGATTATGTCTTGGTCCAGGTCATTTATATAGATTAGAAATAACAATGGCCCCAATGTTGATTCCTGTGCTACCCCACACTTGTTATGTTACTCCAGTTTGATGCTTGGCCTATGGCCTATAATTATAACTCACTGCTTTCTATCTTGTAACCAAAGACAGAACAGACGTAAAAGACTCTATCCCCGGAACTGAATATATAGACCTAGTGTTTCTTTTCTGGATGGCACCGAGAAGCAAGAAAATAAAAATATCGATTTAATAAAGAGTCAAAATGTTGAACTTTGTAATATGTTGGGTGTAGATAATTCATGTCCCTATTACAGAGGAAGACCAGCAGAAGGCTACAATTGAAAAAACCTGTGGCTTTCCACAAGTAATAGGCTGCATAGATTGTACTCATGTGCCCCTTAAACCCCCAGCTGAAAGTGAAACAGCCTTCCGAAACAGAAAATGGTACCACTCCTCAATGTTCAGATGATCTGTGACTCTAAATGCAGAATTATTAACATTCCAGCCAATTATCCAGGATCATGCAATGATGCTTATATCCTGGCACAGAGCCATTTTCCGAATATTTGAAAGAGGGAAAATAATTGATGCATGGCTACTAGGTAAAAACCTCTGTAATTATATGTAATGTTTTTAATATATTAAACAAAATGTGTTTGTTACATATGTCCTCTACAGGTGACAGCGGTACCCCTTGAAACCTTGGCTTATTTTGAATCTGCAGCAGCCAGCTGACATATAAAGAAGTGCACTGTACCACCAGAAATGTAATTGAAAGGGCTTTTTGGGATCTAGAACGCTTGTTTTAAGCTTGTCTGAGTCTTGACAATGGGTTTTTAAAACACACTCTTGCAGAATCAGCAAAAATAACCATAGCATGTGCTTAAAAAGCATACCATCTCAAAATGTTTTATTTCAACCATAATATCTGCGTTTTTACATATTGCATCAAAATAGTTATATTATCTTCCAGTGTAACTATTTCAGATTAATGAAGTTGACATGCAAAACAGTACATAGTATAAATAATGGTAGTAGAAACAGACATAATGATAAGCTTACCATGAAACGTTTGCTGCCGTTCACGACATAAAAATCAGTGTTGTAGAACATGTACCAATGTCTCTGCGGGTAGCTCTCAACATCATAACTATTTACAGTTCTGCCAGTACACAAGATACAGGTATCATAATTACAATTGCTGCAAGTTTTGCAAAAGCAGGAAAGATGTTGGAATAGTTCTCAGTAAAAACCCTGCAGCCACATCCATGGTCTTAAAACCATGATTTGTGAGCATGTATTTTACTTGTCCAAATTCTTGGATGAGTGTCAGCAGGTAAAATGCTCTGATACAGATTAATGAGTTGCTCTGTAGCAGGGTGGTAGAAAGCCTTGCACATGTTTATTTATTTATAGAACGGGGTACCCCTCTGCCCCTGTGCAATTTATTATTTTGTATTTGTTTTGTTATTATTATTATTATTATTATTATTATTATTATTATTATTATTATTGTTGTTGTTGTATTATTATCGTTATGGTTTATAAATAGGGGTCTACTTAAATCGTGGTAAATTTACGTATTTTTCACGGGTATGTTGCGGAATAAAATTAGGATTTCGCGGACATGTTTAAACATTAAATAAATATAAGTAGACAGTATTTCAGAACACTATAAAGTCTAAAAATAGTGGTACTTGCTTCCTTACTAAAACAGAGTGCTGGCATTTGTTAAAGGCGAGTATGCAGCATCCCCCTGCAGTTGACTTGCCCATACATTGAGACTGCACGTCTGCATCCACTGAATTGGTTGGAAGTTAAGGCAAAGCTTTGCCAAGTTATACAGATGTGGAAATTGATTAGAAACAGCCCCAAAACCCGGTTACCCTCAAGGGCATCTGGCATACTTTAATAAAGTCAATGTATGCAGCACGTTCGTTGTGATATTATTTGTCCCATCCAATAATTTATATTAAATTTGGCTATTCGGGTCTAAAATTCCATCTGCGAAAAAGTAAGCAGCAGGTTGAAGCGAAGTGGCTGTGCTGGATCGTTTTAGTACTGATTTAACTTGCAGACAGGAATACTTTTTGTCTGGGCTGACTTTCCAGTTTGGTTTCTGAAAGCTGTTTATTTTATGTTCTGTTCAGCAGCCTCTGTAGTAGCCTTTTGTTTAATGTGTGATTCTGAAGCTAAATTGTGATCGATCGTATTTTCTCCAAAGACACATTAAGATATGCAAAACAGTTACCTCAGTCTGCATGTACAGTTTCTTTGGGAAATCCGCAAAATCGTGATTTAGGTAGATCCCTATTTATAAATATAGCAGCGGAGCCGTGTTTTGTTATTGTTTTGTGTAGCAGCGTGGATGGGAAGCCCCATCCACATTAAAAACCTTGTGCAGAAGGTGACCATCTCCCGAGTTAATTAATTGTTTAATTTGTTGCTAATCGGGAGATGGTCACCTGTATATAAACCTGCACCTCTCTGCACTCAGGGGGTGTTCGAGAGCAGGAACGGTAGTGAGAGAGGATGTGAAAAGTAAAATTAAATAAAGGATCAGTTACAGCATTTGCCTAGCCTGACCTGTATTGGCGATTGTTTTGTGTTCGAGATTTTTTTTTGTTTTTGCTCTGTGAGCAATGTTTTTGTAAAACCTTTTATTTTATTTTTGGTATTTAAAAAATGAACGGCGCCACAGCGTCTTTCTGCAACTGTACTATTTTTGGGTTTGTTTTCTTTCCTGCTTCTGGCTTGACGTCACCACTCGTCATCCTGTCACATGCTCTAATACCAGGGACGTGCGCGGTGCTATATTGGACACTGAGAGACCGCTGCAGTGTTTTTATTTTTTTTAAAGAGGATGCAGGGAGCAGTGGAACCATTTTTACACGTTGCATTGCATAAAACTACTTTGTAATATAAACGAAATTATTGGATCCCTGGATGAAAAGGGGATCTGTGGTCTTTTACATCTGCGTTTTAGAAATGCACTGCTATTAATTTTTATTAAATTGCACTGCGTATATAACGCAGATTTCTACGTAAACGTGGCCTCTGGAGATGGCACCCTACAAAACTTCAAACAAAATCTGCATTTATTCATTTGAACTACCCCTGAGTAAAAATGAATAATTAAGAAAAACAACCAAGATCGGCAACGTCAGTCTCTAGTGAGCGGGTATTCAGTAATGCTGGGCAGATTGTAAGCAAGTGCCAGTCATCGCTTAAATTAAAACAAATGTGGACATTATCATGTTCCTTAACACAATTAAAATACAAGCCATGGACAACACTCTTGTTACTAAGCTTCTGTGGACAGTGCTAACTTTTTTTTTTTTAAATGAGTTTTTTTTTCTCTTGATTGGTTGTTATTCTGACTTGTTATGGATTTAAACAACACTATGGGGGGGGGGGGCTTTTTCCCCCAACTGGTAAAAATCAACGATAAGGTAAAAAATAATAATAATATTTAATTGCTATATGCATAAACTGATGTAATCAATTGAATATGCATAATATTTTTTAAAGCTCCACATGTACTATTACTAAGTTTTCTTTTTTTTTTTGTTTACACTTTCACAACGTCGATGCATTGGCTTTTTTGGAGAACGATATATCGAGAGTGAAAAATAAGGCATCGCCCCAGCCTTAAATACACGTTTATTCTCAGGGTCTTTATAAGCAATAATGGACACCATTCTCGATTTCATTTTCTCAATTTATAAATAAAATAAGTTATTCATTCCATTATCAGTAATAAGGAAAAATGTGCCTGATACATTTAATTCACGAAATAGTATCTGCTTATATGCACTCATTTCTTGATGTTTATAAATGTTGTCAAAACATATGTTAAAACACCTGAGAGAATAAATATTCTAAGATATCTGACAAATACATGGGATTTACAGCGTTTTTCCATGTCTTTCTTACAGGTTTTTCTAAAGTAGGGTGTGATGTCTTTTCTCTCCGCCCTGCCAAAACTTTTTCTGACCTTTAGAATGGCCCTCTCAGTGACGTCACATGAAAAAAAACTATCAGGAAGCAAATGTCAGTCCCTCCCCTATTCAATGATATGTGTTTCAAGCCTGTGCTGCAAAGTATGGTGGCCCTGTAAGTCATCAAAACAAAGTGCTTTTTTATCGTGTTTACACGATCGCAGTCCTAGAAGCCCTCTTCAGTGTGATCGTGTTAACATGATCCCCGTGTCCTAGGAAATAAGTTGATCAAGCTCTGGAATTTAAAGGGGAGGTTCCATTTTTTCTAATGTCTATGAGCTTAGGCTAGGAAATAAGTGGATCGGATATGTTAACAAACAATAAATAATTTCAAATGAATTTTGCAAGTATAATTTATATAAAGGAGTAGACCGGATGTCTTCGACAGCATGACGCTGGATAAGAGAATGTGAATATCGCTGTGGATCAGATATATTACCCTAACAAAAAGTAAATAATTTAAAATGAATTTTGTAAGTATAATTTATTAATAAGTAGTTTGGATATATTCAACAGTGACGCTAGATAAGAGAATGTGAATATCGCTGCAATATATATTAGCAACAAATACATAATTTAAAAGTAGCCTGTGATATTAATGTGTATTTCTGTGTGTAACAAACATTAACTAGCAAAATGTGTTACATATTTAATGTTATTTTGCATTTCTGGAGGTGTTCTTGTTTTGGGAAGCACTACTGTATGGACAGGTATGCGAGCGATTTTCCAAAAGTTAAAGCATTAGTTATAGTCATGGAAAAAATTGAGCTCTGCTGTGATTACTAACTAGGCCACAGTGCACATCAATCACATGATTTACTAATATTAAAATGTAAAAATACAACCTTGTCATACGAATATTATGGATGCAGCATGTCATTAGGTTATAATACTGAAACATTTTAATTTTGATTAAAGCTTGACAACATTTTGACATGTAAAATCATTTAATATATAAATAAATCTCCGTGATCACACATAAACTACATCTGACTGACAACAATGTTATAGAAACATAAAAAGACAGGGGTTTAAAACAATTCACCATATAAAGAGTCATCGATCACACATTTTAAAGTTCATACGAAAACACAGTGGCACAAACACACACCAACATACAGTCTTGCAAATATAACGGTCAGATAAAAATAAAAAGCCATGCAGTGAACCTCCCTTTTAATCAAACTGTTGCCCCACCTTACTTTTGCCTACTTTTGCATTACTGCACTTGTGGTCAACTTATTCCCTACGACACCGGTCCTTAAAGGTTCAACAATCAAACGTTTTAGTTATGTATGGACTCCGCTTAGCAAAGGCAATGGTGTGCATATACTGTAGAAAGCTTCCTTTCTCACCAAACATTCTCTGCTCGATCAGCTTCAATCCGGGTTCCATCCTGCGCATTCCACAGAAACTGCCCTCCTCTCAGTAACTAACTTTCTCCTTTCTGCTCGTGCTATTTCCCTCTCCTCCATTCTAATTCTCCTTGACCTCTCATGCTTTTCTCCTTTCCTCTCTCTCTGTGATCCAGGAATCTCAGGCACTGCTTTTGACTGGTTTTCCTCCTATCTCTTTAACCGTTCTTTTCAGGTTTCTTGGCGTGTCTCTCTTCTTCTCACCCTCTCTCTACAGGTGTACCTCAAGGATCTGTCCTATGACCCCTTCTATTCTCACTCTATACCTGCTCACTAGGTACTCTTACCTCCTTTTGGCTTCTCATATCACCTATATGCTGACGATACTCAAATCTTTCTCTCTTTTCCTTCCTTTGACTCCCATATCTCCTCCCGCATTTCAGATTGTCTCTCAACAATCTCTTCTTGGACACATTCACATCACCTCAAACTCACTTTCTAAATCTGACCTCCTTTACTTTCCTTCTGCTTCTCCTCTCTCCTCTGACCTCTCTATCTCAGTCTCATTTGATGCTTTCAATCTTTCTCCTCCTCCTGCTAGAAAACTAGGTGTTATTCTCGCTCCTTCTCTTCCCTCGTCCCCCTGTGGTGGAACCAGATACTTTTTATCCTCAGCCTTTTACTGCTTTTCATCATCTTCTCAAAACCCACTTATTCAATAATTATTTGTAAATTTCTATTTATATATCTTTTTGTATTTTCTTTATAATTATTTTGTAATATATGTATTTGTTTTGCATTAAACTGCAATTTTCACTAAATTAAATAACTATATATATATAAAGAAAAACCCCACACAACTTCATATTGAAACAGGCGACTGTACAGTTAAGTGGAAACAATTCATAACAAAAGATAAAGTACTGTCCTATAGACACAAAAGCATTGTTTTCTACATTTCTAACATTTTCCAATTCTTCACGATTCTCTTTCCCAAAGTTGTCTCTCTACCAGTATAAAGTGATACTCTTTATCTGCTTCTCTTTGACACACTCGATAATGTATTAAATAAACCTTCAGACATAAGCACATCAGTTTGACATTGTTGGTTTGCATAGCCAACTGTGTTAGTGCCTCTGATGAGTCTTCCAACAGTTTTAACAGATTATTGATTCTAAAGTATTAGATATAACATGCAAAACTGCAATAGCTTTTTCGGTTAAATGCTTTATTAGTGAGTTTGTGACTCAGGCATCCTCTTCCACTACAGACTTTTGGCTCATGACTTAAAACTGATAAATCCATGCTTTCTGACGTCTCCACATCTACAGCAATGGGATCAGATAGGGACATGTCTGGACTTTCTGTAAGATCTGGTTTCTGTACGCCTCCAGCTTCATTCTCCACTACAGAAGGTCTCATGTCATCTGATATCTGATCTTTATCTTAGGGATGGGAATAAAAATAGGCTATTGATGATCTTACATTCACTATAACAACAGGTCCAATAACACTTTCAATAAATACATTTGTAGCATGCAGCATAATAAGTTTGCTGTCTACTACTCTTAATTGAGTGGTAGTATGCCTGCCCAGGCTATATTTATACGTTCTTATTATAATCGATCCTGTTCTAATAATTATAAATAAATAAAAATAAAACTCTATGTAAAAATAATGCCTTCGATGGTGTGTTAACGTTGTGTGTGTGTGTATATATACTGTATATATATATATACTGTCACTGGTTTTTTGGTCCCACCGACTGGCACGGACTCATTGAGTTTTCAGGCAAGTATATTTTATTTACAATATTTACACAATAAAACAGTTCTGCTATAGACTATTGCCCTGTACGGGCCACTGACTAACTCACTTCTTCAACCCTCTCTAAGCTACTTCAAGACTACCACAATTCTACAGGCTTTGGCCTGTGCAAGATCCAACTAGATGGTACCAAGTCCGCAGGAGCGAGCTTCACTGGCCAATGTAGACGTGGAGACAGGTAAGTAGTAAAGAGATTCCTTCTACCGGAGTGAGTTAGTCTGCAGGTAAGTACAGGACAGGCTCCCTCTGCTGGAGTGGTTCTGCAACACAGGTAAGTACAGGACAGGCTCCCTCTGCTGGAGTGGTCCTGTAACACAGGTAAGTACAGGACAGGCTCCCTCTGCTGGAGTGGTCCTGCAACACAGGTAAGTACAGGACAGGCTCCCTCTGCTGGAGTGGTCCTGTAACACAGGTAAGCGCAGAACCGGCTCCCTCTGCTGGAGTAGTTCTGCAACACAGGTAAGTACAGGACAGGCTCCCTCTGCTGGAGTGGTCCTGCAACACAGGTAAGCGCAGAACTGGCTCCCTCTGCTGGAGTAGTTCTGCAACACAGGTAAGTACAGGATGGGCTTCCTTTGAAGAAGGGATCCAGGCACACAGTTAAGGTGACCCCGGACGCCAAGAAAAGTGAACAAGGATTGTGTTAAATTGTATCCGGGCTGTGGGGAAGGACCCCTGCAGCTAACTCCCCAGTCGTCCACGGATGCGAGTCGTGTCCTTAAGCAGAAGCAAAGCACCCGCACTTCCCATGCAAACTATATGCAATTTGACTTATTTCTGTCCCACAATAAACAGTGTCTTGAAAATAAAGTCTGGTGATTCCGTTACTTCTGATTACAGTTCGCTGTCCCTGCAGCGCCTGAATCAATACACCTTCAGGTCCCATGTCATAAAACACCACACTAAAAAGAAACTGTTGTGATAGCGCACAACCACACACCGCGGGACCCTTTTTAAATTAAATACTGTGTAACGAATACAAACTCCAACTAAAAACACTTCAGAAAATAAATAAACTTAACAAAACAAAAGACTACCTCACCAAGAGGAAAAACGCACTCGGTTTTGAACTGAATACTGAACTATTATTAAAATGCACACGTTCACTTTACCTTACGATATTTTCTGATACCCAACGTGATTTGCAGGCTTCTTTGAGCAGGACAATCAGGCGGTGTTCCCCACGACCACACATTGCCCCGATTGTTCTGCCCTGCTTCCTTATAAACCCAGTAACCCCTCCCTACCAATTGGTGCTCAGGTTTCTGGGTTGTGTAGTTTCCCCAATGGCGCCGCCATTTCTTAAAGGCGACATCGCCCTTTCCTCACAGTATATATATATATATATATATATACATATATGTATAGATAAAAGAAATCCATTTGGCTTTGGTCTGTTTTTTTACCTTGCTGAATTTCAGTGCTGTTTTCATTAAGAACATAAGAACATAAGAAAGTTTACAAACGAGAGGAGGCTATTCAGCCCATCTTGCTTGTTTGGGTGTTAGTAGCTTATTGATCCCAGAATCTTATCAAGCAGCTTCTTGAAAGATTCCAGGGTGTCAGCTTCAACAACATTACTGGGGAGTTGGTTCCATACCCTCACAATTCTCTGTGTAAAGAAGTGCCTCCTATTTTCTGTTCTGAATGCCCCTTTATCTAATCTCCATTTGTGACCCCTGCTCCTTGTTTCTTTTTTCAGGTCAAAAAAGTCCCCTGGGGTGACATTGTCTATACCTTTTAGGATTTTGAATGCTTGAATCAGATCACTGCGTAGTCTTCTTTGTTCAACACTGAATAGATTCAATTCTTTTAGCCTGTCTGCATACGACATGTATTCTAGAGCAGCCATATCCTTTTTGTAACAAGGTGACCAGAACTGAACACAATATTCTAGGTGAGGTCATTGTAAAGTTTTAACATTACTTCCCTTGATTTAAATTCAACACTTCTCACAATATATCCAAGCATCTTGTTGGCCTTTTTTATAGCTTCCCCACATTGTCTAGATGAAGACATTTCTGAGTCAACATAAACTCCTAGGTCTTTTCCATGGATCCCTTCATCAATTTCAGGATCTCCCATATGGTATTTATAATGCACATTTTTATTGCCTGTGTGCAATACTTTACACTTTTCTCTATTAAATGTCATTTGCCATGTGTCTGCCCAATTCTGAATGCTGTCTAGTTCATTTTGAATGACCTTTGCTGCTGCAACAGTGTTTGCCACTCCTCCTATTTTTGTGTCATCTGCAAATTTAACAAGTTTCTTACTATACCAGAATCTAAATCATTAATGTAGATTAGGAATAGCAGAGGACCTAATACTGATCCCTGTGGTACACCACTGATTACCTCACTCCATTTTGAGGTTTTTCCTCTATTCAGTACTTTCTGTTTTCTACATGTGAACCACTCTCTAATCCAAGTGCATTTATTATTATTATTATTATTATTATTATTATTATTATTATTATTATTATTATTATTATTATTTATTTCTTAGCAGACGCCCTTATCCAGGGCGACTTACAATCGTAAGCAAATACATTTCAAGTGTTACAATACAAGTAATACAATAAGATGAAGAAATACAATAACTTTTGTTCAAGCAAAGTACAAGTGTGACAAACCACAATTCAATAATACAGTAGATAATAGTGATAGTTACATCAGGATATGATTAAATACAAAATACTACAGGTTAAACACTTGGCAGATTACAGTATTCTGAAGTACAGGATTAAATGCAGTAAAATAGGGGGCAGATAAGAGCAAAATAAAGCACATTAAAATGAAGGGTGATAGTATCCCAGGATACAAACAGAGGAGTTCTACAGGTGCTGTTTGAAGAGGTGAGTCTTAAGGAGGCGCCGGAATGTGGTCAGGGACTGGGCAGTCCTGACATCTGTAGGAAGGTCATTCCACCACTGCAGGGCGAGGATGGAGAAGGAGCGGGCTCGAGAGGCAGGGGAGCGTAGAGGAGGTAGGGCCAGTCTTCTAGTGCAGGCGGAGCGGAGAGGTCAAGTGGGGTTCTAGGGAGAGATGAGGGTCTGGAGGTAGCTGGGTGCAGTCTGGTCAAGGCATCTGTAGGCTAGTACAAGAGTCTTGAACTGGATGCGAGCGGTGATCGGGAGCCAGTGGAGTGAGCGGAGTAGTGGAGTAGCATGGGCGAAGCGTGGCAGAGAGAACACCAGGCGGGCAGCAGAGTTCTGGATGAGCTGGAGCGGACGGGTGGCGGACGCAGGGAGGCCAGCCAGGAGGGAGTTGCAGTAGTCTAGGCGGGAGAGTACCAGGGCCTGGACCAGGAGCTGGGTAGCGTAGTTGGTGAGGAAGGGTCGGATTCTTCGGATGTTGCTCAGGAAGAATCGGCAAGTGCGTGCCAGAGTGGAGATGTGCTGGGAATAAGAGAGGCAGGGGTCCAGGGTGACTCCGAGGTTCTTAGCGGAGGAAGAGGGAGAGAGTGTGGTAGATTCCAGAGGAACAGTGATAGAGAGATCAGAGGAGGAGGGAAAGAAAAGGAGGTCAGATTTAGAGAGGTTGAGTTTGAGGTGATGCGAGTGCATCCAGGAGGAAATAGCAGACAGACAGGTAGAGATACGGGAGGAGATGGTGGAGTCAGAGGTGGGGAAGGAGAGGAAAATCTGAGCATCATCAGCATAGAAATGGTATGAGAAACCATAGGATGCGATGAGGGGGCCCAGGGAGCGGGTGTAGAGAGAGAATAGGAGAGGACCCAAGACTGACCCTTGGGGGACTCCAGTTAAGAGAGGGTGAGGTGTGGAGGTTGCTCCACGCCAGGTTACCTGGTAAGTGCGGTTGGAGAGGTAGGAGGAGAACTAGGCCAGAGCAGTGCCAGAGATCCCCAGGTCAGCGAGAGATGATAGTAGAATAGCGTGATCAACAGTGTCAAAGGCAGCAGAGAGGTCGAGGAGAATTAGGACAGAGGAGAGAGGCAGCTCGGGCACACTTTAGTGAGTTGGTGACAGACAGGAGGGCGGTTTCAGTGGAGTGAGCAGAGCGGAAGCCAGATTGGAGAGGGTCAAGCAGAGAGTGGTTGGACAGGAAAGCAGAGAGCTGGCGGTGTACAGTCCGCTCGAGGGTTTTAGAGAGGAAGGGTAGGAGGGAGACAGGACGGTAGCTCTGGAGGGAGGTGGGGTTGAGGGTAGGTTTTTTGACGAGGGGAGTGATGGAGGCTTTTTTGAAGGCAGAGGGAAAGATACCAGAAAGTAGAGAGGTGTTGAGGAGGGAGGAGATGAAGGGGAGTAGAGCAGGAGCAGCAGCTTGAAAGAGGTGAGTGGGGAGGGGGTCCAAGGCACACGTGGTGGGTTTGTGACCCTGGAGCAGGGAGGAGAGGTCAGAGTCTGAGAGGGGCAAGAAGGTGGAGAAGGAGGGCGAGTTAGTAGGGGATGTAGTGGGTGTAGGGGTTGGAGCAGGAGGGGGTGCGGGGGAGGGAGAGGTGTTAAAGAGTTTGCGGATATCTGAGATTTTAGAAGAGAAGAAGGAGGCAAAGTCATCAGGGGAGATAGAGGAGGGAGGAGGAGGGGGGAGGGTTGAGGAGGAGGGGGGAGGGTTGAGGAGGGAGGAGAAGGTAGAGAATAGTTTACGTGGGTTGTTAGTGGAGGCTTGGATTACAGATTGGAAATAAGCACATTTAGCAGAGGAGAGAGTAGAAGAGAAGGAGGAGAGGAGAGTGTGGTAAAGGTCTAGGGCAGCAGGGAGTTTGGTTCTCTTCCATTTCTTTTCAGCAGATCGCAGTGCGATTCTTGCCGAGCGGAGCGCCGAGAAGAGCCAGGGATGGGGAGGGGAGGGGCGAGCAGGTCGGGAGGTGAGGGGACAGAGGGAGTCAAGGGAGGAGGTGAGTGAGGAGAAGAGGGTGGAGGTAGCAGAGTCTACGGAGAGTTGTGAAAAGGAGTCGATAGGAGGGAGGTGAGAGAGAGCAGTGGAGGCAAGGACAGAGGGGGAGAGAGAGCGGAGGTTACGGCGAGAGGTGACAGTGGGGGTAGGAGGAGCAGGGAGAGGGTGGAGAGACAGAGAAAAAGAGGTGAAATAGTGATCAGAGAGGGTGGAGGGGCAGCAGGCCCTGGAGAAGGTGAGGTCCAGTTGACGGCCAGCTTTATGGGTAGGAGGGGACGGAGAGAGACAGAAGTCGAAGGAGTGGAGGAGAGGGAGGAATCCAGCAGAGTGGCTGGGGTTGGAGAGATGGATGTTGAAGTCACCCAACAGGACAGTCGGGGTAGACAGAGAGGTGAGGGAGGAGAGTAGATAGTCGAGTTCATCCAGAAAGTGAGTGAGAGGCCCAGGGGGCGATAAAGAACAATGAGCAGGAGTTGACAGGGAGAGGTTAGTTGGACTGCATGAAATTCAAAGGTATTGACAGAGAGTGAGGAGAGATCGGAGGGGACAGAAAAGAGTAAGGAGGGAGAGAGGAGAAGACCCGTCCCACCTCCCCGTCCAGTGAGATGCGGGGTATGGGACAGGACGTAGAGAGAGGACAGGGCAGCAGGAGTAACAGTGTTATCAGGGGACAGCCAGGTTTCAGTGAGAGCAAGGAAATCGAGCGAGAGGTGGGAGGCAAAGGCAGATATGAAATCAGCTTTGTTAGCAGAAGAGTGACAGTTCCAGAGTGCACCAGAGAGTGTGCGGGAGGGGGGAGAGGCAGAGAAATGAGGTTAGAGGGGTTGGAGGAGCAGCAGCGGAGGGAGGGCAGAGGACGAGGACGGGAGGACAGAACAGGGATGTGAGAGACAGTCATAGCAGGACAGGCAGGACAAAAGGCACAGTAGGAGCAGTGGGGTGGAGGGTACAGACCTGACTAGTAGATAGCTTCTTCTAGAGCCCCATTAGGTTCGGATCTAGTCGAACAGCGTCTCAGCGCAGGCCTCCCCTCGCTGGACTCCCACAGCTAGACACCCAGCTCTTTTGTTGAGGCTCTTCGGTTTGCTGCCGCTTCTTGCTGGCGCCGAGATAAGCTGCTTGATTAAATGTTACACCTGCTTGGCAAAAGAACCAACAACTGTGTGGAAACCAATCAAATAGCAAAATCAACTGCTAATCAATTTAGCCACTCACCTGGTACTAATCACACATTAACTCAGCCAATTCAAACACCACCTTACAATGTCACTAAATGTAGTTAGATCAAATTACTTGAAGCAGGAACTTATCTATCTGCCACTGTCCCTGGTTACCTGTAGACTGAACTAATTACTAGATGCCCACCCTTAAATAACTCCCTTCACTTAGCAAGGGAACTAGCTGCTAACTGCTCTGGAGACAATAGTTTCACACACTTTAATGGGATCACACAATTACGGGAGTTGTGAGGAGACCAATTCAAATGCAAACTGCTCTATTCAAGTTAAACCACCCTCCCTGATACAATTTACAAATTGCAAATTTATTACTCAAAATAAGCACACTGCCTGGGATAAAATCACACACTCCTCCCCAAATAGAAACACCAAATAATGATACTTAATAGTTAATTCAAAAATTACTAGGAGCAGGATCAATTACCTATCTTGCTTCAGACGCTGGTTACCTGTAGACTCCTGTAGACTCCCACAGCTAGACTCCCGGCATTTCCTTGGATCCCTACTGCGTTCAGTTTGAGAATTAATCTTTTATGCGGGACTGTGGCGGAGTGTCCCGCCCCTTTGTTTATTATTTATTTATATTATGAGTTATATGTTTATATGACGACGAAAGCCGATTATTATTTGTTATTATTTTGCGTTTTAATTATAAAACCTCGTGAGGATGCGTGAGTGATCAGCTACTGATTATTTAACTAGCTGACAGTCACGCATCCTTACCAAACTCATGCAGACTATGGCCGAGGGGTAATAAGATAATTAACAGCTAGTTAACCCCTCGGCCAGAATATAAAAACCTGCAGCTGTACGCGCTCAGAGGGAGAGTGACAGAGGCGAGACGGGTTTTGTGGAGAGAAAGTAACAACAACAACAACAACTGCTAAGCGTGCTGGGTTTCACCAGCACGATACTTATTTGTTTATTTGTTTGGCCAACGTGCCCTTTTGTTTGTAGTGTTTCATTTTGTTTAAATCTTTTGTTTTTGATTTATTATTTAATAAAAGAAGCTGAACGCCGTAGTGTTTCAGCTCTCACCGGCTACTTCCTGAATCTGTGTTTCTGGTCTGACGTCACCACTAAAGCCATCCTGTTCACAGGGACTTTGTCAAAAGCTTTCTGGAAATCTAAATAAACCATGTCGTATGCTTTGCAATTATCCATTGTCAATGTTGCATCCTCAAAAAAATCAAGCAGGTTATGTACGTAGCTTTATATGAACCAAGCAATAACTAACAGTAATTATGGAGTGATTATCGCGGAAATAAGCTATAATTTTCTTTTTCGTAATCACTTATAAGGATTAAGGTTTGGGTTAGGGTTGAGGCTGGGGTTATTACAGTGTATTGCCTGGTCCAAAATTATTAACAAAATATTAACATTCCACAAAATATTGACAACATTAAAAGTCCAAATCCTATGTTTATCAAAGTTTAGAATTTTCACTAGCATATGCATGCATCAGACATGTTCATAGAACCATCACATATAAAAGCCTACTAGTATTTCTCTAGATTTTCAGGCACACAATCTCAATCATTTCTTAGAATTATAACTAAACATTTCTTAAAATGCACATAATAAGCTTAATGTCATCGCTTCTTCCTGTTATTAACTAGATGCAATGGAGTAGTCAATTATTTTCAAAAGATTAATTTCAAAAGATCAAAAGCCAAGCTCTGTAAAATTATCCAAAAATGTTACAATAAAAATGAATATCTACATTTTTGTCAAAATGCTTTGCATTGTTAAAAGAAGGTAAATAATGTTTAAATTGTCAGTTCATAACTGTAAAATATATACATGTGACTGCCAATACTGAAAATAAGAGCCAACCATCTGTATCATATTAACTTTTTTGTATTATTGTTAAACACTTTTAACTACATAATTGAACGCAACGTTGTTCTACTCTGGTAAACAGTTTGGTTCATGGAAACACACTCCGTTAAATGGGGTATAGATCATTTTCCAGATGGAGGTCACCTTAGGAAACCCTTTGCTGTTTCTCTTCCTGTTGCTGTTGTGTGATAGACGATGTGCATTGTTGTGTGTGTTGTTGGGATTGTTATGAACATCTGAAAACTGTTTTCTTCTCTGCTGGGGAGCTGGAACTAGCTGTTAAAACAAACTAGCACCAAACAAAAAGTGTGGAGTTAAGCGTGGTCAGAAAAATACTACCTCCCTCCCTGTTGTGATAAGCCATAAATATGTCATTGATGAATAATCTAGTTAGTGTTATGAAAGCCTGCAAATTGGCCTTTGTGTAGAGATAGTTTTCCAGGGCATGGAATTGTTGAAACAATATGTTTTACAACCATAATACCCTACAATAGGGCACTACAATGTCATATAAGAAAATGTAGTTAAATCCTTGGAAAGACACAAATAAGTGTTATAATAAATGGGAGAAAAAAACAACTGACAGAAAAACTGTTGAACTGGGCTAAGTAAACCGTATTGGATCTCCTCTATGCAGCTGATGAGTTAATAATACTAACATCAGCATAAGTCCCATACTTACCTCTCGACTACAGAGCTTGTTGAATGGTCAGACATTAGTGTTTGAATCATAAGATTTGCAGTTCACATCCAGCCCTTGTCTTTCCATTCAATGGGCTGAGATGTCAATTCATTACATGATGATTAAAGACAAGATCAGTGACTTTTTTAAACCAGCTCTCTCTGACTCTGAAAAACGCTGTACAGTATATATTTTGACCATTGTTGGGACATTATATTTTATTTGTATTGTTGTATTAGCGTAAACAGTAAACTCAATTTCGGCTAATCCATGTGTGACAGGAATGGCTGAGACGTGAAGTCAGGCCAGATGCAGGAAGTAAAAATACTGACACCAACAGTACTGCAGTTAAAGGCGGCGCCGTTTTATTCAGATATACAAAAATAAAATAAATATTTAAACAAAAACACTTGCTCACAGAGCAAAACAAAACAGTCAAACAAAACAAAATCAGGAACACAAAAATACAAACTGAATAGGTCAGGCTGGGCTATCGCCTTCACTGTTCCTATACGTTTTAATTTTTTTGTTTCGTTTTTCTCTCGCTCCTCTCGCTCGCTCTCTCTGCTCTAACACCCACCTTGAGTGCAGTGAGCTGCAGGCTTTTATGGAGGTGACCATCTCCCGATTAGCAACAAATCAATCACTCATTTAACTTGGGAGATGGCCACCTTCTGCACGAGGTTTTTAAATTATTTCTGGCAGAGGACGAGCACCAATCTCGCCTCTGCCAGAACACGTTTTAAAAATAAACAAAACAATAACAAACACGGTGCACGCCGTCATTTAAATACAATAACTAAATCATAATAATAAACTGCACAGGGGCGGAGGGGGAAACCCCATTCTAAAAATAAACAAAATACAGCTACACAGCAGGGCTCTCTACCACCCTGCTACACTATGTTTTTCATTAAATTGGGCTCAAGTTGGTCCCAATCTGCAGTGATTAACGGGGGGTTCCTGTATAATGAAAAAATGAACTGCTACCTGTAACTTTAATTGGTTAATTTAAACAATGAGAAACATGATTTTATATATTGGGTCCCACTTAAAAACAAGCTGGATGTGCCAACTTAATGAGGCTTTCTTGGTGTGTATGTGTACATTTTCAAATACATGTTTTCTTCCACCAAAAACAGTTTTCATTTGCAAACCTAAGGCATCTGAAATACAGCAAAACTACATCCACCCATCCTCCCCTAGCCACAACCTGTAAATAGTGTTTCAAACAAGATTTTGTAAATTGACCCATAAATTCAAATAGATTATACTGTCTATCATTCACTTTTCATACTTAAATGTGCTTTGGAAGAGATGCTTGAAGAATGACAGTATTGGCTATGAAAAAAATGAATTGACTACATCAGGAGTCCCCCTAACAAGGTCAAGTTCAAGCATGAGCTATGAGGTTAAAATAATCACTTCATCCTAGAAAAAAGAAGGAAAAGAGGACTTAATTGAAGCTGATAAAATCCTAAATGATATAAATTAACCCATGTTTTCAAGATTTATCAGAGTAGAACGAGAAGGCAGATATGGAAGCTGGGTTTAAAGTGTATCTTGCGGGGGGGGGGGAGTTATCACTGAAATGGATGCAGCAGTGTTAATTAAGAATATTATCATAATTAAAAAAATAAAAAAAAAACATTTTATAGGCCACTAAAATGTGATTAATGTGGATCACGGACCACACATACCAAAAACACAACCTTTTTGTACAACGTCACATGTGACGTATCAAAAGGGAAACAGTTCTCTGCCTGTATGTCTGGCTGTGGCAAAGTGGCTGCTGAGTAGAAAAGGTGCAGAGGTGATGCAGTGCAGGAATAATCACAAAAGGAAACTGCAATCCGGTTTGGAAAGGGGTCTTTATTTTATATAAATCCTGCTCTGGCGACCAAACAATAATCCTCCGGCAATAGACACCAATGTGTAAAGCTTGGCAGGAAAATGCTAATAATGATTTGCAAAACAAACAAACAACAACACGTTATCGACCCCACAATAATACTAGACACAATCACCAGTCTGTGTCCGTGCAGTAGTGCTCAAGGTGGGTGATAGCGAACAAACAGTGACTGTGGTGTTATTGTTCCGGGTAGTGCTGGCCCAAGGCGACAGCTCCGGAGATGTGTTAGCTGTCTAGTGAATTCACAAAACAAAAGACAATTACTAACAGTGCTACAAACAAACAAAACACTCACAAATTATTTTCACAGTTCACAAGAGGCCAGCCCGTCCAGAGCATTTCTCTTTCACTGCTTAGCGCCCTCACAGGTCGGGAGGGAGATTTACAACCAAAACTCAATATATTTGTCACACTGGCCTACAGGTTTGTGAGATAAAAACAAATAATAATAATAATAATAATAATAATAATAATAATAATAATAATAATAATACGATGAATACTGTCAGGGCATCGGGTGCATGCCTTTCCATATTTCAGTCCTGGGTGCGGTTTGTACAAGTCAAAAGAGAGGACTTTACTGCAAAATCCATTCACCAAAAGAATTCTGTCATTTGTAGTGTGCACTTTCTCAACAGTGATTATCTGGAGGGCAACTTACTTGAATATAGCATGGGATTGAGAAAGCAACGAGTCAGGCTGAAGTCAGATGTGGTACCTAAATAAATATATCATTGAGGTTTTATAGGATACCACCATGAACACATACACAGGTGTGTGTGTGTATATATATATATATATATATATATATATATATATATATATATATATATTGTAACATAGCGGGGTATGAGAAACAGCAGGGAGGGGGTTAAAACCTCCCTGCTAGAGAGAAATGCACTGTTTTGATTTGTGTTCTGTTTTGATTTGTGTTGGTTTAATTGTTTTATTATTAATTATCATCCGCACCTGGGCGTTATTGGAAATTAGGCCCAGGTGCGGAGTTTAAAAAGAGAGCAAGCAGTCTGCTCGAGGCTGCTAAAGAGAAGGAGGCAGAAAGGAGTGCTCTGCTTCCTAGCAGTCCCGAGAGTAAGGTACGGTGCATACCTGTATGGTTAAGTGTGTGGAACAGGGAAACGGTTTAGCCGTCCTGTGATAGTTAGGTTCCTGCGTGTGTAGTTAGTGCTCAGAGAGAGCTAGGTGTTTATTTTGTGTGTTTTGTTTAAATTTTGTGTTTATTAAAAATATAGCGCGATTGCGCTTAAAAACTCCATTTCTCGTGTCTGGGTCGTATTCTTAAAGGGGCAACGAACCCGAGTGAGGGTGAGTCTTTCACAATATATATATATAATTATTATTTATTTCTTAGCAGATGCCCTTATCCAGGGTGACTTACAATTGTTACAAGTTATCACATTATTTTTACATACAATTATCCATTTATATAGTTGGGTTTTTACTGGAGCAATCTAAGGAAAGTATCTTGGCGCTTTTATCCGCGCCGCAAACAATAATAAAACAGTGCACAAATAATAAATAATAAAGCAGTGCACAAATATATATATATACAGTACATAGGGGCAGGACACTCCACCACACATGCCCCCTCTTGTGCACAGCACACATGGCCTTAAAAGGCCACCTCCCCCTTTAGTCCCCAAAGTCCTGGCTAGCAGTCCCGGCCCAGGAATAGGGGAAGCAAGGTGTCTCCGGGGGCGGCCACGGCGGGATATCCTCCTCCTACGAATTTTTCAGCAGCACGATAATTGCTTTTCTGATAACCACAATCTTAAAAAGTGCATCATAGCTTCTTCGTAATCCCTTTGATACTTGACCCCTTTTCAGTAGACCCCTTTTCAAGATTTAAAAAATACAACTAGCCTTAAAGTCAAGGCTGTTGCGAAAGTGCGTATTGAGTACAGTATACAGTAATGAAAATGGATAAAACTAGCTGCAGTGATCATGTGGAAAAAAGTGGCTTGAAAAGGGGTAAAGTATCAAAGGGATTACGAAGAAGCTATGATGCAATTTTTAAGATTGTGGTTATCAGTAACGCTGATTCATCCAGCAATTATCGTGCTACTGAAAAATTTGTGTCACCTAAAACAACACAGGCATGGACAAAACAACTGCTACTGAATGCCCACTCAAAGGAAATTGTTTTGTGGACTGGGTTGTCTGTTTCTTAATTTCCTTGCTTATCTAACGATTAAGTTACAGTATTTCAGTTACATTACTAGTTTTAACAGAAACCTACGGTCATAATATCGGCACTTACTTTTAAAATTATATAGAGACTTTAATTATTGTGTGTGCATATGGCAAAGTGGCTGAGTGGATGCAGGTGCAGGGGTGATGCAGTGCGGTAATGAAACACACAGAGATTTGTAATCCTGTTTGGAAAGGACTTTTTATCCTTTCTTTTTATCCAGGTCTGGTGACCAAAACAATAATCCCAGAGCAATACACAACAATGTGTACTGCACGGGTAGACAATAACAGGATTACAGTCCCAAATAATAAACACAATATCTGCCCCACAATAATACTAACATGGTCACCAGTCCTGGATGCGTGCAGTAGGGCTTGTGGTGGGTGATACAAGTTTATTTAGTGACAGTGGTGAAGTGATGTTCCAGCTTTGTGCTGGCCCTAGGTGACAGCTCCAGAAACATGTTTAGTTGTCTAGTAATATAACAAACAAGACAATTACAAACAAACAAAACACAACACTCACGATACTGTTTCTCACAGGGTCTCTTTCAGTCCTTCTCGGTTCTATTGTAAACCAAACCAAATGTGAAGGAACAGATTACGATTCTCCGTCCCCTTTTATGCTGTCACACATGACCCCTTGGTAAACGAGTGCAACCGCCTCTCAAATCTGCGGCTGCCATGTCGTTTCCCTTCCTGGCTGGCCGACTTCCCGACCCTGGGAAAGAACTGTCAGACCAGCCCGTCCAAAGGACTTTGTTCTCGCTGCTTAGCGCCCTCACAGGTCAGGAGGGAGATTTACAACTGTGGCGGAGTGTCCCGCCCCTATTTATTATTATTTGTATTTGTTTGTGGCGCGGATAAAAGCGCTGCATCTTTTGTTATTGTTTTTTATATTTATCATTTAAAACCCTGTGAGGATGCATGACTGATCAGCTACTGATTATTTAACTAGCTGACAGTCACGCATCCTTACCAAACGCATGCAGACTGTGGCCGAGGGGTAATAAGATAATTAACAGCTAGTTAACCCCTCGGCCAGAGTATAAGAACCTGCAGCTGTCTGTGCTGCGGGGTTGGGTGTACAGAGAGGAGGTACGGGGAGATAGAGAGAATTCAGAAAATAACAATTGCTAAAACGTGCTGGATTAGCCAGCACAACACTTACTTGTTTTTCCGTCTGATTCGTTTGGCCCTCGTGCCCTTTTGTTTTGTTGTTTTGTTCAAATCATTTGTTTTGTTTATTAATAAAATCAGCTGAGCGCCGTTGCATTCAGTTTCACCCGCCCATCCATTGTTGTGATTCAGTTACTTCCTGGTCCGTGACGTCACCACACTTCACCACTGCAAGCCATCCTGCCACAACAACCAAGAATCATTGTATTTTTGTCACAGTGCTTAAAACATGTAAATAGTTGTTATGGCATTACAATATTGGAATATGAACCTGTATTTCTGGATTACAAACAACTATCCACTGACGTAATGGTGAGTAAAGAAACGTTTATTTTTACTTATTCATTGCTGAAGTTATTTTATCCGCTTTATATAATGCCATCTTATCAATCCTTACGTCTACTGTACATTATTGTAATGTTTGTAATTTATCGTCCTTGAAAAGATTTCACAGTGTCACTGTCAGTGGTCTGCTGTTCTGTGACAGTCTGTGGCCTGTGATCACAGACAAAATGACAAAAATGGGTATTATAGGCCATAACAGACAATTGCTAAACTAATATAAACTAATTACAGAGTATAGATACTGAAGCGTATATTACTGGTAATCAAACACCATTACAATTTTGGAAATTACACTCACCATGCAGTGTTGCTGATCCGCCACAGGTTTTGGATGGTCCACAACTCTGTTTCTTGTCGATCCCCATTTAGTCGCTGCCTCTGTTGATCAGTGGGATCTCACTGCCTCGCCGGCAGTTCAAAAATGTAGATTTGTGGCACCTGTTCCCTAAAATTAATTGGATCTTCGACTTCATCTTCTATGTTTTCAGCGGCAGTCGCCATGTGTGTTTACCTTTTCGTGCGTAACTTCCAGTTTTATTCCGGCCAGCGGGATTTTTGAGTGGGTGTGGCCATACAACACACAAAATGCATCATATCTTTGTTGTTTATTAATATTTCAGTGGGGCTAGTCACAGGTATGGCTGTATAGTCTTCAGAATTCAAGACATCAATCTGATTTCCACTTTATTAATTTATTTTTTTCTACAGAAATTGAATGCCCGTGGGGTATTGGTAAATGTTTGCAGTGTTTAACTCAAATGGCAAACTGTCAGAATTAATTTTAGTCTGTTTATCTCCAAGTCCCTTCAGTGGCATGTGGGATCAGTTGTATTTGAATAAGATTCAATACAGGTTCATCTTGCTGGAGGCCTCGTTCTCCTCTCCAGCAAGGTCCATAAGATTGAACAGCAAAATGATCTCCAGGTCCCAGTGGTATTGTGTTATAACCACTCAGGACTACTGGACAAAAACATATTACAGCTCACTGAATTCAAAATACCTCATAACAGAGGTATCCAGTAGTAGATGATTAGTAGGTACTATACTAACATTTAACATTAACCATAGTAGTGACATAAAGCATAAGTTAGTATTTTAAAGTTCATAGAGGAATGGTAAAACATATTAAAAAAAAATTAAAAAAACATGGGAAACCATGGTAGATGCATAATATAGCCATGAGAAAAGGATGGGAAAACTGCCACGTTACTTTGCAAATGTACTGTGTTAAACTTTTATAAGGGAATTGTTGCCAGATACTAGGAATTTCTTCTGGAAATAGTGTATGGCCATCTTATTCCCACAAAAACTTAACTCATAAAAATCAAGAATAATCAATAGTAAGTTTAATTAAGGAGAACAAACTAGTATAGACCTTTACAGGCAGAAGAACAACAACAAAACATATAAGAAGGAACCGATGTGACTGTAAAAGTAAAAATGAAATTCCTTTTTTTATTATAGAGTGGAAAACAAGTTTATTAAAAATAAAGGAAGTTACAAAAAGGGCTTGTATTGTATCTTCAAAAACAAATTGCCTTGGGTGTGCAGACAAGCGATCTATAGAACGTTGTCGAAAGGTTTGATACCAAGATGATAAGGCAATTATTAACGGCTAAGCTTCAGTTTCCCATCTGCACATAGTCTTGTGGGCGATTAGTTAGCCATCTGGAGTTCTTCAAGTGCATCAGTGTATCTGATCATCTGTTGCTCAATCACAGAGTAAATTATGAATAAAAGTTGTGCTTTGTTGGTTCCATCAGATTATATTTGTCAAATTTTACAGTAGTTTTTTTTTTGTTTGTTTGTTTTGTTTTTTATAGTGCTTGTCACATTTTAATCACATGTTTAACCTGATTTGCATCTGTAATTCAGTGCCAAATCCAATCAGGTAAAGTGGACTGGTAGTGTATTTGCATGTCTCAGTCTATCCTAACATAGAATAGTTGAGGCAATATCCCCACATATGTCACCGTACTTCATTCTCAATTCTATAGCTCCACTCATCACTCCTGTTTGTATTGTAGTTTTGGCTGGAGGCAGCAACGTGACTTGAGCTGATAATATTATCAGCAGTTTATCACACCAGATACACAATACTGCTGTACCTAGATTCGTAAACCACACCATGTCAAGTTCTCACCACTTTACCAGCCTGTTTTAGTTTTCTTTATTTGGTCAGTCTGTTGGGTGTTTTCAGTTGCCCAATGCCAAATAAGTCTTTGAAAATGTCATTTCCAATTGCGTCAATTGGGTTTTTAATATTACTGGTGGCACAAACATTAGTTTACAATCATTTTCAGATTCTTGTATTAAACGAACTCCTTGACATGGTTTAAATCTCAATCCAATGTTTATTCGTATATTGCACAAAGAACATTAAACATTCTATTCTAATAATTTAAACAGCTGAAGAACGGCTTTTCCCCGAAACATCCTGAAAATAAGATTTTTTAATCTTTTAAACTTTTTGTGTACATTTTTTAAAAACCTTTTCTTTGATATGCCTTCAATTTTGTACACTGCAGTTTATATATATATATATATATATATATATATATATATATATATATATATATATATATATATATATATATATATTGTAAGACAGCAGGGAGGGGGTTAAAGCCTCCCTGAAGAAAAAACATGTGCGGAATGCACATTTGTGTAATTTAATTGTTTTGCTTTATTGTTTAATTGAATTTGTTAATTGTTTTAGTATTAATTATCCCCTGCACCTGGTAGCCATTGTTAAATTAGTACCAGGTGCAGGGTATTTAAGGGAGGCAGATAGTCTGCTCATGGCTGCTAAGGAGAAGGAGGCAGAAGAGGTGCTCTGTCTCAGAGTAGCCAAAGTGAATAAAAAGTAAGTGTGGTATTAAACTTGTGTTTTGGTGTAAGGACGGGGAAACAGCTTAGCTGTCCCGTATTAGACAAGGTGTTCCTGCATGTGTAGTTAGTGCTCGATAAGAGCTAGGTGTTTATTTGATTTTGTGTTTGTTTTGTTTGTGTTCATTAAAAATTTAGCGCAACCGCGCTGTAAAAAAATCCATTCCAGTGTGTTGGGTCTATTTTTAAAGCGGCAACGTACCCGAGTGGGTGAGTTTCTTTTACATATGGTGTCAGAAGTTTTGGGCGCCCTACGACCCAATAAAATGGATTTTAAAGAACTGATCGAGAAGATCAATAAAAATACCGCCGCTCAAAAAGAGCAAAATGAGAGATGGGAGAGAGAGCTGGGGTTGGCCCCGCTGAAGAGACAAGTGCGGGAGCTGACCGAACTGGAGCTGTTGTTCCAAAGGTGGGAGCAAGCGAGAGGAGCCCCGCTGACTCCAGCCTCAGAGCCCAGAGGGGAGGAGCCGCCGCTTCCAGAGCCCAGAGGGGAGGAGCCGCCGCTTCCAGAGCCCAGAGGGGAGGAGCCGCCGCTTCCAGAGCCCAGAGGGGAGGAGCCGCCGCTTCCAGAGCCCAGAGGGGAGGAGCCGCCGCTTCCAGAGCCAAGAGGAGAGGAGCCGCCGCTTCCAGAGCCCAGAGGGGAGGAGCCGCCGCTTCCAGAGCCCAGAGGGGAGGAGCCGCCGCTTCCAGAGCCCAGAGGGGAGGAGCCGCCGCTTCCAGAGCCCAGAGGGGAGGAGCCGCCGCTTCCAGAGCCCAAAGGGGAGGAGCCGCCGCTTCCAGAGCCCAGAGGGGAGGAGCCGCCGCTTCCAGAGCCCAGAGGGGAGGAGCCACTGTTGCCAGAGTCACCGGTGGAAGTCAAGGGGGAGGATGTGCCGCCTCCCCTGCAAGCCAGTCCGGCGTTGCCGAAGGAGGTCCCTTGTCCCGGCAGCGTGGACACCAGGCCGGAATGCCCAGACCTCCCTCCGCTTGACCTGGCTCCCAGGTCGCAGTACAGCCAGGCACAGTCGCCTGCCTGGTCACTTGCTTCACTCCCCCTGGAATCCAAGACGTCGCTGCGCAGGATGAAGACGTCACTGCGCAAAAGGCAGACGTCGCTGGTGCTCCCCCTGCTGATTGCTCCATTCCGCATACCTACTGCTCTGCTCCCCCTGAGATTCAAGACGTCGCTGCGCCGGTCCACAGCCACGCGCCTCTGCCTGCCAGTCCTGGCTCCCGGTCACCGGCATGTGCTGTGGTCGCCCTGGACAAGCCGTCTGGGTCCCTCCTCGTCGGTCCTAGGTCCCTCCCTGGAAACGCCGGAGGGACCAACCCACCCTCAAGCCCGCCCGTGGAAGAGGGCGACAATTGACATTGCTGGACTTGAGGGTGGGTGGTCTTTTAAGGGTGGAGGGAGGTGGCCGTCGAGTGGCCGGTGTCTTGAAAAGACAAGGGGGGGATATGTAAGACAGCAGGGAGGGGGTTAAAGCCTCCCTGAAGAAAAAACATGTGCGGAATGCACATTTGTGTAATTTAATTGTTTTGCTTTATTGTTTAATTGAATTTGTTAATTGTTTTAGTATTAATTATCCCCTGCACCTGGTAGCCATTGTTAAATTAGTACCAGGTGCAGGGTATTTAAGGGAGGCAGATAGTCTGCTCGTGGCTGCTAAGGAGAAGGAGGCAGAAGAGGTGCTCTGTCTCAGAGTAGCCAAAGTGAATAAAAAGTAAGTGTGGTATTAAACCTGTGTTTTGGTGTAAGGACGGGGAAACAGCTTAGCTGTCCCGTATTAGACAGGGTGTTCCTGCATGTGTAGTTAGTGCTCGATAAGAGCTAGGTGTTTATTTGATTCTGTGTTTGTTTTGTTTGTGTTCATTAAAAATTTAGCGCAACCGCGCTGTAAAAAAATCCATTCCAGTGTGTTGGGTCTATTTTTAAAGGGGCAACGAACCCGAGTGGGTGAGTTTCTTTTACAATATATATATATATATATATATATATATATATATATATATATATATATATATATACTGTATATATATTGTGAAACAGTTGCTGACTCTCGCCACTAGTCAGCGTAGTTTGTCTCTCCTAAGGAAGGGTGCCACACAGGAGTTACAAGCGGTGAGTGTATTTTATTTACAAATAAATAAACACAAATGGTTTAGGTCTCAATGGACAACAGCCCTGTACGGGCAGCTAACTACCTCACTTCTTGCTCCCTGTCATATGCTATAGGTTTAGAAGTCGGTAGTGGTGCACTGTCTCCTTGAAGCGGGACCCCAGGTAAGTAATGACTTTGGCTCCCCTGTTGGCAGACAGGTGTCAGCCCTTGGCAGCCGAGAACACGCCCCCTCACTGGAAAGCGGAAGCAGCACAGGTAGGTGTAGAGAAAACTCCTTGGCCAGGAAATCAGTGCAACACCAGTAGGTAGAACAACGCTCCCTCCTTAGGAAAGTAGGAGCAACACAGCGTTCCCTTGTTTGGAACACAGGAATAACACAGGTAAGTAGCCCAGGCGGGTCTAGTTTCGTACAAAGCTTCAACATCGATGCTGGGCCAATCTAGTTTTGCCTATGCCAATTATTTGGGCGAGTCTAGTTTCGCATTTCTACACTCTCCCCTGCCAGCTTCCAAGTGCGTGCCGGGGTACCTGCCTCGCCTCCACTTCTGACAACAATGTAGCGACGGTGTGCTGGATTTCCAGCGGCGGTGCTGAAAAGGAAGGACACCAGGGCTGGTTTTAATAGAGAGAGCTCTTTTAATAGAGAGAGCTCTTTTTAATAGAGAGAGCTCTTTTTATAGAGAGAGCTCTTTTTAATAGAGAGAGCTCTTTTCATAGTTCTCTCTCCCAAAAAGTCAGGTCAAAAAGTCTCACTCCTCCACATCCGCCGGCTGTTTGCTGTTTGGGTCGGAGGAGGACATCCCAATGTGGCCGCCCCCGGAGACACCTTGCTTCCCCCTCTTCCGGGACTTTGAGACTGACGGGGGTGGTGGCTGTTGGGGCCAAGTGTGTGTTGCACAAGGGGGGGGATATGTAGCAGGGCGGCAGAAAGCCCTGCTGTTTAAATGGATTATTTCTTTATTTTTAGAACGGGGTTTCCCCCTCCGCCCCTGTCTTATTTTGTATTTGTGGTTTTTGATTGTATTTATATGACAGCGAAGTGCCGTGTGTTTTGTTATGTTTTTTGTATTTATTTAGAAATGTATTGATGGCGTAGCCGATTATTTGTTTTGTTTAGTAGCGTGGATGGGTAGCCCCATCCAAATTAAAAACCTTGTGCAGAAGGTGGCCGCCTCCCGAATTAATATTAAGTGATTAATATGTTACTAATCGGGAGATGGTCACCTGCATAAAAGCCTGCAGCTCTCTGCACAATTTTTTTTTTTTTTAATTAACTTTTGTGTCCAATAAAAAATATTTTGCACCTTCAAAGTGTTAAGTATGTTGTGTAAATCAAATGGTAAAAATCCCAATTAAATCCATTTTAATTCCAGGTTGTAACACTACAAAATGTGGAAGAGTCCAAGGGGGGTGAATACTTATGCAAGGCACTGTATATATATATATATAGAGAGAGAGAGAGAGAGAGAGAGAGATACTGTATATAGTTTATAAATTACTCGACCTTCAGTCTTGTAATTTATGACGTCACAGAAACCCTAGATGGAATTATTTTCCTGTAACTCACTGAAGCCCATCTATTATTCTATCCTCCCTGTAAAACTACAACAAACTTCATTTAAAGCTGCATATTATGATCTTATTAAACAATTTAATTTAGCAGAATATCATATTCTATGAAATACCACAACTGCAAAAACACACAATTGTACACCACACTGTAAAACATTTGTTTTTGTTTTTGTTTTTGTTTTTGTTTAATCTGGTAGCAATTTTCAGAAGAAACACTTATCCCAAAATGTAAAAGATCTTTTTTTATTTGTGATAATGGTTTTAAGAAGAAAACATCTGTAGGGGGTCCAGTATTTTGTGTGAACTTTTCTTACATTGGCTAAAAAGCTGCCTTGCATTATCTGATGGTAACCATTCAGTCTGCAGCAAGTCAGAGCAGGCTGTTTCACATTAGGAAATGAATAGCTGCACACAATTATATTAACCAGAAGTCCAATTTGAAAATGTTGAACATACCAGATCTTCTATTATAGTCAGTTAGTCAAAAAAGTATGGTGGCTGTAATGTAATTTACAATATTTTACAGTAAACAAACTTGGGAATCACTTGATACACCAGAACTTCAGGATAAATAATGGTTTTATCAGGCTAATATTTGTTTATTTATGTATTGCCTAGAATAGTGGTTTTCATACTTTTTAGGGCCTGTACCCCATTCCAAATGAATTAATAATGAAAAAACACATACAAGCATTACAAGTAAAGTCATGTCGCTCCAGGTCTAGCACAGAACAAGTGAGTGATTTCATTATCTAAGTAGGGTGGCCCAGCTGCCTGCTCAACTCAATAATACTGTTAAACATAAACATAGATAAAACACTGAACTGATTAAATTACTAACACTGAACATTTAACTCCTGAAAGTAAACTTACCTAGTAAATGCTACACATTTTTTAAAGAAGCAACATCATACAATGACAATCTTTGAGGCCACACACTGCTGTCACCACCACCCTGCTATTTAAATATATAAATTAACCATGTGTGCGCTCAACGCACTGTCAGCAGCCAGCTGGGTGTTTATAGAGTTAACCTCGCCCAACAGAAAGGAAACATACACCAGCATGGCTGTGGTTTTATTTGAAAGGAGATTTAACATTGCTGATTCGATTGCTAAGTCACAAAGTACTACAACATGTTAAAAAAATGTGTTGTCCTCCTTTTACAAGATTTTTCTCACGTACCCTGACGAGAGCTGCGTACCCCAGTTTGAAAACCACTGGCCTAGGACAAATATCGTTTGCAGAAAGATCCTTCCAATTCCATTTTCAAATCACATTTCACACCAAGCAATGTCCCAAAGCAATTTACTGTAAATAACAACACAAAAACATGTGTACAGTACAGAAACAGCATGGCTACGCAGGGAGCTAGCAAGTGTTTGCAAAAAAACATATTGTTAATTAAACTATACATATTTAACAGTGTAGCAAGTATTAGTAAAGATTGCAGGTACATTATTTGAGTTCAGACAGGGGGTGCCAATACTTATGTCTGCAACTCAAGAAGTGCCCTGATTGTGAATTATGATGGTATCTTGTTTTTCGAAAGTACTTTTACTGTATTACTACCATGTTAAATTGTACTCTTACCCACGCTTTTGTAAGGCAGCTCCATTTCGGTGCTATCTGACATCTTTCTACACCTACACTACACCCTGCTGGAGGAAATGGTTCTGACTCAGTATTGTCCTCAATGCTATCATATGCTTTCGTGATCTTTACGAGACTCGCAAGATCTGAAAAGGATTTTAGAAATGGGTAACATGACCTAGCATGTCAATGGTGTGTTACATAATCCTTCTGTAATTTGAGGTAATGCCACGGTATATAGCAAAAATCACTTGTTTTACCTTATATTTGGACCTGTGAATCTGATAGCTTTTGTTCCACTGTTAAAAGGACGGTGGTTCTGAATTGCCCTGAGTGTCCTGAATTTAAAAATACCAAATATGTGCACCTTTGGTTTCTTTCCCACCAGACACAACAAGTCTGAGATACAAGATGTCACACACAGTAACTATATACAAAAAACATGTGGTTCCTAATGTTTATTTTTACCCTGTGATCGCTGAATTTACGCCACTGAAGAAAAAAAAAAGTTGCAACTAGTACCTCCCACACACTCGATACGTTACAGTGTTGTCATGTGATCAGAGTCAGGAGCATACGTCAACATCAGCAAAACAAGATGTAGACAAATAGCTGATTTCAAAGTTGATTTCTTGAAGCACAGCTCGATAAAACAGCTACTAATCAAAGGTAAACTTTTTTTTATTATCTATCCTCATTGAAAAGAAAACAAAAGTTACACACAGACTGTTTTAAATTCATTCGGGATGTTTCACATTTAACAACTGCATCACATCAAATATATTTGAAATATAGTGAAATTAAAGCCAACGACTGAATATGTTATGTAATAACTCCTCAATGAGCGACCCTGATTTATTTATTTATTTATTTACCATGTATTTCAATTGGACGTACTGGGGAAGCGATTTTCTGGATGTACCAGGTATGTCTGTAGCACACAAGAGGTTAAAATATAGGCTAAAATTGAGTGCCCCCTCCTGACTCTTAAGTATGATGTGAATCTACCACAACCACTGTCACAGTTCCTACAATCCCTGCTGACTGGAGACCAGTCTACTGTAGGCCAAGATCTGATCTTTAGCACTAGTAGAGGAAAGATAAAAGCACCCAAGTATATACTTTTACCATCAGCAGTGAAATCACTCACAGGCAACATTGAAGTGATTACGACAAAGAACAGATTTGGTCACAGCATATCATACTCTCAATTGTTAGCGATTGGCACAGTTCTCTGCATGCAAAAGTTACCACTGTTACCTGACATCAGTGTGCCTTTGCCAGGTAGCAACAAACCACATGTAGACACCACTCTTGGCTGGGATAATCTTGACAGGTTGGAAGAGACATTGTCAGGGGGAGGGACAACCCACAGAGTGAATGTTCTTGCAGTTCAACCACTTGTTAGTGGTCCACAGCTTCTCAGAGAAGTACCAGAAGTGCAGAAATCAAAACAAAGAAGTATTGATGTTGGTGAGCAACGCATACCAGTGTACAATGCTGGTGGAAAAAAAGGTCCACCACTACGAGCAAGAATGGTTCAGCTTATGGGCCCTCTAGACCTTGAAAGTATTGTATGTGTTTTTACCAGGCCCTGTACAGCAAAGCTGCTGCGATAAAATGGAAACACATGGACAAATTTAACAACATTGTTTTCAGATTGGGTGTCTTCCATACAACATACACTCTCTTTGTCATTCTTGGGAAAAGGTTTCAAGATTCTGGATTGAAAGATCTTGCCATTGAGTCTGGTGTCGTTGCAAAAGGGTCAGTGTCAGCTGCTTTGGAAGGACGAATGTACAATAGAGCTATCAGGTTGCACAAACTAGTGTATGAAGCCCTGCTAAGAGTTGCATGGAAGAGATTAATTCCCTGGGGTGAGCTGAATCACAGTGAAGAAAGGTATGCTATTGACTGTGTCCTTGAGCTTACCAGTGATCTCTCAGAAGAAATCTGTCACAAAACATTCAATGACCTTTTTCAAAATCAGTCGTATGCTCAAGTCACAAAACTATTTTCTACCTACCTTGATGTGTTGCGAAACGATCGAGGAAAACTTGCATTGTTTTAGATGTCTCTGACAGGAATGACGATTGGTGACGTCAGGCCAGTTGCAGGAACAAAAACAAACAAAGGCAGTACTGCAGTGAAAAAGACGCTCACAGAGCAAAATAAAATAATAAACAAAACAAGCCACGAACACAAACAATAAATAAATGATCCAGGTCAGGCTGGGCAAATCGCCTTCACTGTTCCGAGATTCTTTTTGTTTTAAATCTCTCCCCTTGCTTGCTCTCCCGTACTCTCCTCTGTGCAGAGAGCTGAAGGCTTTTATATCGTGGCCAAGGGGTTTAACTGGCTAGTAATTATTCTATTACCCCTCGGCCACAATCTGCACGAGTTTATTAATTATTCCTGGCAGAGGACGAGCACCAATCTCGCCTCTGCCAGAACACGTTTTAAATAAAATAAAATAATAACAAACATGGTTCCGCCATCATTTATAAATAAACCATAACACATCATCATAAATATAATAAATAAATAATACACCAAAACACACAGCTTTCGCCGTCATTTAAATAAATAATCAATCATAATACACAAATATAAAGTAACACAGGGGCGGAGGGGGAGACCCCATTTTATTAAATAAACAAATACATTTAAACAGCAGGACTTTCTACCGCCCTGCTACATATACCCCCCACCCCGTTTGTGCAACGCATACTTGGCCCCAACGGCTACCTCCCCCCTCAGTCTCAAATTCCCGGGAGAGAGGGAAGCAAGGTGTTTCTGGGGGTGGCCATGGTGGTATGTCCACCACCCCCCACTTCTTAGTGGCTAGCAGCTCCCTCTATGGGGCTCCAGCCACAGTTTCTCCTGCTGTGAAAGTGCGGCTGGGGGGGTTGGTCTCCTGACCTTCCCCCCCCCTTCTTCGTGGCCGGCAGCTCCCCTCCGTGGGGGTCTGGCCACAACACTTCCTGCTGCCACGCAGGACCGGCAGCGACCCCAGGCAATGCAGAGCCGGCAGCGACCCCAGGCTAAGCAGGACCCTCAGCGACCCTAGCCAAAACAGGACCTTCAGCGACCCCAGGCAAAGCAGGACCCTCAGCGACCCCAGCGAAGCAGGACCCTCAGCGACCCCAGGCAAAGCAGGACCCTCAGCGACCCCAGGCGAAGCAGGACCCTCAGTGACCCCAGGCGAAGCAGGACCCTCGGCGACCCCAGGCGAAGCAGGACCCTCGGCGACCCCAGGCAAAGCAGGACAGGCAGCGACCCTAGGAGAAGCAAAGGACATAGCCATGCCAGGTGAAGCGGGACCTTCAGCAACCCCAGGCGAAGCGGGACCTTCAGCAACCCCAGGCGATGCGGGACCTTCAGCAACCCCAGGTGATGCGGAGCAGCAGGCAGCCCCAGGCAATCCAGACGTGGTATCCCTGAGCGGAGTGGGCGTAGCATCCCTGAGCGGAGCAGGCGTGGCATCCTTGAGCGGTGCAAGGCAGGCATCCCCAGGCGATGGCGAACTGGCATTCTCAGGCGATGGCGAACTGGCATCCCCAGGCGATGGCGAACTGGCATCCCCAGGCGATGCATGACAGGGCAGCAGCGGTCCCTCGGGAGGCGACAGCGGCAGCGGACCCTCGGTAGGTGACGGCGGCAGCAGACCCTCGGGAGGCGACGGCGGGAGGGGAGCCAGGACCAGCGGTGGTGCTGGGGTTGGCCCTCTTCTCAGCCGCTGCGACCCGGTGGTTTTCCCCCTTGCTCTGCTCAGCAGCCTATGCAAGGGTGGCTGCGGACCGCCAGCCTCCTTCCGGTCCGTCCTGTCGTGAAGGGAGAGGCAGCTCCTGCTCCTCTCCTTTGGGTGGTGGTGGAAGCAGAGGCAGCTCCTGCTGCTCTGCTCCTGAAGAAGGCGGCAGGGGCTCCTCCCCTTCTGGCGGCGAAGGCGACAGGGGCTCCTCCCCTTCTGGCGGCAAAGGCGGCAGGGGCTCCTCCACTTCTCCTTCTGGTGGTGGTGCTGGGAGTGGCAGGTAGTTCTCCCACGACGGTCGAGGTGGGAGTGGCAAGTCGTCCTCCCACGGCGGTAGAGGCGGAACCAGCAGGTATTATCCCTCTGCTGGCGGAGGTGGGAGTGGCACGCCAGCCTCCTGTTCTGGTCCGTCCTGTCGTGAAGGGAGATGCAGCTCATTTGAAAATAAATAATAAATTGTAATACAAAAATATAAAGTAACACAGGGGTGGAGGGGGAGACCCCGTTCTATAAATAAATAAACAAATACATTTAAACAGCAGGGCTTTCTACCACCCTGCTACAGTCTTATATAGACATTGTTGATGTTTTGTTGCTGCCTCCTCAAGACTCAAGAAAAAATAATTGGTAGCTTCATTTGTCTGCGGTACGTGGGCTTATCGCTTGGTGTTTTGCCTATGATCAACTCAACTATGCCCGATACTTACCTGTATATTACTCAGACCTGGTACACCTGCCAGCTGAAAATCCTAGGGTCAATGAATATATGGAACAGGGTGGCTTTACTGTTCAAATAGGAATATCACAAAATTAATTTTTCCTGTTGACCAGGCCATGGAAGAAACGAAATAAGAATACACAGACCCCAGGTGGTATGAAAGGCTTCAGCCTGAATCCAGCTGCCTTAAGCAAATACTATTTAGCAGCAGATTACAGGACCACTTGCTTAAGTACACTGAGAGACATGATTGGTCTGAATTCACCTGATGTGCAACACCAAGATCTCCAAAAGTCCAGAATAAGAAAGGATGAAGCAAATGTTTTGTGATAGCAACTGAAGCTGTCACAAAAGATTTGCTTGGGTCAAAAGTTGGAGAAAGGTCTTACACTTAGTTCCATGAACAGACTTGAAAGTGACATTGTGAAGTTTCATGATAGAATGTCCAGAAAACCTGAATACTTTTTCAGATCTTAGCAAGAAAAACAGAAAAGTTAAGATACAAGGGAAAGAAAGAATGCTGAGGGCTGACTGCAACTTATTTGGCAGCATGCTCATTACAGCACAAAATAGAAAGCTGAGGATGCAGGATGTGCTAGCTCATCCCCTTGGACCACTTCCATGGTTTCTAGCCACACCAGAGGGGAATCGGCGCACAGGTAGCAAGTCAACTCTTGGAAAAGAACTAGAGAAAAATGTCAAGTCTGCAGATAACATTCCAAAGCCACGAGCATGCATAGGGGATGGCATGATGGTGGTGAATGGAATACGCGTTGAACATAAGACATTTCAGGCAATCTCTGACTCTGTTCTTCCATTAGTTCTTAAGGAAGGCGCAGGAAGCAACAGGATCAATGTTGTGTTTGATGTCTATAAAGTCATTTCAATTACAAATACTGAAAGGGAGGTAAGAGCAGATGCTGCAGGTTTCTTTATATACAAGAAAATTGTCCCTGGACAGCAAGTCACTTAATGGAGAAATGTTCTGAAAAGTTCCAAAAATAAAAACAACCTGATTCAATTCATGGTCAGTTAATGGCAAGCACAACACAACCAAGCAAAGCTAAGAGAGAAGATATAATGTTGTATGTGACATGTGGAAAATAATATTATAAGCTGACAGGAGAAGATGTTGAAGAAGTACAGGAGTTGAAATTTACTCAGGAAGAGGTGGATACCAGAGTTTTGCTTCATGCTGCACACATTGCATCATTCAATTATAAGGCCATAATTGTTGTTTCAGAAGAGACTGATGTACAAATCCTCTATCTTGCATTCTGCTCGAGGATACCTGTTCACATATTTCAGAAATCAGGCACAGCAACTAGGACCAAGTACACAGACATAAGCAAAGTGAGGAAATCTCTTGGTTCAGAAACTTGTGAGGCTTTATCGGGAATGCATGCATTTACTGGGAACGACAGCATCAGTTTTGCTGGGGAAGTCTCAGCTTTGAAACTAGTTAATTGTTAGAGAAAGTACACAAATATGCTCAAAGAGCTACGAGTTACTGGGTCACAAACAGAGAAAAATGTGTGTCAACAAAGTAAGACTTTTGGAAACATTGTAAGCCTAATATAGCAAAACTGTAAGTTGGACTCAATGTTACAATACAATTGAATGGTAGAAGCATTAAAGCTGTGGTTTAATTGTAAACAAAGTTAGGACATATATTTTTGCCTTTGTATGCAGTTTAGGTTTTCTGTTTGGCTGTGCACTACGTTATATACTGGTTATACTGGTTATTAAAGTTATTAATGTTTCAATGTAAATAAAATTGACATGCCTTTGATGATTTAGTTTGAACTATAAAAAGTGAACAATTAGTTATATTCAGTCATGTGTTTTCCTCCAGATAATATATATATATATATATATATATATATATATATATATATATATATATATATATATATATATATATATATAGCATTGTTTGTGCCATTCTGAAGGTAACTATGAATATTATATATATATATATATATATATATATATATATATATATATATTCATTTGTCATAAATTAACCGTCATCTATATATTTCAGGTATTATTGTTATAGAATAGATCAAATAAATGAGAATAATAGTCACAAATAAATGTCCAGTAGTGGTTTTATTTCAATAAATGTCTGTAATAGGGTACCGTTCCTACATGTTTTACTACAAGACAGCTGCCAAATAGGAAAGTCTATCAACTGGATACGTAATCTAGATATATTAAGCTTTCAAATGATATATGGTAGACTTTTCCCCACCTACTGGTAATGATCACTCAAACTTTGGGCTTCGGCCCACAGACTATATGGTGATTAATACGTCCCATGGAAAGGGATTATGTATTCTATTCCTCAGTGCACAAAGTGTTATCTAGAATTGACTGTTTTTAATCTCCAAAACTCTAGTTATGGGTGTCAGTAAATGCGATACAGGAGTTATTGCAATATCTGACCATGCCGATGTGGATTTTATAATGGATGTGGGGAGGAAGTAAGAAAAATCACAGAAAAGGGCGCAAAGTGAAATCACAGAAAAATGCGCAAAGTTAATTGCAGGTGCAAAACCACCATAATGCTGCCGTAAATCGTGTTTAGCAGCCGTAAAGTCTGATTTTAATTTGCACTTTGCCATCATTATTCCATTAAAATTATATTGAAATGCATTCAAATGAAGAAATGGATATTAAGTGGGTGCAAACATTATAATGTGATGTAAGGATTTTGCCTTGCACTTAGGCAATTGCTGACCCTCCAAAAACTACACCTCTTCTTACAAGGTGCAAACTATTGTAGAAGCCAGTAACTAAGAGCTGTATAAAAGCACACCCCTGCAGGGACCTGTCATTGGCTTCAGGGTGACTGCTGTGATACACTTCCTAAAGCGGCGACACTTGGCACTTGTTGAGGAGAGGCAGGAACACATTTGGAGAAGGGCAAGATGAAGAAGACTTTGCATATTTAATCCAGGGTCACTTTGTTTGGAATGCCGGAGTATGTGGTGCTAAAGCGTTATCATCTCACTCTGGAGGTCATCCTAGACCTAATAGCTGAATTGAGGGATGAGCTAAACCTCCATGTCAATCTAGGGACTGCTATCCCTGCACGCGTGTAAGTGCTGTGTTCTCTGCACTACTTAGCCTCTGGTTCCTTTCAGACCACAGTTTGGAAGATTAGCCCAATCCACCTATTCCAGAGTGCTAGGCAAATTTCTGGATGTCATGCTGAAAAGGGAAGGCAAATCAATATCATTTCATAAGGATACTTGCATAACCTTGCATAATAATAATGTGTAAAAAATAATGCAATTGTCTGTAAAAATAATGTGATATCACAGGATAGCGCCTTTCGAGGGATCATGGTCACTAATAATAATAATAATAATAATAATAATAATAGTAATAACCAATGTTGTCTGAGGCTTTTCCAAGCAACTCTATTTCATGCTGAGTGACCTCAGCTGTGAGGATTCTCAGCTCCTTCAATGCGCCAAGAGGACTTTGCTGCCCTTCCACTGCAATATTTTTTTCTTTGTATTTTCGTGCACCACAAATGTCATACAGTGACTACTGCTCTCTGTACTCCTAATGGTCTCACACACCAGACACGATGCAATTTTTTAATTGGTGACGAGACACTTTCGCAGCGACATGACCATACACACCAGAAGCGACACAGAAGCGATGCAACAGGTTTGAAAACTGCCAGATCTATACAACTATTCAAAATTACTATTGACAAAACTATGATCAAGACTGGTACATATTCGTTAACATGATGTGGAAATAAATCATACACACCAGGCTTACCCAGTTCCTTCGAAGTGGACTCCCATATATTATCTTTCAGATCTGTATCTTTATAATTGTGATGCCCTTTGTCATAAAGCTCTGGGTATTTTTTCAACAACAAGTATTGTTTCCTCCGTCATTTTGGATACTGCATCACCCTGCTGGACCACGTGCTTTGAAGACAGTCTGCCTAGTGAATTTTACAGGCAGTTCTGAGACATTCTTACCCCAGCCCTGTGTGAGATTTACAATGACGCATGGGATAGAGGGATATTACCTACTAGCATGAATAGTTCAGTAATAATACGTATACCAAAACCTGGAAGAGACATTATGGAATGCGGAAACTACAGGCCGATTTATCTACTGAATGTAGATTATAAAATTTTAACCCAGGTTATCGCTATAAGACTAAATACAATTATACATATGTTGGTTAAACCAGACCAAGTAGGCTTTGTCACAGGGAGACATGCCTCAGACAATGCGAAGGTTAGCACATTTGATATGGGAGGTCAGGGACCTAGATGACCCAGTAGCAGTAATGTCCTCCTGTAGGAGGTCTGGCTAAGGACCCTGCATACCCTAATAGCCAATGCAGGATAACAGGGACCCACATTAAAAGGGCGTATGCAGCTGAAGGACAGGTCATGCGTCTGGCCAACACGGCAGGTCTGCTCACGGCCTATCTGGATGGCATTTTGCAAACAGCGCCTTTCGAGGGATCACGGTCACATCCGTGAGCGACCCTCTCCAGGACTTGGTTCTCAGGCAAGAAGTAGATACATTACTTTTCAAACAAGCCATCTGCCTCGTAGAAACCAACTCTCAAGAGGAGGGGTTCTACTGAAGGTATTTTCTAGTGCCAAAAAAGGACGGCGGCCTCCGTCCCATCCTAGACCTGAGACACCTCAATGGGTTCTTGAGGGAGAGGAGGTTCCAAATGCTCACGCACCGTCACATTCTCCAGTCGGGCAACTGGTTTATCACTGTGAACTTAAAGGACGCATATTTTCACGTCCCCATTCGTCCCGCACACAGGAGATATCTATACTTCACTTTGCAGGGAAGCGCTTTCGAGTTTTCCGTGCTGCCATTCGGCCTCTCCTTAGCCCCCCGCATGTTGTTAAAGTGCGTGGATGCCATCCTAGCCCCTATGTTGCTGCAAGGGATCAGGGTGTTGAATTACCTGGAAGACTGGTTGATCTGTTCCCAGTCACAGGAAGGAGCAGTGGCCCACTCGGTGATAGTGACAGAGCATCTGTCAAGGCTGGGTCTCACCCTCAACGATGCTAAAAGCCAATTAATACTGGTACATAGTACGGTCTACTTAGGACTCTATCTGGACTCCCTTACAATGAGAGCCTACCTGTCAGACGACAGAGTAGCTGCTATTCACAACTGTCTAGCCCTGTTCCAATGTAGTGACGACAGGTGCATCCAACTCGTGTTGGGGTGCGGTCTGGGCAGGCAGAGGAGTCTGCAGGTCCTGGTCGGGTCGCTGGATAACCCTGCACATAAATGCGCTGGAACTGCAAGCGGTTCTCCAGCATTTCCTTCCAGTGTCCTTGTCCGCATGGACACCATGTCTGTAGTAGCGTATGTCAACTGCAGAAAGCTAGTGCCTCCTACACAAGTGGAGGTATTTTCAAAAGTGGTGTATGACCAGAAGTCATGATCCCATCTATTGCCCTATAGCAACTATTTTACAGATCTGCTGGAGGCGGGCAGGTACCCCTCTCTGTTGAATATGTACCTAGCAGCTATATCTGCATGCCATGTCTCCATTGACTCAGTTTCCCCAGACGCTCATATTCTGGCAACCCGTTTTCTAAAGAGTGCTCAGCGGCTACGTCCTCCTAGAAAGGACACCCTCTCTGAGTGAAGTCTGGATGTGGTATTGATAGCTGTCACTAAGACCCCGTTTGAGCCTATACATTCCATAGAGTTGAAATATCTCTCGGTCAGTGCACAGTGCCTGTATACGTATTTGGGATGATGGAAACAGGGTATCCTTACGCATGAGCCCCGCTTTTCTCCCTAAGGTGGTTACGGCTTTCCATTTAAACCAATCAGTGGAACTAGAGGCTTTCCATTCCCTTCCTTTTTCTTCGGAGGATGATCGGAGATTAAATTATGTGGATAGGACGAGAGTCCTGCGTCATTCTGACCAGCGCTTCGTCTGTCATGGTAAAAGGACCCTGGGTCAAGCCCTCTCGAAGCAGCGACTGTCCCACTGGATTATGGACACAGTTTCGACTGCGTATACTAATGCCGGCTTACCCCCACCTGGGTGGGTGGCTGAGCACTCTACCAGAGGAGTCGCTACGTAATGGGCGCTCTTTAGAGGTGCCTCATTGACTGATATTTGTACTGTGGCTTGCTGGGCTACTCCGCGTACATTCACCACGTTCTACCGGCTTAATGTGGTAGATCCCTCCATGCCTTCACTAGGCACAAGGGCCCTTGAGGTTGCACGCTCGCACCGCTAACTGTGGTTTGGCAGTGTCAAGTCGTCCCTTGTCAGCTGTCTCAGCTCATGCTCCCTCGCGACGGCTTTGGTATACTTTTCCCAAAAGTACTGTTTGGTGTTCGTCTTCAAATTGAAAGGGAATGTTTCCTAAAAGAGAAGACACGCATGAGCTGGATGAGCTGGAGCGGACGGGTGGCGGACGCAGGGAGGCCAGCCAGGAGGGAGTTGCACTAGTCTAGGCGGGAGAGTACCAGGAGCTGGGTGGCATAGTTGGTGAGGAAGTGTCGGATTCTTCGTATAAGAACATAAGAAAGTTTACAAACGAGAGGAGGCCATTCAGCCCATCTTGCTCGTTTGGTTGTTAGAAGCTTATTGATCCCAGAATCTCATCAAGCAGCTTCTTGAAGGATCCCAGGGTGTCAGCTTCAACAACATTACTGGGGAGTTGGTTCCAGACCCTCACAATTCTCTGTGTAAAAAAGTGCCTCCTATTTTCTGTTCTGAATGACCCTTTATCTAATCTCCATTTGTGACCCCTGGTTCTTGTTTCTTTTTTTAGGTCAAAGAAGTCCCCTTGGTTGACATTGTCTATACCTTTTAGGATTTTGAATGTTTGAATCAGATCGCCGCGTAGTCTTCTTTGTTCAAGACTGAATAGATTCAATTCTTTTAGCCTGTCTGCATATGACATGCCTTTTAAACCCGGGATAATTCTGGTTGCTCTTCTTTGCACTCTTTCTAGAGCAGCAATATCCTTTTTGTAACGAGGTGACCAGAACTGAACACAATATTCTAGGTGAGGTCTTACTAATGCATTGTAGAGTTTTAACATTACTTCCCTTGATTTAAATTCAACACTTCTCACAATATATCCGAGCATCTTGTTAGCCTTTTTTTATAGCTTCCCCACATTGTCTAGATGAAGACATTTCTGAGTTAACATAAACTCCTAGGTCTTTTTCATGGATCCCTTCTTCAATTTCAGTATCTCCCATATGATATTTATAATGCACATTTTTATTTCCTGCATGCAATACTTTACACTTTTCTCTATTAAATTTAATTTGCCATGTGTCTGCCCAATTCTGAATGCTGTCTAGTTCATTTAGAATGACCTTTGCTGCTGCAACAGTGTTTGCCACTCCTCCTATTTTTGTGTCGTCTGCAAATTTAACGAATTTGCTTACTATACCAGAATCTAGATCATTAATGTAGATTAGGAATAGCAGAGGACCCAATTCTGCTCCCTGTGGTACACCACTGGTTACCTCACTCCATTTCGAGGTTTCTCCTCTAATCAGTACTTTCTGTTTTCTACATGTTAACCACTCCCTAATCCATGTGCATGCATTTCCTTGAATCCCTACTGCGTTCAGTTTGAGAATTAATCTTTTATGCGGGACTTTGACAAAAGTTTTCTGGAAATCTAAATAAACCATGTCGTATGCTTTGCAGTTATCCATTTTCAATGTTGCATCCTCAAAAAAGTCAAGTAGGTTAGTTAGACATGATCTCCCTTTCCTAAAACCATGCTGGCTGTCTCCCAGGATATTGTTACCATATAGGTAATTTTCCATTTTGGATCTTATTATAGTTTCCATAAGTTTACATATAATAGAAGTCAGGCTTATTGGTCTGTAGTTACCTGGTTTGGTTTTGTCTCCCTTTTAGTGGATTGGTATTACGTTTGCTAATTTCCAGTCTGTTGGTACAACCCCTGTGTCAAGAGACTGTTGCATGATCTTGGTTAGCGGTTTGTAAATAACTTCTTTCATTTCTTTGAGTACTATTGGGAGGATCTCATCTGGCCCAGGGGATTTGTTTATTTTAAGAGCTCCTAGTCCCTTTAACTCTTCTGCCTCTGTTATGCTAAAGTTATTTAAAATTGGATAGGAACAGGTCGACATGTGGGGCATGTTGTCCGTGTCTTCCTTTGTAAAAACCTGTGAAAAGTAATCATTTAAATATTTGCTATTTTTTTTTCTTCATCTATGATTTTGCCATTTGTGTCTCTTAGACATTTAACCTCCTCTTTGAATGTTCTCTTGCTGTTATAATATTGGAAAAACATTTTGGAATTGGTTTTAGCCCCCTTAGCAATATTGATTTCTATCTCTCTCTTGGCCTTTCTAACTTCCTTTCTGACTTGTGTTTGCAGTTCCAAGTACTCTTTCTGTGTGCTTTGTTTTTGGTCCCTTTTAAACGCTCTGTAAAGTGCCTTTTTTCGCTGAATATTTTTTTAAATTGATCTATTAAACCATTTTGGCCATTTTGTTTTAGATTTAGATTTGTCTACTTTTGGGATGTAATTGTTTTGTGCCTCTAGTACTACATTTTTAAAAAACAGCCACCCTTTTTCTGTGGATGTTTTTTCTATTTTACTCCAATCTACTTCTATTAGTCTCTGTTTCATACCTTCGTAGTTTGCTTTTCTAAAATTGTAAACCTTAGCTTTAGTCATTACTTTTGGGGTTTTAAAAAATATTTCAAATGAGACCATGTTGTGGTCTGAGTTTGCCAATGGCTCTCTGACCTCTGTTTCAGTTATTCTGTCTTCATTATTTGAAAAGACTAAATCAAGGCATGCCTCCCCTCTAGTCGGTGCCTTGACAAATTGCGTTAGGAAGCAGTCATTTGTCATTTCCACCATTTCAATTTCATCCGTCGTGCCCCCCATTGGGTTTTCCCATTTTATACAGGGGAAGTTGAAATCCCCCATTAGTATGGCTTCTCCTTTTCTACACGCATTTCGAATGTCATTGTACAACAGATTATTTTGCTCAGCGTCTGAATTTGGTGGTCTGTAGCATGCTCCTATTATTATGCCCTTTGAATTTGTGTCCATTATTCTGACCCATATTGATTCTGCATTATTTTCTTTGTCCTGATTTAACACCTGGGCTTCAAGGCTATTTCTCATGTATAGCGCTACCCCTCCGCCTCTTCTGTCCTGCCTGTCTTTCCTATATAGTGTGTACCCACTAATATTATATTCGTCTCCATCACTCTCAGACAACCAAGTTTCTGTAACACCTATCACGTCGTAGTTACTTGTTAGTGCAGTAGCTTCAAGTTCTAACATTTTGTTTCTGAGACTTCTAGCATTAAGATAAATACATTTAATAGTGGTCTAACCTGAGTTGTTGCCCTTGTTTTGATGTGGTCTCCCTTCTGTTTTTTTGTTTTCTCCCCCCTTCCTTTCTAGTTTAAATGCTTCTGTACCGCCTGAAGGATCCTTTCTCCGAGTAGATTGGTTCCCTTTCTGTTTAAGTGCAGTCCGTCCCACCTGTATAGATAGTCCTTGTTGTAGAAAGTGCTCCAATGTTCAAGAAAGGTGAAGCCTTCCTGTGTGCACCACGATTTCAGCCATGCATTTTGATTTTGTATTTCCAGCTGTCCATATGGTCCTTTGCAAGGCGCCGGCAGTATCCCAGAAAATACCACAGTTTTGGTCTTGTCTTTTAATTTCCTTCCTAGCTCTCTGAATTTGTTTTGCAGGGATCTTGGCCTGTCTCTTCCAATGTTGTTTGTACCAATGTGGACGACTACTACCGGGTCATCTCCTGTTCGTTCTAGGAGCCTGTCCACATTCTCAGTGATGTGCTTGACTGAGGCTCCTGGAAGGCAGCACACTGTTGTAGTAAGGGGGTCCAAACTGCGAACTGAACTTGCTGTGTTTCTCAGTATGGAGTCCCCAACAATCATGACCTCCCTTCTTTTTGCTGCCTGGTCAGCACTGTTTATAGGGTCCTGGGTGTTGTTGCTTTCATTCTCTTGATGTTGGTTTTGGTCGTCTAAATGTTGAAGTGGCTCAAATGTGTTGGATGTCTGGATTTCTGGTGGTTGTGTTTGATGAAGTTTCTTTTTTTCCCTGCTTCTGCCTATCTGAACCCAGCTGTTTCGACTCTCTTCCATCTCCCTATTGGCTTTCAGTCTGCTAGGTGTGCAGACTTCCATGAATTGTGGGTGTGTCAGCTCCTCAAGCTCCTGTTGCTGTCTCATTTCCTCCAGCTCCTTTTCTAGCAAGCTTAATCGCTGAAGCAAGTCCTGGATGGTGCGGCACTTTACACAAACTTGGTTGAGCTCTGTTGGGTTTTCTCGGATTTCCCACATCATGCAGTTGTCACAGATTACTGGCTTGAAGACCATTTTTTTTTTAGTTTAGTGTAGCTTCTGCAGCTGTCAACCTGCTTTCAGACTGCTTCTAACTGCGTTGTACTTGTCCACGACTGTACTTCTCCCACGATGTCGCTTCCACACGCCAGCTAGCCTATTTGCGCCAGCGCGAAGCGGCAGCCAACCGAACAGCCTCTCTACCATAGAGCCGGGAGTCTAGCTGTGGGAGTCCAGCGAGACCTGCGAGGAGAGGCTGTTGGAGAAAATCTGAACCTAGCAGCGCTCTGGAAGACGCCAACTTCTAGACAACTACTAGACAGGTCTGTACCCTCCCCACCGCTTCTGCTCCCACTGTACCTATCTGTCTCACCTGTCCTGCTATGACTGTCTCTCACATCCCTGTTATTCTATCCTCTCACTCCCGTCCTCTGTCTTCTCTCCACCGCTGCTCCCCTAACCCCTCTAACCTCATCCCTCTGTCTCTCCCCCCCTCCCACACTGTCTCTGGTGCCCTCTGGAACTGTCACTCTTCTGCTTTCATCTCTGCCTCCTACCCCTCTCTCAATTTCCTTGCTCTCACTGAAACCTGTCTGTCTCCTGATAACACTGTAACTCCTGCTGCCTTGTCCTCTCTCTATGTCCTGTCCCATACCCCACGTCTCATTGGACGGGGAGGTGGGACTGGTCTTCTCCTCTCTCTCCTTACTATTTTCTGTCCCCTTTGACTTCTCCTCACTCTCTGTTAACACCTTTGAATTTCACGCTGTCCAACTAACCTCTCCCTGTTAACTCCTGCTAATTGTACTGTACCGTCCCCCTGGACCTCTCACTCACTTTCTCGATGAACTCGACTATCTCCTCTTCTCCCTCCCCCAACTGTCCTGTTAAGTGATTTCAATATCTATCTCTCCAACCCCACCCTTCTGTCGGATTCCTTCCTCTCCTTCACCTCTCTCTCTCCATCCCCTCCTACCCACAAAGCTGGCCGTCAACTGGACCTTACCTTCTCCAGGGCATGCTGCCCCTCCACCCTCTCTATCACCCCTCTGGACCTCTCTGATCACTATTTCATCTCTTTTTCTTTGTCTCTCCAATTAGATATCCTTCAGCATATTCTCAAAAATGAATGTTACCTTTTGTCCAGTGGGGACCACAAATAGCGTTACTCATCAACCAGTATCGAGAGGAAACTGTACTTCCTTGCGTCAATAGGGACCACAATGAGCGTTACACTGCCAGGAAACCAATATTTTTCAGAGATCAAGATCAGAAACTCAGAATGATGAGATGATAACTCGAAAAAAAAACTAAAATGTAAAAAATAACAAAGTCCTGAGAATTCTCAACTGGCTGACTTCATCTTTCAAAATACCGCTTGTTTTCTCAACTAATCGTGTAGCACTTACATTATAACACAACACGCTTGCAAACTGAAAGTTGTTATACATATGTGTGGATAAAACTCCATGGTGTGACTAGTCCATTTTAAAATATCAATAATATTAATATAAATGATACAGATGTCAAAATAAATGTGTTCCCTAGTATATTTCCATGTTGTCAAAACAAGTTCATTGTCATTAAACTCGGATGTCCTGTAGTATACATATGCGTGTGTAAAAGTGCCTGGGATCTGCAAAAATCTGCAAAATAACGGGAGAAAAAGGAGAAGGACATTTGCAACAAAACACTCACCTATATGCCTCCGCTATGTAAAAAATAAAATATACTGTGTGGCGGAGTGTCCCGCCCCTATGTATTATTATTTGTATTTTTGTTTGCGGCGCGGATAAAAGCGCCGTGTTTATTATTATATTTAAAAACCCCGTGAGGATGCATGGCTGATCAGCTACTGATTATTTAACTAGCTGACAGTCATGCATCCTTACCAAACGCGTGCAAATTGACAGTTTTACATCCATTAAAAGAGATGTAACCTTGCCTTATTTAGTTGAAAGAAGGAATCATGGCCAGCAATAGTTTGTTCACAGCGTGCCTGCTATTTTATTGACTCCTTGCCGTGTTCGTTTACCGTCTTTCTTTAAAGTCTCCAGTGCTGGTGTTATTCTGCCGTCTAAACAATTGAACGCTTACTGTAAAATGCATTTTCCTCAGGTTGCATATAATATCAGATTCAAAGCCATTATTCAAAAACATTTTAATTGCACAAATTCAAATTGCTCCAAATCCAGTAGGTAACCATGCTGTGGTTACCATAGCAACACCTTCAGAAAGTTTCCAAGGTAACAAGCTGCTTTGTGAGGGGCTCAATTGTGCCTCACACAAAAGTGCAGTAGCACTACATTGTTGTATCATTCTGGCAGTGCGCTTGCGCATGGTGAAAGCAAGTTGTGACTAATGTCATTAGCGCTTCTGTGGACTTCAGTTTATATAATATACATGCTTAACTGTGCTTATATTCCTCAATTAAATGAAAAGAATATGCAAAATGTTTTTTTAGCCTTTGGGAATTCTTGGTGAGATCATGCCTCGGCTGATGAGCTGCCTCTGTACTCCACTGCCACTTGCTTCATGTTCAATTGCTTTACTCTTCTAAGACCCTGTTTTTATTCAGCTGTCCATTGCTGATAATTCCCACTCGCAGGGCGAAGTGTAATACAGCGACAGGCCGAATACGTTCTGCCGAAAATTTGAGTTGTAAAATTGTGGACTTGCTGGTTTTTTTTTTTTTTTTGCATGCACAGGACCTGCCACAAAGCGAAATCAAAATTATGGTGGCGCCATTGTCATTACAAATTCTAGTTATAGCAGTACCATAAACATTAATTGATATCAGAGCCCCATTTTCAGGAAACTAAAAACTTAGAAATGAACAAAACACCTTAACGAGTAAAGGCCATTGCACACTGGATCCGATAACGCATCCGAATTTAACGTGCACCTTGCACACTGAGTCCATTATTGTCGTACAACGGTGATGCGTCAATTTTGAAATCGAAACAAGTTCGATTTGATCCGATTTGATGTTCGTTAAAAATTACATTGACCAATGAAAAACTACTGGCAAGACATGTGGATTCTTGCAGTTCCCTGAACAAAATTGAAAATCTAATTGTGTGTGTCACCAAACAAAAATTACTTTATGATAAATCCAACAAAGATTACAAAGACTTTGAAAAAAAAAAGAAAACATGGAAAGACATTGCCGCGGACTTGGGCATGAATGATATGTATTATAAAACATGAAATTATGAACTGATAGCATACATAAACACGTGGATTTTGTGCAGTATAGGTTATTACAGGCATATACTTTTTATTTCAATTGTAGTCGTGGAAGTAAAGAAACAATGGCCGAACCTGGAGACACATATCAGAGAATGAAGCGTGACAGGGCAAGAGCAGTCAGGGCTTAACAGTCAGAAAACAGGGGCAGTATATGAAAGTGATGGGATTTCTGGCTACATACACAGAGAGTAGTAGAAGGTCATTGTTGTAAAGTATTTTCGGTAGCTCATTGCTAGCTTCCCAACTTTTAGATATATTTATTACAGGAGCGAGTGTTTGAAAAATTAAATATTAGTCATATGGTTTCTGATGCTATGACAACTGTGTTGTGTAATATCATATATATACATAATTAAAAAAAAAATATATATATATATGTGTATATATATATATATACCTTCAAAAAAGCCTCTATCACTCCCCTCCTCAAAAAACCTACCCATGACCCCACCCCCCTCCAGAGCTACCGTCCTGTCTCCCTCCTACCCTTCCTCTCCAAAACCCTCGAGCGGACTGTACACCGCCAGCTCTCTGCTTTCCTGTCCAACCACTCTCTGCTTGACCCTCTCCAATCTGGCTTCCGCTCTGCTCAATCCACAGAAACCGCCCTCCTGTCTGTCACCAACTCACTTCAGTGTGCCCGAGCTGCCTCTCTCTCCTCTGTCCTAATTCTCCTCGACCTCTCTGCTGCCTTTGACACTGTTGATCACTCTATTCTACTATCATCTCTCGCTGACCTGGGGATCTCTGGCACTGCTCTGGCCTGGTTCTCCTCCTACCTCTCCAACCGCACTTACCAGGTAACCTGGCGTGGAGCAACCTCCACACCTCACCCTCTCTTAACTGGAGTCCCCCAAGGGTCAGTCTTGGGTCCTCCTCTCCTATTCTCTCTCTACACCCGCTCCCTGGGCCCCCTCATCGCATCCTATGGTTTCTCATACCATTTCTATGCTGATGATGCTCAGATTTTCCTCTCCTTCCCCACCTCTGACTCCACCATCTCCTCCCGTATCTCTACCTGTCTGTCTGCTATTTCCTCCTGGATGCACTCGCATCACCTCAAACTCAACCTCTCTAAATCTGACCTCCTTTTCTTTCCCTCCTCCTCCCCCTCCTCTGATCCCTCTATCTCTGTTCCTCTGGAATCTACCACACTCTCTCCCTCTTCCTCCGCTAAGAACCTTGGAGTCACCCTGGACCCCTGCCTGTCTTATTCCCAGCACATCTCCACTCTGGCACACACTTCTTCCTGAGCAACATCCGAAGAATCCGACCCTTCCTCACCAACTACGCTACCCAGCTCCTGGTCCAGGCCCTGGTACTCTCCCACCTAGACTACTGCAACTCCCTCCTGGCTGACCTCCCTGCGTCCGCCACCCGTCCGCTCCAGCTCATCCAGAACTCTGCTGCCCGCCTGCTGTTCTCTCTGCCTCGCTTCGCCCACGCTACTCCACTACTCCGCTCACTCCACTGGCTCCCGATCACCGCTCGCATCCAGTTCAAGACTCTTGTACTAGCCTACAGATGCCTTGACCAGACTGCACCCAGCTACCTCCAGACCCTCATCTCTCCCTACACCCCCACTCGACCTCTCCGCTCCGCCTGCACTAGAAGATTGGCTCTACCTCCGCTACGCTCCCCTGCCTCCAGAGCCCGCTCCTTCTCCACCCTTGCTCTGCAGTGGTGGAATGACCTTCCTACAGATGTCAGGACTGCCCAGTCCCTGACTAAATTCCGGCGGCTCCTTAAGACTCACCTCTTCAAACAGCACCTGTAGAACTCCTCTGTTTGTATCCTGGGACACTATCACCCTTCATTTAAATGTGCTTCATTTGAATCTACCCCCTATTTTACTGCATTTAATCCTGTACTTCAGAATACTGTAATCTGCCAAGTGTTTAACCTGTAGTATTTTGTATTTAATTATATCCTGATGTAACTATCACTATTTAATCATATCCTGATGTAACTATCACTATTATCTGCTGTATTATTGAATTGTGGTTTGTCACACTTGAACAAAAGTTATTGTATTTCTTGCTCTTATTGTATTACTTGTATTGTAACACTTGAAATGTATTTGCTTACGATTGTAAGTCGCCCTGGATAAGGGCGTCTGCTAAGAAATAAATAATATATATATATATATATATATATATATATATATATATATATATATATATATATATATATATATTTAATTATGTATTGCATGACAACATTATTGTAGATCTAGTAGAAACATAATAATTAGCAAACGTTTTAACTTCCTTCAGTGTTTGCTGATCATTACGTTTATACGACATTCAGCATTTATTTGTGTTCAAATTTGTACAACGGAATTGTATTTATTTTTTATTAAAATACTGAAACTAGGTATATTTACAACAAAGCCTCCACTGCACACCAGCGCTCTGAAGTACGATATTAACGCATCTAGTGTGCAATGGACTGACGCACAACTTTTTTGGATGATGGATGCTAAATGACGGAACGGATCCAGTGTGCAGTGGCCTTTACACTTTAATAATAATTACCCGTTTTAATTCCATGTTCCTTTGTAACAAATTATGTTGATCACATGTATAAGGCATGCACTCATCACCAATCAGGGGATTGTGAGAAGTGTTCATTCATGCATGAATGCATGTCTTATACATGTGATCAACATAGTTTGTTACAAAGGAACATGGAATGAATACAGGAAATTAATCCCCATGAATTAACAGGGCTAACTTCAAAATGAATTACTTCAGAACTCGGAGGAAGTGTATAAGATATTCAGGTGTTATGCCTGTGGTATTCAGATGGAATTCATTAGGCTGTTGATCACATGTATAAGGTATGTATTACCCATTAACAGTACCAGAAAACGGTTTGTGGTCACATTTCATTGCATCTTGCACTTTGGCTGAACTTTTGTTGTAAAACAACAACAACAAACAGCACACAATGTTGCGGTCACATCTCATTGCAGCTTATACTTTGGCTGAACTTTTTTGAAAAACAACAACAACAAACAAACAACGCATAAGAAGGTACATTATTGTCTTGTGGTTGAGAATGAACGCAAATTAAGTTATTCAAATGTTTAAAGGGTTTGTGATGTTTATTCTGAGTTTTTTATTGCGAGAATCAAATACTTTAATAATTTTTTTAATTCTGTGTTCCGATGCCTTTGTGTGAGTTAGCTGTTATAGCTTCCTGCCATGTGTAACATGGGCTAAATCAAGTGTCTTCATAGAAGTAGCAATCACTGTTGCCACTTTGGACTACCTGATGTTTCCTTAGAGAAGGTAGTCCAAGGTTAGTGCTAATAAGGGTATGTGAAACTTGCTGTTAATATACACAGCAAGCATCGGTTAAACTCATCGAATTACACTATCTGCTGCCATAGGATTAGATTAAACAGTCAAGGTATTTAACGCTGACAGGTAATTCATTAAAAAAATCAAGAAACAGGGTAATAGTTTGTTAACTGAGAAATTGAATAGTAACCATTTGTAATGAGTGTAACTTATTTTACAGTACCTATAAAGTGATCGAAAAATAAACTGCTTATCTTCATTCAAAACACCAGTGGGGTTAAAGAGTGGCAGTATTTAGCTCTGCCACTGTTTAGATCATTAAATTAGTCCCTTATATGTTTTAACTACGAAAGTATATTACATCGAGAAACCCTACTACTCAATAAAACTGAATTAGAGTGCTCCATTATATTACCTGCCTAATGTTAGAATGTTCGCTCACTGCAGCAACTCGCACAACAGCTCATATGACTTCTCCAAATGACCTCCACATATTAATATGATCATCTTTCTGTTCTTACAAGTCATTATTTTGCACATAAATGGAGTACCTCCTATCTGTACCTGTCCTTTTGGATGTCCAAATCCATTTGAATTATGAAGCACCTAAATTATAAATCTCTCAAATCGTACATTCACTACTATACTTTATATCATGTTACACCATTTGTTAATAAAAGTAGGTAAGGGTTTGTGACATGGTTATGATCTATGTGACAAATCCTTGAACTTGAGTGGAGATGCTGCAGGATATTTATTATAGTTACTTTTAGAAGCTATCAATAATGGTCAAATAACTTAAACAACTTTTCACGGGAGATTCATATAATTAAAAGTGATTAAGTATTGTTAGTATCTTAAATGCATTTACTGCTGTGGTTAGTCTGGTAAATGTAGACCTATATAAGTAAGAGAGGCTTGCATGACCGCATGGTGTGCAGGGTGAGTCATGCAATCAGGGGAGTGCAGATTCACATCGTGACCTTGCAATGTTGCCAGTCTTCACTGGGGATTCCATGGGGAGCGATGCATTGGCTCTGATGCTCCCACAGATCAAGAAGGCAAAATCATCAGGGACTGAATCACCTCAACATGCTATAGCATCCCCTACTGGCCAGATGCCCGGTCCCAACAGACACCTGCTGAGCTGGTTTGTTCTCAGAGGGCCGTCTGCTGTCGAGCTCCTGGGTGTAAAATGTGACTGACATTCCGTTGGGATCAGAGAATGTTTTCAATTCTCCTGAGCTGTTGTGCGAGTTGCTGCAGTGAGCGAGCATTCTAACATTAGGCAGGTAATATAATGGAGCACTCTAATTCAGTTTTATTGAATAGTAGGGTTTCTCAATGTAATATACTTTCATAGTTATTATTATTATTATTTATTTCTTAGCATACGCCCTTATCCAGGGCGACTTACAATTGTTACAAGATATCACATTATTTTTACATACAATTACATTATTTTTAAACAGTTAAAACATATAAGGGACTAATTTAATGATCTAAACAGTGGCAGAGCTAAATACTGCCACTCTTTAACCCCACTGGTGTTTTGAATGAAGATAAGCAGTTTATTTTTCGATCACTTTATAGGTACTGTAAAATAAGTTACACTCATTACAAATGGTTACTATTCAATTTCTCAGTTAACAAACTATTACCCTGTTTCTTGATTTTTTTAATGAATTACCTGTCAGCGTTAAATACCTTGACTGTTTAATCTAATCCTATGGCAGCAGATAGTGTAATTCGATGAGTTTAGCCGATGCTTGCTGTGTATATTAACAGCAAGTTTCACATACCCTTATTAGCACTAACCTTGGACTACCTTCTCTAAGGAAACATTAGGTAGTCCAAAGTGGCAACAGTGATTGCTACTTCTATGAAGACACTTGATTTAGCCCATGTTACACATGGCAGGAAGCTATAACAGCTAACTCACACAAAGGCATCGGAACACAGAATTTAAAAAAATTATTAAAGTATTTGATACTTTAATAATCTTGCAAACCTTTAAAAATTTAAATAATTAGCATTTGTGTTCATTCTCAACCACAAGACAATAATGTATCTACTTATGCGTTGTTTGTTTGTTGTTTTTCAAAACGGTTCAGCCAAAGTACAAGATGCAATGAGATGTGACCACTACATTGTGTGTTTGTTTGTTTGTCTGTTTGTTTGTTATTGTTGTTTTACAAAAGAGTTCAGGGTCTGTGAAACCAGCCGTTAAAGAATAAAACCAAATACTTGGCACATGTTTCATGTTAAGGAGTTAGCTACCTCGTTAACGCATTAAAGACCAATAGAGTAATAGATATGTAATGGTCTGTAGTGGTTTGTAATGGTATATAATTGTTTATAATGGCTCTTATCGGTCTGCTGCAATTTCCATTCAAATGTAATAACTTGTAATGGTTTGTGTTGGATCAGAAACAGAATCCAGTCTGGAGAAGAAGTATGTTTACTTATTATAAGTATCATCCTGTAGAAACCACTATAATGTATATTCTTTTCCAGCAGAAAACTGCAGTACTGTTTATTTTTTTAACAACCTTCTGAAAAACTATTATTCACACATTTGTATACTGTATACTATTAAGGGACACCCATCGAATGACGTTAACTCTACCAGAACAGAAATGGACAGGAAACTAGGTACAGGTGAAATACCTAAAAAACAAAAAATAACTTCATGGACCATGAAAACATCAAAGCACTCCCTCTATCTGATGTACTGTAGTATGAGAAGAATGTCCTTGTGAACTCAGGAAATGGCAAAGATTGAGAAGCACATCAAGTGCTTGAAACATCTTGAGACTAACAGCAAAAAAATATGTTACCATAGCTTGATGTCTACAGAATCCAGTTATATCAACTGTACTGTAATTCAGTTCATAATTATAGAACAAAGTACCTGGAAGCCTGTCAACCAGGAATGTCAAGTAAGCAGAACACCGTCTTTATAAAGTTGGGTTTATCTTAGCATATAATGATTTTGTACCGAGTCAATATATTGCAGATCATACTGTGGAATTGAATGCTCCACTTATGTCAGTGACAAGCTGCGTTTGCTATGCTGCCAGTGGTCTCTTTATAACATTTGTTGATGTAAAAATAGCAATGCGTAGGCAAACATGAGCATCGTAAAAAAAACAAACATGGAGGCTGGGGGAAACTGTGATGGTGCAAATTTACTTCCAAAAAACAGATTTAATATGGGATTTCTTTGTAAGTGTGGATTGAAAGCACAGAACAGAAATAAACCCCGACACCTGATAAGAATTAGACATTTTGTAAACCCGCAAGACTTAAATGGATTACACCTCTTATAAACAAATTCATCAGCCCCAGTTACCAGTGTTTGATGGCTTCTTTTTAACAACTGCAGACGCTTGTGTGTTGATAAGATAATGAGTTTGAAATAATCTTTTTAAAGAGGATTCAGAAGCAGAACAATAACACAGAATTTGCTGCCAATGTTAGAACAAGTTCTGTTGCAGGACTAAACATTTTCAAATACATCACCAAATAACTGTCAAAACAAATGGTATTTCGGCAGATGATATCTTTACAGTGCTGACTGACAACATTGTATTTGAGTGCAATAGTCTTCCTTCTGTTTATTTTCATTTAGCAGCTGGAGAAGGGAGATACACGTCCTCAAAAGCTCAAATAAAGTTCCATTGCTCAGCCCCCGACTGGAAACATCTTCACAAACCATCAATATTTTGTGTTGCTTTTGGCAGACCAAGAAACACATTTTATTCCATAATATAAACAGTACACGACTGTGCAAAAAAGTATTGTGGGAATATATTGCTGAAAATATGTGTATTAAGAACATAAAAACATAAGAAAGTTTACAAACGAAAGGAGGCCATTCAGCCCATCTTGCTCGTTTGGTTGTTAGTAGCTTATTGATCCCAGGATCTCATCAAGCAGCTTCTTGAAGGATCCCAGGGTGTCACCTTCAACAACATTACTGGGGAGTTGGTTCCAGACCCTCACAATTCTCTGTGTAAAAAAGTGCCTCCTATTTTCTGTTCTGAATGCCCCTTTATCTAATCTCCATTTGTGACCGCTGGTCCTTGTTTCTTTTTTCAGGTCAAAAAAGTCCCCTGGGTCGACTTTGTCTATACCTTTTAGGATTTTGAATGCTTGAATCAGATCACTGTGTAGTCTTTTTTGTTCAAGACTGAATAGATTCAATTCTTTTAGCCTGTCTGCATACGACATGCCTTTTAAACTCGGGTTAATTCTGGTTGCTCTTCTTTGCACTTTTTCTAGAGCAGCAATATCCTTTTTGTAACAAGGTTATCTGTAAGAACCTTTCAGAGAAGACCTTTTATTTATTCACAAATTTCTAATGGCTGCCAATTTGTCACAGATAAAGTGTACTGTACACATTGTAGCATCTACGTTTTAAACTCCTGTCTGTGTTTTTTTTTTATTGTGTCATACTAAACACTTCAGATGTCGATATAGATTGTATAGCTTTTACACTTTTGCTTTACAAAGCTATTTGTGCTGAAAGCGAGAATGTATTTATGATGTTATTGCAGTTACATTTTATTTTGTGTAAGTCTTGTTTATGTGCTTTGACTAATACTCAGGAGCTTCTCTTCTGTTCTAGTTGCCTGTCATAGATATTTGTTACATAACCTAGACCAGCCAATAAGTCTTTATAAGTAAGAGCCAGCAGCATCTACAGATCTTACATATCGGACCAAGCTGACTTTAGTTTTTCTGGCAATACACTGTGCATGAGTTGATGCTGGTGCTTACTAATATAAAGATAATGTTGTACGTTAACACAGACTTTAAAAATAAAAAAAGAGTAATTTGAAGCTAATTACTCTGCTTTATTATTAATCATTTTCAAATGGTTTACTCCCATCTTTAACTTTTTTTTTAAATAGCCTGGTCTAATAAGTAATAATTGCTGATACAAATATTTTACTGTGTGAAATTCCACGTGTCCACTTCTCCAGTACAATGCACTTCTATTGCATTGATTACACTGTTCATTATTATAATGTCTTTTGACTCGGTAGTGAACTATTCAGTACAGAAACAAATACCAATTCTCCACTGGCACATCCGACCCGTGAGGGCTTCGTACGGTAAGGGTACGGGTGGTTCTCCACTAGCTATTTGTCAAGCAAGAACCAAACCGTGAAACTCCGGACTCACAAGACATCTGAATCTGGCTCAGAGCCAAGCCAGGCCAGGAGCAGGGTTAAGGATTTTTGTCAGTCAGTAAACTCCACAAAGACAAACAACAAGCAACATGACGGGCAGCAAGTGTGGTGAGAAATGTACAGCCTTAGGACGCTGAGGAAGTGCAGGCTCTAGTTTATCTGTGGGCAGATAGAAGTGTTCAGGAAGATCTGGAGTCGTGCATCAGAAATGAGAAAGTTTATGCCCCAATTTCTGAAGATTTGAAGCAAATGGACATAAACCATGGGTACCGTACACACTCAAAAACACAACATTTTACCACATTTTTCATCCTTGCAGAAAATCAAACAATTCTAAACATATTTACAAAGTAATACAAAATCCAGCTGTACCACACATACAACTACGGCTCTCATTGCGCTTGCGCAGCTTCTTTTTTTAAGCACATCCCCCCCCCCTAAAAAAATAATAACTATCCTTAAATGGGCAAATCATATTTTTTTAAATCTTATTTTTTCCTCTTCTACAGAATTAATTGAACTTTATTAAGTCGAAATAATCAGTAAAATCCTTTTGGCAAACTGAGTTAATTAATAACAATAATTAATAACAACTGTCTTTCGTTGGGGTGACTTCTGTAGCAGTGGAAAAGAGGCATTAGTAGGTTATTTAAATTTACTAGCAAATGTGTTCCAAACTGCACTGAAAGGAACATTTCCTTAAAGTATGTTATAAACGTGTTAAGGTGAGGTAACCTTTGTGTATCTTGAAGAATTTAGTGAACCAGTCAAGCTACAAGGCCAGATCCGCCCCTGTTAATCACTAATTGATTGATTGTGTTCACTGTTAAATAAAACCAAAATAGTACAAGTTATATTATCGGTTGCACAATGGAAAAGAGGCATAACATTGCAGTGTTTTGTATGATCCGTGCTGCCTACTGTACAACTCAATAAGTAATCAATAGCTGTTATAATAGTTATATATGAAGGCATTCTTTTTTTTTACTGTGTAAAGCAAATGTTTAACAAAAACTCAATAAAATGAGTACTGTAAATTATAAACAGTTTGCAGTCACTTTTTTAAATTCTGTTACCCCAAATCATAGCATGGCATAACATTACAAATAATTACCTTTTATTGGTGGTACTCCAAATGCACCCATTATAAAACTTATAAATAATGGAAAGTGTGTCTGTACTGGTAATGCATGCAGTAGATTAACTATGAAGTATTTTCATGTCTGTTTTGAAGTATCTGATTTCCATGAAAGAGATTGGTAATTGCAGTATTTCATTTTTCATTCGAATGCATATAATCATCTCAATGGTTCCTGGTTAAAAAATAATAATAATTGAGCATGTTTTAGATGAACTTCAACAACGCATTTGTCATCACGACCTTCTGCCTACTGCTCTGCACCAGTGAAATATTAATGAATGAATAGATAAACATCCCTCAAGGCACCTTCCAGCATCTTACGGAGTCTATGCCACGTCATATCAAGGCTGTTATCGTGGCAAACAGTGGCCCAGTCCAAAATAAGGTAGAAGTATTAATAATGTGGCCAGGCAGAGTACAAGCCACATATATAAATTGCATGTGTATAAGTAAAAAATAAAAAAAACCTGCCTTATACACAGAAAATTACGGTTACAGAATTGTATGGGATTTCTAAGTGTTGCTTTATTTTAGCACTAAATGATAATCACAGCTCTCATGTCTCTCGGATCGTATTGAAAGACAGTAAAATGTTAAAGCTGGATTGTGTAATCAGTATCACTGCATGAACGCCAAATTGTTGGGTTACTGATATGCGTTTTGTATGTCTTTTGTATTGTATTTAATTCATGAAAATAATGCATATTGGTAATGTGAAAGTTGAATTAAGGACTGTGAGAAAAAGAAAAATGCAGTTTCACTTAAACACATTTCACAACCATCAACAATGACATTGTCACACTTCCCAAAATCACAATGTCTATTTTGATCACCTCTTCCACAGCAATACAAAGAGTGCCTGGTTTCTGTAGACTGTAATCTGAGGCATTTATGTCTCCCAAGTTTGTTGGCTCACCACTTTGTTTACATTCCCTAAGGTATCTTTGCTTAAACAGCCAAGTGTGCTACTACTTGCAGCAGCAGGTGGTCATGAATGACATATAGGAGAGTTTAAGAAGCCTGTCTAAATAGTTTGCCATTGAACAGGTAAAGTATTAGTCATTTTTAATTGAATGCAGTCCTAGGGTCTAAACACTGCAGTCTAACTGGATTTGATGCAGAAATCCACAGGATAGAAGCTGACCTGTATGTGCTTAGGGATCCTTGGTGCAGCTGTGCATGCTGCTGAAAATAGAGACCCTGCCAGAAAAACAATATTAATAACAAGGTGAATGACATCGCTTACTTAGCCCCTATAATTTACAATAATTACACAGTGAAATCCCCAAACAAATCCACCAGATGGAGTAGATTAGTTCAGTGGTAACTTATCCAGTACCTTAAAAGGGTTTCATAATGTAGGGTACTTAATCTACATATAATTTGTAAGTGCAAGTATCCTTTGAAAATGTCAAACGCTATCCCTAATACAAAGGCATAACACACTATATATAAATGCTGCACTTAATTTCCCAAAGGAATATGTATATTTTGCAAATTATTTGAAAATTGTAAACTGCAGAGGTAAACCTAGTAATAATTAATTAGAGGGAGTTTTTTTTTATTTTAATTAGGAGCACATCTTAACCACATAGACCATAATTTGTACTGACATTGTAAAGAAAATGTACCTATTGACTTTAATATTTTCAATATGGAAGGCCTTTTTACCAGACACTGCACTGACATAATGAGGTAACATTAAGTAAAAAACATCCCACATACTTCCCACATACAGTATAACCTCAAATGAATATGCCTTTGAAGACGCCAACCATAAAGAGTAAGTAGCGGGGTTGTGAAAAACAAAGCGTAATACGTCCCCACATGTTGCTACAGATGTTTAAATAACGCACCTGTATTTTTTCTTTTCATTGTTAACATCCTGACATCTTTACACTTAGAAATTGTAACGTTATATTATTAAACTATGATTCTATAAAAGAAAACTTTCATTACACTCCCCTGTGTCTCTTACTGGTTAACCATAACCTGTGTGACTTCATTTGTAACTCCATCAATATGAATCCTATTTTTTTAGTTAGACCATGGCAAATTCTGTTGTTGCTAATTTTGCCTCACAGCATTTATGTTCTGTTTCTCTAGTAATTTCTAGGCTCAAGTAATAGAACCATATCTCCAAACACTGGATATATTGAAGACTATAGACATGTGTACCTCAACTAGACAGGGGGCTTGGTTGAGGATACCTTGTGATGTAGTGTGGCGGGGTGCTAGTCGTGGTGACTTTAAATCAGCATGTTACTTGTTTTGGGTTTGTCTCACTGTGTTTGTTTAGTGTCTGTCTGTTTTGACCACCGTGCCTTTTGTTTTGTTTAGTGTTTCTGTTTTGTTCAACCTTTATTTGTTCATTTATTAATAAAACGTGCAAGCAGCGCATTCAATTCACTCACCACTGTGTGTTTCTTCCTGGCCTGACGTCACCACACAAGCCAACCTGTCACATGTAGGCATTATATATTGTGTTTTTAGAAATACTAAGAGTTTCCACTTCAAAAGAAATACTAAAAGAAAATTAATAAATTAAATGATGTTTCAACCAGAAGTCTTTCTCAATGTCTTCAATAGAAATATGAAAAGAAAATGAATAAATTAAATGACAAACATTTTGACTAGAAGTATTTTTCAGTGCCTTCAATTGTTATAGCTGTGGATGATATATTGGGGTCTGATTGCTTGCCACTATGGTAAGAGTACTTCTGGAATGTAATATACAGAGTGTGGATGGAGGTTAATTTGGCTTGCCGTTAGCTCTCCCATTAGAGTAGTAGAATCTCACCTGAGTCTTCAACCAATTCTGTGAGCTTTATGAGCTTGAGTCCCTGTTTGCTTCACATCATTTGTTCTGGTGGAGAGTTGAAACCAGGTCATGGGCTTCCTCTTTTTGCTAAACAGGCACAAAGTCACACAGGTACAAAGGCTTCTCTCTTTCCTCACCTCAGTCGCATGCTGGGCTGCTGTAATCTTGCCTAATGCAGCATCACAATAAAAAAATTGAGAATCTTTAACAGATTCGCATACCTGGTTATCTGTATACACAAACCATGGCTCTGTTAAAGTGTAAAGCCAGCACGCAATTACTATTATTATTTTAGTTTATTTCTTAGCAGATGCCCTTATCCAGGGGACTTACAATTGTTACAAGATATCATGTTATTTTTACATACAATTACCCATTTATACAGTTGGGTTTTTACTGGAGCAATCTAGATAAAGTACCTTGCTCAAGGGTACAGCAGCAGTGTCCCCCACCTGGGAGTGAACCCATGATCCTCCGGTCAAGAGTCCAGAGCCCTAACCACTACTCTACACTGCTGCCACTATCCCTATGGGGTCTTGTGATAATGGTGTGTATTTTTCACTGACATACAGGAGAGACTCACAGAAGTTGCATTGACAACACCACTGAGACACTCAGATTTATTTACAATGAGAAGAGAAAATGCAATCTCTGTTGCTGTTGCAGGGTGCCGCCATAAGGATACCAGCTATGGTAACGCTAGCTTGGGGTTGCTCTGGTACCAACAATGGTAGAACACATGGGAAGAATACACAAACACAGTGTAATGAAAATAATAAATACAAAACAAAACACAGTGGGGGAAAAAAACACAGCTAACAGAACAAAAGCTGGTCGAGCGCTGCACCCACTATAAGGGAGGTCCTGCTCCAGGAACCTTCTCCCTGATACACACCCGTATACTTTTATGGGCTAAAAATCACCTAAATGTATACCTATTCTTTAAATTGTGGTTATCCTGGTCTACACATGGTGATAACAAGTTGTGCACACTGGTTAAACAGTTGTAAGAATTCACAGCTGATTCATCTCCAGCTCCTCTTTTATATCATGTGGCCAGGGCTAACTGATAATCAATAAATCAATTAACGCCTTGCCACATTCCACACCTGTCTTACTAGGGAGGGGATTCTAACCCCAGCCCTGCCATATATAACATAAACATAACACAAAGTAAACTTTATTTATATAACTCAAACAAACACAAGAACACACTATTGATAGGGCTGTTTACTACTTTTGACCTAATAGTCAATCAGAGGGAGTTGGGCTTGTCTTTCGCTGATGGCTTGGGCTAACAACACCCCTGGCTTTCTAAGGCTTTTTCCAGGTGGATGTAAAAATGCAAGAAACAAAGGGGTCGATCTGATCAAGCTGATAAACCACATTTTACAGCACTGGGAGAATAACTGGAGAGCATCAACCATCTACCCATAGTGATCCAGACATTACCCTTAAGAAATAAATGAAACCCATTTAAAAAATCCAGCTGTGGCTTACGATAGTGGTTTATCAAATGCACCCCTAAATCAAGTAGTCAAAAATGGTGGCTTGTTCTTCATCAATGGCTTTTCACAGTTTTCATTCTGTAAATGGAACTCAGTCTTTCCTTCCCTAAAGCCTTTCTGCCACTCTGTCAGCCTCCACTCAAGCAAACGTGCTCATATGTGCTCCAACCCGCAGCTGAAGATGGTGAAGGGCATCTGCAAGAAACGAAAAGGGAGTTCTTTTCACAGCGGTGTTTTTGTCAAAATGTAAACATTATACAGGAAACACCTAAAGAAGGGACATATTCAGCATGGCTTTATCAGGAAACAGTCTTATTAGTAAATATATAGTTTTATACATCATATAAACCATATGGGACACTGCAGCCTTTAGCTCAGGCAGCTTGTTGCCAGTTAGCATACCCCTGAGTTAACAGGGCAAATATCCCAATTAAATTGTTGGTTTGAAGCCACGGCTAAATCAGAGACTCAGACAGCGAGGACAAGAGAAAGTCATGTTCTTCACTTGTTTACCTCAATTACTGCCAATAGCAGGGTGATTGTCTCAATGATTAGAGCGCTGTTGCATAAATAGAAACAAAAAGCCAAAAGTCTTCCACAGTGCAACTGAGACAAGACACTGAATACTACTTCCTTAGTGACTGAGAGATACCAGCAATAAAGAATGGCTGAGGTGATTGAGACCAGGGGTTTATGGCAAGACAAATTTTCATTTAGAGATATCTCAAATTGCATTTTAAGATATCTTGAAATATTTAGATATCTGTAAATATCAAAGGCAATTTGACTATCTTGAAACAATTTATATAATTTTGAAACAAATCTATGTGCATTCTTAGAATCAGATAAAACATGGTTCCAATTTGGTAATTTGTGGACAACAAGGTTTCCTTTTATATAGTTTAGAAAAAGAGTAGATTTAATATGATTATATACAAATTAATTACTTTTATTTTACTTTGAGTGCTCTTAGAGAGGGAAAGGATTTATCAATAAAAAAATTCACTAATTGTATTTATGCCAGCATTAATGCATGAATCATCCATTAGACATTTTTAAAAGTTAAAATGGGGTTATTCCATATACTTGAGGATAGATAAATTGTTCCCAAATCATTGAGTTCAAACATTGCTTTCTTTAGAATATGATTTGGAAATCTAAAAGATATGTATTTCTTTGTGGTGAAAGGGTTTAGCAGCTTGTTGTAAAATTTGGCGCCTTTAGACCACCCCTGCTGCAGTGATAAAAAAAAATTTTAATTTGATTCTTGGTTTTTTGTATGACCATATTAACTTTGTAAATAATGAATTTATATATTTAAAGATGGACATAGGTAAGGGGGTAGGAAGCATAGCCAGCATATAAGTCAGTTGGGGAACCATCATCATTTCAAGAACTTCTAATATGCACCATAATGAAAGGGGGAGGCTATTCGAACTTTCTAGTTTTATTTCAATCGTATGTATTAATGGTTTGAAATTTTTATTGACCATTTCTTTAATGTTATTTTGAACTGTAACTCCTATATTTAAGGCCTATTTTAGGCCACCAAAAGGGGTCTGTATTATAATCGGAAGCATATTGGAAGTGCTTTGGATTTTGCCCAATTAATTTTATAACCTGAGTAAATGCTCTATTCATTAATAATTACCATTAAATGAGGAAGAGATTTGTGAGGATTTATACAGGTGAGTAATATGTCATCTGCATATAGCATAATATTTGATGAATATCTACGTTGCCCAATTCCTTGTACACCCTCAGACTGTCGAATTAGACAAGCTAACGGTTCGATGGCGATAATAAATAGCAATGGTGCGAGGGGGGAACCTTGTCTTGTGCCACGTTGCAACTTGAAAGGAGATGATATGGCATTTCCAAGTGAAAACTGTGGCTTCAGGATTAGAATCTAAGATTTTCTTTACCCAATTAAGAAAGCTACAACCAAATCCTATTTTAATCATTGTCTCAAAAGGAAGTTCCATTCAACTCTATCGAAAGCTTGCTCAGCGTCTAAAGAAAGGGCCATTGCTGGAACTAAGGTGTTTTTATGAATATCAAGTACTGTTAACAGTTGCCTAATATTATCTACAGCAAATATATTTTTTAAAAACCCTTTCTGATCAACACAAATATAAGGTCCTAGAATTTTTGCTAGGACCTTACAATCGGTTTGCAATAAGGAAATTGGCCTGTAACTTTGACATTCTTGTGGATCCTTATTAGGTTTAAGAAGTAATGATATAATTGCAGTATTCATTGAAGGTGGAAGCTTACCTTCCAGGAAAGATAAGTTAAAGGTTTTAAGAAGAACAGGTGCTACTAGTTCCTTAAATGTTTTTATAAAAACCTCAGAAGTGTATCCATCTTGGCCTGGAGATTTATTAGAAGGGATGGGAGTCAATGGCTGAGATTATTTCTGACAAATTAATTGGTGAATCAAGCATGTTTTTATCTTCTTCAGTTAAGGCATCTAATTTTATTTTATATATTATTGGTTTATTTAGCTTTTAACATCTTTCTTGGATTCTGAGGTATATCATGTATGTGTTTTTGTTTTGGATCCGTAGTAATTTCACCTGTAGGACGCTTAAGTGAAGGGATGATCTTGGATTCTTCCAATTCTTTCAATGAATATGCAAGTATTTGCCAGATTTTTCACCATTAACATAAAACTTGCTTTTCATTTTTTTTTAAGAAGGAAGACTTCTTTATCAGTTAGAAGATTATTCAATTGGAATTTTAATTTTATAAGTGTAGAAGATTGTGTAGAACTAGGTTCCCTTTTAAATAAACATTCAGCCTGTTTAATTGAATCTTCCAACTGTTTAATCTTAGCTATCTGTTCTTTCTTTTTGGCTGATGTAATCATTTTGCCTCTAATGTAACATTTAAGGGTACCCCAAATGATCCCTTCAGATACTTCACCATTGCTATTTAATTCTAAGAATGTTTATCTATAGTTTCAACAAAATTTGGATCATTAACAAGAGAATTATTGAATCGCCATCTACTGCGTTTTTTAATTGGGTTGTCAAAAAGAAAAAGGATAATGTAATAGGGGCATGGTCGAAATCTCAATTATTTCAATGGTGGCATCACATATGTATTGGGAAAGAGAATGATTAGCAAACATACTCCATTCTATCAAAGGATTTGTGCACAGCAGAGAAAAATGTAAAGTTTTTAGCAGTTGGGTTAAAAACTCTCCAAACATCAAGTAAATTGAGTTGACTTCTTCTTTTTGAAGTTCTATCAATAAAGTTATCCATTGCTGCATTGAAGTCACCACCCAGTATCAAAGGAAGATCAATCCAATCAGTTAATAATGAAATGAAAGAACTGAGTCAGTGTTATGTTAGGGGCATAAAGACTAGCTATGACTAACTCTTTACCTCAAAACTTGGCACGAATGGCTAAAAATCTACCTTCTTTATCTTGTTTACGATCAAGTAAGTGTATGAGGAGTGTAGTGCTGTACCCACCCACCTTTTTTGAAATTTAATTACTTCTGATTTGATCAAATGACACTCTTGAATTAAGGCTATATCACATTTTAGTCTTGACAGATAACTCAGGACTTTATAGTGTTTTATAGGGTTGTTAAAGCTCTCACCATTCCAAGAGAGTACTTTCAGTTTTTTAGACCCAGATGAACTACTCATTGAGAAATATTAAGAATATCAGAGAGATTAATATAGCGATATAAAAACGTCTTAAGGCCATATAAGATACAATGTTATTAAAAGATACAATTGCTGAATGGTTGTAATAATTTAAACAAATATTTAATAATCTAATTTGGAGAAGAAACTGTATATTTGTTAACTTTGTGCCAATCAAAAGGAGATCAATTGTGTAGGAGATGACAAAACAATAAAAAAAAACAGGACTGAACAGAACAGAGCGAGCATAACGAAATGCGACAGTGAATGTGACAAAGTAATGTAAAAGGATACAATATACAGAAAAATCTGAACATCGCTGACTGGTCGTGACATCTTATTCAAAACGAAGCCCAAGAGAGTCAAAAGGATTAAAGTAGAGAAAAAAAAATAATCACAGAAATTCTGAAAAGATAAAAACTGAAAATGTAGTCTGTAACTAACCAATCAATATTAGAAAAGCATAGTATGGACAGATAAATAAAATGAGATTTAAAAATATATAATAGGCTAACGTTAAGATACAAGAATACACCTTTCTTATAATCTTCAATCAGAAACACTAATATAGATCAAATAAATAAACTGGAAAACATAAAACATTTTACTGTATGATATGTATGTACATTGCTGTGTATTACCAGCTCATTATTGTTTTCTGGCTGGTCATCAGACAGTTGGATTTATAATCATTAAAACCCTCATTTCACCCATACTTTGTCTGTTTGTTATCGGAATTACTGTATCCGCAATGCACCTGATATACACCTGCTACCAATCTACCACTTTGCCACAGGTTGCTATGAAGTTTTGACGTGAGAAGAGGAGGGATGATGAGACGCAGATACAGGCGTTAGTAATAAAATCCACTGCGTTGTGCTCGATCTTAGTGTTCCAAGAAATGTCCATCTTCTCCTTTATGACACCCGAGCCTGAAGACATTCATGTTTCTGAAGTATAAATACAAAAAACGTTCACACTCATAAGAACACCAGGGCCATAGCCAGCCATGAAAAATCACAGAGGCACTTGACCATGCATAGCAAATAAGCAGATTTTTCTTTGCAACATTCTAATTCAATATAAAACAAAATATGAACTGCAACAATGCCAGAATATAGACAATATGCTCAGTTTTAAATCCTAATCTATCAAACTTGAATTTTAACAGTGATGTCATTATCCAAATACTGACAAGGCAAGAGTGCTTGCATACATAAAGTTATATTAATTGATATAAATTGATATTAATCACATTCAGCAATAAAACGAGCTTAAAACACCCTTTCTAAGATATGACAAGATGACAGAGGTTTGAGACTCAGAGACAGTTTTAAAGTTCAAAATTACGTTTAATAAACAAAAACAATCAAATAAATAGGAACAAGGGCCAAACAAAAAGGTTTTAAACATAAAATAAACACAAAACAATAAGCAAAACTTACAAAAATAAAGGTTTCCAGGCTGGGCATTGCCTTCACTGGATTCAAAAACAAACAAACAGAAAAACAGCACACACAAAACACTAGCTCCTTCTCCTTCCAGAACTCTCTCCCCCAAATGGGCGGCTGAGGCCTCCTTTTATGCCAGGTGGCTGGGTCCTTAATTGGATAATTAATTAACCGATTGCTCCCACCTGACACAATCAATCTGGGTAGGGAGGAGAATTTAACTCCTTCCCTGCCAGTGTTTCTAAGGGCAGAGCCCTGCTCTGCCACACACCTCCCTCCACGTACAAAGTACGGAGGCCGCAATCGGCCAAACTCCCCCCCCCCCCCCCCCCTTTTGAACCCAAGCCCTCCCCCCAAGAGTCCCCTTATGTCCCTTGGGTGGGCTATTTCAACGGGCGGTGGTGGGCGGGGTTGATGCCGGATCCCCCAAGCTTCCTTCAATAGCGGGGGCCCCGGACCTTCAAAGCCCATGAACGCTGGTAGGGAACCTGGAACGCCTCCCTCTGGTGGCGGAGACAGGAACGGCGGCCCGACTCCCTCTGGTGGCGGAGGCAGGAACAGCGGCCCGACTCCCTCTGGTGGCGGAGGCAGGAACAGCGGCCCGACTCCCTCTCTGGCTCTCGGGACGGCGGCTCCTCCCCCTCTGGCTCTCGAGACGGTGGCTCCTCCCCCTCTGGCTCTCGGGACGGCGGCTCCTCCCCCTCTGGCTCTCGGGACGGCGGCTCCTCCCCCTCGGAACGACGGCTCCTCCCTCTCTGGCTCTCGGGACGGCAGCTCCACCCCCTCTCCAGACTCCTCTTCATCTGGCTCCCAGTCGAGCTCTCGACACCCGTCCTCCTCATGCCCGTACTGGCAGCAGTGAGCGCACCACTCCTCTACTTCAATGATGGGGGCCCCTCCCATGTCTACCGCCAGGTAATCCAGCACCATGTTGGCAATATCCTGGAGGGATACCGGGTGGTGCCGTCTCTCCCACTCTTCCCACCTCTCCCCATCTCGACGCCACAGCGTGCGGATGGCTATGGGAAGGTCGTGGGGGAGGTCTGCTTCGGGGTGCACCAGCCACTCCCAGGTCTCCCACAATGGTGGTGAAGGCGGTGATGTTGGAAGTGGTGGGGTGGCTGCCGAGGACGGGGTTTGCAGCTGCTCCTGGTCCTGGTTGTGGTGGCATCCTGCCCAGCTGTGGCCATCCGCCTCACAGCGCCCGCACCAGTCAGCTGGTGGCCCATCTGGACAGGACCTCCACCGATGATCCTCCTTCCCGCACCAGGAACACCACGGGAAGAGGCTCGCTGGGTCCTCCCACAGGGTTTGGGGTGGTGGTGGCAGCTGCTGTTTCTGTTGCTGCCTCTGTCTTCTCTTGCCCTTTTTTTTTTCAAAAAAAAAAACCTCCCAAAATTAAAAAAAAATTTAAAAAAAATACTGCCCTGAGCCTCCAGGTGGCGTTATCCCACTCTGACACCAAATGTGACAGAGGTTTGAGACTCAGAGACAGTTTTAAAGTTCAAAATAAAGTTTTTTAATAAACAAAAATAATCAAATAAATAGGCACAAGGGCCAAACAAAAAGGTTTTAAACATAAAATAAACACAAAACAAAAAGCAAAACTTACAAAAATAAAGGTTTCCAGGCTGGGCGTTGCCTTCACTGGATTCAAAAACAAACAAACAGAAAAACCAGCACACACAAAACGCTGGCTCCTTCTCCTTCCAGAACTCTCTCCCCCAAATGGGCGGCTGAGGCCTCCTTTTATGCCAGGTGGCTGGGTCCTTAATTGGATAATTAATTAACCGATTGCTCCCACCTGACACAATCAACCTGGGCAGGGAGGAGAATTTAACTCCTTCCCTGCCAGTATTTCTAAGGGCAGAGCCCTGCTCTGCCACACACCCTTTCTGAGGGGGTGCAGTATCTCATAGCTGTTAAAACACCTTTTCTGAAGGGATGCAATATCTCATAGCTGTTAAAACACCTTTTCTGAAGGGATGCAATATCTCATAGCTATTAAAACACCTTTTCTGAAGGGGTGCAGTATCTCATAGCTGTTAAAACACCCTTTTCTGAGGGGGTGCAGTATCTTATAGCTATTAAAAAACATTTTCTGGGGGGTGCAGTATCTCATTGCTATGAAAACACCTTTTCTGAAGGGGTGCAGTATCTCATAGCTACGAAAATACCTTTTCTGAGAGGGTGCAGTATCTTGTAGCTATTAGAACACCTTTTCTGAGAGGGTGCAGTATCTCATAGCTATGAAAACACCTTTTTTTGGGGGGGTGCAGTATCTTGTAGCTATTAGAACACCTTTTCTGAGGGGGTGCAGTATCTCATAGCTATGAAAACACCTTTTCTGAGGGGGTGCAGTATATCATAGCTGTTAAAAACATTTTCTGAGGGTGTGTGCAGTATCTCATAGCTATGAAAACACCTTTTCTGAGGGGGTGCAGTATCTCATAGCTATGAAAACACCTTTTCTGAGGGGGTGCAGAATCTCATAGCTATGAAAACACCTTTTCTGAGGGGGTGCAGTATCTCATAGCTATGAAAACACCTTTTCTGGGGGGGGGGTGCAGTATCTTGTAGCTATTAGAACACCTTTTCTGAGGGGGTGCAGTATCTCATAGCTATGAAAACACCTTTTCTGAGGGGGAGCAGTATCTCATAGCTGTTAAAAACATTTTCTGAGGGTGTGTGCAGTATCTCATAACAATGAAAACACCTTTTGTAAGGGATGCAGTATCGCATAGCTATTAAAACACATTTTATGTTATTGAAGAATGTTGTAAATAAATGAACAATTGATACACGTTCCAGCAAACAAATATAAAAATATCAAATTCAACAGAAAATAGATATAAACCGTATTCACAAAAGTAAAAATGTGTGCATAATACAACAATCCACAATGACATAATTTATGGCACAGCATGAGCTGCAGTACCTATTGTTTGCAATAGTTATTTATACATCCAATGTTTTCAACTGCAAATTGATTCATTTAAAATATATATATCCAACACATGTATGTATTTTAATAACATTTTACCTGACGTTGCAATATATTCATTTAGTGTTACTCCGAGGTTGGAAAAACCGCAGTTAAACATACTGCTGGATGGACTGACTGCGACATGAGTTAAATTAAGCCACTGCTGGCAGGTTGAAATTGAAAAAAACCTTTTTGTCCCGTCTTTTTGAAGACTCGTTTCCAGATTTAAAACTCAATTAAATAGAACGTTGCAATTCACCTATCAAGTGGATAAAAATCTGCCACGCTGCAATAAACCCAAGGTTTTTTTCATCGTCTCTCCTGTGTCCATTCTCTCTGTCTCTGTGGAATAAAAATACAGTAAATAGAGGCGGCGATGCTTTTTTTAATTTTATTTTTTTAATGTAATCGCTGGTAACACTAGTAAACCTGATACGTTATTCTAATCATACTGAATAGCTAATGAAATACATGTATTTAGTATTTCTATTTTACAATTGTCTTCTTTTTTGAAAAGTATAAATTTGTTTTGTCAAACATGCAGTTAGCGACAAGGTCCGCTGTAAAAAAAAGTAAACAAACACAGAGAATGATTACTTAACCGTTAAATAGCTTCTTTAAAACAACAACCCTCCACCACCCCCCCCCAAAAAAAAACTTGTTAAGGCGTAAAAATACATTCAAACGTGGAATGGAAATCACGTGAATTGTTCGCATTACTAACAGGAAGCGGAACAACCTATTTATTAATAAAACAACATATTTTATTAAACATAAACAGCTAAATGTGAATATTAATATAATAAAGTAGGGGTGCACAATTGCACAGGATGCAGTTTCTCGTAGGTATAGCTATGCTAAAGTGAATCCCATAACGTGCGCATGCGTGGTAAAGTCAACGGCGCTGAAGTCCTGCACTATCTCATGGGGTGCAGTTTCTCATGCTACACCTGTAGCACTAACGAGGTCAATTAATAGGTCACGTTTTACTGAACATTTTAAAACTAATAAACAAACAATTACCATAATTGTGTGGTCCAGTGGTTAAAGAAAAGGGCTTGTAACCAGGAGGTCCCCGGTTCAAATCCCACCTCAGCCATTGACTCGTTGTGTGACCCTGAGCAAGTCACTTAACCTCCTCCTTGTCTTTCGGATCAGACGTAGTGACTCTGCAGCTGATGCATAGTTCACACACCCTAGTCTCTGTAAGTCTCCTAGGATAAAGGCGTCTGCTAAATAAACAAATAATAATAATTGAAATGTTGCTTAAAACATAATAACACAATATATTCATAATAAAGTTGAGTTCTTATCTATAAACAGTAACACGTTTAAAGCTTGGGACTCGCCGTCTGTAGCTTGGTGTTATTTACATTATCGTCAGCATATTTTAAGAGATTGAAAAGCTGAAATTAATTTTTTTAAAACACACTTTTCTTATACCAATACAGTATTGGTGAGTGATAATCAGTTCATTTGAAAACCAGGATTTAATCACTGATAATAGGTGCACAGGCGGTGATTCTGTGAGTGCTCCGGGGCTCAAACATCAATGGGAAAAAAAGGTCCAGTATAGTGCAAATAAATCACCTGTTCTGTCAAATTATAGTGTGGATGCTTCACAAGCAGAACTGTTATTGCAGCGTTTAAAAATATAAAATCCATTTATACAAAGTCTCCCAGCTTTCTTGAAAAGATCTGCGGTTCCCTTGTTTTTCTTTTGTATTTGTTTTGCTCTCATTAGTATCAATAGTAGATACATCAATCATATATGTCAATCATAATTAATAAAGTGTCACGTCAATCACATTGAATATAAAAGAAAAATAAAAGCTTTTTTTTTTTTTTTTTTTAAATGCAATTCTCAAGTCTGCAAAACATAAAAGTGCCTAATTGTGGTTTGAAACTGGAAAATGTGTGGTTACCATTCACAGGCATGATGGAAAATACTGTAAAGTGACTGCATCTGTATTTGTCACCTCTTTTGTCCAAAATCCATGGCCGAACATATATTTTAGAAAAATAAAACCGTGCTCAGTTCTTCTCAGTGCTGTAAAGGAGCGGGCCGGAAATGTCCGCTCAGGGAACTACACCGCTCCGCTCCCCCGCTCCATATACAATTGGCTCGCTCCGCTACGCTCACACTCTGGGTGTTCCTGCGTGTGAGACTGACAGCTTAAACCTCAGTCAGAACTGTGGCGCGAGCAGGGGGGAGTGGCCACTGGGCAGCATGTTCTTTGTGTGTGTGTGTGTGTGTCTTCTTGCTGTGGGTGCTACTGGAAAATGGGTGCATGCAAATGATGCACTCATTGAAGTCAAACCATGGCCAAGAAAGGCAAAGGACATGGATATGGCTTTTTATGAAGAGATTGAATGCTTTACAAATGCCTTCCATTGGCCTAAGTTCATAACACCTCTATAACAAGGAGAATAATGTTTTTTTTTCAGCATTAAAATGTGTTAGTATACTACCCTTTGGCACTGACATGCATATGTACCTTTATAACCATTCATAACATTGTAGTTTTGTACCTACGTAAATATCAATGTATTATTAAAGAGCATTCCAATGTAAAGTGGAGCGATGAAAAAAGAAGCCAAGTTAGAAGCAACAATTGTGTGAATGTTGGGCCCCAGCCATTATTAGAAATTATTAAAACTGATTGTGGGAGAATGAGCAATGTTAAAGATCGCATTGTGCATATCAAGCAAATCAGTGACTGAATAATTTGTCAAGCTCTTTATCATGTTCAGGGATGTATTAGTAATGGCAAATACAAATATAGTGCACTGCAACAAGAAGGCAAGAGGTACTCACACTTAATGCTGCAGCCTGAGCCCATTTTTTTACATGGTTTCTCTTAATTCCAGCAGGGTCTGGTCTTTGTTCCACCTGTACTTGAAATGAATGAATTGGTAGGGCGATCGTGATGATCTTATGGTACATGTGGGAGGATGTGGGAGAGGGAGAGGGTGGTAATAGTGTCACTGATGAATGAAATCAATGTCAACTCACCCATCCCTTCGCAAATTTAAATAACTTTATATCACTCTCTTTTATCAAAAAATGACTTAAATGTCAATTTTCTCTGATGTTTAATCCTAGTGTAATGGGTTTATAGGACAGAGTCAAGTGCCTAATTGTGGTTTGAAACTGGAAAATGTGTGGTTACCATTCACAGGCATGATGGAAAATACTGTAAAGTGACTGCATCTGTATTTGTCACCTCTTTTGTCCAAAATCCATGGCCGAACATATATTTTAGAAAAATAAAACCGTGCTCAGTTCTTCTCAGTGCTGTAAAGGAGCGGGCCGGAAATGTCCGCTCAGGGAACTATATCACTCTCTTTTATCAAAAAATGACTTAAATGTCAATTTTCTCTGATGTTTAATCCTAGTGTAATGGGTTTATAGGACAGAGTCAATTGTAATTAACCTCGAAATAATGAATTTCCCTTTGCCTCTTTTGCCCAAGGAGCGAATGTAATGCAGTTTGTTGAATTATCTCCTAGTGCAAGAGCAGCAACTTTTTAGTGCTGTCTGAAATATCTGAATGTTTCAAATTGAATGAAAAATACAAGCAAAAGAATCAAATGATCTTCAACAGAAGGAGGACAATTGATAAACTACTGATATTAGACCACTCATCTCTAGATGATAGAAAAACTAACAGCGACAAATGGCATATAAGCTTTTAAGAGCTGCTTATTTATAATTTGTTTTATATAATTTTATAAAAAATATGTGTGTGTCATTTTTCGGTCAGATAATAATTATAAGTCAAACATAATTATATACTGTAAAAAAACTCTTAAAGAATATTACAATCAAAAAGAAGTTATCTCTATTTTCCAGAAGGCAGTAGAGAGTAAAGCAATGTTACTGCACTATCATAATGAACCTGTTGAACTTGATGTTACTGCACTATCATAATGAACCTGTTGAACTTTAGAAGGTAACAATATTCTTGCAGGTACAATTAAAGTAAACATTAATACCTGTTACATTTCTTCTATTTGCTGTCACTAAGGAAATAGAGCGCCAGAATCATATTTTAATTAATATACCTGATAATTAGTGACCATAATTAATTCTGAAACCTGAGCTTATAAGCAGTCATTGACATTTTTTTAAATTTATATTAAAAGGTCAATTAAAAAGTTAAAACATGATTGTTATCTGCCCTTGAAGTATCAATGATGAAGAAAAGGACATGCTTGTTTGAGGCTAAAACATTATAAAACAGGAAACAAAGTATGTCAACAAGGCCTTTTGGCCCACTGCAGTCTTAAAAATATGCTGGAAAATATTTACCAGTACATTAAGAAAGAAAGCCCATTGATCTGAATCGAACGGCAGGGGCTGGACGCAAACCACAAATCATACGGCTCAAAGATGAACGACTTACCGTTCAACAAAAGCGCGTGTCTCATGCTGATGTCAGTATTATTAACCAATCAACTGCTAGGAGGAGATTCATTACAACCTATTTAGTGATTGTTTGTTCTCTGTATTTTGTCTGTAAAATGTCAATATTAAAAAATATATATCTGCATTTCAAAATACATAGATCATTATTAAAATGAAGAACAAACTTAACTTTATTCCAACTGTTTTTTTGGAGGTCGTTTTAGGAGCAAAATATCAGTATAAAAAAAATTAATACCAGCAAACAGCCTATACCTCAGCAATCTCTTAACTGATACAGTAAATCCCTAAAGTACTTTAGCACAATCCTTTTAGTAAAGTGACATTGTTCTCCAGAATAAGCCTTTAGTTTTATGTTAATGCGATGGAACTGCCTGGAGGTGACTGGAATCTAAAAAATGTAGGACAAAAAAATACTGATTGTGCTTTAATGTATTTTGCTATTGGTATTATTTTAAGTGTAGAATGTTCATTAAAAATGTATGGTTGTCTCACATCAAAACTTTACCCCAAAGTTCCTTGTTCTTTTTTTTTCTTTAAATAAATAAATAAATTGTAAAACACTATTACATTTTGTACATGCTATTATTTTATTGAGGAATTTAAGTGTATTACTTGGTTGCATGAAGGAGCTGTTAATTTACTGTACTTAAAACATTTCTGTGACATTGGCCTTTGATTGTTTGATTAATTGTATGAATATTATAACTAAAAGTGGCTATGGCTCTTTGAAGAGAAGGGGCGTGCGGGACAGATATATTGTTGATTAACAAATCCCCAGTTTGTGCAACAAATCCACCGAAAACTGTTGATTCGTCAACAAAACCACAGTCGGAACAATTCAACAGAAAAGGGAAAGACATTTTACTACGCCACAGTTATTTCAACAAATAGGTAATTATAGTAACACTTCGAAAAGGACTTGTGATTTCAGTTGAGCATTTCATATTATTTGCTAAGAGTAAGATAATTATACATTAACATAATGTAAAAAAAAGAAAATCTAGTTTATCGTGCCTAACGGCCAGAGTTCCAAGTCTCAAGTAAGTCTCAAGTCAGTGTGGGCAAGTCTCAAGTAAAGTCTCAAGTCAGTGCAGTATTCTTGTCTAGTGTAAAATCTCATATAAAATGAACTTGCTAGCTGTGTACAAAGCTTTAAAAGGATTGAGAGACAAGAGCTTCATTCTACATCATTAGCTGTTTTATTAAATCAAGTTCTTTGTAAAGCTTTACAGAGGACCCTTTCCAAATTGATCTCTTTAAGGTAAGGCTTGATTTTTCTTTGTTAGCTTTGCTGGAACACAGTGTATTTCGCTGAAGTCAGTATTGAAAACAAAAACATCTGCTCTGGGTCAAATACCATTGAATTAAAATAGCAAAATAAATAATAATAATAATAATTTAAAAAAAAAAATACATCAGAATGATGTTTTAATTTAGATGGTGGGGCCAAACAGTTATTTTATGTAACTACTTACATCAGTGTAGTGAATATAATGCCTGTAGGAGTGTAGGCACTTTGGTCTATGATTCAAAGCAAACTATTACATTTAAAAAAAATCAAGTTAGACAACATTGTTGCACTTAATCTGGATCTATGAGGGCGCGTTATAATGCCTCCATGGCTGAATACTCGTTTGACAGGGGCACTTGTCGCAGGAATGGCTAATACTTTCATTGCCACTTGGAACAGCCAGGGGAAATCTTTTCAGCGCTGAAGCCAAAACTGTAAACATGCGTGTGCTTCATCTGTACCATCATCAGCACAAAGCTGAAGATATTTTCCTAGTTCTGCTTGGATAGATGTTTTCCCATCACTTGTTTCCCTTTCGCTGCCGGTATCCTGCAAACAGTCGTGGAGCCTTATGTGCTGGCTCTTCATCCTCCTCACTGCTGTTGCTGCTCTTCTCCAGTGTCAGCTTCATCCTCTCAAACTCAGCAATAAGCTGATCTAAAACAAATTTGGAGGAAAAGAAAGCAAAAGTACACAAAGTGATTAACAATTAGGACTGGCAATGATGCATTCCACATTTGTTCTCAACAGAATTTCTTCAGTACTCACTTGTTTTATTACCCAATCTTTCCTAATTATAATAATTTTATTATTTTATAAATTTGTTTTACAAAAATGGGCAAAATCAATTCTAAAACCATCAGGACCACTGCTGAGTCTGCTCAGTCTGCCACTGCTACTTCTGACTACTGAGTGTTGATTTTGATTATGCCTAACACTGGCCACAGGTGGAACTTACATTTCATCAATCTTTGTTTCTCACACCCCTGACAGCTTAAAAACTTTAACTGGTTGTATTTTAATAAACGGAAGGGCATTAAATCTGGTAACAATAGCAATACCTTTCACATGTTTCTTCACTTCCACCTTGATATCATCTGGTGCCAGGACATCGTGTTCGAGCCAGAGTAAGCAAAAAGCTGGATCAAGGAGTGCTGCTACAATGTAGACAAAGTCTCCGAAGGGAAGACCATCAACATCATCTGAACATTCTTCCATCTGAACGTTGACAAATACCCCCTTAAACCTCTTCTTTAGAGACTCTTTGAGTACCTTTACCAGGCGCCTCAAGTAGCAAATCTGCAAATGCATACTGTGAAGGTGGTTGTTCAATGATAGTATGCATGGCACCACAGCACTGATTGGGACAACTTTCTGTCCCGGAGTTAGGTCTGTTGCATCAAGGAATGGTTCCAGAATGTCAACCAGTTCTTTCAATTGGCTCCATTCCCGTGGGGTGAACACCAACTCCTTGGTCCTCAGTAAGGTTACAAAGGCCTTGCTGTTCTAAGCTTATGACTGCCTTCACAAGACGAAGGATGGAATTCCAGCGGGTCACCACTGCTGCAGATATACTTCGATTAGGTCCGAATTTATTTTCGAATGTTTCTTTGAACACGCAGCTTGTAGGCAACAGTGTGCAAAGTATTGATACTTTTGACATGGTGGCATTTATGACCCTTGTTTCCTTCAGTCCATCCCCAATAACAAGCTGCAGGGTATGTGCAAAGCACTGCAAGCGTCTTTTGTGACAGTTGCTCTGCAGTGACATGTTCATGTCCATTGCTTCATCGTTGTCAAGTTCCTCCCATATTTCGGCGTCATCCAGATCTTCACTTGGAGAGATATTGTTGTTGCTCTTGGTACTGCTAGGAAAGCACACAGTAAATGCCTTCCTCATATTTGCTGCATTATCACTGATGATGTAATCTATCTGGTTTTTGATGATCTAATTATCACACATTGACTCAAACTTTTCACTTATTCATTCACCAGTGTGTGATCCTATAAAACTATCACAACTCAGGAGGACAGACTTGAGGCTTAGCGAGTGGCTGCTGATATCCATGATGTGTGCAGTGATACCAAGAAACCCCCTCATCTTTCTGTCTGTCCAGATATCAACAGTCACTGAGATGCTGTCAGCTTTTTCAAGAAGGGATCTGATGGTCTGTTGCTTTTCTGGTGCCATGTGTGATATTTTTCCTGTTATATTACCTCGGCTTGGCATTGAAGATTTACTGTCTGCAATGGATAGAAAGTGGCGAAAACTAGGGTTTTCTACAATGTGTTTAGTATTGCCTGGATGATCGAGTGAGAGACTACATCAGACTGGGGAAGAAAAGAGAGGAAAAGAAGCGTGTTGTGTCTGTTGTTTAGTTAAAGTGTACTGTACACGTTGCCTTCACTTATAAACTCTATAACTGTAAACTATGCAATGATACAAAACAAAAACAAAACAAAAAGGCTACATATTGCGAAATAATGCAATATTATCTCCAATTATGCAATAATTATTGGGAAATAATGCAATAATTGCGAAATTATTGCAAAATAATGCAACGTTATCTCATAATATCACAATACAGAGCTCAACCAAGTTTGTGTAAAGTGCTGCACGATCCAGGACTTGCTTCAGCGATTAAGCCTGCTAGAAAAGGAGCTGGAGGAAATGAGACAGCAACAGGAGCTTGAGGAGCTGACACACCCACAATTCATGGAAGTCTGCACCCCTAGCAGACTGAAAGCCAATAGGGAGATGGAAGAGAGTCGAAACAGCTGGGTTCAGATAGGCAGAAGCAGGGAAAAAAAGAAACTTCGTCAAACACAACCACCAGAAATCCAGACAACCAACACATTTGAGCCACTTCAACATTTAGATGACCAAAACCAACATCACGAAAATGAAAGAAACAACACCCAGGACCCTATAAACAGTGCTGACCAGGCAACAAAAAGAAGGGAGGTCATGATTGTTGGGGACTCCATACTGAGAAACACAGCAAGTTCAGTTTGCAGTTTGGACCCCCTTACTACAACAGTGTGCTGCCTTCCAGGAGCCTCAGTCAAGCACATCACTGAGAATGTGGACAGGCTCCTAGAACGAACAGGAGATGACCCGGTAGTTGTCGTCCACATTGGTACAAACAACATTGGAAGAGACAGGCCAAGATCCCTGCAAAACAAATTCAGAGAGCTAGGAAGGAAATTAAAAGACAAGACCAAAACTGTGGTCTTTTCTGGGATACTGCCGGCGCCTTGCAAAGGACCATATGGACAGCTGGAAATACAAAATCAAAATGCATGGCTGAAATCGTGGTGCACACAGGAAGGCTTCACCTTTCTTGAACACTGGAGCACTTTCTACAACAAGGACTATCTATACAGGTGGGACGGACTGCACTTAAACAGAAAGGGAACCAATCTACTCGGAGAAAGGATCCTTCAGGCGGTACAGAAGCATTTAAACTAGAAAGGAAGGGGGGAGAAAACAAAAAAACAGAAGGGAGACTACATCAAAACAAGAGCAACAACTCAGGTAAGACCACTATTAAATGTATTTATCTTAATGCTAGAAGTCTCAGAAACAAAATGTTAGAACTTGAAGCTACTGCACTAACAAGTAACTACGACGTGATAGGTGTTACAGAAACTTGGTTGTCTGAGAGTGATGGAGACGAATATAATATTAGTGGGTACACACTATGTAGGAAAGACAGGCAGGACAGAAGAGGCGGAGGGGTAGCGCTATACATGAGAAATAGCCTTGAAGCCCAGGTGTTAAATCAGGACAAAGAAAACAATGCAGAATCAATATGGGTCAGAATAATGGACACAAATTCAAAAGGCATAATAATAGGAGCATGCTATAGACCGCCAAATTCAGACGCTGAGCAAAATAATCTGTTATACAATGACATTCGAAATGCGTGTAGAAAAGGAGAAGCCATACTAATGGGGGATTTCAACTTCCCCTGTATAAAATGGGAAAACCCAATGGGGGGCACGACGGACGAAATTGAAATGGTGGAAATGACAAATGACTGCTTCCTAATGCAATTTGTCAAGGCACCGACTAGAGGGGAGGCATGCCTTGACTTAGTCTTTTCAAATAATGAAGACAGAATAACTAAAACAGAGGTCAGAGAGCCATTGGCAAACTCAGACCACAACATGGTCTCATTTGAAATATTTTTTAAAACCCCAAAAGTAATGACTAAAGCTAAGGTTTACAATTTTAGAAAAGCAAACTACAAAGGTATGAAACAGAGACTAACAGAAGTAGATTGGAGTAAAATAGAGAAAACATCCACAGAAAGAGGGTGGCTGTTTTTTAAAAATGTAGTACTAGAGGCACAAAACAATTACATCCCAAAAGTAGACAAATCTAAATCTAAAACAAAATGGCCAAAATGGTTTAATAGATCAATTAAAAAAAATATTCAGCGAAAAAAGGCACTTTACAGAGCGTTTAAAAGGGACCAAAAACAAAGCACACAGAAAGAGTACTTGGAACTGCAAACACAAGTCAAAAGGGAAGTTAGAAAGGCCAAGAGAGAGATAGAAATCAATATTGCTAAGGGGGCTAAAACCAATTCCAAAATGTTTTTCCAATATTATAACAGCAAGAGAACATTCAAAGAGGAGGTTAAATGTCTAAGAGACACAAATGGCAAAATCATAGATGAAGAAAAAAAAATAGCAAATATATTAAATGATTACTTTTCACAGGTTTTTACAAAGGAGGACATGGACAACATGCCCCACATGTCGACCTGTTCCTATCCAGTTTTAAATAACTTTAGCATAACAGAGGCAGAAGTGTTAAAGGGACTAGGAGCTCTTAAAATAAACAAATCCCCTGGGCCGGATGAGATCCTCCCAATAGTACTCAAAGAAATGAAAGAAGTTATTTACAAACCGCTAACCAAGATCATGCAACAGTCTCTTGACACAGGGGTTGTACCAACAGACTGGAAAATAGCAAATGTAATACCAATCCACAAAAAGGGAGACAAAACCGAACCAGGTAACTACAGACCAATAAGCCTGACTTCTATTATATGTAAACTTATGGAAACTATAATAAGATCCAAAATGGAAAATTACTTATATGGTAACAATATCCTGGGAGACAGCCAGCATGGTTTTAGGAAAGGGAGATCATGTCTAACTAACCTGCTTGACTTTTTTGAGGATGCCACATTGAAAATGGATAACTGCAAAGCATACGACATGGTTTATTTAGATTTCCAGAAAGCTTTTGACAAAGTCCCGCATAAAAGATTAATTCTCAAACTGAACGCAGTAGGGATTCAAGGAAATGCATGCACATGGATTAGGGAGTGGTTAACAGGTAGAAAACAGAAAGTACTGATTAGAGGAGAAACCTCAAAATGGAGTGAGGTAACCAGTGGTGTACCACAGGGATCAGTATTAGGTCCTCTGCTATTCCTAATCTACATTAATGATTTAGACTCTGATATAGTAAGCAAACTCGTTAAATTTGCAGACGACACAAAAATAGGAGGAGTGGCAGACACTGTTGAAGCAGCAAAGGTCATTCAAAATGATCTAGACAGCATTCAAAATTGGGCAGACACATGGCAAATGAAATTTAATAGAGAAAAGTGTAAAGTATTGCATGCGGGCAGTAAAAATGTGCATTATAAATATCAGATGGGAGATAGTGAAATTGAAGAAGGGAACTATGAAAAAGACCTAGGAGTTTATGTTGACTCAGAAATGTCTTCATCTAGACAATGTGGGGAAGCTATAAAAAAAGGCTAACAAGATGCTTGGATATATTGTGAGAAGTGTTGAATTTAAATCAAGGGAAGTAATGTTAAAACTCTACAATGCATTAGTAAGACCTCACCTAGAATATTGTGTTCAGTTCTGGTCACCTCGTTACAAAAAGGATATTGATGCTCTAGAAAGAGTGCAAAGAAGAGCAACCAGAATTATCCCGGGTTTAAAAGGCATGTCGTATGCAGACAGGCTAAAAGAATTGAATCTATTCAGTCTTGAACAAAGAAGACTACGCGGCGATCTGATTCAAACATTCAAAATCCTAAAAGGTATAGACAATGTCAACCCGGGGGACTTCTTTGACTTGAAAAAAGAAAAAAGGACCAGGGGTCATAAATGGAGATTAGATAAAGGGGCATTCAGAACAGAAAATAGGAGGCACTTTTTTACACAGAGAATTGTGAGGGTCTGGAACCAACTCCCCAGTAATGTTGTTGAAGCTGACACCCTGGGATCCTTCAAGAAGCTGCTTGATGAGATTCTGGGATCAATAAGCTACTAACAACCAAACGAGCAAGATGGGCTGAATGGCCTCCTCTCGTTTGTAAACTTTCTTATTTTCTTATGTAATACATTTTTTTTGTGGCGCTAATACATTTCCGTAAAATGCCACATGACCTTTAAAATGCTAGAAGAACATCCATAAGGAAGACTGTGAGTCCAGTGTAATTATGAGATAAGCTCTGGATTGTATGATATAATTGCCCGATTGTTACCTATCAGTGTCCTCAAGGCTTAATCCAGAGAAGGGCACAAGGTCTGCACTGGGTTAATGTGCTGCAGAGCAGTAGATTCATCATCAAACGGAAGCCGGTCTATTAAAAATGTAAAGGGTCATGTAAAAAAAAATATATAGTGTCATGTATTAGTCATGAAATGTTTACAATGGAAATGGTTTCCTCATTAATAGTAGAAAATGTGAAACAGATATCCCAATGGAAGTAGTTCTTATTTTAAGTGATATTTATAGGAACACTATTTATTATGAATAGTTTGTGGTATTATCTGTTATTATTTTAACATCAGTTATAATTATGCTTAACCAGAAGCAGGGACAATATCCTTATAAACAAATGCTTATATTAAATAATTAATATATATTTATTTTTTCTACACAATAACACATAAGAAGTGTTTCCCAGTGACAATGTATTCTACAGCTATGGCCAAACATTTTTCATCAGCCTGCAGAATTAACTAATTTTGCTTTATAAAGTCGAATGAAACCTACTGAATAATGTTACGTTAACAATATTGAATTACATTCCGTTTTGTAGTCTGTCATATACTTAATGAAAAACGGACAAAAATAAAAACAAAAATGACATTTTGACATGAAATACTGTACTACTATTATGGCTTCCGGTAGACTTTTGCGATATCATTTTGTAGTTTAAAAAAAAAAAAAAATTTATGAACATGATTTAGATATTTTATATGTTAAATATAAAATATCTAAATTATGTTCATATAGTTTTTTTTTTTCTTAAATATGTCTCAATCCTAAAATTCGAGGTGATGCAAAACTTATTGGCCATAGCTGTAGGTATTGTAAAATGATTTACATGCATTACTCCCTATAGTTAAAATTCAGTCACAGGACTCAATACACAGTGTGCCAGGAAGAATAGGAAATTGCTCATAGCCACGTTTCCACATGCTCGCTTCAGCAAACAAGCCACCTGTCATGCGTTTTGCACAGCATGGTTTAATGGAGTCTTCTAGTAAGGCTACCAAATTTCTGGGAGCCTCAACCGGGACACATGTTCAGCTGATGGGTGGCAATGGGTAAAACTGAAATCTCTTTCTATCATAATGTAATTTTCCAGAAAAAATTTGTGTACAGTAGTCCCTCGCTGAACTGAGTGTTCGATTTCACTACGGTCAAACCTGTCTGCGTTTTCAGAGGGAAAAGAAAAAACATTCCTTTAGTGTAGTTACAGCTTCAGTTAATTTTTATTTATGTTTTATTCAATAATCAATCAATCAATCAACCACTCAATCAATCAATACTTTATTTAAGCATCTAAGTCAGTTGAGAATTATTATTTTCAATGATAACCTGGCCAAGAGGCTCCCAAAACTCAGCAGCTTTCGTGTAGATTACAAACAGATGCACAAATAAGACAGTATTATTATTTATTTCTTCCAACATTACAGGCAAATGTTACTGCATAACAGGTGGTAAGGAACTGCAAAAGCAATACAATTTAACTGCAAGTGTCCACCAGCGAGGAGTCTACATTTGGGCTCAAGAGATCAAAAGTAGTTAAGTTTCACCTCTTTTTAAGGGTATTTCAGCCATCTGCAGCAGAGAATCCAAGAATGTCTGCCAAAAGCCATTGAAACCATGGGAACAATAATGTTGTTGTTTTTAACGCTGAGGTGCTCATGAGTGGACTGCTAATATCTGTTTAATAAGCATAATTAATTCCAAAAAACTTTAATGGAATACATTTTTGATACTGGTACATGGAGATAATAACTATGTGACATTTACCAATGACTTCCACAATACACCTTATCTGAGTGCAAAGTGTGTTGGAATAGAATATTCCATTAAACCATGCAGGGCTAGACATGCGACAGGTGGCTTATTTGCTGAAGAGAACATTTGGAAATGCGGCTTTAATTGTTTTCCTATTCATCCTGTCACAGTGTGTTTATTGAGCCCTGATATGCAAGATTTGTACAAGAAGCAAAAAGTCTTACAGTCTTGTGCTGTACTTACAACTGAATCTGCCTTTGCTTTTCTGCTATAAACATAATGTTTAGATTAACTGTTTGTAGAATACATTGTCACTGGGCATGGAAAGGCTGCTAGTCTAAACACAGAATTAATAGGGTTCTGAAATCCAAGGCAATTATCAAGACAAGTGAAAAGTGCACAATATTTAGAAATTATTCCTGCCAAATTCAATTATACATTTCCAGAGAATTGTTTAACAACTTCAACAACAGTAAAGTCACGATGCTGGATGTTGATCAATTCGCAGTTTGAACAGATAAACCTCTGTGAAAGATTACTGTAAAATTTAATTGAGCTCTCCAAGAACTATTCAGCTATTCCTTATAAATACCTCATAAAATTAAGAGCCACTGATAAATCCACCACTAATCAACACATCATATCCAAGCGCCATAAAAACACATTGTGGCTTTCATTCATTTAATCCTGTTCTTCAGAATACTGTAATCTGCCAAGTGTTTAACCTGCAGTACTTTGTATTTAATCATATCCTGATGTAACTATCACTATTTAATCATACCCTGATGTAACTATCACTATTATCTGCTGTATTATTGAATTGTGGTTTGTCACACTTATACTTTGCTTGAACAAAAGTTATTGTATTTCTTGCTCTTATTGTATTACCTGTATTGTAACACTTGAAATGTATTTGCTTACGATTGTAAGTCGCCCTGGATAAGGGCGTCTGCTAAGAAATAAATAATAATAATAATAATAATAATAATTCATGTCGCTTCTTTTGTTTGGCCTCCTCTTCCCCTGCCACCACCTTGCAGCGTGCTTTGTCTTTGGGGGGAGGTGACCCTACGAGCTACTTCCTATCTGTGGCACTAAACTACATCATGTCATCATGCATTCGCTAGTCGGATAGCTGTTAGCACCCATGGACAAGGTCTCCTGCCAAATTCATCATCCGTCATTAATTCATCATCTACGTCCCATCTAATCACGTTGAAACTATTTGAGCCTTTAATTCCCTGTTTTCTATTCAAGGAGGTACAGAGTTATTTCAAGAGTACTCAGCGCATGATATATAATCAAATGAGGCTGTTTAACTCCTGCTCTCTCCTGCCTTGCCAGTAATTTGGCCATTTAATGGCAAGCAGACTTCTGATGCACGTGGCCCCAGGTTAAACTGCAGAGTATGAGCAGTTCAGCACTCGTGTCAATATCAGTATTACACACATGAGCAGAACTGAGCCACATTTCCATCTACAGCTATGGCCAAATGGTTTGCATCACTTAGAATATTAGGATTGAGACTATATGAACATAATTTAGATATTTTGTTTAACATCATGTGATCAAATAAACTACATAATGATTTTGTAAACGTCTACCAGAAGCCATAATACATTATTTCATGTGTAACCCAGTGGCTAGAAGGGTAAGCTGGAATCAGAATAAAAGCGCTTGGAGGCTGAAAGTGGTCTTCAAAGGAGGACTGACAGTTTATTACTTACAGGTTTGAAATAAACAAGAAAACAAAAAAACCACAGCACCTCACAGGGCACAAAAGAAAAGGCCTAGCTCTCCACAGAGCACTAACTAAACACAGGCTTTCCTAAACTACGGTTGGAACGGATAAGCCGCTTATCCAACAAACAAAAAAACAGTTACCAAACCGTAACCAAACACAGGGTTAATTTCTGTAGTAAGGGATTATATTCCTTTTCACAGACCATGTAAATTTAACTTGCCTTTAGTCTTCCACACTCTCTCACTCACGATCACCAAACACTGACAAAGAGACAGCTTATATCTCTGCCTGATTTAGCTTAATTGGAGACAGCTTGACTTCAGCTGCTCCTACTAATCAGCTAGTTAAGCATGAGAGAGAACTGGCTCCTGATCCCCTAGTGGACATTCTGCACATAATCCTTTCCTTTAAAAAGTTTGAAGATCAGGAGCTTTCTGGGAACAGTGCCCTCTTCATTCTCAAGCTGATATATCTATTTTCCAACACAATTCCACACACCCTATTACACACCCCTCCCCTCATCTGCATTTCCATTCTTGCTACCACTGCGATGTTCTATTTTGAATTTATAAGGCTGCAAGGATAGACCACCTGGTCACTCTAGAGTTTTTTCCTTTATTGACCTTCATCCACTTGAGGGGTGCATGGTCAGTGACCAGTGTAAATTCTCTGCCCAGTAAATAATACCGTAACGTTTCTATTGCCCACTTTACTGCTAAACATTATTTCTCCACAATGGCATATTTACGTTCTCTGGGTAGCAACTTCCTACTTAAAAACAAAACTGGATGTTCTTCCCCATTCTCTACTTGTGACAGTACTGTCCCAAGCCCTACGTCTGAAGCATCTGTCTGCAAAATAAACCGTTTTAAAATCAGGTACCCTTAAGACTGGTTCACTGCAGAGTATATTTTTCAGATAACCAAATGCTTTTTCTACCTCGATAGACCAGTTGACCATTGTTGGTCCTTTGGCTCTGGTCAGCTCAGTGAGGGATGCTGCTTTGGTTGCAAAGTCAGGTACAAACCGCCTGTAATACCCCACTATTCTCAAAAAAGCCCGGACTTGCTTTCTATTCACTGGCCGAGGCCAGTTTTGAATGGCTTCAACTTTACTCATTTGTGGCCTGACCAGTCCATTGCCTACCACATATCCTAGATATTTAGCCTCTTTTAACCTGACTTAACATTTCTCTGGGTTTGCTGTCAAGTCTGCTTCTCTAAGGCTACCTAACAAAAGCTCTACCTTAGATAGGTGAGATTCCCAATCCTCAGTATATATTACGATGTCATCTAAATAGGCCGAGGCAAACTTTAAATGAGGTCTTAGGATCCTATCAATCAACCTTTGGAAGGTAGCGGGAGCACCGTGTAGGCCAAAGGGCATCACCGTGTACTGATACAACCCATCTGGAGTAACGAATGCAGTCTTTTCCTTGGCTGTATCAGTAAGTGGTATCTGCCAATACCCCTTAGTTAAGTCAAGAGTGGTTAGATACTTAGCTTTTCAATGAGCTCATCCACTCTGGGCATCGGGTATGCATCGAACTTTGAGACTTCATTCAGCTTCCGGAAGTCATTACAGAACCACCAGGTTCCATTGGGCTTAGGAACTAAATCTATGGGGCTTGTCCACTCACTTTTCGACTCCTCAATTACTCCTAGTTGAAGCATTCTCTCTACTTCCTTGGTTACGTCGGCGCGTTTTGCTTCTGGAACTCTATAGGCTCTCACGTTTATTTTAACACCGGGGTCCGTCACAATGTCATGGCTCATCACATGAGTCTTCCCTGGGAGAACTGAAAAGACATCTGTGACAGCTTGTAACATCTCAAATACTTCATGGCACTGGGTTTCGGTCAGTTGAGGGCCTATGTTAATTTCAGGAACAGGTGACCTACTACATGCTGCCCCAACCTCAGTTGCCACATATGCTGGTTCCCTGTCCTTCCAAGGCTTCAACAAATTGATGTGATAAATCTGCTCTTTCTTTCTTTTATCTGGTTGTTTTATCTTGTAGTTCACCGGGCCAATTGCTTCTATGACTTCATAGGGTCCCTGCCACTTTGCAAACAATTTGCACTCTGAAGTTGGAACCAAAACCATAACCCTATCCCCAGGCAGAAACGTCCTAACTTGCGCTTGTACATTATAGTGTCTAGACTGTGCAGCCTGTGCTTTCTCGAGATGTGTCCTAACTATAGGTGTCAGGGTTTGTATTCTTTCTCTCATACCCATTACATGTTCAACAAGGTTCTTCCTATGACCACCCTGTTCTTCCCACAGCTCCTTGGCAATGTCTAGGATCCCCCTAGGTTGACGACCGTACAACAATTCAAATGGGGAGAACCCAGTTGACGACTGTGGCACTTCCCTAACAGCAAACACGAGATACGGAAGTAACAAATCCCAATCCTTCCCGTCTTTATCAATAACCTTCCTTAACATGGTTTTTAAGGTTTTATTGAACCTCTCCACTAAACCATCGGTTTGTGGATGATAAACTGACGTACGGATTGGTTTAATCTTTAAAAGATCACACAGATCTTTCATCAGGTTTGACACGAAGGGCGTCCTCTGGTCTGTTAAGATTTCTTTTGGCACACCTACCCGCGTGAACATGTGGAACAGTTCTTTTGCTACGGTTTTAGCTGCCATGTTCCTCAAGGGTATCGCTTCCGGATACCTGGTGGCATAGTCCAAGACCACCAAAATATACTCGTGCCCCCTAGCGGATCGACTTAGAGGACCAACAAAGTCCATAGCGATTCGCTCAAAGGGTGTTTCTATGATAGGAAGCGGTACGAGAGGTGCTCGTAACTTAGCTCGGGGACTGGTTTTCTGACACTCAGGACATGAGTTACAAAATCGTTCAGCTTCCTTATATAGTCCGATCCAAAAAACCTTTTTAAGATGTGCTGAGTGGTCTTTTCAATTCCCAGGTGAGCGCCAAACAAATGATTATGTGCCAGGTGCATTACGGTATTACGGTACTGTTGAGGCACTAACAGTTGTTCTACCTGGTCCTCTCCTACTTGGGTGACTCTATACAACAGGTCATTCTTTACTACATAATAGGCTCCTGCACCCCTACTTGGAGCGTCCTCCATGGTAACACCGTTTACTTCCACCACCTGGCTTTTAACATTTACTAGAGACGGATCATTAGCCTGGTCTCTCACAAACTGCACACTTGGTACCACCCACTGCTCAACGGCGTCAGGCCCATTTCCGTCCATTAATGCTGGTGTAGTGCCTGTCTCATCAAGTATATCCTGGGCCCCACACCGAGTGCTAACTCCCTTCTTATCCCTTTTTGTACCCCTTCCCAACAATACTAAAGCCTGTTCAAAAATGTTCTTATTCCACTGATACTGGTCAGCTCGCTTTTCTTTGCGTGTTTTACGTACTTTAGTGCTAGGTGGGTCCAGTTCTTGGTCAGTGAATGGGAGCACCTGTTTCAAGCCCTCATGAGGGTCACCCTCACCCTGCACACCACTTTCAGTAGGGGGGGGCCAATTCCCCATTTAATTTTACCAAGTCTTCAAAACCTGGATAGTCTCTACCTAATATCACCTCGTGTGGCAGTCTGGTTATCACTCCAACTCTCATAGCATTTATTATACCATTAAATTCAATGCTAACTTCACAGGTGGGGTAGTAATTAATATCTCCATGCACACAGGTGATACCGGTCCTACGACTATTGTCTAATTGTTCTGGCTTCACATATTTAGGTGAAACCACTGTGACAGCACTTCCGGAATCAGTGAGGGCTTGAGCTTGTTTCCCGTTCACCAAAACCTTTACCATAAACTTATGAGCAGCTAGGGCCACATTTACCACACTCGCTACACCACAGTAGTTCTGCTCACCTACATTGCACTGCATTGGCTCAGTTTCATTGGGACATTGTATAGCTATGTGGCCAAACTCATTGCATTTAAAACACTTGTAGTTTTTATACCGTTCTACAATTGGTGGATTAACAGCTCCTCTATAATCCCCAGTTATCCCCAGTCCCTTCCCAGCCACCGGCCGCTCTTCCTTTAGTTCTCGCTTACCCGAATTCTTGTCAGGGTGTTGTTTCAGTCGGGGGGACCGCAGACCACTCCTGGCTGAAGTGACACTTGGATGGAGGGCTAAATCCTCAGCGGCCATGAATCGCTCTACGACCGCAACAAAGTCATCCAGAGTTGAGGGTTCATTTTGTCCTACACACCTCCGCAAAGGGGGTGGCATAGCTCTCAGGAACCTGTCCAGGACCAGTATTTCGACCACTCTGTTAGCAGTATTCACATCGGGCTGCAACCACCATCTGGCCAAGTGAACCAGGTCAAACATTTGTGACCTGGGAGCTTGTTCCTGCTTGAAACTCCAGGCATGAAAGCGCTGGGCCCTTACTGCGGTGGTCACACCTGCCCGGGCCGAGATTTCCGTCTTGAGCTGGTCATAGTCGGCCGCTGCATTATGGTCCAGGTCATGATAGGCCTTTTGGGCATCACCTATTAGAAATGGGGCCACAAGGCCAGCCCACTTTACTTTTGGCCAAGCTTCTCTGGTGGCTACACGTTCAAATGACAACAGGTATGCTTCCACGTCATCGTCCCTGGTCATTTTCTGTAGCAGGTGAGTTGGCTTCATGTCAGTCACCCTTGTCCGGGAACCTTCAAGGGAGTCAAGTCTAGCAGCCATCTCCACTCTCTCCTGCCGGTTCCAACTGGGCTCTCTGTAGACACAACTGTTCCTGCTGTAGTCGGTTAGTCTCCGTCTGGGCTGCAGTCTGATCCTGTTGGGCTGCGGTGGCCTGTAACAGAGCTGATATATCAAGCTGATATATCTATTTTCCAACACAATTCCACACACCCTATTACACATGTTAGATTTCAAAATGTCACATGTTTAAATTTTTGTCAGTTTTTTGTTAAGTCTATGGAAAAATACAAAGCGGTATGTATTTCAATATGTTAACATTATTCAGCCAGTTTCATTCGACTTCATGAAGCAAAATTAGTTTATTCTATAGTGTGAAGCAAATCTGTACACCATGAAACCAGTCTGTAAAATTCGTTCCAATATTAAACTGGGACTGCAACCCGTTTCAGCTGAAATCCAAACTCTACGGGTAACATTACTCAAAACTCAAAGATCACCTAAATATTGTTAAAATAAATAACTTAAAGTGCTACAGAACCCCCTGCAGTGTTTGCAAGAAACACATTAATTTACCTTTGCTGACCTGTATCCCATGTTGCACATATTGCAGCAATTTTTTTTTCAACATAATCCAGATTTTTTTCATATCTCTATTCACACCTCATAGGTGTATCAATTAGGTAATTCCTTTTTTTCAACTTTTACTTGTGAACGTTTGCCAGGAGAAGGATTGAAATGAGTGCCATATTGTAAATGTATTGCCCAGGTGATTTATCACCCCTGATGTGTGATGCTTGAAATCCATAAAGCTGACTCAATAAATGCATTTGAATGAAAGCTTAAAACACATCTTTATGCAGAGGCCTTTCTGTAGATTGAGATGGCCTATTTTAGAATTTTGTTAATGTATTTTATTTATTTATCTTTTCCCATTTGTTTTTGGATGTTTTTTGATATTTTTTGATATTTTATTGTATATTATATTATGTTATTGTATAGTATATTTATTTGTAATGGGAAGCGCTTTGGGATGCCTTGGCATGAAAGACGCTATACAAAATAGATTTGATTGATTGATTGAATGATGCTTGCTGTTTAGATATACTTTTTCTGTTCCACGTGGTATTTCGTCCACTAGTGAGATAGTGTTGCAGGGAGGCAGGTTTATGGTACGCACTGGTGTACCAGATGTACTTGGAGGTTAGATATGATTCTGAGACAATAAAGAGTACTTTAATTAACCTCTATTGAATGAGAACTGACAAGTGTACCAAAGTATTCATCTTCGATGATGACACACACAGCCTGACAGGCATTTAACTAGGCTTTTAATGGACTAAGATTCTCCTGTTGAGCAATTTTAGTTTTCTTTTTTGGCAAATTCTCAGAAAGAAAGTTTTTGTTTTTCATAAAATACTTCCTGTAGTTTGGTTCTTTAGAGACACCAGAAAAGCTTTTAAATAAGCTGTAATTTTTACTACACTGTTTCATTAACCTGGCCAACAGTTCTGATACAGATAAGAGGATGACACTGCCACTGCTAGAAAGGCATAGACGGGTCACTCCATGAAAATGGTAAGTTTGTTACCAGTAGTTATCAGACTTATCAGACTAAACTGGAGATGGGTCTATACTAATAAAAGTTTGATTACCAAAAAGTCTTGCAAGTAGTCTGGTTTTGAGGACTTATTCAATCTAACATTTTCATGGAATGGTCTAAATTGGAGAAGGTGTTTTAACCTGAAGAAAAAACACCTATGTTGGTTTTTATTTTGGGTAATTTGGTTAACTTGGTCAGCAGAATGGACAATGTCAAGTCTGTCCTTTAACAATAGCACAAGCTTTCATGAAAACGACTTTTACTCAGGTTTCTTGTTCATACAGTAGTATTTAAAAAAAAAGCTTTGTCTTGTGTGCACTTCTGGTTATGTTTGATATCCTATTACAAAGGGTTTGAAAGAGAATAAATGGGAGCAGACAACCTAACTAAGAATAGAAAGTAGATAAATATCTGCAATGTGGCACCACTTTGTCCAGTCATTAAATATTAATCAGACAGACATTTAGAATTATGTAGGGCAGGACATACTATACATACTACACATAGAGGAAAAAAAGATTCTAAACACAGACAAAGGAAGCTAAAATTTTGTGATATAAATTTACAGTAATTTCTTCATTGACCTCAGGGATATTAGTAGAGTTGATGTTACTCAGAAGAATGCTTTTTGCCCTTGTCTGGGTCAAGCTGGCTGGAGAAAAGTGAATTAGTAAAAGGAAGAGGGGTTATTAAATATTTAGCAGGTAGGAGACAGAAAGCTGTATCATGTTTCATTCACAAAATGCTCCCTGTAAAATTTGATCTAGCGTTTTAATGCACACTCATGCTCTTCATGTCTTTGGGGAGGAAGATCTCAAAACACCTTACAGGAAGTTTGCACTTTTATTAAAGAAGGAATTAAAAAGAGTTTCCTCTACATTAATCTCATTCTACTCCTCCGTGCAGTTTGCCTTTCTCTATGTTTACACAGTGGCAATACCAATCAAATGGTATAGTGTCCCCAAATGCGTGAAGTATTTTTTAGCTGTTCAGTTTTAGTTTTACAAAATGATATGGGCATGTGTAATGAAATCTCCCCTTGTTTATGAATAATCATCAATAAAATAGGAAATATTTAAATGTCTGTGTTGTGGGGGTTTGTTCTGATCTACTGAAACCTTTCCTGGCAGTCTACAAATCAGTGGCGGCTGGTGGACAAAAAAAAAATGGGAGGCAGAAAAAGGCAGAGGACTTAAGACCCCAGCAGCAGTAGAATCTTATTATTGTATTCTGACTGGCAACACTTTTCATATTATTATTGTTTATTTATTTATGTATTTATTTATTTGGCAAATGCCTTTATGCAAGGTGACTTACAGGTGTTACAGGGCGGTACTGTACAGGGTTACAATGCAATATCAATAGTTAAATACAGTATAGTTTACAGTAAGTGCAAATAATACTAATAAAATACAATATGAACTAGGATGCAACAAGTTAGGATTACAACAAGATATATCTACATTGACATATTAGTAGAGCAATAGTGCAAGCATAGTGCATCAGCTGAGGATCCAGTAACGTGGTGCTGAGGTCAGGCAAGTCCCGTGTATAGGGGTAGATCAAGAGATCTACAAGTGCAATCTAAACAGGTTTTACCCCAATTCGGCTGTTAAACACATTTTCTCCACTAGCCAACAGAAAAAAGAAAACAGTAGACCATCATAGTTTATTATAATAAACGTGACTGTTACACAATTTTCAGTGTGTGTATGAAAATTCACTGTATAGAACATGAATATAGCATTTAGATTAAAAGACCACGTCACTAACATACTTTGCATACAATATTTCCTAAACAAAGTTGTTAAGGCAGGAGAAAGGCATTCAAAAAATCAAGCACATCCTATCAACTTGATTTGCTAAACTTAAATAAATGACCAACAAAATAATTATATACCATACAGGTGAAAAGAGAGTTCCTGTGCTGGGGGAAATAAACAAATACTGCTGGGGTAGGGCTAAAATAAAATAAATATGACTTCCAACAGAGAAAAAAACAAAACCAACAACAAGCTTTGTTCCCAGAGAAAGGAAGTGGTATCATAATATGAAACTTTGAAAATATATCTCACTTTACTGATGCTATCGGTGTCAATGCGATGGCCATATGGGCGCGCAGTGTCTTCTGGGAATAGTAGTTTATCTGGTACACGCTGAAAGGTGTTTCCAAACAGCCGATATGCAGAGGAAAACTACGCATGTCAACAACGTGGTTTAATAGGAGTAAACAGTCAAGGGATTTTCCACTCAATTGAGCAGTGATGCAGTTTATTTCTTGTCTACCATCCCAGCTGTTTTTTTTAATTTTCCTACCGTTATGATGGATTTCTTTTTTTTCTGGTCAAACTCTTTCCACTTCACTCATAATCGTGCATACACAGTAAAGCAGTGCTTCAGCAGGGGCCGGGAGTGTTTGAGTTGCTCCTCCACTTAAAACCAGAGATCAGACTACGTCATCTGTCATTGCTAGAACTCTCTGAACCCCTCTGTAGCAGGGCGGTAGTAAGCCCTGCTGTTTAAATGTATTTGTTTATTTTTAGAACGGGGTCTCCCCCTCCACCCCTGTGTTACTTTGTATTTGTTTTATTATAGAGGACGAGCGAGGTGCCGTCCTTCAGTATTTTGTATTTGTTTTGTTGTATTTGGTATTATTTATTTTATTGTGTGTAAATGACGGCAAGCTCAATATGTTTTGTTATTGTTTTGTTTAAATGACGGTGTAGCCGTGTTTGTTTTATTATATTTGTGTAGTAGCGTGAATGGGGAGCCCCATCCCACAGTAATTTAAAAAAACTCGTGCAGATTGTGGCCGAGGGGTAATAGAATAATTGCCAGCTAGTTAAACCCCTCGGCCACGGTATAAAAAGCCTGCAGCTCTCAGTTCCAGGTGGGTGTTTAAGAGGAGAAGAGAGAGAGAGAGAGAGAGAGAGAGAGAGAGAGAGAGAGAGAGAGAGAGAGAGAGAGAGAGAGAGAGACTTTGACTTTTAAGATCCTTTATTAAACATTCCAATTAAAATCCTTTAAAAATCAATAAAGGTAAAACACAACAAAATTAAGATTTATCAATATTAAAAAAATCTTAAAATACATCATGTTCTCCTAAAAAATAGATTTTAAACAAAAAAAGGATCGTAAAAAAATCAATAAAAAAAAACAGTGTTTTCTTTCTGTTAAAAACAGATTAAAGCCAAAATTAATTAAAAAAAAAACACTGTAAAACAATAAAAATAAAATTAAAAACAAAATTAAATACTAGAACAAAAACTGGAGCACCCCCTCCTCACTCACAGCACACAAGGCGTCTCTCACACACCACCTCTCCTGGAGCTCCCCCTCCTCACTCACAGCACACAAGGCGTCTCCCACACACCACCTCTCCTGGAAGTCCTCCTGGTTATTAACCCTCCATACTGGCCTGCACCCCTCATTTACCTCCAGACATGCCCTCCACCTTGAATCCACCAATCCCCTCAACTGGTGGTAATGTGATGCCTTCACACACATCTGGTAAATCTTCTTACTCTCTGCTGTATGAAGAGTTAGATCTTCAACTGTGTCTAAGTTTAATAGCATTCCCTCGTTACCTACATCCTCCTCTCCTTCACCTACTGCTGGACACACTAGCAGCCCTGGAAAGATGAAGTCTTGTCTCTGCCCTGTGCCACTGGACATCTCCTCCCTCAAAGCCTGCCTCAACTCGGGGGAAAGAGAACTCCTTAGTTCACTGACCATTTTCTCAGCCAGTCTCTCAGAGTGCCAGCCCAGCCGTCCCCAGCCAGCTGTGTAGTAGTCAGCCAGCAGGAGAGCTCAAAGTTGATCAGGTGTCTCAGCCTGGTCACTGCTGCCCTCACAAAGCTGGCCGTGCCACTACCGGCAGGGGTGCTGACAGCATTGCCAGCCATGGGCCCACTGAAGCCTCCCTTCCCAGCCCGAGACTTTGTCCTGGACTGCTGGGTTTTTAAGGGGGGAGGTGGCCGTTGAGGCCATGTGTGCTGCGCACAAGGGGGGGTATATGTGGCAATGTGCTCCACCCCTGTGTGCATTTCTGTGTTGTATGTTGCATGTGGTGTGTTAATGTTGGTGTATAGTCATTGGTACACGGGATATAAACGGGTCTGTGTTTCACGTGTATTTAAAAATGTATAATTGTATTTAGGCACGGGATTACACATCACTGCACGTGCATTTAAAGTAAGTAATATGCGCGCACAAGGTTGCACATAATTAATTCACGTGCTGGGATTCAAGTGAATAATTAATTAGTAATTGAATCCCAGCACAACAGTATAAATAGATGCACATTTCATTCACTCGGGGTTGGGTGTTCATGAGTGGAGAACAGGTGTAGAGAGAAGGAGAACTGAAGAGAAATAAAGTAAATAACAATTGCTACAGCGTGCTGGAAGTGCCAGCACGGTACTTGTTTAAACGTTCATCCACTTGTTTTGTGTGTTAGTACGTTTTGTTTGTCTTTTTATTTTGGCGTAAAGTGCTGTGTCCTGTTTTTGTGTTCGCTTATTTTGTTTATTAAATGCTGAGCACAACGAAGTGCTCAGCTTCACCAACCTCACTGTGTCTGTCTGTTTCTTCCGGGTCTGACGTGTCACCACTCAGCCAGCCTTGTGACAAGCTCCTATACACATTTTTAGTCTATTGGCCAGACATTTTGAAATTATTTTAAAATCGGAACATAAAAGCGAAACAGGTCTCCAGTTTTTTAGCAAGCACAGGTCTCCTTTCTTGGGCAGTAGTGTGATTACTGCCCTCCTGCAGCTGAGGGGCAGTTCTTTATCTCGGAGGCTCTCACCCAGCACCTGCAAAAAGTCCTCACCAATCACAGTCCAGAAACTTTTAAAAAATTCAGCGGGCAGTCCATCAATGCCAGGAGCTTTTCCATTTGAAAGCTGTGTAACAGCAGTGGTCAGCTCTTGATATGTTAACGGCTTATCTAATTGGTGCTGTTCTTCCTCGCTCAGGGTGGGCAAATCCTGGAGCAGCAGGTCCGTATCCTTCTGGTCACGTGGCTCTTTGCTGTATAGTTCAGAATAGAATTTTACTGCCTCCCTACTGATCTCCTCCCGGCTGTACAGCTCCCTGCCGCAAGGCGTCCGGACGCAGTGCATCTGCCGGCTGTCTGCTCTCCTCCACTCCAAGCCAAAAAAGAAACTGGAGGGGGTGTCCATGTCTTTAAGCTCCATGAAGCGAGAGCGCACCAGCGCCCCCTTCACTCTTTCCTTCAGCAGGCTGCCCAACATGTATTTCTGCTCTCTCAGGGTTTGCAGGGTCTGCTCCTGGTGGTCTGTGTCCAGGCTGCTCTCTAACTGGAGAATTTTCAACTCCAGCTCTCTCATCGCTGTGTTCAGTGACCCGGTTGAAATGAGTGTGTACTGCTGGCAAAAGATTTTAATCTGCGTTTTGCCAATGTCCTACCACTGCCGCATATTTTTATAAAGTGTTTTTTCTTTTTTCCATATGTTCCAGAAATCATTACATTGTTTTACAAAAATTGTGTCCTGTAATAACTTTAAATTAAAATGCCAGTAGGAGGTGCTGTGAGAGTCAGTGGTAAGTATTACTGTAACTAACAGACAGTGGTGGTCAGAGAGGCTACTGGGGATGATGTTGGCTTTATTCAGATGAGTGTGTGATGTGTAGAAGCGGTCTAACCTGGCTCTATATATTTGTTGTGAGCGACAATGAGACCAGGTGTACTGTCTTGCATTAGGATGCAGACACCTCCAGACATCAACCAGGGCCACTGAACTGAAAAACTGCAGCTAATTCAATTGAGGATTGTGGATTGGGTTTCTCATTGTTTCTATCCATTGTAAAATCAATAGTGCAGTTAAAATCTCCTCCCACCACCACCACATCATCATTATCAATATTTAAAAGAGCTTGCTTTAATTTAGTAAAAATTAAAATGCGTTCCCTCCCTTTATTTGGTGCATAAATATTAATAAAAACAAATACAGTACCACCCAACCTTGCTCTTACTTTTAGTAACCTCCTTTTTTCAATTTCTTCAATGTCTAAAATTGTTGCTCCTAGGCTGGGCTTAAATAAAATTGCCACTCCCGCACTGGTGCTTGAGCTGTAACTCAGCACACACGGGCCCCCTCCACTCTGCCAGCCACGCCGCCTCATTCTCCCTGTCTGAGTGCGTCTCCTGCAGCAGCGCGACCCCCGCCCGCTTCTGCTCTAAAAACTCACACAGCTGTGCTCTTATAAAAGACTGTCTGCAGCCATTCACGTTAAAAAAAATAAAAACTCCATTATCCATTATAAAATTATTGGTTAGCAACATTAGCAATCTTTTTCTTAATTATTTGTACATATTTTTTAAGATGGTACCTTTTTTTCTGGTCAAACTCCTCTAATGTTGCCTTTCGTGTGACAATGTGTGCTGAGTGAAGGAATAATCTCAAATCGGGGAAGAAGTTTTCAATTTCAACCCCCCTTTTCCCTTTTGTACTCTCCATAAACAGTTTAAATTCATCTAGGGTATAAATTTTCTTCCCCCTGTTAACGGGTTGGCTATCGGAGATCCGTCCTCGCTGTCTGCTCCGCCGTCCACAGCTGCCAGCTCCTCCGCGGCACTCTCCACCTCTACAGCGCCGCTCTCCTCTCCTCCTCCCAGCACAGCCACAGCTGTCACCGCTGCCTCTGCCTCCGCTTGCTGGGGTTCAGAGAGAGAAGAGCGCTGCACAGCGCCGGGTTGTAAGCCTGTCGCCGTGCCGCTCCCCTCTCCCTCCATGTCAGGAGGGACAGGCACCCCTGCCTGAGACTGCAGGCTCCCCTCCAGCACAGGCTCAGGGCTCTGCTCCGTTCCCCGCTCGCTGTTAGGCAGATCTGCAGCTTCTTTATTTTTCTTTTTTTTTAGTTTTTTTTTAGCTACCATCACAAACGCCTCATCATTTTCAGTAGCTTCATTTTGTGACGGAGCGTGGCTGAGTCTCTTCAGGCTCGGCTGTGGTGTGGGTGGCTTCATCCCGTTCGGTAGCTCCCTGGTATCTGCAGACTCCGGCTGGCGCTGCGATGGGGGAGCAGCCTCATCCTCCCGCTCACCCCCAACATCCCCAGCCTCCTCCCTGCCATCAGTACCCTGTTCCTGCCTTTCCTCATTTCTATTTTTTCTCGGGCAGGCTCTCCTCTGGTGTCCCTGTTCCCCACAGTTAAAGCACCGCATTGTGTCAGAGCTAACAAACACTACGCAGCCCGTCCCTTCCACACTGAAGCTCCAAGCGACATCAATCACCTCCCCTGGGTTATTCAGCAGTAAAAACGTCTGTCTCTGAAAAGACAGGACGTGCTTAACATTAGTATTTTTACACCCTAAAGGTATATTTTTAATTGGGGACACCAGTTTACCATATTGGGCAAGTTCTTTTTCCAAGGTCTCATTTTTTAAAAACGGCGGCACGTAAGACATGATTACCTTGGTAACAGGGGTTACCAAGGGGGATACTTGGATAAAATCCCCTTTGACCGAAAAACCTTCCTCCACTAGTTGATTGACCAGCGATACCTCTTTTAAAAATACGATGAACCTTTTATTCATACAGGATGCCGACACTATATTGTCACACCCGACTACCTCTCCCACTGCCAGCAGGCACCTTCACCGACACGCCAGCATCGGGCAAGCAGCTAACCCCATGTCGGCGGCTGAGAGCCCCCAGCCCTCCAGAGTGAGATCCCATAACGTGACCTACACACACAAACACACACACAAAACACTACTCTATAAACGGTAAAATACAAACAAAGCAACAAAACAAAGATATATAAACAAACTAAACAATTAACAAATAAATATAGAAATTTGCAAAAAACACTCTCCTACCGCACCAGCGTTCAAACGCTACCGCCTCTGTGCAAGCACCTCCCACAATCGCACAATCCTCCACGAGAGAGAGAGAGAGAGAGACAAAGAGAGAAGGTGAGTTTTATTTATTTTGTGTTCGAGATTTGTTTTGTTTAACCTTTTTATTTCGCTCTGTGAGCAAGTCTTTTTGTTTGAATATTTTATTTATTTTTGTTAATAAAAACGGCGTGCTGCGTCTTTATTATTTGGAAACTGCAGTTTGGTGTGTGTTTACCATCCTGCTTCTGTCTGACGACACCGCCCAGCCATTCCTGTCACACTCTCCAATTAAAACCTGTGGTCAGATCACATGATCTGCTACTGCTAGTACTGTGGTTAATAGCAGGTAGGCATTTATAATGGAGCCTTGCCTCCTCTGAGGAGCCAGAACTGCTGTTACAGTAAGAATGTTGAATCTAAGGTTTAGGTTAAAATGACATTTTTTGTTGCATTTTAGACAATATGTTTTTGTTTTATTGAACACTATTATATTATAATGTTACATAATAATATATGTAGCATTATAATATAATATAGTCACAGTATTTGGGCAGTTAAAAAAATGAGAAAAACCACAAAGAAAGTGACTTCTATAATTTCTAATTGTTCTATTAGAAATTAATAGAACATTATTAATATAATGTTCTATAATTATTACATATCATGCATAAAATGAAAAATAACATGCAAAAACTAATTTCATACTTTGATAAAAGTATTTTATGTGCCCACTCTTTTCTTCCTTTACAGCTTGCAGTCTTTTTTTGTATTTTGAAACCAGTTCCTGGCATCTTTCCAGAGATATTTTTGCCCATTCTTCAACACATAGCTTTGAGTTCTGCAATCATCTTTGTTTTCTTTTTTGCTACAGCAGCCTTCTCAATGGTATTCAAGTATGGGGACTGAAATGGCCAATCTATACCTGTAATCTTCTTTTTTTTCAGAAATTCCTTTGTAGTTTGCAGAATGCTTAGGGTTATTATCCTGCTGGAATACAAACTTCTGTCCAATAAGCCTTCTAGCACTGGGTAATAAATGAGAGTGTAAAATGTATTCATTCCTCCAAACACATTGTTGCTTTCTTGGTGATAAAAGTTATATTTTAGATTCGTTTGGCCATAAAATTTGGTTGAAGAAATCATCAGGCTTCTTCAAGTATTCAATGGGAAACGCCCATCTCTTTTGTTTGTGTATTGTTTTTAACAAAGGTTTGAATCTTGGTTTTCGCCCATGGACATTCTTCTTCTTAAGGTATTATTGAATTGTTCGCTCGTAAATTTCTTGACCATCTTCTCTCAATTCCTGTGTAAAATCTTTTGCAGTATTCTTCTAGATTTTGCAGAAATCTTTCTTGATCTTTGTGAACGTGTGGGTTGCAATGCGTAGTGAAAGGGTGATGCAGGTGCTCCAGACAAGGACAAACACAGAGTTCACGGTTCAAGTTCTTTATTTTCCTTGACCAAGTTTAAATAATAAAGCTGGCTCTACCCAGCAATGGGTATTGCCAGCGCCAAAACAAGGGGTTGCAGTCCCGAAATAATAATTACAAAACCACAGACACGTCTCCGGACAGTGCGAGCTCTTAGTGCAGGTGCGGTGCTGGAAACAGTGATGCTGGTTAAGTGCAGGTGCGGTGAAGTCCGGGTGAATCACTGGCCCCAGGCTGCAGCTCCCAGATCCGTGCTTAATTACTCTGGCAATGACAAAACACACACAGTTGCAAAACAAACCAAAACACTCAACTCTCGCTCCAATCAGTCCTCGTTTCCTCCCATCAACCACAACAAAAGGACCCGATTACGGCGTCACGTCGCCCTAAAGTACCCTCAGCCCCGCCCCCTCCGATAGCTAGTTCAATCACGTCTCCTCCAATTCATGAATGAAGCTTCGCTTACCGTACTAGGGCGATGACTCCTGGTACCGTGACGCCATCCCTTTCCTGAATGGCCGGCTTCCGACTGCCCCCGGAAGGAACTGCCCAACCATTCAGTACGGGGCACGCAATTCCTGCTGTACAGTGCTCTCACAGGTCGAAACGGACATTGTTCATTCAGATTCATTTGCTCTCTGTCACAGTCTTCCACACCTGGAGCTAGTTGCAGTAGTTCCTGTTTATCTGTGTTTGTCAATAATAGCCCACACAGTGCTTTTTGGGTAAACCAAGTCTTTCTGCTATTTTTCTGGTAGTTTCTCCTTTTTTGTTTAGTTGTATCACTGCCATTTTCAGATTGTTGCTGTACTCATTTTTGCTGCGTTTTTTAATCACAAATTTCAAATTTATTTTTCAGCACTTGATGATTATGTATTTATTTATTCTATAATTATAATTAGGTGTTGGTTTTCAATCATGATAATTGTCAATAATTAGCAACAAATGGTTTCATAAGAAATATGTTGATTGCCCAAATACTTTTGTCAAAGTATGAAATTAGTTTTTGCATGTTATTTTTAATTTTATGCATGTTATGTAATAATTTGTTGTTTTATTATGAAGCTGAATCTCTACTTTAATTTATATCTTTCATTAGAACAATTAGAAATTATAGAAATCACTTTCTTTGTGGTTTTTCTCTTTTTTCTACTTTCAAAATACTTTTGTCTGCGACTGTGTGCGTGTGTGTGTATATGTATTATTTATTATTATTATTATTATTATTATTATTATTATTATTATTTATTTCGTAGCAGACGTCCTTATCCAGGGCAACTTACAATTGTTACAAGATATCACATTATTTTTACATACAGTTACCCATTTATACAGTTGGGTTTTTGCTGGAGCAATCTAGGTAAAGTACCTTGCTGAAGGGTACAGCAGCAGTGTCCCCCACCTGGGATTGTACCAACAACCCTCCTCCAGTCAAGAGTCCAGAGCCCTAACCACTACTCCACACTGCTGCCCATCATTATATATATAGGGTGACCAGATTCCCTGAGGTCAAATACGGGACAGAGGGGGTGGAAACGATATGATGATGTTATAGAACTACTACTCACATAGCTGACATCTCTAGATACAGTATACAAGCTAATTATTGCTACTCAGGCAAATAGGCTACATCACCAAGTTACTGATGTAGACGGCGCTACTCAGACAGACAGACAAATCACCAAGTAACTCACTGACCAAAGTAAACGGCGCTACAGTGTCATCATCATCAGCCATGCGTGCTGCAGAATGCTATAAAGTAGATTACACTACTGATTACACTATCTTACACTATCTTATCATTTAAAAAAACTTTGAAAGAAAATACATTTTCTTACAGTTAGTTGGAAGTGCTGGGCTGCTCCTCATGGAGTGTTGTCGAGACTTCCTGTGTCTGTGGCTTATTGTATTTTGCACTTGAAGCAATCTTTCGCAGAGTGCCTTTGTCCTTTAGTAGCTTGTCATAGAAATCACTGCATTGCATTCCGAAATTGACTCGAACAAACAACATTGCCTTCATGGTAGTCACATTGAGACAGGCTTTATCCGGGGACCACGCAGCGTTCATCAGTGAAAAAACACGCTCAACTGGAGCTGATGTTCCTGGCAGACATAGAACAAACTCCACCGCCTTGGCAAGTGCTTTGTAACTAACACTATTCCTGTCCAGCTCCTGGAAAACGTCTCTCCACCTGTCAGAGACGGTTGTCTTCTCTTTGTTCCAGTCGGGAATGCGGCGGTTGATCACTTCATTTGTGTTTCTCCATTCGTCAAAAAGGGTGTTGTCGTCAATTTGTCTGACAGTGGGGATTCTTGAATGGAAGTGGGAAAGGCTCCCCTGAATCTCACTCCACAGTGGGACGCTCCTCAGCAGTGCCCATCCCAGCTTCTCCGTGCCCTCAAATGAAGCGGCCCAATGATCCAGGTAGACAAGAGCGATTGAATAAAAGTTCTTAACAGCCCCATAAAACTCCTCAGCACTGATATCACCAGCCTCGACCAAAACATCCAACTGCGCTTTCACATCTGTGGTCACAAATGTTTTGCTGAGCCTTGCCGTTAAAAGGTCTTTAAGGCTACGGATGTGCAGTGCAACCTCAGTGACAGATATGTTGTTTCTCTCGATAACTTCCACTCTGCGGTGAAAAGTAGCCGCTTGTTTAATAGCAAAAGAAATCCACAATTTTGTGCATGGATCACTGAATTGTTTTTTTAACACTGTTGGACATTTCTCTTGGGAAAGAAAGTATGACCTCAAACAGCAGCAATATTCTTTCAAGAGCTGGCCCAAGAGAAAGAAACCGTGTGCTGCCGTGCTGTAACAGGTTTAAATACTCAATATCTACAAAATCGCAGAAGTCTTTTAGTTCCTCAACACGAACAGTGTAGATATGAATACTTGTATACTTTCACTGCAAAACACTCCAAATCAACTGGAAGGCAATCCGCTGCTGTTTGCAGACCGTTATGTACAATGTGGGCAGCACAACCAATGCCTAAAATGTCTTTTCCCAATTGCCCTTGTAGTTTCCTCCAGCTGTTGTTTTTTCCAGCTCGCTTGGCACCGCCAAAATTGTCTGCACAAAGTCCAACAATCTTCTCACTGAAAGAATGTTTCTCAATCGGTTGAGGAAGATATTCCGTTTGCAAATCAGACGTTTCTCCAGGCAGAGAAAAAAATTCTATTATTTTAGTGTTGACTCCGCTTGAAGGTAAGAAATAACGCACTAACACTGGAAATAGTTTATTGGCTTTATGGTTCAATGCGTCTACACTCAGACTGACAAAAGCACACTTTTCCAAATCCTCTTGCACTTCTTCCTCTGACAATGGAGCTAATACGTTGCATACAATGGCCTCGGTTTTGGTACGTTCAGAAGCAAACTTGGGATTGTACACTTTCTTGATCAGTTTAGCGATGCAATCACCCGACCTGAAACTATGTCCATGAACCACCGAATGATATGCAAAAAGTCCCTCACTTGCATACACTTTATCAGACTCAGAATTTTGTCTGACAAAAAAGTCTGTAACACTCTTCTCAGCGTCCTTGTGTTTCTTGGTGTGGATATGTTGAGTTATGTCTGTGCGGCCTCCGTGAGCAATAGAAAATTTAGCTCCAGTTTGGCAAGTTTGGCAGATCACCTTGCTGTAGTCAGAAACGGATAGATCTTTTCTTAAAAATGTATATTCCCTCTGGAGATCATCATTGAAAGAACAAGAACGTTTTTGAGATATTACGAGTAGTTAAATCACAAGCTAACTAACGTCAACAGATGGACTAGCTCTGAGACTAAACATGCTAGCTAGCTAGCTTCGCATTTCCGTTGAATTTGAAATTGCGCACTGCCGTTGCACAGGCAGGACGAGAGTTGATTGGACAGATAGTCTGTTATGAAAAGGTTTGATGTGATTGGCGATAAGTAGTGCCTGTACAAAGCACATTGCTGCACTGAGAAACCGCACTAGCTTCGCATAGAAACCCATTGAAATCCTATTGAAAAAATGGGACGTCAGAAATACGGGACAAATCAACATTTTTTGAGAATAAGTAGGGACACATAAAAAAGGGAATGAAATACGTGACTGTCCCTTGAAATATGGGACGTCTGGTCACCCTATATATATATATATATATATATATATATATATATATATATATATAATTTATTTCTTAGCAGAAATACAGCAGCAGCAGTCTCCCCCACCTGGGATTGACCCCACAACCCTCCGGTCAAGAGTCCTGAGCCGTAACCACTACTCCACACTGCTGCCCTATATATACAGTGCCTTGCGAAAGTATTCGGCCCCCTTGAACTTTGCGACCTTTTGCCACATTTCAGGCTTCAAACATAAAGATATGAAACTGTAATTTTTTGTGAAGAATCAACAACAAGTGGGACACAATCATGAAGTGGAACGAAATTTATTGGATATTTCAAACTTTTTTAACAAATAAAAAACTGAAAAATTGGACGTGCAAAATTATTCAGCCCCCTTAAGTTAATACTTTGTAGCGCCACCTTTTGCTGCGATTACAGCTGTAAGTCGCTTGGGGTATGTCTCTATCAGTTTTGCACATCGAGAGACTGAAATTTTTGCCCATTCCTCCTTGCAAAACAGCTCGAGCTCAGTGAGGTTGGATGGAGAGCATTTGTGAACAGCAGTTTTCAGTTCTTTCCACAGATTCTCGATTAGATTCAGGTCTGGACTTTGACTTGGCCATTCTAACACCTGGATATGTTTATTTGTGAACCATTCCATTGTAGATTTTGCTTTATGTTTTGGATCATTGTCTTGTTGGAAGACAAATCTCCGTCCCAGTCTCAGGTCTTTTGCAGACTCCATCAGGTTTTCTTCCAGAATGGTCCTGTATTTGGCTCCATCCATCTTCCCATCAATTTTAACCATCTTCCCTGTCCCTGCTGAAGAAAAGCAAGCCCAAACCATGATGCTGCCACCACCATGTTTGGCAGTGGGGATGGTGTGTTCAGGGTGATGAGCTGTGTTGCTTTTACGCCAAACATAACGTTTTGCATTGTTGCCAAAAAGTTCGATTTTGGTTTCATCTGACCAGAGCACCTTCTTCCACATGTTTGGTGTGTCTCCCAGGTGGCTTGTGGCAAACTGTAAACGACACTTTTTATGGATATCTTTAAGAAATGGCTTTCTTCTTGCCACTCTTCCATAAAGGCCAGATTTGTGCAGTATACGACTGATTGTTGTCCTATGAACAGAGTCTCCCACCTCAGCTGTAGATCTCTGCAGTTCATCCAGAGTGATCATGGGCCTCTTGGCTGCATCTCTGATCAGTCTTCTCCTTGTATGAGCTGAAAGTTTAGAGGGACGGCCAGGTCTTGGTAGATTTGTAGTGGTCTGATACTCCTTCCATTTCAATATTATCGCTTGCACAGTGCTCCTTGGGATGTTTAAAGCTTGGGAAATCTTCAAATCCGGCTTTAAACTTCTCCACAACAGTATCTCGGACCTGCCTGGTGTGTTCCTTGTTCTTCATGATGCTCTCTGCGCTTTAAACAGACCTCTGAGACTATCACAGTGCAGGTGCATTTATACGGAGACTTGATTACACACAGGTGGATTCTATTTATCATCATTAGTCATTTAGGTCAACATTGGATCATTCAGAGATCCTCACTGAACTTCTGGAGAGAGTTTGCTGCACTGAAAGTAAAGGGGCTGAATAATTTTGCAAGCCCAATTTTTCAGTTTTTTATTTGTTAAAAAAGTTTGAAATGTCCAATAAATTTCGTTCCACTTCATGATTGTGTCCCACTTGTTGTTGATTCTTCACAAAAAATTACAGTTTCATATCTTTATGTTTGAAGCCTGAAATGTGGCAAAAGGTCGCAAAGTTCAAGGGGGCCGAATACTTTCGCAAGGCACTGTATATATATATATATATATATATATATATATATATATATATATATATATATATATATATATATATACTGATGCACAAAATAAACACAACACTCAGGTCAAATGGATTTAATCAAATATTTTAAACATAGATATCAAACAAAACCACAGAAAGCTGTGATTTCCTGACTTTTCATAAATATATCTACTAATTCCCCTGACAAAGAAAGAATCACGTAGCTGCAAAAATTAGCGAGATCAAATACCTGTCATACCTATTCTGACCAGGAGCGGTCAAATTGACTAATACATATTATAACAATTAAATGTTGCGGTTTGTTTGTGTTTATCAGTCGGGATTTGCAGTCATATTGAAGTTTGATTATATCAGTCTGCATTCCTCAAGTGAGCGGTCTGTTAACATTTCTATTGTTTCAATGTGCCTCTGATAGCCCATCAATCAGCCTTGACAGCTCACGGTGCCAGGCTCTCTGTCTGGACAGGTTACTGTAAGCCACATGTTTTTCTAAGAAATTCATTGTTACCCGATGTGGCAGGGCAGAAGAAAAGCCCTGCACATAATTAGAGGGGGCAGGGCAAAGCTCTGTATGTAAATAAATGTGTTGTGTTTGTTTAGCAACAGTGAATGTATTGTTATGATTTAATTTATTGTATGACTTAAAATGTATTGTTTAAGTTTAGTTAAACAGGGGATTTTATTGTATGATTTTAATGTTATTTGTGTTATTTAAAAATAAAATGTTTTTCTTTGTTATTTTGTTTGGTTTAGATGTGGTCTGGCAGATGTGATGATATCCGCTCGTCTCTGCCAGACAGCTTGTGAGAATGTGGCTGGTGTCATTTATTGAGAATGTGGCTGGTGCCGTTTATTGAATTATTGTTTGAGTGTTGTAATTATTGTTATGATTTCCATTACATGAGAGTAGATGTTAAAACTTCATGCTAATGTGAGCCATCTGCATCTCCATCCATTTGCGTTTCCTTCCATCTGATGATGTAGATATCCTTCTGTGTGGTGTTGATGGCTGAAGTGTAATGCTGGCTCCAGGGATCAGCTTATTTTGCCTCCCCAGCGCATCAGCACACACAACAGCTGCAATGCTGGCTCCGGGGATCAACCACAGTGCGGTCTCCCCAGTGCATCAGCATGACAACTATCTGGATTGAGCTAAGTAGGGTACATCTCTAGGGTCTTCAAGTGGGCATCTTCCATCCTCTGTGTTTCGTTGACTAGCCCATGACACCTCAAGAGGGCTTGACGGTGATTCTGGCTTCCCAGCATCACCCCCCCCCCCCCCCCCCCCCGGAGGAATGTTGTCTTTTGTGTGTAATGTTTTGATGGAACTGGTGGCAACTTATTGGTCATGTTACACTTGTCTTCTATGCTAAGGCCAAACATCCCAGCACCTGGTCATGATGCCAAGTAATCCGTCCTTGGCTAAGACCCACCTTACATCCTGTCAAAATGTGGCTTAATGTTGCAGCTGATGAACACAAAGGACATGAGGGATCCTCTCCTACCCAGAGGAAACTGATCCTGCTCTGTTCCATTGTCCATAGGTCTTGCCAGCCAATCTTGCATTGTTCCACACTCTCCCATCTCATCCATTCTCCCTGCTTGGCCTGGGAAATGGCCTTTACGCACCTCATCCTCTCCTCCTGCTTTTGCACCTCGTTGACTACCAGCTTCCTCCATTGAGCTGGGGCTGCCTTGTGCCATGTAGGAGGAGCTGAACTGAGACCAAGACCCCCTCTTCCATGCTGAACTTGCCCCATGATATCACCAATTCGAAGGGCAGCCTTTGCATCTTCCACGGCTTTCTTTGGCGCCCACTTTCTTCCAGTTTTCAACACAGGTGCTGCCTCCCTTATCCATTTGTCGCTTGACTTTACTAATGTCATTTCCAGTCGGACCTTGGTGCACTTAAACTCCTCAGTTAGAGCGGAGACTGGTAGCTGCAGTATTCCTTTACCATAAAGTCCCACTCTGCTGAGGCAGCGTGGAACTCCCAACTATTTCCTGATGTATGAACTTTTTAAAGCTTTCAGCACCAGAGTTTTAGTAAAGTTTTCGGTAAAGTGCTGCTGTCAATGCTCTTCAACCCTTCCACTGCTCCTACACGAACTGTGTCCTTTAGAGCCCCGTCGTACCATCTCCCAAGACTTTTCACTGGCTTTTCAGACACTGTTGGTATTGCCTCACCATTAATGTAGAACCTTTTATCTACTACTTTACCTTTAATTATAGAGATGCTCCTTGATTTAGTGGGCTTGAATTGCATTTGTGCCCATTCAATGTTACTGGTTAATTTGCCCAATAACTGATCAGCAGGCTACTGTTGTAGTCATGGTTGTCATGTCATCCATGTATGCTCGAATTGGTGGTAGTCGCATTCCAGAAGCAAAGCGCTTTCCTCCCACTACCCATTTTGATGCCCTCATAATTAATTCCATTGCCATGTGTGGCAAAGTGGTAAGTGAATACAGGTGAGTGCAGTGCAGAGCGGATACAAAACAGACAGACAATGATTTCCAGGTGCAAGGGTGTTTATTGATTTAATTAACAATGTCCTGAGCCTTATGGCAAACACCTTTAAATAATAATGTTGGAGTGATACAGCGGCGTGTATCACTCGGTATTTGTAATTCCCCGGATTTGACCCGTAACCAAAAAAGTCCAGTTTTCAACACCAACACTAAACACAAAACACAAAACACAGTTCTTACTGATAGTGAATACGTGCAAGTGGTGTAATACAGTTCTCCGTGAAATGCAGGGGTGAAAGTGATGTCCGGATTTATGCTGGCTTTCACTACAGCTCTGGATCGTGCAACTGGTAGTCTATTAAAAAACAGACGACAGTTAACAAAACACTAACAAACACAAGACAAAACTCACGGTTCACGATACAGTACACAGACTCCTTGTAGGTTTTCAATACTAACCATTTACCAAGGAACAGATCACGTACACTAAGTCTCCTATTTATATCCTCGCTCATGACCCCTAGGTTAACGAGCGCATCCGCTCCTCCAATCCTCGGATGTCACACCTATTAACCGTCTGGGTCATTGAGTTTGGATACCGTAGCTGCACCCCTTTCCTAAATGACCAACTTCCACCTACCCTACGGAATAAATTGTCGTGCCATTTAGTTAAGGGTACTCTGTTCCCGTTACACAGTGCCCTCACAGGTCGAGAGGGAGATCTAACACCAAGCACCATTCGATCTCTGTCACACCATGGTAAAAGCCAGTGGAGAAATGGTGCATCCTGTCATTATTCCAACTTCTAGGCATTGCCATGTAGTGCAAATCTCCAAAGTAGGCTTTCACTAAATTTGTTATTGTCATCAGTACACTGAAACAATCAAATGCTGCCCAAAGAAGTTCATGTGGCACTGAACCATATGCATTAGCCAAATCCAAGAATGTCATATGGAGCTCCTTCCTCTCCTTTTTAGCTGATTGAATTTGTTGCCTGGGAAACCTGGAATGCCCGCTTTTTGTACTGAAGTGTCAATGAAGCAGTTCTTAAACAGGTAAGGTGACAATCACTGAGCAATAATGCTGAAGAAAATCTTGCCTTCTATGTTTAACCCTTTGCAGTCCATTTATTCAGCGCGTGTCAGGCGCGTCAGGTCCAATTTATTTTCACACGCACAGTTTATTTTAGACGCGCTGTTTAAAAAAAAACATTTTTCACAGTAAAACAGGTTTAAAAGGCACTGCATATCAACAGGACACTCAGTACTGTATCTTCAGAGCCAGAGCAGGTACTGCGGGTACTTTTTTTTTTTTGGAAATACAGTGGATGCTGGTTATTGGCAACCCCCTGATAAAGACAACTTTCGGTTATTAACAACATTTTCACGGGAACCAATCCCATCCCATCACAACTTTTTTTACAATTTCTACGACGAATACATCATGCGCACGTATTGCAGCATTATTTATGTATCAGTTTTCATAACACAGCTGTACATTCTGGAAGCACTACGTGAACCTGTGCTAAACAAGTACGGGTAGCAGAAAAGTTTGGCATCTCAAAATCTGTTGTATCCCGCATTTTGAAATTGGCTACGAAGCTGCATGCAAAATTGAGAGTGATTTACAGCTGGAGGTGACGAATCATAAAATACAAACATTGGACAACTGCTTCTTTTAAAATTATGCTTCTGTATTAAATGTAAGTGCTGTATACCAAGAGTGTTTACTGTTTAAGGATATTGATAGTACATTGTTGTAGTACTATGTGTACAATACAGTACTGTGTATTCACTGTAATGAACCAGATGTGTATTTCAGTGCGCTGTTTCTACAACTATAGTATACATCGGTTTTCCATATATATACACTTGAAAATGTGGCTTTTCACTTAATTTGTTTTTTTTGGTGAGTGAAGAAAGACATGGAGATAGCCGGGAAATGGCTTTTGGAACCCAGCACCTTCCATTGGCTGAAACACCTGGAGACCCAGCACTGTGAGATGCTACAGGACTTTGTACAGTTGCTGCCTGAGGTGCAGCTGAAGGGGATCCGAGGGAAGTACCCTGCACTAGAGGGGGCCTTGAACGCAATGGACAAAGTGGTCAGCTGGATCCACTGAGAGCGTTGGGAGGTGGAGCAGTCTCAGTTGGCCCAGTGGAGGACAACTGCCCAGAGCGGGGAGAGGACCCCGATACGGACTGGTGTGGGTTTATGAAGAGCGGGAAGCTGAGCAGTCACAGTTGACCCATGTCCCACAATGCCTTCTGCCTGTGCTATGGGTAAGAGGATGCCAACTGCCTGGAGGCCGACTGGGACACGGACACAGACCTCCAGTGACCGAGAGAGCTGCACCAGTCTCCAGTGACCGAAGGAGAGCCGCACCAGTCTCCAGAGACAGAGGGAGACTACCTGCTGCTCCTGCCTCCACCACAAGAGGGAGACTACCTGCTGCTCCCGCCTCCACCACAATAGGGAGACTAGCTGTTGCTCCCGCCTCCACCGCTAGATGGAGTCTACCTGCTGCTCCCCCCTCCACCACAAGAGGGAGACCACCTGCTGCTCTAGCCTCCACTGCCAGAGGAAGATTACCTGCTGTTCCCACCACCACCAGCAGAGGAAGATTACCTGCTGTTTCCACCTCCGCCCTGTCCTGCAGCACCTGGGGCTGCAAATCCTGCACCGCCTGGGGTTGCAAATCCTGTACCATCTGGGGCTGCAAAGCCTGCACCGCCTAGGACTGCAAAACCTGCACCGCCTAGGGCTGCAAAGCCTGCACTGCCTAGGGCTGCAGAGCCTGAATCACCTGGGGCTGCAAATCCTGCACTGCCTGGGGTTGCAAATCCTACACCGCCTGGGGCTGCAAATCCTGCACCGCCTGGGGATGCCTGGCCGCCATCGCCTGGGGAGGTCAGCTCGCCTGGGGATGCCAGTTAGATGGTCACCGGTATAAAAAACGGTCTGTTTCTGTGTTCGGGGTGGGTGTTTAAAGAGGAGGAACATGTTTGTGAGAGCCAGCGAGAGCGAGGAGAAACTGAAAGTAAAAAGAAAGAAAGCAACCAATTGCTACTCGTGCAGCACAGTATTTGTTTGGGGTTCTGTGGTATGGGTTCTGTGGTATGTGTTCGTGATTTGCTTTGATAAACCTTTTATTTTTGCTCTATGAGAAGCGTTTTTTTATTGTTTAAATATTTATTTTATTTTTGCTTTGAATAAAAACTGCGCATCAGAGCACTTATCACCCATAGTACCTGTCTGTGTGTGTTTCTGTGTGTGTTTCTGGTCTGGTAACGTCGCTGCTCGGCTACCCTGTCACACCCCAATACACATTACAAATGGATCGCTGAAGAAGCAGGACAGAAAAGAGTGTTTGTAATTTCTGCAAATTTTACCAAACAAGATTCTGATGCAGCAAAGATGGACAATGCGGTAAGTGCACTGCATATTTTGAAAAGCGCAGTATCTGTGTGATTTGTGCCAGCACTTAGACTTTGTAAACAATTATAAATGAAGCCCATTCTTTTCAAATGTTTATTTATTCATGTAATTTCGATTATAGTATATCTGTGTATAAACGCATAGCTTTGGTTGTGCTTTGTGATGTAGGCAATATAAACCCATTTATTAAAAAAAATATATACTTATTTACATAATTTCAGTTGTACAGTTTTGTATGTACATTATGTAACTGTATATACACACATTTGACTGAAGCCCTTCTGTTCAAATGTTTATTTATTCTTGTCATTTCGATTATAGTATGTATGTATATAAATACATAGCTTCAGTTGCGTTTTGTTATGTAGGCATGTGACAGAGAAAGAATGAACCTGAGTTACAAATTTCCCTCCCAAGTTGTGAGGGCGCTGTGTAAAGAGAACAGTGTGCCCTGGACTGGATGGGTTGGCAATTCATTCCAGGAAAAGTTGGAAGTCGGCCATCTAGAAAGGGGGCGGAGTCACAGTACACCAAGTCATCGCCCCAGATGGGAATTGATGTGGTGATCACGCATTAGAGGAAAATGATTGCACTCGCTAACCAAGGGGGCATGGCTGGCGGTATAAAAGGTTGACAATGTGAACTGTTCCTTTTGTTATGATTATGGACGAACCGCTGAAGGACCGTATATGTACCATGATTGTTTCGTGTTTGTTTTGCTTGCCGTGTTAATTGTACTGTTTGTCTTTTATAGACGGCTAACACATCCAGGAGCTGTTGCTTAAGACCAGCACCCCCGGACTTCACTGCACTCATACTCGCAAAATACATTGTATTTCACCACTTGCACTGCAGCACTTACTCTGGACTTGTGATAGTGCTTGTGTTCTGTGTGTGTTTAAATACTGTGTCTATTATTTCGGGATTGAACCCTGTGTTTATTTAACTGCGCAATACACATTGTTGTGTATTGCCAGTCCTCCATTATTTTACTGTTGTCAAGTGATATTGGAATTACAAATAAACCACCATTTCACCAGTAATTTGTTGTTTGTCATTGCCTAGAGCACTGCATCATCTCTACACCTGAGCACTACAAACCACTTCGCCACAAGGCAATATAAACCTATTTATTTAAAAAGAATGTGATACTTGTTTACATCGTTTCAGTTGTACAGTTTTGTATGTATATGATATACATGTATATACACAAATTTATTTTCAAATATTTGTTTATTTAATTTTTTACCATTTTTTGAGGATGCGTGTTATGTAATATCTGTATATAAACACATTTCTGTTCAAATGTCCATTTATTTGCAATGTTTCAGTTGTGTAGATGCTGAATAAAACTACAACTTATATTCAATTATATTCCTTTCATTATAATATTTATGTTTTTTTTAATACGCCGGTCAAATTGTCATGTCATGGTTGTTCTAGGTATGTCTATAAACACGGTCGTTCAAGTGTTAACACAATCCTGGCAGCGTTAACCTGATCAGCCTCTGGATGGACTGCTGTGGGAAGTTCCGCTGCAGCCAGCTGGCGAAGGTTGGCTGGTCGCTGTTGTCTCCTGTGGATGGCACTGGCTATTTGGTCCCACAGATGTTCTATTGGACTCAGGTCAGGAGAAAAAGCTGGCCACGGTAAGACCTCGACATTGTTTTCTTGAAGTCGTGCAATTGTAATCCTAGCATTTTGTGGTCTTGCATTGTCCTGCTGGAAAATGGACACTTCCGGATTGAGGAACAGAAAAACTGTTGCCTCAAGAACCTTGTCAATGTACTGCTGAGCAGTAAGGTTGCCCTCAATCTGCACCAAAGGCGTTCTTGTGTTAAATGAGATTCCTCCCCACATCATCACACTTCCACTGCCCCACCGGTTGGCTTGAATAACGCAACAGTCAGCATAAAGCCTGGGACTCACGTCACTTTTTGATATAATAATATATTTTTGATAGAATTGAAATTTTGAGGAGGCACTGCCTCCCTTGCCTCCTCTAAGGAGCCTCCACTGATTCACATCCACAGAGTCTAATTCAATGGAGGCTGGTTCATGCAGTACAGAAACTGATGGAGTTCTATGTATTTTGTACACAATTTTCTGACAGAGAAAAACGCAAATACTCCATGTCAAATTCGATGGATAATGCAGAGAATTGGTAGGATGTGGTCCATCAACAATGCAAAATGCCATAAAACTGCTGCGAAGTCCCTACTGTTCTTACTAGCTCAGGGATAGACAGATGGTGGGTAGCACGCGATGGAGAGCTCCTACTCCACCTACCCTGTGTGGACTTATCCTTGGACCCATTCATTTTCCATCTGGTCCTCCCACCCACTCAGTGTGTCGGTGCTACAATATGTGAAACAGTATGCCAATTAATAACACAACCAATATAATCTAATACTGTATCTTATTCTCTTAAAATGTTGAACTGCAAATAAGTCAGTTACTCTCTGTATTTCTGATTTCTGAACATTAAGGGAAACTGAAGCATCAATACATGTCTCTATATTGGATAAAGAAGAAAATCTGCTATTTATGAAAGTCTGTCAGATTGTCTGTCTTGCACTTTCATAAAGATTTTAAAGTCCTGCAATAACAGGGCACTGTACAGTTTCAATAAACAAACATCCCAAAGGCTCCCACTGACAGCATATCACTTAATACAGAAGCCTACTGGAGTATGATTGATGTGGTTGAAGTGAGCAGATCTAGCACATAATTGACTTTTTATTTAAATCCTGGAAAAACTAGGAAAGACCAAAGTACTTGTCATATAATAGCTAAAACTAGAGGAGCATCAAGTGTACTAGGAGACAACCGTCGCCCTCCTTTTTATAAAACCTCAACTCCGTCTTGAATTGTATCCACTCAGAAGATCTCCATACTCGATGTGTGCAGTAGTTATCTCTTAAGCTGAGGGAACACTAAGCCACTTTGTGGCTTGGAACTTGGTTTCAGGCCACTGCACAGCACACCAGGGCAGACTTGGGGGGTTTGATACAGCAGATTTGCTTCAGACTAGGTCTACTTGAACCAGGTTTGAAGCCGCTGTTCCTGAAAAAGTGGCTTCATGTTCCCTCAACTTTACATTTTATAGTGGTTTTGGGATGTCTTTGTTTTATATTCATGAGAAAAACTAATTTGTTTGTGTGTTTATGAATGCCATAATTATTTTTATTTCACTTTTCCTGACATATTAAACCTCTTCTTTTTGCCAAAAAAAAGGATTCTCTGGGAATCTGGAAATTAGGCCAAAATATATTACCCAACATTCCCATGGGTTTCAATTCAGTGGGAAATTCGGTAGGGGTCGTAGAACCATGCCTACTGCTTCAGAATAGTTTAGCTATGGCATGTATCTCAACCCTTATTCTAATCTCATTCATAGGAAATGCAATAACACTGTTAATATGGGCCACTGTACACAGCCAGGGTGGCAAGGATTTGATGGGACTAATCTACAAATAGTTTCAATTGTTCTACAGGGATACATGACCATTCTTCAATGATTACTGCCTCTAATTCCTTCATGGAAGGTGTACTGCACAGTAGACTGTGCACATTGAACATAGAAGCATCTACAAACAGAGTACCTTTGATCAGCCCTCTATTAAAGTCTGTCTAATCTGCAGTCTTGCCTACTGTTGCTCTAAGAGGTTTAATAGTGTCATCATGTGAGATTCGCCACGGACGTTACAATACAGTGACTCTCTGCTGAGCTGTTCTGTTACATTTGGCAATGCAATCAGAAACTCTACAGCTATGACCAAAAGTTTTGCATCACCCAATAGATTAACTAATTTGGTTTCATAAAGTAAAATTAAATGTTAACATATTGAATTACATATCACTTTGTAGTTGTCCATAGTACTTAAGAAAAACAAAAAGAATTGAAAAATGTGACATTTTGAAATCTAATATGAAATACTGTACTACTGTTATGGCTTCCTATAGACTTTTGCAATATAATTTTATAGTTTTTATGATTACATGATGTTAAATAAAAATTATGTTCATAACATTTTTTTTATTATTATGTCTCAATCCTAATATTCTAGGTGATGCAAAACTGTTTGCCATAGATGTAGATGGAAATGTGGTTCAAGTCTGCTTAATGTGTGTGTGGAAGGGTGGTGGGCAATTCACTGACACACATGGGAGACAGAAGGTTGAAAATACTGCACTGGTGCCCAGTTTTATTATTTTCTATATTTTCTTTTAGCCAGCAGAGGGCGCTGTTGTCCGTGGCCTGAATACGGTAACAGGACCACAGAAATACCAATACTGGTAAAAAGTTAAATGCTGGCACACTCACAGGTGCTCTGAAATACTAAATAACAAAAGGCGAAAGAAAAAGGGAAAATAAAACACGGTAATAAAACTACAAAATAAAGGTGCTGCTTACATAGTGCCCCCACTGCCGCTAAGCCGGTCAGCTCAGGTCTCTGTCCTACGCTGTTATGCACTATACACTGGGGTGGCCAAGGTTCCCCTTCTACTCATACACGTTCCCTTAGATACGTAACAATTTATTTTATGTATTATTTTCTTTCTCTAGGCTGGCTGTCTTCCTCAGCCGTGCTTGCCTATTTTGTTCTCTCGCTCCAACCACTAGCGTTCCTGCCTGGTCTATGTTTACACAGAGCTTCTCAGCCAGCGTCTCTGGGTCTTCCCAATCACGGCCATCCGAATTCATAACCAAGCGCAGTACTTATGGGCCAAGCAATCCCCCAAGGCCCGCCTCTCAGCCACTCAGAGAGAGGGAAAGCCAACACACCCTCTTCCCCACCTCTCCGTGTCATCGCCATGACTGACAGGCGGATCTTACGATGCTGCTGCCCTTTTCCTGCAGAACCACGTATGTGCCAGACAGTCAGCACAGATCTCCCCTGTTACAGTGTGTAATACTGATACTGACACGAGTGCTGAACAATGTATACAGATCAATTTGCTTCATCACAGAAATGTACTCTGTAAAGCTGATATCCATATGTGGCAAAGTGACTTGCAGTGTGCAGGTGTAGTTGGTGCAGTGCTCAGGAATAACACAGACAAGACAGTGAAAGTTCAATAAAACAGCTCCTTTATTTGGCTGGGTTGCGTGTGAACAACACTTAAATAATAAGCATGGGCTCAACACAGCCATGTGTATCACTCCGTGTAAAACAAAATAATACGACACTTTATAACACCACCAAACACAGACCCGGTCACTTCTCCAGACAGTGAGTGCTCGAGTGCAGGTGGGGTGAAAGACAACAGTTTGTGAAGCAGCTGGCTAATAGTGACAGCTCCCGGTTTGTGCTAGCCATCTAACAGTGACAAAAGACAAACAGTTAGCACAATCAAACAAACCAAACACAAAACACTCACGAGAATTAATTACTTCCGTTTCCTAAACGGGTCCTCTCAGTAACCATAATGTAGCAACAGATTACATCGTCACACCCCCTGCGATAGCTAGTTCAATCATAAGAACATAAGAAAATAAGAAAGTTTACAAACAAGAGGAGGCCATTCGGCCCATCTTGCTCGTTTGTAGCTTATTGATCCCAGAATCTCATCAAGCAGCTTCTTGAAGGATCCCAGGGTGTCAGCTTCAACAACATTACTGGGGAGTTGGTTCCAGACCCTCACAATTCTTTGTGTAAAAAATTGCCTCCTATTTTCTGTTCTGAATGCCCCTTTAGCCAATCTCCATTTGTGACCCTTGGTCCTTGTTTCTTTTTTCAGGTCAAAAAAATCCCCTGGGTCGACATTGTCTATACCTTTTAGGATTTTGAATGTTTGAATCAGATCGCCGCATAGTCTCCTCCAATCCATGACTGACACATCACATACCGCATTAGGGCGATGACTTCGGGCATTGTGACTCCACCCCCTTCTTGGATGGCTGGCTTCTGGAATGAACTGCCAGTCCATCCAGTACAATGCACACTGTTCCTGTTATACAGCACCCTCACAGGTCTTGAGGGAGATTGTTGACTAGGATTCATTCGTTCTCTGTCAGACCATATTAATAATATGGATTGGTTTCTCTGTTATGTTTATGCTGCTTCCAGTGTTGCACTTCCTCAGAGTCAACTCAAGTAAGTCAATGACATGTGCTGAAATACGTTTTTAACCAAGCCTTTTATTGTCAAAGCCCATATGATAAAATGAAAAGAATACAACTATGGAGTTGCTTAACATATCTTTGCTTTCCTCACAAAAAAGTGTGGGGCTAGCTGGCATCATTAAAAGGTGAGGGTTAAACTTAATCTTCTTTCATTGTGTCATTTTCCTGTCATACAATTTTTCTCCATTTAACTTCTGTTTCACATGTTTCTGTACCATTCCTCTTTTTGTATTGCTCCTGAGGTTTATTTCATGTCTTTCCAGCTTGGATAGAACACTGAAGCAGATGCCAGAATGCATCCCCTTTGGGTACTGTTGTAGAATCAACCCTTCATGATGAAATCCTGGGGGTAGCATTCAATCATGAGAATAAAGACACATACAGTTCTGTTCAGGGACCTCCTTCCATGTAAATGAATAGCACATGTTGTTCTCTTCCATCTCTGTAGAAGTCTGTGACGGAGTGAGACAAATATAAACTCCATCAGAGTTAACAGTAAATAAACAACGGGACTCACAAACTGTCTCATTGTTAAATTGGTTTTAAATGGGGTTGTGTAAAATAATTATTTAAAACAAAGAAAAGCATTTTAAAAATGTTTTTTTTTTCTTTCTTACGAACGTGGTGCTTGCGCTTGTGTTCATTGTGTGGAATAGGTGCACATATTCTATACAATGGATATACCCATTGTTGTATTACTTTGTTTATTAATAATGGTAAACTTGTGTTAGGTCTATGAACAATACTTACCAATTTCAGTGGAGTGCATATGCGCTGTTATGGAGCAGCAGAGGGTAGCCATTTTAGGGAGTGCGCACGCACAGTATGCATCCTGATATAGATGCGGGTGCGTGCAATACAAGTCTATGGGGAACATATTAAATGGAAATTATTTTTTTGCATTTGATAGATAAGGGAAATTAATTTTGAGAATTGATAAATGGATAGTGCTGTGACAATACTGTTTAGTTAAATTAAGTTTATGTGAATGTGGCAAAGCGCCCCGCCCCTGTGTGCATTTGTGTTATGTGTATGTATGTATGCATGCGTATGTTAATGTTGGTGTATAGATTGGTACACGGGATATAAACGGGTCTGTGTTTCACGTGTGTTTAAAAAGTGTAGATTTGTATTTAGGCACGAGGAGAGCACAAATCACTTCACGTGCTGGTTAAATGTAATATGTGAGCACGGGGTTGCACAGAATTAATTCACGTGCTGGGATTCAAGTGAATAATTAATTAGTAATTGAATCCCAGCACAACAGTATATATAGATGCACATTTTCACTCAGTGGTGGTGGGGTGTTCGGAAGAGGAGAACGGGTGAGAGAGAAAGGAGTTAAAATAAGTGCTAAGAATAATTATAAGTGTTTTGTACTCACCGTGTTTGTTTGTCTCCGTGCACCGTTTGTTTAGTGTTTAGTACGTTTTGTTTGTCTTTTTATTTTGGCGTGTAGTGCCGTGTCCCGTGTTTTGTCTGTTAAACCCTTTTATTTTGTTAATAAACGCTGAGTGCCACCATTTGCACTCAGCTCATCACCACCGTCTGTGTCTGTGTATTCCTGTCTGGTCTGACGCCACCCACTCTGGCCGTCTTTGTGACACGTGGTGGCAGCGGTGGGATCGACAGCGCCTCCAGGACTCAGGCCAGAGCAGGAACCGCATTTTTTTGAAAAAAAAAAAAAAAATGTTGGATTACAAAAAAAATATATATATAAATAAATAAAATGGGATGGAAGGAGGATAAAGAGGTGAAGGACAGGGAGGAGGAGTGCCGCCTAAGGGCCAGACATCCACGGCGATCTAACAAGCCAACGCCGGGGTGCCTCCTCTGCGACCAGGATCATCTGTTCGCCAACTGTCCCTTCCGCAGTTATGAGGAGGAGCCTGAGAGTCCACAGCCCAAGTGGGAGGAGCCTGAGCGTCCACAGCCCAAGTGGGAGGAGCCTGAGCGTCCACAGCCCAAGTGGGAGGAGCCTGAGCGTCCACAGCCCAAGTGGGAGGAGCCTGAGCGTCCACAGCCCAAGTGGGAGGAGCCCGAGCGTCCTACGCCTGAGTGGGAGGAGCCCGAACGTCCTACGCCTGAGTGGGAGGAGCCCGAACGTCCTACGCCTGAGTGGGAGGAGCCCGAACGTCCTACGCCTGAGTGGGGGGAGCCCGAACGTCCACAGCCCAAGAGGGGGGAGTCGGTGCGTCCACAGCCCAAAAGGGAGGAGTCGGTGCGTCCACAGCCCAAAAGGGAGGAGTCGGTGCGTCCACAGCCCAAAAGGGAGGAGTCGGTGCGTCCACAGCCCAAAGAGAGGAAAGTCGGGGCTTCCATAACCCTAGGAACCAAGCTGCCAGCAGAGGGAGAATGCCTGCTGGTCCCACCTCCACCAGCAGAGGAAGAATGCCTGCTGGTTTCCCCTTCCGAGGCAGAGCCGCACCAGTCCCCTGCAAGAGAGGCAGAGCAGCACCAGTCCCCTGAAAAAGGGGGAGACGACATGCTGCTCCCACCTCCGTCGCCAGGAGACTACACGCTGCTCCCACCTTCACCGGCAGGAGCAGAGCAGCCGGAGCTGTCTCTGCCTCCGCCACCTCCACCGGCAGGAGCAGAGCAGCAGGAGCTGCCTCTGCCTCTGCCACCTCCACCGGCAGGAGCAGAGCAGCAGGAGCTGCCGCTGCCTCCGCCATGTCCACCAGCAGAGGGTGAATGCCTGCTGGGTCCCTGTCGACCAGCAGAGGGTGAATGCCTGCTGGTATCACTTCCCCCACCAGCAGAGGATGAATGCCTGCTGGTATCACTTCCCCCACCAGCAGAGGATGAATGCCTGCTGGTATCACTTTCCCCACCATCACGAGGAGAGGAGCGGGAGCTGCCTCTGCCTCCATCACCATCAGGGGGAGAGAAGCAGGAGCTGCCTCTCCCTTCACCAGAAAGACCAGGGCGTGAAGCTGGCGGCCCTCCGCAGCCCTTGCATAGGCTGCTGAGGGAAGCATGGGTAAGAATCGCCTGGTCGCAGAGGCCGAGAAGAGGGCCAACACCCGCATCCCGGCTGGTCCTGACTCCCTGCCACGCTTCACCCTCGCCTGGGGCTGCCAGCCGTGCCGCATTGCTTGGGGCTGCTAGTTGCTCCGCATCGCAGCAGGAAGTACTGTGGCCGGAACCCCACCAAGGGGAGTTGTCGGCCACGAAGAAAGTGGGGGAGGTCAGGAGACCTGCTCCCACTGCAGCAGTTTCGCTGCCGGAGATCGTGGGGGAGGTCCGGAGACCTGCTCCCACTGCAGCAGTTTCGCTGCCGGAGATCGTGGGGGAGGTCCGGAGACCTGCTCCCACTGCAGCAGTTTCGCTGCCGGAGATCGTGGGAGAGGTCCGGAGACCTGCTCCCACTGCAGCTTCTTCGCTGCCGGCAGTACTGTGGTCGGAGCCCCACCAAAGGGAGCTACCGGCTACAAAGAAGGGGGACGAGGTCTGGAGACCACTTTCCCCAGCAGCAGTTTCGCTGCAGGAGTTCTTGTGGCCGGAGCCCCACAGGAGGGAGCTGCCGGCTACGAAGAAGGGGGAGGTCGGGGGACCACCTGCCCCCGCAGCTTTTTCGCTGCAGGACGGGACCAACAGGCTGTCAGCCGTGCCACTACCGGCAGGGGTGCTGACAGCATGGCCAGCCATGGGCCCACTGAAGCCTCCCTTCCCAGCCCGAGACTTTGTCCTGGACTGCTGGATTTTTAAGGGGGGAGGTGGCCATTGAGGCCATGTGTGCTGCGCACAAGGGGGGGTATATGTGGCAAAGCGCCCCGCCCCTGTGTGCATTTGTGTTATGTGTATGTATGTATGCATGCGTATGTTAATGTTGGTGTATAGATTGGTACACGGGATATAAACGGGTCTGTGTTTCACGTGTGTTTAAAAAGTGTAGATTTGTATTTAGGCACGAGGAGAGCACAAATCACTTCACGTGCTGGTTAAATGTAATATGTGAGCACGGGGTTGCACAGAATTAATTCACGTGCTGGGATTCAAGTGAATAATTAATTAGTAATTGAATCCCAGCACAACAGTATATATAGATGCACATTTTCACTCAGTGGTGGTGGGGTGTTCGGAAGAGGAGAACGGGTGAGAGAGAAAGGAGTTAAAATAAGTGCTAAGAATAATTATAAGTGTTTTGTACTCACCGTGTTTGTTTGTCTCCGTGCACCGTTTGTTTAGTGTTTAGTACGTTTTGTTTGTCTTTTTATTTTGGCGTGTAGTGCCGTGTCCCGTGTTTTGTCTGTTAAACCCTTTTATTTTGTTAATAAACGCTGAGTGCCACCATTTGCACTCAGCTCATCACCACCGTCTGTGTCTGTGTATTCCTGTCTGGTCTGACGCCACCCACTCTGGCCGTCTTTGTGACAGTGAATTATAAATTATATGTAACTTTATTTTCAGGTTATTGGAATGGTTTAGCCCAGGGGAGGAGTTATGGGGCTAGAAGGTGTATATAGCTAGCAGCAGGGGAGAGGTTGGCTGTAAAATTTGAAAATTTCTGTCTTTAGAAAATAAGAACAAAAAGTAGAGTTTAAGTATACTGAATACTAGGCATAGTGCCTTGTTCATTTTGATTTGTTTTTTTTATTTATTTAGTTTTGTTTTATACATGTATTGTCATTTTTTTTTTGGTAATTTGCCTAATTTAGTTTACTCTTCAACTGAGGCTGAATAAATCCCTCATTTTTTGCACTTAAAATCCCTCTACTTTTTGCCACTCCTGCTACACCACTTGACCGCATACCTTTACAAAATCCAACAGTGCATCGCAATTCTCCCCACCTCTCCCTAGACATTGTAATGATATCATCCTTTAGTCCATGCAGGTCTGTCACACTGGAGACGGGGGTCTGGTTGGATAACAGACCGGCTGGGGCTAGTTAATGTTTTCTAAAACATATATTTAAAATGTCATTTAAACCTTTTTTTTTTTTCATTTCCCCTAATATATTTGGCCATTTGCAATCATTCCAAGTGGTTCTGAGTTGTGTTGCTCTCAAACATAACTTCTTCTGGTACAGCAGAGTGTAACCATTAACCTGTCCCCCTGCAACACTCTGCCCCAAGTGGATGTAAGAAATAACTCTTACTGATGTATTTCTTATATCACACCAATCAACAAGAATCTTTGCTGGTTGCTAGGTTACAGGTAATCAAAACTGTATTGAGTTTGAGAGAAACAACCACAAAACACTTCCTGCTTGGCGCAATGGCTTAGAATAAACCACATTAAAATTAGGGATACAGTATGTATAAATAGGATAGCCTAGTCTGAGTATTAGGTACAATATTTATCTAACTGGTTCTGTCATCAGCATATTCCTACTCACTTTTCATTCAAGTCAGCTATTAGATAAATACTGTACGTAATACCTGAAATACAGTAGAACCACTTTTAAACTTGTTCGGGCACATTGGAAAAGTTCAGGTAAACCACTACTGTACATCTTACTTTCATTAAATTTGTGATTGTTATTTCAGACCCAGTATTGCTTCATCACACAGAGTAAATCAACAGATATATTAATCCTCTCAACTCTCAACTTGGGATCTTGGAAAAATATATAGTAACTGAGCATACCATTAATTCGAATTGGGATTAGTTGCTAATGCAAACAACAATATTATTATCTGGATTTGTTGAGGGTCTGATCCGGTATGAAATCAGCAGCCTGCAAGTTAATGAAAGCTGCTTGTACACAAACTCCATAGGAGTAAACAAGCAATCTTTGGAGTTTTTGCCCCTCCAGTACAGCTAAGATGGTTGTTTAGAGGTTTACCTATATTTTAAAATAAGGATTTGAGTAAACAATCAGATTTGTGTTTGACCATTATACACAAGGTGTTAAAACCAAGCCTCGCCGAGGACAACTGGATGCTGCTAGAGACTGGAAAATGCTGGCAGATGTTGGTCAACGGCTTATTTTTCCACCTGAGATTGCCACCACTAACCTTCGACCAGATATTGTCTTGTGGCCTGGATCAGCACGCCTTGTTCAACTGGTAGAGTTAACAGTGCCATGGGAGGATGCTGTATGAGAGGAAAAAACTGCAGTATGCTCAACTAGCCACTGAAGCGGAACAGCGAGGATGAAGAGTCTGGGTTTACCCAGTGGAGGTGAGTTGTCGAGGATTTGAGGCACACTCTACAATCCGGTTTCTCAGAGACTTCGGATTTACTGGCCAAGAGTTGCGTCGCACAGTGAAGAACTTATCTGAAGCAGCAGAGAGGAGCAACAACTGGCTGTGGTTGAGATGGAAAGATTCTGGTCAGGGATCTCAAGCACAATAGAAAGAAACACACTCTGATGTACGGGTAAGCTGGGCTGAGTTGATTGGGGGACGGATTGGGGGTGATGCTGGGACGCCAGAATCACCGTCAAGCCCTCTTGAGGTGTCGTGGGCTAGTCGACGAAACACAGAGGATGGAAGGTGCCCACTTGAAGACCCCAGAGATGTACCCTACTTAGCTCAATCCAGACGGTTGTCATGCTGATGCAATGGGGAGCCTGCACTGTGGTTGATCCACGGAGCAAGCATCGCAGCCGTTGTGTGTGCTGATGCGCTAGGGAGGCAAAATAAACTGATCCCTGGAGCCAGCATTACACTTCAGCCATCAATGCCAGGCAGAAGGATATCTACATCATCATATGGAAGGAAACTCAAATGGATGGAGACACTGATGGATCACATTAGTTTACTGTAAAGCTAAGTCTAGTTGGTGCTTATCTTGGCGAGAGCCAAGTTCAAATCAGCATGAAGTTTTAATATCTACTCTCATGTAATGGAAATCATGGTGTCTTCACACATTGCTGAAGGTTCCTAGCCCCAGAGCAAATCTCTTTACAATTCTAAGGCCTGAAGCGCTCTCTCCAACCAATAGGATACCCTAAGTTTACATAAAAGGCTGCCCTAACTTTAAAGAGTAGCTTGGGATGAAATATCTTGAGTTGTCTTGACCATCATACTCGGTTGTCACTATAGGTAGCAGAAATAGTGTAGTCTTCAAAGAACCAAAATTAAGCTATTTTATTTAATGCAGCACAGAAAAAGACAAGTGACAAATCATACACATTTATGCAAATAATGTCCCCAAAAGTCTATCCAATCATGGAACAGTTCAGGGGGCCTCGAGGGCCAATCAACAGTCCTTATCCTATATCCGTGGTGGACCTGAGTGAAAGCTGCCAGTGTCAGGTCCGCACTGAGGACAATGCCGCCTTTCCTCTTCTCTTTTTATATTTCTTCTTTTAATTCCTCTATAAATAACATATGAACAAAGCTAAAAGTATGCTGCAGATAGCTGTTATTTTTTCAACGTCAAAGTTAATCATTTATTTATTTATTGCATTTATATAGCGCTTTTTATACAAAAGTATTGCAAAGCACTGTGCAGTACATAGCAGAAAAAAGTACAAACCACAATACATTTGTATAGCATGTCACACATATCACTGCCACAATCAGACAATTTAAATAACAGTACACACATAATAATAATACAAAAGCAGCAATTTCAAAGTTACATTAAAAACCATTTTATAAAAGTGCGTTTTTAGTCTTGACTTGAAAACTGTAATGGTCCCAGCTTCCCTGACAAACGAAGGCAGAGCATTCCATAATTTAGGTGCTCTACAAGGAAAAGCCCTACCTCCCGTGTTGCTTTTGTTGACCCTAGGAATAAGAACATAAGAACATAAGAAAATTTACAAACGAGAGGAGGCCATTCAGCCCATCTTGCTCTTTTGGTTGTTAGTAGCTTATTGATCCCAGAATCTCATCAAGCAGCTTCTTGAAGGATCCCAGGGTGTCGGCTTCAACAGCATTACTGGGGAGTTGGTTCCAGACCCTCAGAATTCTCTGTGTAAAAAAGTTCTGAATGACCCTTTATCTAATCTCCATTTGTGACCCCTGGTCCTTGTTTCTTTTTTCAGGTCAAAAAAGTCCCCTGGGTCGACATTGTCTATATTTGTTCAAGACTGAATAGATTCAATTCTTTTAGCCTGTCTGCATACGACATGCCTTTTAAACCCGGGATAATCCTGGTTGCTCTTCTTTGCACTCTTTCTAGAGCAGCAATATCCTTTTTGTAATGAGGTGGCCAGAACTGAACACAATATTCTAGGTGAGGTCTTACTAATGCATTATAAAGTTTTAACATTACTTCCCTTGATTTAAATTCAACACTTCTCACAATATATCCGAGCATCTTGTTGGCCTTTTTTATAGCTTCCCCACATTGTCTAGATGAAGACATTTCTGAGTCAACATAAACTCCTAGGTCTTTTTTATAGTTCCCTTCTTCAATTTCAGTATCTCCCATATGATATTTATAATACACATTTTTTATTGCCTGCATGCAATACTTTACACTTTTCTCTATTAAATTTCATTTGCCATGTGTCTGCCCAGTTCTGAATGCTGTCTAGATCATTTTGAATGACCTTTGCTGCTGCAACAGTTTGCTACTCCTCCTATTTTTGTGTCATCTGCAAATTAAACAAGTTTGCTTACAATACCAGAATCTAAATAATTAATGTAGATTAGGAATAGCAGAGGACCTAATACTGATCCCTGTGGTACACCACTGGTTACCTCGCTCCATTTTGAGGTTTCTCCTCTAATCAGTACAGCAGCCCCGCATCTTGTGATCTCAGAGTGCGGTTTGGAAGATACAGGGTCAGTAACTCCTGGCAATAACTAGGTGCTATCCATTCAGGGCCTTGTAAGTTAACATCAAAATCTTAAAATCAATTCTATACTGCACAGGGAGCCAGTGTAAAGAGGCCAAAACAGGGGTAATATGTTCACTTTTCCTGGTTTTAGTCAGAATTCTAGCGGCAGTATTCTGAGCAAGCGGGATAGCACGCTGTGGCGGAGTGTCCTGCCCCTATTTATTATTATTTGTATTTTTGTTTGCGGCTCAGTTAAAAGCGCCGCGTCTTTTGTTATTGTTTTTTTATATATTTATAATTTAAAAACCCTGTGAGGATGCATGTCTGATCAGCTACTGATTATCTAACTAGCTGACAGTCATGCATCCTTACCAAACGCGTGCAGACTGTAGCCGAGGTGTAATAAGATAATTAACAGCCAGTTAACCCCTCGGCCAGAGTATAAGAACCTGAGGGGTTGGGTGTACAGAGAGAAGACAGAATTTAACAATTGCTAAAACGTGCTGGATTAGCCAGCACAACACTTACTTGTTTGTCTGTCTGATTCGTTTGGCCCTTGTGCCTTTTGTTTTGTTGATTGTTTAAATCTTTTGTTTTGTTTATTTATTTATTAAACACGCTGACGTCACCACACCTCACCACTGCGAGCCATCCTGCCACACACACATTTTGGGATACCAGAAAAAAGTGCATTACAATAATCAGTTCTAGATGAAGCAAAGACATGCATTAGTCTGCCTTCATGGGCAGCAGTGTGGAGTAGTGGTTAGGGCTCTGGACTCTTGACCGGAGAGTTGTGGGTTCAATCCCCAGTGGGGGACACTGCTGTTGTACCCTTGAGCAAGGTACTTTACCTAGATTGCTCCAGTAAAAACCCAACTGTATAAATGGGTAATTATATGTAAAAATAATGTGATATCTGTATAATGTGATATCTTGTAACAATTGTAAGTCGCCCTGGATAAGGGCGTCTGCTAAGAAATAAATAATAATAATAATAATAATAATAATTAGTCTCTCGGCATCAGATATGGAAATAATTGGTCTGACTATATAAGTTTGACTATATTTCTCAAATGGTAAAAAGATATTAGTAACTTCCCTAATATGAGTCTCAAATGATAGATCAGGATCAAAGATGATCCCCAAACTCTTAATTTCTAGTTTAAGTTTTGATGAGAGACTGCAAGGGTTGAGCTCATGTAATCCCACATTTCCTTTTAGTTGGTTCTGTGAGCCCACTAGCATAACCTGTTTTATCTGAATTCAACATTAGAAAATTCTGCAACATCCAGTGCTTGATGTCTGTAAGGCAAGTAACTAATAACACCCAGTGCTTAGGAGGCTGTGTGGTCCAGTGGTTAAAGAAAAGGGCTTGTAACCAGGAGGTCCCTGGTTCAAATCCCACCTCAGCCACTGACTCATTGTGTGACCCTGACCAAGTCACTTAACCTCCTTGTGCTCTGTCTTTCAGGTGAGACGTAATTGTAAGTGACTCTGCAGCTGATGCATAGTGCACACACCCTAGTCTCTGTAAGTCGCCTTGGATAAAGGCATCTGCTAAATAAACAAATAATAAAGTGCTTCTTGAGCATAGGCTTTACCACAGCTACCTTAAATGCATTCCTTGTAGATGGATGGGAATGTAGCATATAAAATGTTCAATATCATATGCAATCTCAAGAATAATTCAATGACATGTTCAAAAATAATGCAGGAGTTCTCAAAGATTTTTGGCCAAGGGTGCATTATGTGTTTTTCTCATAAGGTCGAGGGCATGATACATTTTTTTCTCTTGACATTTACATACACAACTTATTTCAAAATGTAAAATAAAATGACATTAAAATGTACTGGTGGTGAGAGCCCTGCCAAGTTTAACTCATTTTACAAAGGTGTTTTTTTAAGGGCATTATAAATCGAATGTTTATGTCTTTAATGAAACCGCATTCACATACATTTTGATAATATCGGTTACCAGCCAAGCATAATTATGTTAGTGTTATATTTTGATTCACAAGCACAGCCAATTACATTCTGTTTTATGACAGCTAAAAAGCTTTCTGGAAGGATTGCAGCATTTATTATGATATATATACACAGTGCCTTGCAAAAGTATTCAGACCCCTGACCAACTCTCTCATATTACTGAATTACAAATGGTACATTGAAATTTCATTCTGTTTGATATTTGATTTTAAAACACTGAAACTCAAAATCAATTATTGTAAGGTGACATTGGTTTTATGTTGGGAAATAGTTTTAAGAAAAATAAAAAACTGAAATACTTTGCTTGCATAAGTATTCAACCCCCACACATTAATATTTGGTAGAGCCACCTTTCGCTGCAATAACAGCTTTAAGTCTTTTGGGGTAAGTATGTACCAGCTTTGCACACAGTGTCGGACTGATTTTGGCCCATTCTTCTTGGCAGATTTGCTCCAGGTTGTTCAGGTTGGTTGGACGACGCTTGTGGACGGCAATGTTCAAATAGTGTCACAGATTCTCAATGGGATTGAGATCAGGACTTTGACTGGGCCACTGTAGGATATTCACCTTTTTGTTCTTGAGCCACTCCAATGTTGCTTTGGCCTTGTGCTTGGGATCATTGTCCTGCTGAAAGGTGAATTTCCTCCCAAGCTTCAGTTTTTTAGCGGACTGAAGCAGGTTCTCTTGCAGTATTTCCATGTATTTGGCTCCATCCATTCTTCCTTCAATTTTAAAAAGATGCCCAGTCCCTGCTGATGAGAAGCATCCCCACAGCATGATGCTGCCACCACCATACTTCACTATAGGGATGGTGTGTCTTGAGGCATGGGCAGTGTTAGGTTTGCGCCACACATAGCGCTTTGAGTTTTGGCGAAAAAGCTCTATCTTGGTCTCATCTGACCACAAAACCTTTTCACACATCGCAGCTGGGTCACTCTCATGCTTTCTGGCAAACTCCAGACGTGCTTTCAGATGGTACTTTTTGAGTAACAGCTTCTTTCTTGCCACCCTCCCATACAGGCCAGTGTTATGGTGCACCATTACTCCACTCCCAGCCACTGAACTCTGTAGCTCCTTCAAAGTGATTGTTGGCCTCTCTGTGGCTTTCTCACAAGTCTCCTTTTTGTTTGAGCACTGAGTTTTGAGGGACGGCCTTTTCTTGGCAGTGCCTGGTGGTGTGATGCAGCTTCCACTTCCTGATTATTGATACAACTGTGCTCACTGGGATATCCAAACACTTGGATATTATTTTGTACCCTTTCCCTAATCTATGCATTTGTATTACTTTATCTCTAACTTCTGTAGAATGCTCTTTGGTCTTCATTTTCCTTCAGATTCACAGCCTGACCAATGATCCTTCAACAGTGGGGTTTTTATCCAGAAAATGTGACAGCAACTTTAATGGTTCACAGGTGGAGGCCAATGGTAAGGTAATTGTGTCCTCGTTAGGGCAATTTCTTACATCGGTGTAAACTGGGAGGTTCCACAGCACAGGGGTTGAATACTTATGCAAGCAAGATATTTCAGTTTTTTATTTTTCTTAAAAATATTTCCCAACATAAAACCAATGTCACCTTACAATAATTGATTTTGAGTTTCAGTGTTTTAAAATAAAATATCAAACAGAACAAAATTTCAATGTACCATTTGTAATTCAGTAATATGAGAGAATTGGTCAGGGGTCTGAATACTTTTGCAAGGCACTGTATAAATACAGCTCTGGAAAAAATTAAGAGACCACTGCAAAATTATCAGTTTCTCTGGTTTTACTATTTATAGGTATGTGTTTGGGTAAAATGAACATTTTTGTTTTATTCTATAAACTACTGACAACATTTCTCCCAAATTCCAAATAAAAATATTGTCATTTAGAGAATTTATTTGCAGAAAATGACAACTGGTCAAAATAACAAAAAAGATGCAGTGTTGTCAGACCTCGAGTAATGCAAAGAAAATAAGTTCATATTCATTTTTAAACAACACAATACTAATGTTTTAACTTAGGAAGAGTTCAGAAATCAATATTTGGTGGAATAACTCTAATTTTCAAGCACAGCTTTCATGCGTCTTGGCATGCTCTCCACCAGTCTTTCACATTGATGTTGGGTGACTTTATGCCACTCCTGGTGCAAAAATTAAAGCAGCTCGGCTTTGTTTGATGGCTTGTGACCATCCATCTTCCTCTTGATCACATTCCAGAGGTTTTCAATGGGGTTCAGGTCTAGAGATTGGGCTGGCCATGACAGGGTCTTGATCTGGTGGTCCTCCATCCACACCTTGATTGACCTGGCTTTGTGGCATGGAGCATTGTCCTGCTGGTAAAAACAATCCTCAGAGTTGGGGAACATTGTCAGAGCAGAAGGAAGCAAATTTTCTTCCAGGACAACCTGTATGTGTATTTCCCACTTGTTTTTAATTTTATTGGTTTATAATGTGTGGTTTATGTATTCTCTCCCAATGGCCTGTCCTTGTATGTGCTGACTAGGTCCACACGCTGTACTAAAACTCATAAAATATTTTCTGTATGTACCATAATTTTTCTCTTTCAATAAACCAATTTAGCCTAACTATGGTGTTTCTTTTGTAAACGCATTAGTGAAAATAATACTACATATGTGACGCCACGCACTTACTTAGTAGAAGAGGGACCCCTAAATTAACCACAACCCAAATTAGTAGTTTCCCCTTTAAACAAGTACCCTTCAAATAAATGAAGACGAGTAGACATGGTGTCAAATTCAAATGGTCCACAAAGCTACAAGTTTATTAAATGTTCAGTGTAAAGATAGTCCAGAACATGCAAAGAGATCACAGCAGTGATATCAATTCTGAACAGGATTATCGTTAGCAAATCAACCAACATGTTTGATCTATATTAGAGAAATGAATAACATAACTTAAATCGTGTGCAAGTAATTGTAAATATATTGAAATGAATAAACTTAACACCCAATACACACCTCCCTACGGAAAACCTGGAGAAGATGATAAAATGAACCCCCCCTCCCACACATAACACACCTATATGCTGGATTAAATAACATATCGTTACTACTGAAAACAACAGACTAATCAAATAATACAGAATGGTAAACAACCGTAGCGATAAGAAGATATAACAGCAATGGAATAAAAACAATGCATACAGCAAATAAAACAAACTAATAAAAACAATCTACAAAAAGGAGAAAAACCAGTGATCCGCACGCTCGGGTGAGTCGTGTCGTGTAAATCGTATTGCTGCAGTGACCAGTTCAACAACAATAAAACCACGGCTCGCTCTACAATTACCAAACAATAAAAATCAGTACTAAAATAAACAAAATTAAATAAAACCAACTACTCTGGGAAAAGCATGCGATGTAACCTGCTTACCGTCTGAACATGAAAACGTGAACTCGATTCTCTTCACTGAGGGTCTGTGCATGCTATGAAGCAGCGTCTGTGTCTATCTGTTGTGCTTCATTTTACGCACCTTAATTCCATGCTAACAGAAACAACGAACACCTTGTTAAACAATGATGAAATTATAGAAATAGCAATCTTATCATACATGACTATTAGGGGTCTACTTAAATCACAGAGAATTTACATATTTTTCCCGGGTAGGTTATGGAATAAAATTAGGATTTCGCGGACCTGTTTAAACATTAAATAACCCTACGTAGACAATATTTCAGAGCACTATAAAAGTCTATTATTCGAGGTCTGGCAACACTGCATCTTTTTTGTTATTTTGACCAGTTGTCATTTTCTGCAAATAAATGCTCTAAATGACAATATTTGTATTTGGAATTTGGGAGAAATGTTGTCAGTAGTTTATAGAATAAAACAAAAATGTTCATTTTGCCCAAACACATACCTATAAATAGTAGAACCAGAGAAACTGATAATTTTGCAGTGGTCTCTTAATTTTTTCCAGAGCTATATATATATATTGTAAACGATCCAGTAGACACGTGCTGCTGAACCACTGCTTTCCCGTTCCACCAACTGGCACAGACTCAATACGTTTGCAGGCAAGTAACTTTTATTTACAATATTTACATCAAAAAAGCAGTTTCTGTTATAGTTCTCGCCCTGTACGGGCCACTGACTAACTCACTTCTTCAACCCTCTCTAGCTACATCAGGATACATCAAGTTTGCACGCTCTTTCCTTGCAGGACAACCGGGCCGTGTTCCCCACACTTCTCTCCCCCTATGGCTCTGCCCTGCTCCTTTTTAAACCCAGAAACCCCACCCAATTAATTGGCACTCGGATTTCTGGGTTGTGTAGTTTCTTCCTTAGCGCCGCCATTTCTTAAAGGCGACGCTATCCTTTCCTCACAAAATATATATATATATATATATATATATATATATATATATATATAGTGGTGAAACTGGGTCTCTCTCGTTTTTATTTTAAGCAGAATAAATGGACAGACTCAAGGGTTGCAGGTGCAAACGGAATATCCTTCTTTTTTTTAAAATTATTTTGCAGTACACTCGGTCTCTATAGGCTAAGACCACGCCAAAACAATAAACCCCCCTATTCTCTAGCTATCTAGTTCTCCACTCCACGCCTCTTTTAATTCTCTTAATTTTAGTGCTTCTCCGGACTCATTCACAGCTCGTACCGGCTCTCTCACTCTATCTCTCTATCTCGCACAGACTCTTGTCAGTTCTTGGTCTTGCAATTTGTCAGGTCGTGACTCACTTTCACTTTGTCTCCTACTTTCATTCACCACTCTCACAACTCGCGCTCCAACTGACGCCCCTCCTGTTCTTGTACCACCCCTCTGGCATGGTCCCCACCCCAATCTGCTCTCTGCTCTCCTCCAATCACTGCAGTGTATCACTCTCTATAACTCCACCCCTCCCCCTCACACACACGCACACACACACACACACTGCCCTGCTCTCTCAACCTAACCCTCCCCGACGTGGTCCCTGCCCGAACAATACATGCACCTGCTGTGAAACAAACAAACAAACAACATAAAGTGTCCCTTCAGGCGCAGTGCCTTAAGCAGTACTCCCAGGTCGCTACAATATACAGACGTGCTCAAATGTGTTGGTACCCTTACAGCTCATTGAAATAATGCTTCATTCCTCCTGAAAAGTGATGAAATTAAAAGCTATTTTATCATGTATACTTGCATGCCTTTGGTATGTCATAGAATAAAGCAAAGAAGCTGTGAAAAGAGATGAATTATTGCTTATTCTACAAAGATATTCTAAAATGGCCTGGACACATTTGTTGGTACCCCTTAGAAAAGATAATAAATAATTGGATTATGGTGATATTTCAAACTAATTAGTTTCTTTAATTAGTATCACATATGTCTCCAATCTTGTAATCAGTCATTCAGCCTATTTAAATGGAGAAAAGTAGTCACTGTGCTGTTTGGTATCATTGTGTGCACCACACTGAACATGGACCAGAGAAAGCAAAGGAGAGAGTTGTCTGAGGAGATCAGAAAGAAATTAATAGACAAGCATGGTAAAGGTAAAGGCTACAAGACCATCTCCAAGCAGCTTGATGTTCCTGTGACAACAGTTGCAAATATTATTAAGTAGTTTAAGGTCCATGGAACTGTAGCCAACCTCCCTGGGCGCGGCCGCAAGAGGAAAATTGACCCCAGATTGAACAGAAGGATAGTGCGAATGGTAGAAAAAGAACCAAGGATAACTGACAAAGAGATACAAGCTGAACTCCAAGGTGAAGGTATGTCAGTTTCTGATCGCACCATCCGTTGCTTTTTGAGCGAAAGTGGGCTCCATGGAAGAAGACCCAGGAGGACTCCACTTTTGACAGAAAAACATAAAAAAGCCAGACTGGAATTTGCTAAAATGCATATTGACAAGCCACAATCCTTCTGGGAGAATGTCCTTTGGACAGATGAGTCAAAACTGGAGCTTTTTGGCAAGTCACATCAGCTCTATGTTCACAGACGAAAAAATGAAGCTTTCAAAGAAAAGAACACCATACCTACAGTGAAACATGGAGGAGGCTTGGTTATGTTTTGGGGCTGCTTTGCTGCGCCTGGCACAGGGTGCCTTGAATCTGTACAGGGCACAATGAAATCTCAAGACTATCAAGGCATTCTGGAGCAAAACGTACTGCCCAGTGTCAGAAAGCTCTGTCTCAGTCGCAGGTCATGGGTCCTCCAACAGGATAATCACCCAAAACACACAGCTAAAAGCACCCAAGAGTGGATAAGAACAAAACATTGGACTATTCTGAAGTGGCCTTCTATGAGTCCTGATCTGAATCCTATCGAACATCTATGGAAAGAGCTGAAACTTGCAGTCTGGAGAAGGCACCCATCAAACCTGAGACAGCTGGAGCAGTTTGCTCAGGAAGAGTGGGCCAAACTACGTGTTAACAGGTGCAGAAGTCTCATTGAGAGCTACAGAAAACGTTTGATTGCAGTGATTGCCTCTAAAGGTTGTGCAACAAAATATTAGGTTAGCGGTCCCATCATTTTTGTCCATGCCATTTTCATTTGTTTTCTTATTTACAATATTATGTTGAATAAAAAATCAAAAGCAAAGTCTGATTTCTATTAAATATGGAATAAACAATGGTGGATGCCAATTACTTTTGTTTTGTTTCAAGTTATTTCAGAGAAAATTGTGCATTCTTCGTTTTTTGTGGAGGGGTACCAACAAATCTGAGCATATCTGTGTATATATATATATATATATATATATATATATATATATATATATATATATATATATATATATATATATGCACGTTAAAATTATGTGTGCAAAAGTATATATGTTCAATTAAAGTGACATTCATATCAACTACATTTTTTCCCCATTAAAAATGTGTTTGTTACACATAAATAAAATACATTCATTGGTTTTTTTATGTTTGCAACATAAACCCTGTGTGGGAATTGAACCCATAACATGCTTCCAATGCAGCTTATAATGCAGACGCCCTAGCTTTCACACGACAAAGTTTGTCCTTCCTTTTAACAACATTTGCAAGTAGTATAGCTGTAAAGTTACAGTTTTTAAAGTAACAAGACAAGATTTTGTAAGTAAAGATTACGTATTCTCCCTATTTCTTATTGAAAGCTTTTATCTGATGTTGCAAACTATCATAATAATCTTGATCAGTTCATTTAGTATAATGTAACTTTTTCATGTTTAGGAAGTAGTACTCAGGGAGACGGTGTTGAATTCTCAAAATGTTTGTTTTATTTGAAACTACAGAGAATTCATGTCATGGAATTCATGGCACCAAAATAATAACCCTACGTTTTAGTCTTTGCACTTTCACTGCATATTCTCTCCGGTCAAGGCAAATGTTCCATTTTAAAACAGAAATAAATCATTTAATATAAGTGATATAAATATCACAATAAGTGTGTTCCCTAGTATATTTCCATGTTGACAAAACAAGTTAATTGTCATTAAACTCAGATGTCCTGCAATATAAGAACATAAAAAATTTTAAAAACGAGAGGAGGCCTTTGTTTGGTTGTTAGTAGCTTATTGATCCCAGAATCCCATCAAGTAGCTTCTTGAAGGATCCCAGGGTGTCAGCTTCAACAACATTACTGGGGAGTTGGTTCCAGACCCTCACAATTCTCTGTGTAAAAAAGTGCCTCCTATTTTCTGTTCTGAATGCCCCTTTATCTAATCTCCATTTGTGACCCCTGGTGCTTTTCTTTTTTCAGGTCGAAAAAGTCCCCTGGTTCGACATTATCAACACCTTTTAGGATTTTGAATGCTTGAATCAGATCACCGTGTATTCTTCTTTGTTCAAGACTAAATAGATTCAATTCTTTTAGCCTGTCTGCATACAACATGCCTTTTAAACCCGGGATAATTCTGGATGCTCTTCTTTGCACTCTTTCTAGAGCAGCAATATCCTTTTTGTAATGAGGTGATCAGAACTAAACACAATATTCTAGGTGAGGTCTTACTAATGCATTGTAAAGTTTTAACATTACTTCCCTTGATTTAAATTCAACACTTTTCAAAATATATCCGAGCATCTTGTTGGCCTTTTTTATAGCTTCCCCACATTGTCTAGATTTCCGAGTCAACATAAACTCATAGATTCCTTCTTCAATTTCAGTATCTCCCATATGATATTTATAATGCACATTTTTATTGCCTGCGTGCAGTACACTTTTCTCTATTAAATGTCATTTGCTATGTGTCTGCCCAGTTCTGAATGCTGTCTAGATCATTCTGAATGACCTTTGCTGATGCAGCAGTGTTTGCCACTCCCTAATCCATGTGCATGGATTTCCTTGAATCCATACTGCGTTCAGTTTGAGAATGAATCTTTTATGCGGGACCTTGTCAAAAGCTTTCTGGAAATATAAATAAACCATGTCGTATGCTTTGCAATTATCCATTGTCGATGTTGTATCCTCAAAAAAATCAAGCAGGTTAGTAAGACATGATCTCCCTTTCCTAAAACCATGCTGTCTGTCTCCCAGGATATTGTTACCATATAGGTAATGTTCCATTTTGGATCTTATTATAGTTTCCATAAGTTTACATATAATAGAAGTCAGGCTTATTGGTCTGTAGTTACCTGGTTTGGTTTTGTCTCCCTTTTTGTGGATCGGTATTATGTTTGCAATTCTCCAGTCTGTCGGTACAACCCCTGTGTCAAGAGACTGTTGCATGATCTTGGTTAGCGGTTTGTAAATAACTTCTTTCATTTCTTTGAGTACTATTGGGAGGATCTCATCCGGCCCAGGGGATTTGTTTATTTTAAGAGCTCCTAGTCCCTTTAACACTTCTTCCTCTGTTATGCTAAAATTATTTAAAACTGGATAGGAACAGGTCGACATGTGGGGCATGTTGTCCGTGTCCTCCTTTGTAAAAACCTGTGAAATGTAGTCATTTAATATATCTGCTATTTTTTTTTTCTTCGTCTATGATTTTGCCATTTGTGTCTCTTAGACATTTAACCTCCTCTTTGAATGTTCTCTTGCTGTTATAATATTGGAAAAACATTTTGGAATTGGTTTTAGCCCCCTTAGCAGTATTGATTTCTATCTCTCTCTTGGCCTTTCTAACTTCCTTTTTGACTTGTGTTTGCAGTTCCAAGTACTCTTTCTCTGTACTTTGTTTTTGGTCCCTGTAAAGTGTCTTTTTTCGTTGAATATTTTTTAAAATTGATCTATTAAACCATTTTGGCCATTTTGTTTTAGATTTAGATTTGTCTACCTTTGGGATGTAATTGTTTTGTGCCTCTAGTACTACATTTTTAAAAAACAGCCATCCTTATTCTGTGGATGTTTTCTCTATTTTACTCCAATCTACTTCTGTTAGTCTCTGTTTCATACCTTCATAGTTTGCTTTTCTAAAATTGTAAACCTTAGCTCTAGTCATTACATTTTGGGTTTTAAAAATCACTTCAAATGAGACCATGTTGTGGTCTGAGTTTGCCAATGGCTCTCTGACCTCTGTTTTAGTTATTCTGTCTTCATTATTTGAAAAGACTAAATCAAGGCATGCCTCCCCTCTAGTTTGTGCCTTGACAAATTGCGTTAGGAAGCAGTCATTTGTCATTTCCACCATTTCAATTTCGTCTGTCGTGCTCCCCACGGTATTTTCCTATTTTATATGGGGGGAAGTTGAAATCCCCCATTAGTATGGCTTCTCCTTTTCTACACGCATTTCTAATGTCATTGTATAACAGATCATTTTGCTCGGCGTCTGAATTTGACGGTCTATAGCATGCTCCTATTATTATGCCCTTTGAATTTTTGTCCATCATTCTGACCCATATTGATTCAGCGTTGTTTTCTTTGTCGAGATTTAACACCTGGGCTTCAAGACTGTTTATGTATAGCGCTACCCCTCCACCTCTTCTGTCCTGCCTGTCTTTCCTATACAGTGTGTACCCACTAATAATATATTCGTCTCCATCACTCTCAGAAAACCAAGTTTCTGTAACACCTATCACATCGTAGTTACTTGTTAATGCAGTAGCTTCAAATTCTAACATTTTGTTTGTGAGACTTCTAGCATTAAGATAAATACATTTAATAGCTGTCTTACCTGAGTTGTTGCCTTTGTTTTGACTGATATGCAAGCACTCCTTCGGCCTCTTGCATTTTGTGATAATCCTGTATTACAAAATGCATCAAGTAGCCTATTACATTTACATTGATATATCCCCTTGTTAAACCATCTTTGTTTCAGGCCTGGAGCAAGGCGACAACGGTCAGGGGTTTGAAGATTCATCAAGGGTGAATGAAATGGTTGAGGGAGAAGGGACAAGGGCCTCGCATTGATCAGTACTTCTTACGAAGTCAGTCAAGTCAGTCGAATGAAATCCAGCGACAGGAAGCAAACTACAGTTCGCAGGATATCAGCACCCCTGTCATAGACGTGAGGAGGACTTGCATGGACACAGTTAGTGATGAACCTAATGATCCTTGTAAACCCGGTCAGACAAACCAGCATAAGAAAGAAAAGAACCTCAACGGGCACAAGCCTGGAGTTAAATAGCCAAGAGCTTGTGAGAAAACTGCATGGGACAAAGTAAACACAGATCTCTGCTTTGCATTGGAAAGGTTAAGTGGAACAGTTGAAAAGAAGCTGGATAAATTTGGGGACATCATCTACGCATATGGAAGCGAGAGGTTTGGAGTTGAAAAAAGGAAGGAAAAAGTACAAACTATTCCTGGAAAGTCTAGACGGCAGCAGAAGAATGAACGCTTAGTTAGAGAAAGGAGACAGCTGAGGAAGCAATGGAGAAGAGCAGAACAAAGTCAGAAGGAGGGACTCAATCTCTTACAAAGGGTCATAAAAGATAAGCTTGCAACATTGCGCAGAGCTGAGCGCCTACGGAAACGCTAAAAAACGAAGGAACGTGCGAGAACTAACTTTTGTAAAGACCCATTCAAATTTATAAAGAAGTTATTCACCAGTGAGAAGAATGGCACACTAAAAGCATCTAAGTTTGAGCTGGAGAAATATTTTGAGGAAACACATACAGATTCAAAAAGGCAGGAGCCTATGTCAATTCCTTCAGACATCCCACCTATCAATTCACCAGAATACCAAATGGAGGACTGTGCACCTAAGTGGAAAGAAGTAGAGCAAGCTGTGAAAAAAACAAGGGTTTCATCATCTCCAGGGCCTAATGGAGTTCCGTACAGAGTGTACAAGAGTGCTTCAGGAGTTCTACGAATCCTGTGGAAATTGATGAAAGTGGCATGGGAAAAACAGGTTGTACCAAGAGCATGGCACCGAGCAGGTGGAGTCTTTATACCTAAAGAAAAAGATTCTACAAGCATCAGTCAGTTTCACCCTATTTCCCTATTAAACGTAGAAGTCAAGATTTTCTTCAGCATTATTGCTCAGAGATTGTCAACTTATCTATTAAAGAACTGCTTCATTGACACTTCAATACAAAAAGCGGGCATTCCAGGTTTCCCAGGATGCTTATTACACATCAATGTGATATGGCAACAAATTCAATCAGCTAAAAAGGAGAGGAAGGAGCTCCATGTGACATTCCTGGATTTGGCTAATGCATATGGTTGCTACTTAGGGCTACTTTGCCTTTTATAGTGTGTTTAATTGTTAAAGTTCCTGATTGCACCACTAAATAATCCTGGTTTTAGCAGGTCTTAACGCAGTACTCAGTTGTCTATTTGGGACCCAATTGTGCTGTCATCAGAATGGCTTCGGTGAATATGTTAATGATACCACACACAATGATATGCTGACCTGTAGTGATGAGGCAGGCGCTCTATAATGGCGCAAGACATGTCTTCAGAATATCATTTTAGTGCAGTGAATTTTTTTTTTTTACGTCTTTGCTCCATTTATGCGACACAGAATCAGGGGCCGTTCGCGCTTGCACTCATATTTGTGTAACCAATTATTATTTTTATTTTAATTTTATTTTCTCCCAATTTGGAATGCCCAATTATGTTTTTTTCTCCTCACCTCAGCGGGTCCCTAGACAGCACAGACGTTCTGAGGGTGTGTGAGCGTCCAATGATCTCACAAGCCTAAAGCCAGAATCGTTTTTACACCGAGCATTCCTGAGCAGAGGTGGGCGGGTTACCAATCCCGGAGAACAGAGATCAGCCCTGCTGTTTATCCACTCTGAATGTGCTCGGTGTCTAGCTAGTAGGGTTCGATGTTGCATCCCATTCCATTCCCCACCCCACAGGGGTTGCTGGTGCATGGTGAGCCAAGGACACCCTGGCCGACCAAACCCTCCCTCCCCCAGGCGGCACTCGGCCAATTGTGCACCGCCCCCTTGGAGCTCCCATCCTCTGTCGGCAAAGGAATAGCCTGGAAATGTCACTCTTCTGCCAACAAAGCTGATTTCATCTCTGCCTTTGCCTCCCACCTCTCTCTCAATTTCCTTGCTCTCACTGAAACCTGGCTCTCTCCTGATAACACTGTAACTCCTGCTGCCCTGTCCTCTTTCTATGTCCTGTCCCATACTCCGCGTCTCACTGGACGGGGAGGTGGGACTGGTCTTCTCCCTCCTTACTCTTTTCTGTCCCCTCTGACCTCTCCTCACTGCCTGTGAACACCTTTGAATTTCACGGTGTCCAACTAACCTCTCCCTGTCAACTCCTGCTAATTGTACTGTACCGTCCCCCTGGACCTCTCGCTCACTTTCTCAAGGAACTCGACTATCTCCTCTCCTCCCTCCCCTCTCTGTCTACCCCAACTGTCCTTTTGGGTGATTTCAATATCCATCTCTCCAACCCCCCCCACTCTGCTGGATTCCTTCCTCTCCTTCATTCCTTCAACTTCAACTTCTCCCCATCCCCTCCTACCCACAAAGATGGCCATCAACTGGACCTCACCTTCTGCAGGGCCTGCTGCCCCTCCACCCTTTCTGTCACTGCTCTGGACCTCTCTGATCACTATTTCATCTATTTGTCTCTGTCTCTCCCCTCTCTCCCTACTCCACCTACCCCCACTGTCCTTTCCTCCACCGCTCCCTCTCATCTCCCTCCTATCGACTCCTTCTCCCAACTCTCTATAGACTCTACTACATCCACCGTCTTCTCCTCCATTACCTTCTAACCTGCCTGCTCCTCCCCTCCCCAACTCTGGCTTTCCTCTGTGCTCCACACAGCAAGAACAGAACTGCACTCTGCTGAAAAGAAATGGAAGAGAACCAAACTCCCTGCTGCCCTAGACCTCTACCGCTCCCTCCTCTCCTCCTTCTCCTCTACTATCTCCTCTGCTAAACGCTCCTATTTCCAATCTATTATCCAATCATCCACCAACAACCCCTGGAAACTATTCTCTACCTTCTCCTCTGATATCCACAAACTCTTTAACACTTCTCCCTCCCCCCCACCCCCTCCAGCTCCAACCCCAATACCCTCTGTCTCCCCTACGAACTCACCCTCCTTCTCCTCCTTCTCTCCCCTCCCAGACTCTGACCTCTCCTCCCTCCTCCAGGGCCACAAACCCACCATGTGCGCACTGGACCCCCATCCCCACTCACCTCTTTCAAGCTGCTGCTCCTGCTGTACTCCCCTTCATCTCCTCCCTTCTCAACCCCTCTCTCCCCTCTGGCCTCTTTCCCTCTAACTTCAAACAAGCCTCTATCACTCCCCTCCTCAAAAAACCTACTCTCGACCCCACCTCCCTCCAGAACTACTGTCCTGTCTCCCTCATACCCTTCCTCTCCAAAACCCTCGAGCGGGCAGTACACCGCTAGCTCTCTGCTTTCCTGTCTAACCACTCTCTGCTCGACCCCATTCCAATCTGGTTTCTACTCTGCTCACTCCACTGAAACTGCTCTCCTGTCTGTCACTAACTCGCTAAACTTTTCTCCTATCCTCTCTTGCTGACCTGGGAATCTCTGGCACTGCTCAACCTCCACACCTTATCCTCTCTCAACAGGAGTCCTCCAAGGAGCCTCTCTTGTTCTCTCTCTACAACAGCTCCCTGGGCCACCTCATCGCAGCCTATGGTTTCTCATACCATTTCTATGCTGATGATGCTTGCACTTATCTGCTTCCTATTTTACTGCATTTAATCCTGCACTTAACCCAATCTGTAGTACTTTGTATTTCACTTGCACTCAAATCTAACCCTGATCTATCTATCAACACACACTTATCTGCTCTTGAAATGCCCCGATATGTCCAGTGGTTAAAGAAAAGGGCTTGTAACCAGGAGGTCCCCGGTTCAAATCCCACCTCAGCCACTGACTCATTGTGTGACCCTGAGCAAGTCACTTCACCTCCTTGTGCTCTGTCTTTTGGGTGAGACGTAGTTGTAAGTGACTCTGCAGTTGATGCATAGTTCACACACCCTAGTCTCTGTAAGTCGCCTTGGATAAAGACATCTGCTAAATAAACAAATAATAATAATAAATTGTACTGTGTTTTGTATTTGCTCTTGTTAGGACTGAAGTCACTGTATTCTGTATCTTGCTCTTAATTGTACTGTAATTCTTGATATGTATTTTTTTGTATACAACTGTAAGTCTCCCTGGGTAAGGATGTCTGCTAAGAAATAAATAATAATAATAATAATAATAATAATAATAATAATAATAATAATAATAATAATAATAATAATAAATGTCCAAAGTAAAGCATCATTAAGTTTATTTTGGACATTTACTGCTTTACTTGCTAAATGTCGACATTTACAAATAAATCTAAAGATTTGCCAATATTCAGACTTTTACCATAACATATATACCAGCCATTTACTTTCAGTATCTTGGACTAAGCAAGTTTTTTTTTTTTTTGAATTTCATTTTACACATTTCAAATTAAGGTTGTCTCAATAAGTATGTGCTGTGCCTTCTGCAAACACATCGAAAAGGTCAGTTTTATGCTTTTGAGTTTATTTATGTTGTTTGTGCTCAAAATTAAGAGAGCGAAGCTGATATACAACATGCCTGTGCCTCTTTCCTAATAGTTTACACAAGCGCATACATGAGATGATTTATAAGGTTATTCTGAAGGGCAGCTTTTGAATCCATAGTGTATCGATTGTTGCTTGGCCTTTGCCAACCATTCCTCTCAATTAGCTAAAAATGAAAAGACAGAACTGCTCTGTGTGCTCAATTGCTGAGGTAAACAGCTAACCTTGAAATGCAACATGAAACTAGTGCAAATACAAATTAGAGTCTAAGGAGTGAAATTATCACAATGCAATTTTAAAAATAACATGTATGTCAGTAACATACATTCCCTGCAACAGCTGTAAATTCAGAATTAGAGCTAATAGAATGATGACCATGGTGTATATTAGAGGGTAGGTACAGAATGGTATAGAATTAGCGATTGAATGTGTAATCACAATTTGATAAGCAATTCTACAGGTATATACAAAAATGTAAGTGTGACATACAAATGAATGGATGTATAGACATACGGACACCCCTGTATATTTCCAGCATTTGATATTAATAATAACCTCTGCTAAATAATGTTAATACCAAGCCTCATGACAATTGAATAACTGGTTCTCCAGATTTATGCAAAAAAGGAAGTGGAACATACAGATTGACAGATTTATAAATAGAAAGACACCCCTATAGCCTGAGAATCTGATATTCTTAATAATTTAAGTGGCAAATACTGTTTCTACCAAGTTTCGTGACAATTGGATAACAGCCTCCACTATACCTTCACAGGGGATTTCATCCCTGTCAGGGGGAAAATCAAATCCTCCCTTCTATAGTAAATGTGTTTAGTTTTCCATGGGGGTTTTAATCTTGACATTTTGTATTGATTACTCATCTGATCTATGGTCGATTAATCACACCTATTTGTTCATGAAATTAAATTGTATTGAAAGACAATTACAAGTGATCACTTTTAGTGATGTAATCTGACATTGTACTGCCCGTTTGCATTTCCTTCACCTAATGCCATCTCTAAAAGAAAAAGATAAAAAAAATACATCAACAGCACATATATATATATATATATAATTGTCAATTACCAGTTGCATTACCGCCTAGAATACTACTGTATTTAACAGATCAGTTTTTGGTATACCATAAGCTTTCAAGTTTCAGTCTAACAAAGGTAACTTACTGAGTGCTATTTTATTTTAGTTAGCTGAAGAGAAATGTAATTTATTGACGGCTATTTCATTTTAGTTAGCTGAAGAAAAAGTATGATATAGCTGTTCATATTCTGATACTGTTTGAAGAAACATGTTGAATTCTGAGATATTGTCAAATATTGGGTGTACCTTCCAGTTGCCCTTTTGCCAAGGTATTTAGAAGTACCCTCTGACATTTTTCAAGATTTATTTTTCGTGCACCTTTTCTTGATACCGCACTCAGGTAGGCAAGATTAATCGGTTATTTTTTAATCGATCAAAGCCCACAAGTGTGATTAATCCATTAATGATTAATCAATTAAAATCCCTAGTTTCCAAGACTTCATTTTCACTTTAACTAGTGTGGACTCAGTGTTTCTCACACTTTTACTTTACACATCGAAATGTTCCTAATTCCATTTTGGTAACAATTTACATTCTGTGTCCCTAATTACTGTGTATTTATATAGTAGTTACATAGTAAATATATGTGTACTTGCACATAATTACAATGTTAGTATGCAGTGTTAGGGTTAGGGTTACTCAATGCTGATTTTGAAGAAGTTGCTGAAATGGTTTGAAACTACAGTTGCACATCTCTAGAAATCATATTAATTCAATAATTTCCCAATAGCAAGCCCACATTACACCTCAGTAGGTCTTATAGATTATATTAGGAATCACAAATAGCCCAGAATAACCCTTTGTTGGTGTAACTTTATTTAAGTTATTTAACTCATAGTCGGAATGTGATGAAGCATAGATGGGAAACTTCCAAGTGAAAAGTTCAGCTGTCAGCAATATTACTGAATACTCTCGGAAGGACAAGCGCACTTGACAAGAGTAAAGGCTCCAGGGTAATACAATGCCTTCTGAGAAAGACGCACCTCGTGAACATGCTGTGGGTTTAATGCATTGACCTTGTAAGACTGATGTTAAGGTGTTAACCAAGGGGAAGTGACTGCTTCTGATGCCTCTAGACGAGAAAAGAGTGCTTGGGTTGCAGCAGGAAGGTTGGGGGGGGTCGGGGGGGGGGGGGGGGGGTCGGGGGGGGGGGTTGTCTCCTATGGTCAAAATGATTTGATAAGTAATTATTTACGGTTCTCCTGTGAAATAGTATAACTACTGGCAGAATCCAACAGTGTTAGAATGTTACTACTTCACTTTGAGTTTAGGATTAGGGTTAGGGCTTGGTGTTAGGGTTACATTTGATGTTTGATGGGGACTTGTACTTGATAGGTCTGCTCATAATGTTAGATTTGTGTTATATGTTTGGCTTAATAATTTTAACTTATTTTTGAAAAAATAAAGAAATAAGATCAATTTCAAAAGTCTGAGATGGTTTCTTACATTTAAACCCAATGCAGTCATTGTGTTTGACTCTGCTCGGTTATCTATTAAGTTAAGGTTGGTTTGTAATCTTGTCCTCCTCAGTCTACTGTATTCTCTCTAAAATGGGCTACTAGGGATCTCATGTTGTATGAATGGTGTTCTAATCTAATTGTAGGGTTAGGTGGGCTCTGCCGCTGATCTCCACATTCTTGTGCTTTCATTGCAGTCCCTGTGCTGGTCAATTCTCATCCACTATTTTAAACCATTGAAGTTGATAGATTACAGTGGGTCAAGCAAAGGGAGTGGGCTGCAATTGGTTCATATGTGGTTCCCTGTGAAATGTAATATCACTTCTTAATCTAGTCCATGCATTTACAACCTTCTGTTCTGCCTTTACTGTTACTGAGCATCCATTTGTGACCCCTGTGCTTAGTTTTAAGTGATGACTTGAGTTAACTAGCTATACCACTTAGGAATAGATAAACTTCAATTAAATATTCTTTTATCAGTCTTTTTCTGGACAGAATAGATTTCATTAATTTTAACTCATGACTAACCCCAGGATGCCCTTCTCTGTTCCTTCTCAAGCGTGACACTGTGACCTTTCAACCTCTATACTAATATAGTATTCTGACCAAAAGGGAATATAGTATCTATTCATGGGAGGATACATTTGACTCAGGTTTAAAATAAATGCTTTAAGAAACTGGGAATAAGGTTATTTTTCTACTCTCAAAAAATAGGAGTTAACTTACTAAATACATTTAAAATATGCCCCACAGGTAAAAAATAAATAAATAAATAAACATTATGACATGTGACCATTACGACAATAGCAATCCACTAAAAGCTGCTTGTTGCCACAGCAACCTGCGTTTTGCTATCAAAAATGTCTTCAATTACATTTCACCAGCCATACATAACAGCTTCCACTTCTGATAAAAGCTTGCCATTTAGCATTCTGAAAAAAAAACTCTATTATTGTTTCAAATCTATCTATATTATTCTCTCCTCACTCCAAGAAAAACACTTTTTTTTTAGCTGAAGTGCTAAAATCCCTTCATGCTGTGAGCTCGGTGGCTATTTCAGTTAAACAATCAATAATGAGAATTCGCTAAAAATTCCCTTCTGGCCTTCCGAGTGTCATCACAGTGGCTGATGTTTTGATCTGGCTTCTGGCACTTGTAAAAAGAGAGAATTATTAGCAAAGTATCACTATGTCAATGACGGATGACACCTAATCATTATTGTAATTGAAAGTCAATTTTTGTATACACTTAGAAATTCTAATGCACCAGTAATCGGTGGGACTAAATGTGCCCCCTTGTGAGTGGCCCCACAGCCATCCCAAATGTATATAAATCAATGTATGTATGCTGACTGTTATGGCAGGTGTTTTTAATTTTTTGTCCCACTGATAGTGTCTCAGGCTATAAACGCACTACAAGAATATTTCATAAAAAATATTTTTTGCTTATCAGTTGTTTTCCCATCAATCTCGCCCTGACGTTTGTTACAAGTTTACTGAACCCTGAAGGGTGTCTGACCAGTAAGCATCCCTGAAGTATAATGAGAACTATGCCCAGATGACTTTCCTGCCCAACCCAAGGGAGAGGAAAGGCCAATGAGACCCCAGGCAACTCAACACTACAGGATTCGAAGCAGTCAGCTGATCCCCTCCACTCCAGGCCCGCAGTGCCTTTACTGGGTGTGTCACTGGAGACCACGGTATGGTCTTTACTGTACATCCCTGCACTGCTGGCTATAGCGATGAGCTCAGCTAAGTAGAGATTCAGCAGATTTCCACAACTCACATATGAAAGGGGGGTCACCTTCCTAAAGACACAATGACAGTTGTCATCTGTGTCAAATGGATACAGGATTTGATTCACTGGTGTTTGCTGATTTGTGTTTTTTTTGTGTGTGCTTACACATATTTTGCTTTCTGCTGTCAGTATTTATTTAGCAGGGCTTGGAGCAGGATCATTCTCGTGTCTGTCTTATCTGTAAGAACCTAATCTGTCTGTTTATATATCATTTTAATAAGGGTTGTGTGTGTGTGTGTGGATGTGTGTTTATGGTGTTCTTCATAAAGCCTAGTCGACTTAAAGGTGTACAAGCCCAACAACTTTAATTCATTTTTTAAGTTTCTGACTTAATTGTTTACTGTGACAGTATCTTTACTTAAGCATCATTGCTGATTGAGTCAACCCAGCAATTCTGCACTTGTACCCTGATGGTGAGTGCTACTTTCAAGGTAATAATGTACCCATCCACCGTGCTAGAATTGTGTGTGAATGGTCAGGTCTTCCTTGGCCACCTCAATCCTCGCAACTCAATCCACTTGAGCATGTTTGGAATGAACTTGAACGGCGCATTCATCATCTGCCGGCCTCTATATACCAGTTTCTTGAAATATTAATGATCACACAAGACGCCTTCCAGCACCTTGTGGAGTCTATGCCACATTGTGTCATGGCTTGGATCTGGGTAAGCGGGGGCCCAACCTGATGTTTGGTTGAGGTCCTAATGAAACACCATTTGGTATAAATGTTTTCTGATAGAGTGCACTATGAAGTCAACTGGCAGTGAGGAATCACACGATTGTGGGAGCGTAGTTCTCCTTTCCTCTCTGCTTTTTGGAAACATGTACAAGCTATAATTGCGCTTCAGCTTGTCGATAAAGGTGCACTTTTTCAAGAATGCTTTTTGACATTGTAATTGCCGGTCAGTGACATTGAATTGATGTGAGGTTGTCTAGAAATGAACGAACTTGACACTTATACACTTTATCTCAGCCATAAAGTATAAAACTAAAACCGTCATATAATATAACCATCACCTGTCTATGCCTTTGTTATAATGATTTGCAGAATCAGGCAGGGAACTGAAAAGGAAAACTGTAGGGTTGGTAAACTTACAGTACAAATTTAAATCGGTTACCTATCCTTATTATTAGGGTAATCATTCTCAATGTTTATTTTAGAAGAATATTTATTTTGACCTGTGAAAGGATGGGCTTGAGTGGTGTGTGGGATGACGTCACGGACCAGGAAGAAGCGTAAAACAGTTTGTGCCTCAGCGTTTTATTAAATTAAATGAAAAATAAACAGTTTAAACAAAAAACAAACAAAGAAAAGGGCACATGGGCGAAAACAAAACAGACAAATGATAACTGTAATCACAAATATAACGAGTACCTTCGACTTTCACAGTTTTCGGTAGCACTCGCTCTCGTTCTATTTAGCTCTCTCCTAAGCTCCTCTCCCCTAATGAGCCCGGAGTGGGTCTTTTTATATTTGTGGCTAGAACCTTACTTACCTATTAATAAATTACCTTATTAAGGCTCCAGCCACATTCCCATGGGTTTTTATAGGGATGGGGTATTTAACCCCACCCACGCCAATTACACTTTAAGAGACCAGCTTTTCGCCAGTCTCAAATAATAAGGAGCATGCTATAGACCGCCAAATTCAGACGCCGAGCAAAATAATCTGTTATTCAATGACATTAGAAATGCGTGTAGAAAAGGAGAAGCCATACTAATGGGGGATTTCCACTTCCCCCAAATAAAATGGGAAAACACTGTGGGGAGCACGACAGACGAAATTGAAATGGTGGAAATGACAAATGACTGCTTCTTAATGCAATTTGTCAAGGCACCGACTAAAGGGGAGGCATGCCTTGACTTAGTCTTTTCAAATAACGAAGACAGAATAACTAAAACAGAGGTCAGAGAGCCATTGGCAAACTCAGACCACACCATGGTCTTATTTGAAGTGATTTTTAAAACCCCAAAAGTAATGACTAAAGCTAAGGTTTACAATTTTAGAAAAGCAAACTATGAAGGTATGAAACAGAGACTAACAGAAGTAGATTGGAGTAAAATAGAGAAAACATCCACAGAAAAAGGATGGCTGTTTTTTAAAAATGTAGTACTAGAGATTTGTCTACTTTTTTACATCCCAAAAGTAGACAAATCTAAATCTAAAACAAAATGGCCAAAATGGTTTAATAGATCAATTAAAAAAAATATTCAGCGAAAAAAGGCACTTTACAGAGCGTTTAAAAGGGACCAAAAACAAAGTACACAGAAAGAGTACTTGGAACTGCAAACACAAGTCAAAAAGGAAGTTAGAAAGGCCAAGAGAGAGATAGAAATCAATATTGCTAAGGGGGCTAAACCAATTCCAAAATATTTTTCCAATATTATAACAGCAAGAGAACATTCAAAGAGGAGGTTAAATGTCTAAGAGCAAATGGCAAAATCATAGATGAAGAAAAAAAAATAGCAAATATATTAAATGATTACTTTTCGCAGGTTTTTACAAAGGAGGACACGGACAACATGCCCACATGTCGACCTGTTCCTATCCAATTTTAAATAACTTTAGCATAACAGAGGCAGAAGTGTTAAAGGGACTAGGAGCTCTTAAAATAAACAAATCACCTGGGCCAGATGAGATCCTCCCAATAGTACTCAAAGAAATGAAAGAAGTTATTTACAAACCGCTAACCAAGATCATGCAACAGTCTCTTGACACAGGGGTTGTACCGACAGACTGGAAAATAGCAAACGTAATACTGATCCTCAAAAAGGGAGAAAAAACCGAACCAGGTAACTACAGACCAATAAGTCTGACTTCTATTTTATGTAAACTCATGGATTATGATTTCCATTACAGGAGAGTAGATGTTAAAACTTCATGCTGATTTCAACTTGGCTCTTGCCAAGATAAGCACCAACTAAGACGTAGCTTCACAGGAAACTAATGTGATCCATATGTGTCTCCATCCATTTGCGCTTCCTTCCATATGATGATGTAGATATCCTTCTGTCTGGTGTTGATGGCTGAAGTGTAATGCTGGCTCCAGGGATCAGCTTACTGCCTTCCTAGCGCATCAGCACACACAACGGCTGCGATGCTGGCTCCGGGGATCAACCATAGTGTGGTCTCCCCAGCGTATCAGCATGACAACCGTCTGGATTGAGCTAAGTAGGGTACATCTCTGGGGTCTTCAAGTGGGCACATTCCATCCTCTGTGTTTCGTCGACTAGCCCACGACACCTCAAGAGGGCTCGACGGTGATTCTGGCATCCCAGCATAACCCCCCCCCCCCCCCCCGTCCCCCACTCAACTCAGCCCAGCTTACTTACCTGTACATCCTTTCTTTCTGTTGTGCTTGAGATCCCCAGCCAGAATCTTTCCGTCTCAACCACAGCCAGTTGCTGCTCCTTTCTGCTGATTCAGATAAGTTCTTCACTGTGCGACGCAACTCTTGGCCATTGAATCCGACGTCTCTGAGAAACCAGGTTCTAGACTGTGCCACAAATCCTCGACAACCCACTTCCACTGGGTAAACCCAGAATCTCCATCCTCGCTGTTCCGCTTCAGTGGCTAGTTGAGCATACCGCAGTTTCTTCCTCTCATACGCCTCATCTACAGCATCCTCCCATGGCACTGTTAACTCTACCAGGTGAACAAGGCGTGCTGATCCAGACCACAAGACAATATCTGGTCGAAGGTTAGTGGTGGCAATCTCAGGTGGAAAAATAAGCCGTTTACCAACATCTGCCAGCATTTTCCAATCTCTAGCAGCTTCCAGTTGTCCTGGGTGAGACTTGGTTTTAACAACTTTTCTTGGTGGTTGCTCTCCTTGGCGGAGGAATGTTGTCTTTTGTGTGTAATGTTTTGATGGAACTGGTGGCAACTTATTGGTCATGTTACACTTGTCTTCCAATGCTAAGGCCAAACATCGCAGCACCTGGTCATGGCACCAAGTAAACCATCCTTGGCTAAGAGCCACCTTACATCCTGTCAAAATGTGCCTTAATGTTGCAGGTGATGAAGACAAAGGACATGAGGGATCCTCTCCTACCCAGAAGTTTAGGTTCTGTGGTGATGGGAGAACATCATATGTTGATCTTATAAGGAAACATGCTTTGTTCCATTGACCATAGGTCTTGCCAGCCAATCTTGCGTTGTTCCACACTCTCCCATCTCATCCATTCTCCCTGCTTGGCCTGGGAAATGGCCTTTTTGCACCTCATCCTCCTCCTGCTTTTGCACCTCATTGACTACCAGCTTCCTCCGTTGAGCTGGGGCTGCCTTATGCCATGTGGGAGGAGCTGAACTGAGACCAAGACTCCCTCTTCCATGCTGAACTTGCCCCATGATATCACCAATTCAAAGGGCAGCCTTTGCATCCTCCACAGCTTTCTTTGCCGCCCACTTTCTTCCAGTTTTCAACAGAGGTGCTGCCTCCCTTACGCATTTGTCGCGTGACTCTACTAATGTCATTTCCAGTCGGACCTTGGCGCACTTAAACTCCTCGGTTAGAGCGGAGACAGGTAGCTGCAGTATTCCTTTACCATAAAGTCCCACTCTGCTGAGGCAGCGTGGAACTCCCAACCATTTCCTGATGTGCGAACTGATTAAAGCTTCCAGCTTCTATACTGTCGTCAAAGAAACAGTGGCCACAGCAACCTTGGCAGTAGACCAAACTGAAAGCACCAGAGTTTTAGTTTGCCTGGTAAAGCGCTGCTGTCTATGCTCTTCAACCCTTCCACTGCTTGTTGTCTAACTTCTCCCACACGAACTGTGTCCTTTAGATCCCCGTCGTACCATCTCCCAAGGCTCTTCACTGGCTTCTCAAACACTGTTGGTATTGCCTCACCATTAATGAAGAACGATTTATCTATTACTTTACCTTTAATTATAGAGATGTTCCTTGATTTAGTGGGCTTGAATTGCATTTGTGCCCATTCAATGTTATTGGTTAATTTGCCCAATAACCGATTAGTGCAGGCTACTGTTGTAGTCATGGTTGTCATGTCATCCATGTATGCTCGAATTGGTGGTAGTTGCATTCCAGAAGCCAAGCGCTCTCCTCCCGCTACCCATTTTGATGCCCTAATGATTACTTCTATTGCCATGGTAAAAGCCAGTGGAGAAATGGTGCATCCTGCCATTATTCCAACTTCTAGGCATTGCCATGTAGTGCTGAATTCTGATGTTGAAAAACTAAATTGCAAATCTCCAAAGTAGGCTTTCACTAAATTTGTTATTGTTTTTGGTACACTGAAATAATCAAAAGCTGCCCAAAGAAGTTCATGTGGCACAGAACCATATGCATTAGCCAAATCCAGGAATGTCACATGGAGCTCCTTCCTCTCCTTTTTAGCTGATTGAATTTGTTGCCAGATCAAATTGATGTGTTCTAAGCATCCTGGGAAACCTGGAATGCCCACTTTTTTTATTGAAGTGTCAATGAAGCAGTTCTTTAATAGGTAAGTTGACAATCTCTAAGCAGTAATGCTGAAGAAAGTCTTGACTTCTACGTTTAATAGGGAAAGAGGGCGAAACTGACTGATGCTTGTAGAAGTTTTTTCTTTAGGTGTAAAGACTCCACCTGCTCGGTGCCATGCTCTTGGTACAACCTGTTTTTCCCATGCCACTTTCATCAATTTCCACAGGATTCGTAGAACTCCTGAAGCACTCTTGTACACTCTGTACGGAACTCCATTAGGCCCTGGAGATGATGAAGCCCTTGTTTTTTTCACAGCTTGCTCTACTTCTTTCCACTTAGGTGCATAGTCCTCCATTTGGTATTCTGGTGGATTGATAGGTGGGATGTCTGAAGGAACTGACATAGGCTCCTACCTTTTTGAATCTGTATGTGTTTCCTCAAAATATTTCTCCAGCTCAAACTTAGATGCTTTTAGTGTGCCATTCTTCTCACTATAATAAGATCCAAAATGGAAAATTACCTATATGGTAACAATATCCTGGGAGACAGTCAGCATGGTTTTAGGAAAGGGAGATCATGTCTAACTAAGCTGCTTGATTTTTTTGAGGATGCAACATCGACAATGGATAATTGCAAAGCATACGACATGGTTTATTTAGATTTCCAGAAAGCTTTTGACAAAGTCCCGCATAAAAGATTACTTAACAAACTGAACGCAGTAGGGATTCAAGGAAATGCATGCACATGGATTAGGGAGTGGTTAACAGGTAGAAAACAGAAAGTACTGATTAGAGGAGAAACCTCAAAATGGAGCGAGGTAACCAGTGGTGTACCACAGGGATCAGTATTAGGTCCTCTGCTATTCCTAATCTACATTAATGATTTAGATTCTGGTATAGTAAGCAAACTTGTTAAATTTGCAGACGACACAAAAATAGGAGGAGTGGCAAACACTGTTTCAGCAGCAATGGTCATTCAAAATGATCTGGACAGCATCAGAACTGGGCAGACACATGGCAAATGACATTTAATAGAGAAAAGTGTAAAGTACTGCATGCAGGCAATACAAATGTGCATTATAAATATCATATGGGAGATACTGAAATTGAAGAAGGAATCTATGAAAAAGACCTAGGAGTTTATGTTGACTCAGAAATGTCTTCATCTAGACAATGTGGGGAAGCTATAAAAAAGGCCAACAAAATGTTTGGATATATTGTGAGAAGTGTTGAATTTAAATCAAGGAAAGTAATGTTAAAACTTAGTAAGACCTCACTTAGAATATTGTGTTCAGTTCAGGTCACATTGTTACAAAAAGGTTATTACTGCTCTAGAAAGAGTGCAAAGAAGAGCAACCAGAATTATCCCAGGTTTAAAAGGCATGTCGTATGCAGACAGGCTAAAATAATTGAATCTATTCAGTCTTGAACAAAGAAGACTACACGGTGATCTGATTCAAGCATTCAAAATCCTAAAAGGTATAGACAATGTCGACCCAGGGGACTTTTTTGACCTGAAAAAAGAAACAAGAACCAGGGGTCACAAATGGAGATTAGATAAAGGGGCATTCAGAACAGAAAATAGGACTTAGCACTTTTTTACACAGAAAATTGTGAGGGTCTGGAACCAACTCCCCAGTAATGTTGTTGAAGCCGACACCCTGGGATCCTTCAAGAAGCTGCTTGATGAGATTCTGGGATCAATACAATATATGGCCACCTCCCCCCTTAAAATCCCCAAAGTCCTTTTTATAGTTCAGAGCTGGGAACGGAGGCTTCCCTTGGCCTCCCAGTGGCAACTCAAGCGACCCCAGGCGACAGCGAGCAGGCGACTCCAGGCGACGGCGAGCAGGCGATGGCAAGCAGGCGACCCCAGAAGAACAGTTCTGGCGACCCCAGGCGAAGCAGTTCTGGCGACCCCAGGCGAAGCAGTTCTAGCGACCCCAGGCGAAGCAGTTCTAGCGACCCCAGGCAAAGCAGTTCTAGCGACCCCAGGCAAAGCAGAGACAGCGATCCAAGGCAAAGCAGTTCTAGCGACCCCAGGCAAAGCAGTTCTAGCGACCCCAGGCAAAGCAGTTCTGGCGACCCCAGGCAAAGCAGAGATGGCGATCCCAGGCAAAGCAGTTCAGGAGACCCCAGATGAGGCAGAGCCGGCGATCCCAGGTGAAGCAGACTTAGTAGCCCTGGACGGTGCAGGAAGGGTAGGAGCATTCCCTCGGGAGGTAACAGCTGGAGTGGACCCTCTGGAGGCGACGGCTCTAGAGCCCCTAGCAGCGGTGGTTCTGGACCCCTCCGACAGCGACAGCTCCGGACCCTCTGACAACAACAGCTCCGGGCTCTCCGACAACGACAGTTCCAGACCCTCCGACAGCTACTTGCTACTTTCAAGGTGATAATGTACCCATCCACCGTGCTAGAATTGTGTGTGAATGGTCAGGTCTTCCTTGGCCACCTCAATCCTCGCAACTCAATCCACTTGAGCATGTTTGGGATGAACTTAAACGGCGCATTCATCATCTGCCAGCCTCTCTGTACCAGTTTCTTGAAATATTAATGATCACACAAGACGTCTTCCAGCACCTTGTGGAGTCTATGCCACATTGTGTCATGGCTTGGATCTGGGTAAGCGGGGGCCCAACCTGATGTTTGGTTGAGGTCCTAATGAAACACCATTTGGTATAAATGTTTTCTGATAGAGTGCACTGTGAAGTCAACTGGCAGTCAGGAATCTCACAATTGTGGGAGCGTAGCTTTCCTTTCCTCTCTGCTTTTTGGAAACATGTACAAGCTATAATTGCGCCTAAGCTTGTCGATAAAGGTGCACGTTTTCAGGAATGCTTTTTGACATTATAATTGCCGGTCAGTGACACTGAATTGATGTGAGGTTGTCTGGGACTGAACCATAAAGTATGAAAACTAAAACCGTCATATGCAGGATGATTCCAGCGGCGTAAAGGCTGCTACTGGAGTTAACATCTTCCCGGGCGGTGTCGTGGAGGCATCCCCGGGCGATGTCATGCAGGCATCCCCAGACGGTGACGTGCAGGCATCCCCGGGCGGTGTCGTGGAGGCATCCCCGGGTGGTGACGTGCAGGCATCCCCGGGCGGTGACGTGCAGGCATCCCCGGGGGGTGTTGTGGAGGCATCCCCGGGCAGTGACGTGCAGGCATCCCCAGGCGATGGCTATGGTGGCTCGGCAGGCTCAGCAGCCCTATGCGGTGCAGGCTCCGCACCCCTATGCGTTGCAGGCTCGGCAGCCCTAGGCGGTGCAGGCTTGGCACCCCTAGGCGGTGCAGGCTCGGCAGCCCTAGGCGGTGCAGGCTTGGCAGCCCTAGGCGTTACAGGCATGGCAGCCCTAGGCGTTGCTGGAGTGGCTAATGAGCCCGGAGTGGGTCTTTTTATATTTGTGGCTGGAGCCTTAATTATCTATTAATAAATTACCTTATTAAGGCTCCAGTCACATTCCCACAGGTTTTACAGGGATGGGGTATTTAACCCCATCCATGCCAATTACACTTTAAGAGACCGGCTTATCACCAGTCTCAAATAATAAATAAAGTGACGGATGCCTTTCATCCGCCCACAGACAAATACAATATAATACACAATAATACTACTAATAATAATACAAATAATACATAAATATGCACAAGGGGAGGGCACCCTGTCACATGACCTCATTCAGTTTCTTCATTGAAACATTATGAAACATGTTAATAGTCAGCTTCCGCCACCTAATGGAATAACAGCCAGTATACCCAGGTTGACAATAAGAAAGCAAATGAATTGGATGGAAAGCATATCTATCAAGTTTCAAATGTAACCCTTGTGTATTCTTTTCATGTAATTATTTGATTTTAAATGTATCTTTCATGTTGAATCATATCTTCAATATTATTAATACACCATTGTTTACATTTTTATCAGTGCCCCTCCTTATTGGCACAATTTTCCAATAGGGACTATGGCAGAGCAAGAGCTCTGCCTGTAAATAATGTTGTGTTATTGTTTTTGTGTAGTGGTTGGCAGGGATGAGGTTGAAATATATCTGTGGTCCAGTGTTCTATTTACACAAAGATCTGGACTGGCCGTCAGGTGCATGCGTGAGCTTGTAGGGGGTCCGTACACCCCGTGTATTCCCACGCTGTCAGGCAATGTCTTGTTGACAGCAATCAGCTGTGCAGAAATCGGCTGACGCTCTGTCATTGACTGTGGGATGGGACTATACGGGGTGAATGAATGAATAAAAGGGCACTGTTTTGTATCCTCTCTGGCTCATACAGGAAGTACAGTGGAGCGTGACTTCACAGCAGAATCCTGAGACTCGGAAGGGAAACTGGAAGCTTTGGAGCAGCGACTCGGGGAGACAGAGTGGCAACTCCAGCATGAGACCTACAGACCTGGTGGTGCAAGCAAGCCATGCACCGGTTATTTTCTTTATCACTGAGCCGTCCCACAGTGTGTAAGAGAGGATATAGAGCAGTGCCTGTTTCTCAGGGCTCCCACCGCTAGAGGGAGTAACAAGCTTGCACACTAAATCTGGGCGTCTGTGCCGGAGTTTCATATTTGAGCCTGGTGTCTGCCTTGTGTTTTCCCACACCCTTCCACAGTCATATATGGTGGAGAATGCGTGCATTGCATTAAAGAGTCCTGTAAAAGAAGAAAATAAATAAATAAATACAAAAACAATGAAGAGCGACTCAGGCCACAGCAGGTTCCCTACAACCTCCGGGATGACAATGTTGGTGAACTTTTTTAACTTGCCCTGCCATGAGCAAGCTGAACTGATGCAACTGCACCTTCTTGGCCTGATGGCAGAAATGGAGGACTGGGTCTACCAGCACCGGGAACTTCTTCCATAAACATGGGGGGAGTTGTTTCTACCGGAGTTTCCTACCCAACTGCCAGAGAGAGAGAAGCTGCCTGCCTGGAAGTGAGCACAGGAGCCAGAGCATCCCGTCGCCCAAGATGGGGGAACCCGAGCGTCCGTCGCCCAAGAGGGGGGAACCCGAGCATCCGTCGCCCAAGAGGGGGGAGCCCGAGCGTCCGTGGCCCAAGAGGGGGGAGCCCGAGCGTCCACAGCCCAAGAGGGGGGAGCCCGAGCGTCCGTTGCCCAAGAGGGGGGAGCCCGAGCGTCCGTCGCCCAAGAGGGGGGAGCCCGAGCATCCACAGCCCAAGAGGGGTGAGGCCGAGCACCCACAGCCCAAGAAGGGGAAGCCCAAGTCTCCAGTGACCGAGGGAGAGCCGCACCAGTCTCCAGTGACCGAGGGAGAGCTGCACCAGTCTCCAGTGACCGAAGGAGAGTCGCACCAGTCTCCAGTGACCGAGGGAGAGCCGCACCAGTCTTGAGTGACCAAAGGAGAGTCGCACCAGTCTCCATTGACCGAGGGAGAGCTGCATAAGTCTCCAGTGAGCGAGGGAGAGACACACCGGTCTCCAGAGATAGGAGACTACCTGCTGCTCCCGCCTCCACAGCCAGAGGAAGACTACCTGCTGCTCCCATCTCCACCGCCAGAGAGAGACTACCTGCTGCTTCTGCCTCCAGCGCCAGAGGGAGAGGAGCAGGAGTGGTCTCTGCCTCCACCGCCAGAGGGAGAGAACAGAGAAACTGCCTACCCAAGAGCCAGAGAGGGAGGAGCTGCTTATTCAAGAGCCAGAGATGGAGGAGCTGCCTACTCAACAGCCAGAGAGGGAGGAACTGCTGCCCAACGAGTTTGAAGGACAGGAGCCACAGCCAGCTCCAGAGTTAAGAGGAGTCAGTACCGCTGTCTCCAGTGCCAGAAGGAGAAGCACCACTGTCGCCATCGCCTGGGGATGCAAGTTCCCCAACGCCTGGGGATGCCCGTTCACCATCACCTGGGGATGCCTGCATGTCATTGCCCGAGGAGTTGTTGTTACTGCAAGCGTCAGTTTCATGCATTATGTTCTGTTGCTAGAGACCAAGAAGAGGGAGCTGCCAGCTACAGAGGGGGGGGGGGATGTGAGAAGACCACCTCCACCTGTAACGTGCCACTGTCGGAGTGTGCCGTGGGGTGGGTAGCATTACTGCTGCCAGTGTGGTCATTAGAGGAGGACCTCACACTGTGGCCGCCACCCGGAAACCCAGTGTTACCTCTGTTCCTGGATAGGAACTACAAAAGAGACTTTTGGGACTTCAAGGGGGAGGTGGCCATAAGGGTGGGGGGGGGGGGGGGGGGTATGTGGCAGAGCAAGAGCCCTGCCTGTAAATAATGTGGTGTTATGTGTTTTGGTGGTGGTTGGCAGGGATGGGATTAATTCCTATCCTTGCCAAAAACATGTGAAAATGTGAGTTTTGTGGCTGTTTTGCACAGCCACAATATAATTGGCTAATTGTTTTATTCATTTAATTCACGACACCTGCTAATAATTGAGGCAGGTGTATTAAAGCAGGGCAAAATGTTTGGTCTGGGTCTGCATTAAGGCTAAGGCTAAGGCCTGAAGAAAGCCTGTGGGGGACTGTGATAAAGAGAGAAAGGATATATGTTATAAATCTCCCTCCCAACCAGAAAGGGCACTGTGTAAGAATGGAAGGACCGCCTTGATGGTAGGTGGAAACTGGAAGGTGACCATACTGGGGGGAGCGCGTAGTTGCACGTACCCGGAAAGACTCTATTGCAATCAGCTGCAGGACGGCCCTCTATTGGTGAAACCATGGCAACGGGCTAATTGCAGGGAGAGCTTTGTGGTTACAAAAGGGAAGCAGCTACGTCAGTACACCGCCTTGTGCTGACGAACGTAAACAGACGTCCGGAGCCTGTATTGTTTGTTTTGTTTTTGTTACGTTTGTGGTCTGTGTTTTGCAGAGGAGGATTGAGCACCATGGAGCTGGGGATAAGGAACCCACAGACACACCCTGCACTATCACCACGTCCTGCTTTCACCCTTGCGTGCACTGAGAATGCCGGATCGACGCAATCCATTGGATTATTTGTTTTATAAATATTATTTTGGGTTTGAAAAGCCCACCGTGTACCCCCCAATACCATCCTGGTAGAGGGGTAGATCTTTTGTTTATTTATTAATAAACACGGATTGTTTTTGGGAGACATACTGCACCTGACGACGGGGACAGACCTGCAAACCTTTAAGGTATTTTAATTTACTTGAATAAGTATGTGTTTGGTGTTTGATTTATTTTGTGAAAATATATCTGTGGTTGTGAATGTGTGGGTTGCCGTAGGTAGGATAGGGTGATGCAGGTGCTCCAATGACAAACACAGAGTTCACAGTTCAATTTCTTTCTTTTTAATATCATTATGGTCTCCTTGACCAGGTTTAAATGATAAAGCTGGCTCTACCCAACAATGGGTATTGCCAGCCCCAAAACAAGGGGTTGCAGTCCCCAAATAATAATCACAAAACACAGACACAACACGAACACAGACACGTCTCTGGACAGTGAGTGCTCTTAGTGCAGGTGCGGTGCTGGAAACAGAGGTGCCAGTTAAGTGCAGGTACGGTGAAGTCTGGGTGAATCGCTGGCCTCAGGCTGCAGCTCCCAGATCCGTGCTTAATTAGTTTGGCAATGACAAAACACACACGGTTGCAAAACAAAACAAAACACTCAACTCTCGCTCCAATCAGTCCTCGTTTTCTCCCATCAACCACAACAAAAGGACCCGATTACAGCGTCACGTCGCCCTAAAGTATCCTCAGCCCCGCCTCCTCCGATAGCTAGTTCAATCACGTCTCCTCCAATTCATGAATGAAGCTTTGCTTACCGTACTAGGGCGATAACTCCTGGAACCGTGACGCCATCCCTTTCCTGAATGGCTGGCTTCCGACTACCCCCGGAATGAACTGCCCAATCATTCAGTATGGGGCACGCAATTCCTACCGTTCAGTGCTCTCACAGGTCGATAGGGAGATTGTTGATTCAGATTCATTCGCTCTCTGTCACAGTGGTACATAAGAACATAAGAACATAAGAACATAAGAAAGTTTACAAACGAGAGGAGGCCATTCAGCCCATCTTGCTCGTTTGGTTGTTAGTAGCTTATTGATCCCAGAATCTCATCAAGCAGCTTCTTGAAGGATCCCAGGGTGTCAGCTTCAACAACATTACTGGGGAGTTGGTTCCAGACCCTCACACTTCTCACAATATATCCGAGCATCTTGTTAGCCTTTATTATAGCTTCCCCACATTGTCTAGATGAAGACATTTCTGAGTAAACATAAACTCCTAGGTCTTTTTCATAGTTCCCTTCTTCAATTTCACTATCTCCCATATGATATTTATAATGCACATTTTTATTGCCCGCATGCAATACTTTACACTTTTCTCTATTAAATGTCATTTGCCATGTGTCTGCCCAATTCTGAATGCTATCTAGATCATTTTGAATGACCTTTGCTGCTTCAACAGTGTTTGCCACTCCTCCTATTTTTGTGTCGTCTGCAAATTTAACGAGTTTGCTTACTATACCAGAATCTAAATCATTAATGTAGATTAGGAATAGCAGAGGACCCAATACTGATCCCTGTGGTACACCACTGGTTACCTCACTCCATTTTGAGGTTTCTCCTCTAAACAGTACTTTCTGTTTTCTACCTATTAACCACTCCCTAATCCATGTGCATGCATTTCCTTGAATCCCTACTGTGTTCAGTTTGAGAATTAATCTTTTATGTGGGACTTTGTCAAAAGTTTTTTGGAAATCTAAATAGACCATGTCGTATGCTTTGCAATTATCCATTTTCAATGTTGCATCCTCAAAAAAGTCAAGTAGGTTAGTTAGACACGATCTCCCTTTCCTAAAACCATGCTGGCTGTCTCCCAGGATATTGTTACCATATAGGTAATTTTCCATTTTGGATCTTATTATAGTTTCCATAAGTTTACATATAATAGAAGTCAGGCTTATTGGTCTGTAGTTACCTGGTTCGGTTTTTTCTCCCTTTTTGAGGATCAGTATTACGTTTGCTATTTTCCAGTCTGTCGGTACAACCCGTGTCAAGAGACTGTTGCATGATCTTGGTTAGCGGTTTGTAAATAACTTCTTTCATTTCTTTGAGTACTATTGGGAGGATCTCATCTGGCCCAGGGGATTTGTTTATTTTAAGAGCTCCTAGTCCCTTTAACACTTCTGCCTCTGTTATGCTAAGTTATTTAAAATTGGATAGGAACAGGTCGACATGTGGGGCATGTTGTCCGTGTCCTCCTTTGTAAAAACCTGCGAAAAGTAATCATTTAATATATTTGCTATTTTTTTTTCTTCATCTATGATTTTGCCATTTGCTCTTAGACATTTAACCTCCTCTTTGAATGTTCTCTTGCTGTTATAATATTGGAAAAATATTTTGGAATTGGTTTTAGCCCCCTTAGCAATATTGATTTCTATCTCTCTCTTGGCCTTTCTAACTTCCCTTTTGACTTGTGTTTGCAGTTCCAAGTACTCTTTCTGTGTACTTTGTTTTTGGTCCCTTTTAAACGCTCTGTAAAGTGCCTTTTTTCGCTGAATATTTTTTTTAATTGATCTATTAAACCATTTTGGCCATTTTGTTTTAGATTAAGATTTGTCTACTTTTGGGATGTAAAAAAAGTAGACAAATCTCTAGTAGTACATTTTTAAAAAACAGCCATCCTTTTTCTGTGGATGTTTTCTCTATTTTACTCCAATCTACTTCTGTTAGTCTCTGTTTCATACCTTCATAGTTTGCTTTTCTAAAATTGTAAACCTTAGCTTTAGTCAATACTTTTGGGGTTTTAAAAAATATTTCAAATGAGACCATGTTGTGGTCTGAGTTTGCCAATGGCTCTCTGACCTCTGTTTTAGTTATTCTGTCCTCATTCTTTGAAAAGACTAAGTCAAGGCATGCCTCCCCTCTAGTCGGTGCCTTGACAAATTGCGTTAGGAAGCAGTGTGTTTCTGATCCGCTATAAGTCCATCAATGCTAATGCATGATCCAGCTTGTCTGCCTGCAATCTTTGAAGGCCTCTGTTACACTCAAGTCAGGCTAAGTTTTAGTTTGTTAGAAACAACAAATAAATTGCGTATTATCACATGAAGCAGCAAAGCATGCATTGGCAAAGCATCCACCTCTACCAACAACCTGTTGCATAATTAACAGGCTGAATGATCTTTCAATCAAGAACCCCAGTCGGGGGTAATTTGTGTGCTCCTCAAAAATAAGCACAGAAATTATCCTTATTAAATGGCTCGGTACCAGATTATAAACCTTTGTGCACTTTAAGGTCAGTTAAAGCTGGATTAAAGACTTACTTTATAGTCTAGCCTTTGAACCTGACTTACAAATCTAGTTGTTGTTATCTATTTTACTTGCTTATTTTTGTAATTGTAATTTTGTAATTGTAATTCTTGTTAATTGTAATAATTGTAATTGTAATAATTTCCTGTTTTCTTCAACTGTTTATTTTTTTCATATTTTTTATTGTTATTATTTATTGATATAGTTATTAATATAGTTATGTAGTGTTATTCAGTAATTTTCACTATTGCTACTGCAAATAAATAAATACAATTGAATTGTATTGAATTTAATTAAGAATCGTACCAGCACGCATCTTGAGAGGTTCCCTTAACAGCTCCCCATGCACCCCTCAATCCTCACCTGAAAACCCCCTGCCTGCCTTTCAATCCTGGCCCTCTCACTCTCACGCTCTCAAACTGTGTAGAACTGTGTTGTCGTTCTGCCATGGTTTAATGCCCATGTGAGCTAAGCTGAGAACAAATCATTAATTTTACTTGAGATGGGGTTGAACAATAAAGAAGTCAATGGCTGAATCCCCATTCGAACCTGTCTCATTTTAGTAAATTGCCTGACTGTTCTGTATTAATACTATACCATTGATTGCCATGATACAGAATCAATATAACTGTTGCCTAGGATTTGGTATTTGATGTTTCATTGTACTGTAGTAAGCACAGTGTGTTTTTGATTTCGTTTTAAGATTCAAATGATGTTGTGCCACACAGTGGGTCAATATCTTACTGAGATGTTCATTGTGGAACACCGTTCCTCCGCCGGGCCTTGGCTTTGAGTATCCCCGCTGTTGAGTGACTCTGCCTGCTGCCGTTCGCAAAATAAAAAAAAATATATTATTTATGAATGTGTTTGTGCTGTGAATTTTTGCTGCATTGCAGTTAAAAAAAATAAATAAATAAAACACAACAGCTTACTTTGCATGCGCCCGCTACAAGTATGGCTCAATGCGTTCCACTTGCATCCAAAGCACGACAGACACCGTCAGCTGACAGTGTCTTGCTAATGCTTGGCAGCCCTGAGCTGGTTGAGGCGGGCCTCTCACCTGCGCGAAGGCGTGCGGATGGGAGCAGTGGTGAACTATCAGGTGGTGAAATATCAGATGCCTCCAACTTGGGCAGTCTGGGAAGGCAGAGGAGTCTGTGGCAACTGGTCCAGCCATTGGACATCCCTGCACATAAACATGCTGGAGTTGTAGGAGGTTTATCTTGCTCTCCAGCACTTTCTCTCAGTGCTCTAAGGGACGGACAACACATCAGTGGTAGCACATGTCAACCACCAGAGTGGCCTTCAGTCCCTGGGGTTGCATCGCATTGCCTTCCGGCTCCTGTTCCTATGGGTGACGCATCTTCCCGGAGTGACAAACTGGGCATCGGACATCCTCTCGAGGGAAGTTACGCAACCTGCTTCTCCACAGTCAGGCAAAAGGCACTCTCTAGCATCCAGAACCAGGCAGGATCCATTTATGGATCTGACCCCTGAACAGGACCTCTGGTCAGTCCTAGGGCTATCTGACGCGATCGTGGGCACATTGCAGAACGCTAGGGCAGGCTCCACTAGGTCATTGTACACCTATAAGTGGAGATACTTTCAGGACTGGTGTCTGACTAGAGGTCATGACCTCGTATTTTGCCCAATGCCATTTATCTTGCAGTTCCTGCAAGAACTGCTGGATGCCGATAGGTCACTTTCTACTTTGAAGGTGTATCTGGCAGCCATTTCTGTGTGCTATGCCCCCGTTGATTCTGTATCTCTGGGTGCGCATTTCTTGGCGACCCATTTTCTCAAGGGTGCTCGGCGATTACTGCCTTCCTCTTGGCTATCACCTCCACAAAGCGTGTCAGTGAGCTACAGGCGCTGTTGGTGCACAGCTCCTGTATGCATATTTGTGATGATGGCAGCAGGGTGTCACTACGTACAAACCCTGCTTTCCTCCCTAAGGTGATCACAGCCTTCCACATGAACCAGTCTGTGGAACTGGAGTCTTTCCATCCACCTCCATTTTCTTTGGAAGAGGGTAGGAGATTGAACTCCATCTGCCCTGTGGGGGCATTGAGGTGGTATGTGGATAGGACAAGAGCTCTGCGTCATTCTGATCAGCTCTTTGTCTGTCACGGTATACGGACCCTAGGACAGGCCCTCTTGAATCAGCAACTGTCGCACTGGATTGTGGACACAGTCTCGATTGCGTATGACAATGCCGGTTTGTCCCCACCTGGGCGGGTAGCCACGCGGTCTACCAGAGGGTTAGGGTCTTTGTTGTCTGATATTTGTACTGCGGCTAGCTGGGCTATGCCGCATACTTTCTCCAGGTTCTACTGCCTTAATGTGGAAGATCCTGCCTTGCCTTCATTAGGCACCAGGGTCCTTGAGGTTGCACGCTCGCACCGCTAATCCTTGGGTTATGCGGTTTGATGCATTTCTCATCTGCTGCCGCTCTTTCTCCCTCGCAACTGCTCTGGTATACGTTCCCAAAAGTAATGTTGGTGGTCGTCTTCGAATTGAAAGGGAACGTTAGGTTACTTACCGTAACCCTGGTTGCCTGAAAGAGAACCAGAGAGGTCCTATCGGTCGCCCTCACGGGTTTAATGCTAAAGAAAAAATGGTCTCCGCGGGTTGACTGTTTAATCACTTGGTAGGCAGGACCGAGGACGTCACCCCACGAAGGGCCTATCGGCAGCTCTGACATAAAATGCTCAGTGAATACCTACCTATGGCAGGCATATCCCAAAAGTAATGTTGGTGGTCATTTTCGAATTGAAAGGGAACCAGGGTTACAGTAAGTAACCTAACATTTCATATATGTATGCTGCTCTACTGTGTTCACCTTGAGAAAACAAACAGAACTCTACCTGCAATATTCTCCGTCTGTGACGGGCTTTCCTGTGAGCCTGTATCATTTTCAGTAGGCAAATCATCAGTGCAACCCAATTATGCTTAGGGATTTAGAGCTGGAACCAAAGCTACTTCTATCTTATTAGGTCGATTTGTTTGAATAACACTCTTACAATCTGTACTTTAATTCTGCTTTCAATACAATCTGATTTCATTCAGCTAAATAACATTGCCATTTGTCAGCCTTACTATTTGGCTTAGTTTCCCAACTGTATTTTTATACTTTTTTAAAAAAGATATAAACATTCAATCAATGGCAGGGCCTTCGAGTGATAGCCAGTGTAATACCTGTGTGTCAGTATGGTACATAAGTGGACATATGGAGAAAGATGGCATATGGGGGGTGTCAGAGAGGGGTTGCAGAGTAGGTGTAAGTGGGCATATGTGTGTGGTTTGGATGTCACAGAGGAGGTAGATAGCACTGTTCAAAAACCCAATTACTGTTCTACTCTGAGATAGGCCTTTTAGGCTGCCACTGCACACTGGACTAAAATGTGGGTAGCAGAACCTGAATACATATCTTCCTACGTGGCCTGAAAAGAGCATCTTGTCTGTATTCAGATTCCCAAAGTTTAATTATTTAGCATACATTAGCAGCAAACAAATATTCACACAATTACCCTAGATTTTAAATTGCTTTTTATGTTAATGCATTGAAAGCCTTCCTTCAAATCTTTATTAAATGTTTTATGGATAATCTTTAAATTAATCATTCATATTGTATTAGTGTTCATGCAGATAAAATAAATTTCCAATCAATTTAAAAAGAATTATCAGCATAGATACAGAACATAATTAGGTTACTATGCAATATAGGTGTACCTGCGATATTTATTATTTATAGTTTTGCACCAAAGAGTGCCAACAATAGCCAACTTCTGTAAGTGGTTTCTTGGGGATTTTTTCAATTTAGCAAACAGCGCCATCTGGTGGGATAATATTGATAACGGTCACATCCTAATATTCTGGACATGTGTTATTATTATTATTAACTGAAAAACAGTGGTTAGTTAACATCCCAGTTCAGCTGACTTGTGTTCTTTTTCAAATGGCAAATTCTATTACTACTGTTTATTTGCACCAGTAACCAAGCCTTGACCTCTCATATGGCTGGTTAGCATTGGACTGCCTTTCCTAAATTAACCAAATCAGGGTCATTGACAAAAGCCAAAAGAAAAACAACATTCTCATAAGGACCTTGTTGTTTTTCTGTTGCTGTAGGTTTGTACAGTAGTTTTGCAGTTTTCCCATGATTTTCCCATGCTTGCCTAGGCTTTACTATGCTTTATTACACTTTGCTATGCTTTTACTATAGTTTTACTATGGGTGATCTTTGTGTTTGGTATAGTTCAAGTATCCTGCCACAATGCCATACTATCCATGGAGGTATTTGGCTTTTATAAGAGCTTAAGAAAAGTTTGTGAGCGAGAAGAGGCTGTTTGGCCCATCTTGGCTCACCCCTTTATATCACAAAATGTGCTTCAACTATGGGGATCTGATTTAATAAAACAGAATCAAATTGTTTCCTTCACCTGGTAGGCATTCATAACTCTCTGTGTGACAAAGTGCTTCCTACCTTCTGTTCTGAACTTTGTTTTACTCAGCTTCCATTTATGCCCTCTATATCTACACTATCTAGGCTGAAGAGATTTAATTATTATTATTATTTTTAAACTGTAATACAATAAGTGAACTCAGCATTGTAACATGATAAAATTGTCTTAATCTGAGTAAAAGTCCAAATAAAGTCTGAAAAACAGCAAAACAGTAAGGGGAATGGAAATGTTGCTGCTATGCTTATGAGGTTAGATCATTATTTTAAAACACTGGTTATTGTTCATTTAACAGTTATGTCCTACATACAACATGTCACAGCTGATGTAGCAAAAGTAAAGCAATTAAGTTTCTTTGTAAATGTCAGATATATTTAGATGGGGATATATCCCTATTGTTTTTAAAGGGAATGTAGAAAATGCATACTGCTGTGATGGCACCCCCTGGAGGCAAAGGAATTTGTTATTATGGGGTTCTGGTAGGCCAGCTCCCACAGACAGCAGCAAGACTAATGCCTTATAACCATTTCAAAACAACAGTGCACACACATCAACTCTGACTGCACTAACCTGTAGGTTAGAAAAATGTATATACAATACCAGATGTTCTCAAGTTTGTTATTTAAAGAATAGGAGATTTTTTCTAGGTTTATATTATTATTATAGTTGTAAAGCAGGTGGCTTGGAGTCTTTCCAGGAAAGTATTATAGGCTTTTTTAGCAACCAAAAAAGAAGACGCTTTTTAGAAAAAAAAAAACCCATTATTTATTGTTTGTAAAATCTGACATTGTACAATGAAACTTAAACATGTAGGGAACATGGAAAAAAATGTGAACAAATTGGAGAATTAATAAAGGAATTATGGCCATATATACAAAAGGTACCAAAAGCAACCAAAAAAAACTGATAAATTGAAAATGTGCAAAAGCAAAAAAAAAAAAGAAAACAATTTAAATTATTCGCCCCAGGCACCCTGATCATGTGGCACAAGATGGGGCTGTTCACTTTGGCTTGATGGTGGCGACCAGGGCAACATAACCCTAAACAACTCTGGAGCTGTGGTCTCGTGCATCTGATCCACAAACAAGAAATAAAAAAAAGGTCCTTGTGCCTTCAATGTCACCATTTCTCTTATTTTGTAAAGACTTTGTGTGAAAATGTTTGTTTACTGTATTGAGGTAGGTCTGTCTTTACCACAGCAGCAACATTCCAAAACACTGGTATTCAAGACTATCTCCTAATATGGTCATCTACCGGAAATACACAAGTATGGCCTCGTTTTAAAGCTCAGAATCTCCTCTTTCCAATGACATATCGCAAGCAGGGCTCACAGTGCCTGAGTAAAAAGACTTAAAGGCTAGGTCGCCAGCGGGATATTTAACATTGGGCGGACCCAAATTAATTTGGAGCAATTCAATATCATACATATTAGGAATCCTGTATCAGTAACACATCTCCAGTATTTGTTTGAATCACTAAAGCCACAAGTATACATACTATTAGGGGTATAATATACACAATGTATACTGTGTATATATATATATATATATATATATATATATATATATATATATATATATATATATATATAAATTATAATTCATATATTATAATTAATATTAACCACTGTGGCCAGATAGGTTTTTACATTCCTGTGAATGTATATTATTTTGACCTCTTGTGCATACTTTTTCCATTTTCTAGCAGATCTGCCAAAACCAAGCTTTGTCACAAGGTTATTATGCTTTTACCCTCTATTTCAATGAGATCCAGGTACTCTAGGGTTTTCGACCCTTCCGTGAACAGATTATTTACAGTGGTGACCATGTTACAATCCATTAAATCTGGTTCCTTTTACTGGGACAGTACCATGCAATATGCCCAAATCCCTGACATTTAAAGCACTGTACATGTCTAAGGTAAGAACCTAGGCTGGTTTGTACCTCCCCACATTTTTCAATGAATCCCCACCTAAGGTCGCTTCCCAGTTGCAAACCACCCTTCAGTGCCCCATTGGCCCACCTCAGTCTTACCGGTAGTTGCGTTTCGGTGCTTCAGGCTCGGGGTTCGCCAGATGCTCCTTGGGGCCGTAGCTGTTGGAGTTGTTGGGGACCGTGCAATCTCTTGGGTGGTCAGCTGCCGCTCCACCAGTGCAATCAGCTTGTTGACATTTTTGGGGTCCCCTTGTGCAACCCACTTCCTCAGTCCAACAGGCAGACTTCTCAGGAGATGGTCCATGACCAAAACTTCCACAACCCGGTTCGGTGCATTGGCCTCAGGCTGCAACCACCTCCTTGTCAGGTGGATTAGGTTGAACAACTGGGACCTTGGAGCTTTACTCTCCTCATACCTCCAGCTATGAAACAGTTGAGCCCTCATAGCTGACGTAACACCAGCTCAGGCTAAAATTTCCAACTTCAGCAGGTGGTAATCAGCTGCTGCTGTAGGCTCCAAATCAAAATGAGCCTTCTGGGCTTCCCCACTCGGGAATGGAGCAACGATACCAGCCCACTGGGCTGACAGCCAGGATTCCTGTTCCTCTGTCCTCTCAAACGCAAGCAGGTAAGCTTCCACATCATCAGCCGGGGTCATTCTTTTGAAGAAAGCAGCTGGCTCGTAACAGGTATTTTAACTTGTCAATATACAGTAGTGCAAATTACATAATTTTAGTGTCATTAAGAAAACATTATCATAACCAACCTTCTTTTTAAAAATGTTATACTGATCCATTTCCATTTGATACATTTGCACTGTAGGCGTAGTTGAAGTACTACTTTTCTTTTTTTAAGCAGTTTTTTTTTTTCTAATTCCAGATTGGCAGGTCCACTGTATTTTATTTCGAAGGTAAACTGCTACAGTGAGATTAATATTATTTATTTAGAGAATATATTGTCAAGTATCTGCTGCCCTCTGCTGTTGAGATTTTGTCAATGGAGTTTGTGTTTGTATAATAGTGATAGACGCATGCAAAATAACTATTTTGATTTGTTATGTGAATGGACTCTCTAACATTTCCTTTATAAAAGTTTACCACACATTTGCGCAGTCATTTTGCAGTTTACTTTTCCCATGTTTATATTACGCATTTACCAAAGTTTGCAGTGGTTTGCAGTGGGTTTTTTTTATTTGCGTTACCATAAATCTCTGTGCTTTACAATGCTTACATGTGCTTGCTTTCATTATGCTTTATTAAACGTTCCTATGGTTTAATAAAAGTAAATGTTTATAAGAGGTTTTCTGTACTACACAAAAGAATCTTCACTGAATCTCGACTCAAAATGTTATACAGATTGCAGCTCACTTAAATGAACCCTGCATGCATGTTACACACGTTACACTTCTGCAGAAAAATCCAATTAAATGTGAAAGACAACCTTTTCACTGTGTCTTATTATAACGACCCCCACCTCCCCTGCATAACATTTCTAGGAACTCACCCAATTAAAACAATACGTAAGCATTTAATAAATACCAGTGTGTGTGGTAGCTGCAGGTATTGAATGATGTGTTTTAATATTGTTACAGTGAACCATTGTGAGCATGGAATGTGACACACTAACAACATATATTTACAAAATTATTTTCTGTGTTTTGAAGTGTATCCAAAAATATGAATGAATTAGGTATTATATCAAATTATGGTACAGCTATCAATAACACAAACAAATTACTGGTTATATTTTCTTTTCTTTGTTTTTTTTATACTGGACAGAGCGATCTTTAGCAGAAATATTTCCGATCTTTGATGCAGCTGATGTCTTTTTCGTTGAAGACATTTTAAATAAATCTTGCAGCTCTATGCAATGTGTTACAGTTCAATCATTTGATTTACCAGAAGCAAACTAAACAGGTGTGGTACATCATGTACTGCGCTTGCCCGGGCATGCAAATGATTATAGCTCAGAAAACACAGAAACGCCCATCTGAACAGGGTACAATGTATTGAGTTTAGCCCTTAACGTTAAGGTGACCCAATTTTGAAGTCCTTAAACTGGGACAGTATGGAAATACTGTGAATGACTTCCAACTTCCAAGCTACAGGGAAGCTCTAGGGTTTTTATTTTCACTTTGGTAATGTTTGATCTAATATCATATTGAAAGTGAATGCAGAGACTCATGGTGATATTCATTGTATTTGTAATTTCATTTCTACACAACAAGCATAGTTATTGCACTACACAGTAGCAATTCAATAATATCAAATTCCGAGATTTTATTGCTGATTACTGCTGCAAATCTAGTCCCTTTTCTGCCTAAGAAACTGCATCTTCTCGCTCTGATTTCCACTTTCCATCTCACTCTTTCTCTATCTATGCTATCCTCCAGTGTCCATTCTGCAAACCAGGCCCTTCCTGTATGAAAACATTTAATATCTCAATATGACATGGTATTTGCTCTGTATATTTTTTTTCTATTGCAGTTTCTGCTTGGATCATTACTAGTGTGCCGTGATTAATAGATACTAGGATTTTTTTTCAGCCACTTTCTACTATTAAACTATTACTATTAAAGGTGATGAAATGTGTTAAATATCCTATCTTTTGACTGTGTGCAATAAATGAAGCCTACTAATCAGCTTTTCTGAGTTTTGTTTAGAAGCTGCCCTGATTGCAGGAACAGGAATTTCCTTCTGAAGTAGTTATTAAATCTGGTAAATAGTAATCCAGGTAGGCAAACACTTTAAGTTCCTCCGAACAGGGCCGCCGAGAGCCGTCATGGGCCCCAGGGAAGGATTGGTCTGTCCCGCTGCCGACCCCGCACCACCCCCCCAACCCCCCAACCCCCCAACCCCCCTTTGTAGTATACTGTAGTTTAAACCAAGCTTCTAAACCAAGCAATGATACTTGCAATCTCAGCAGTGTCTGAGGAAGATCATTTCAACCGATACATTATTTTGATAATGGGTTTGAAGGAAACTGTCAACGACGTCTAGAAGTTTCAATATCTCAATTAAAATCTGCAGCAGGATAGTTTACTCTTTCTCAAAGTAGTTATGTTTAAGTTATTTACAGTATTCAAACATTTTTTTTAGGTAAGTGAATAAATATATTTTTTGTACAAACTCCATGTGTAATAGTCATTAATTGGGAGCTTACTTAACATCAAATAACATACGTTTTTAGCATAAACTACATTTTAATGGTGTTGCTATACACTATTTTATTTATCCCATGCCAAAAATAAACCACTCATCTCTGCTCTTAACTAATAGCCTGTATTGGTAAATATATTTGTATTTTAAGCAATATAACCGATCATTCTCTAATTGTGTTTACCACCAGCTGAAGAAAGTACTTTATTTATTTTACACAATACAGTGTTTCTAACAAACTGCTGCACCATGTTGTTTTGAGCAAATTATAGGCAGTTTTTCTTTTTAATGTGGTGGTGGGAACGCAAAGGGTCTTGTGCAGGGCTAGTTGTTTTAAAATATTTCATATATATTAAAAATAAAAAGTTCCCCCTTCATCAGGGCCCCCCTTCGAGGCGTTGGGCCCCCTTCGAGGCGTTGGGCCCCGGGGAAATTTCCCCGTCCTCCCCGCCCTCTCGGTGGGCTTGACTCCGAATAGTTATACAGTCGGCGCCGCCTAATTGGGATACTGATAATCGGGATTGCTGCTTAAATGGGATATAATTCTGGGAGATGGTTCTTCATTTAATTATGATACAGTATTTGCAAATGATGTACAGAAATTGTTTTTCTAAGCAAGACAGGTCATGTAGTGCAGTGCAGTGAGAACGTGATTACGTTGTGACTTGTCTAAATTGCGTAAACCACATTGAACTCTGAAGGAGGTGGAGTCTCCTGTGGGTGCTGCTGCAAAGAAAGTTGGCGTGTCAACATCGATTAATTTTGTTTAGGAATAAAAAAAACAATGACTTGTATTTTAAATGATGTATTTAACATTTAATCATAATTTGATGTGATTCCATTCTTTTTCTTTTCATTAATAATCAAAAGAGTGTGACAAAGGTCATCTCAACTGCCTCTCGTTTGATTGGGACATTTTTCCTTTTCTTAACAAATGAAAAGTTGTCACTTACGAAAGGAACACAATTTAATCTTCCTTCATATCAGCATAAGCATTAGTCTATGTAAAATGCGCAAATACGTTTTCAGATTGTCAGGACATTCTTTCTCATTATCATTGATTGGTACAGAAAAAACTGCATAGACAGGAAGGCAGGAAATATCATCATACAATTAACACATCTTTAAATGTTCCTTTCTGTTTTAAGTGATACTTGTCAGCTTAAAACATGTTAAAAATGGAAATTTTGCAATAAAAACTATTTGGAGAAACTATTTGGTTCGACCAAGCCCTGACATTTGCCTCTTTTGCTGAAGAAAAAACATGTTTTTATTTATCAATATGTTGTTTTTCTTCTATTAAACTAATAGCTGTGGTAAAGTAAAATACTTATGAAATACCTCATATAGAAGCACATGTATGCAACAGATAGCATTAATCTTTGTCTATTTTTTTTTCTTAAACTTTGCATAAAATATACTTCTTCTAGAATACATTTACTACAGACATAAAAATATGGAATCACCAGATTAAAAAGATTAATCCTGCCTTGAAGGCAGCTTATTGAGATGTTTTTAAAGAAGTAAAATGAAATAAGGACCTGATTCTTTTTTTGTAATTGTATCATATACAGTACTCAACTAGCAATGTAAATATATTTGTTAAAGAAATTAAACAGGCACCTGGACTGGAGACCTGGAAATATTGCATTTCATTATTGCTAAAAACATCATAAAATGTATACTTAAAGAAATAAAAAAATGTTCTGAAACTTTTAAAATATTGTTGTTTTGCAGATTTCAGGTCTGGCAACAAAACAATAATTCCCCGGCAATACACACCAATGCGTACAGCACAGGGTATATAACAAGAACAGACAGTCCCAAATAATAAATGATATCCGCCCCACAATAATACAAACACGGTCACCAGTCCTGGGTGCGAGCAGTAGTGCTCACGGTGGGTGATACAGGTTTATATTTGTGACAATGGTGCAGTGTTGTCCGGTTTAGTGCTGGCCCTTGGCGACAGCTCCAGAACTGTGTTAGCTGTCTAATAACGTACAAGACACGACAAGACAATTACAAACAAACAAAACACACTGCTCACGGTTTCAGTTCCCGTATTATTTCACTGTCCTTCTCGGTTCTACTCACATTTAAACCAAAGCAAAGGAACAGATTACGATTCTCTGTCCCCTTTTATGCGGTCACCCATGACCTCTTGGTAAACGAGTGCAACCGCTTCTCCAATCTGCGACTGCCACATCGTATACCTTCCGGGTCAATGCGTTCTTGCAACAGAGTCTCGCCTTCACCCAGACTGGCCAACTTCCCGACCCTGGGAAAGAACTGTCAGACCAGCCCATCCAAAGAACTGTTCTCGCTGCTTAGCACCCTCACAGATCGGGAAGGAGATTTACAACCAAGAATCACTGTATTTCTATCACCTAGTCCATAAATTATTTTACATTATTGTGACAGAAATATAATGAGTTCTGGTTGTAAATCTCCCTCTCAACCTGTGAGGGTACTAAGTAGCGAAAGGGAAAGGCTTTGGACAGGTTGGTCTGACAGTTTATTCCCTGGGTCAGGTGGTCAGTCAGCCTGGAAAAAGACAAGACTCTGATGCGGGAACGTATTGACCTGGAAGGTAAACGAGGTAGCAGCTGCAAGCAATAGAGTCAGCTGTAATCCTTTACCAAACACTAAATGATGAACAAAAAGGGATTTTATAATCAATGCGTTAATGGGACACTAAGAGGGAGGTGCTAATCATCAAATCTACTTAAAGGACTAATCCCATCCAGATTTTTCAGGTACTAGAAGAGTTGTACGGGGACCAGACCTCCTGGGCACAACTACGGGCCGAGTTCTCCAGCTGCAATCAAAATGGGTGAAAAACTGTTGGGGGCCATTCACTCTCCGACCCTGTGAGCTGCTTTCTAGGATGCAAAAGAAAGATCTTGCGAGGCCCAGACTACAAGATGTTGTTCTAAGGGACCAGTGGATTTTTAGACTCGAACCAGGAACTGTTTGTCAGGTCTTACAACACCAGGTACGACGTTTACCTACTATGTCTTTTGCAGCCGTGTACTGGGAGGTGCGGATTCTGGAAGAGGAAGCTATAGGTGGGTTCGCAGAGGTGACCAGCTATACAGTGAGGTGAGAGACCCCTGCACCAAGGTCTTCATCGGAACGAGACACCTGGAAAGCAGAGGTACGTGTAGAAATTTGATCAGAAGTGCGTGGACAGTTAACTGAGATAACATGAATGGAGGGGAAGACCCCCTGTTAGATACCTAGAGTAAGTGAAAAGATTACATTTCCTCGACCTCTCTGCTGCCTTTGACACTGTTGATCACTCTATTCTACTATCATCTCTTGCTGACCTGGGGATCTCTGGCACTGCTCTGGCCTGGTTCTCCTCCTACCTCTCCAACCGCACTTACCAGGTAACCTTGCGTGGAGCAACCTCCACACCTCGCCCTCTCTTAACAGGAGTCCCCCAAGGGTCAGTCTTGGGTCCTCTCCTGTTCTCTCTCTACACCCGCTCCCTGGGCCCCCTCATCGCATCCTATGGTTTCTCATACCATTTCTATGCTGATGATGCTCAGATTTTCCTCTCCTTCCCCACCTCTGACTCCACCATCCCCTCTCGTATCTCTACCTGTCTGTCTGCTATTTCCTCCTGGATGCACTCGCATCACCTCAAACTCAACCTCTCTAAATCTTACCTCCTTTTCTTTCCCTCCTCCTCCTCCCCCTCCTCTGATCTCTCTATCTCTGTTCCTCTGGAATCTACCACACTCTCTCCCTCTTCCTCTGCTAAGAACCTCAGAGTCACCCTGGACCCCTGCCTCTCTTATTCCCAGCACATCTCCACTCTGGCACGCACTTGCCAATTCTTCCTGAGCAACATCCGAAGAATCCGACCCTTCCTCCCCAACTACGCCACCCAGCTCCTGGTCCAGGCCTTGGTACTCTCCCACCTAGACTACTGCAACTCCCTCCTGGCTGGCTTCCCTGCGTCCGCCACCCGTCCGCTCCAGCTCATCCAGAACTCTGCTGCCCGCCTGGTGTTCTCTCTGCCTCGCTTCGCCCACGCTACTCCACTACTCCGCTCGCTCCACTGGCTCCCGATCACCACTCGCATCCAGTTCAAGACTCTTGTACTAGCCTACAGATGCCTTGACCAGACTGCACCCAGCTATCTCCAGACCCTCATCTCTCCCTACACCCCCACTCGACCTCTCTGCTCCGCCTGCACTAGAAGACTGGCTCTACCTCCTCTACGCTCCCCTGCCTCCAGAGCCCACTCCTTCTCCACCCTTGCTCCGCAGTGGTGGAATGACCTTCCTACAGATGTCAGGACTGCCCAGTCCCTGACCACATTCCGGCGCCTCCTTAAGACTCACCTCTTCAGACAGCACCTGTAGAACTCCTCTGTTTTTCCCTTGGGACACTTATCACCCTTCCTTAAATGCACTTTACTTGCTCTTATCTGCCCCCTATTTTACTGCATTTAATCCTGTACTTCAGAGTACTGTAATCTGCCAAGTGTTTAATCTATAGTATTTTGTATTTAATCATATCCTGATGTAACTATCACTGACACTGTTATCTGCTTTATTATTGAATTGTATTTAGTCACACTTGTACTTGCTTGAACCAAAGTCATTGTATTTATCTTGCTCTTAATTGTATTATTACTTGTACTGTGATACTTGAAATGTATTTGCTTACGATTGTAAGTTGCCCTGGATAAGGGCGTCTGCTAAGAAATAAATAATAAATAATAATAATATAATTTACAGTTATTGTGTGCAGGTGTGTTCTTTTGTGTACATTGTTATCATTATTTAAGATATTGTTTGAATTTTGCTGCGTGATTTATTTTGATTAATGTATTGTTTTGAATATGTGTACATATTGTTTCTTTGTTTTGTTCACTTATTAATAATCTTGCACAATTAGTCACGCACCTTTCCCAGGATCACAGGTGCATGCCATTCTGCATCAACTGACACATCTGCTATAAAACCAGAGAGAGTCGAGCTGGGCAGGAACAAGAACGAGGGCACGCAGGGAGTCGGCCATGCTGCTTGGACTCCAGCAAGGGGAAAGGAGACAACGTGGACACTGAATAACAAAAGGAAACACAGGAACTGTTCAGAGTGGATAAATAATTACCTGATAAACAAGGGAAGTACTATTTTTGTCATTGTTAAATAACGAAGACTAAACTTTTGGCAAAGCTTTCCGGAATCAGAAACATATCATTACCGCGGCAGATCAAAACATTGTTTATAAAATGTATTGAATATTGCAGAGGTAATTAGAAGAAAGAAGATATCAGGGAAAATAGTTAAAATATCACAAGAAGGATTACAATCGTCAGAGATCAGTTTGTGTGTAACTCTGATACATGTCTCTTTGTTTATTTTTGCATAGGATCCTTGCTCCCCGCTAAGGGATGGACAAGGGCCGAAGAGGAGTAGTGGCCCTATTTCCAGTTTTGGATTGTGTTCATTTTCCCTGACCCAACTGGATTGATTGGACTTGGCTGGGCATTTTAAAGACTACTGGTGTCACAGAAGCTCGGGTTCAGGTCTGATGCTTTTGTGATGTCTGATTGTATAAAACTTGTGGTGAATGTAGTTAGGTAGAAATAAGTATTTAGTTAGCAGGTAACAAATTTAGTAATTTGTATGCTAAGTAGTAAAGCTAGGAATGTAATAGGAATAAAGATAATTGACCGTTCGCATCTCTGACGTAACCAGCCAATCAGAGAGCGCATAGCTCATCATGTGCTTAGTTATGGTATCCAACTTCCATAACTTTGGACAAACAAATGCCATTTTACCATGTTACGATATAGTGTTTTCTTCAGTTACCAGTGTAAAATGGTAAAAAGGAGTGCCCGGGGGACTTCTAACAGCGACTCAAGGCAACCAGAGCATTTGAAAGGTGGAATACAGTGTATTTCTTTCCCCAAACCAAAGACTGATTTTGAAAAACGTGTACCGTGGATCATGCTTTGTGAGAGGCTGCATGAATAGCCTAGGCAGGACACGCATCCAATGTGTGCTGAACCTTTTAGGCTCCACTTTAAACTCCCAAGAGTTTATTGTTTTCCTAAATGTTGTAGTGTTGTTTGAATGCTATAGTTCTGGAATTGCTGTATTCTCTTAAATAAAGACATTGGACTTTTTTTTAACTCTCCATGCTGTTGTGGACTCAGTATTTCAGCCTCGTGTTTTTCAAAATGTGTCCGGAGTACTAATACTTACTAGCCTGTAAAAGTTAATAATTAAAAATATATCAGAACCTGTCCGGAAATGACTGTGGTAATATTATATATATATATATATATATATATATATATATATATATATATATATATATATATATATATATTGTGAACTGGTGAAGTCCACGTAAGTATGAGATGTGTACGTAGTGCCTGTTTTGGTGCAGAAGAACGTGACAGAGACCCAGGTCCAAGGAGATTTCGGTTTTAATGATTTTCCTTTTCCTCTTATATTCTACAAATGAACACACAGAAGTTCCAATTATCAAGACAAATAATAACACAACTCAAATAAACACAGTCCAGGACTTTTTGTGGAACGAAACCCTCAGGTAAGAAATGGCTTGCTGTATCCAAGTTTCTTTGTTGGTGGCTTGGTATTGTGGCTTCTTTCTCTTTTCCAGGTTGTCGCGGACATCCACCAGATGGCGCTGTGGAGTTGTGGTAGTCCCCGTCCTACTCACAGGTTTGTAATCCCGACGGCCCCGGAAGCCTGTTTGCAGTATAGTGCGGCCCCAACACCCGGCCAACCTTTCGTAAAGGTAAGTAATAACACTGCTGTGTAGAATAGAATTAATACAGGTGAAAAACAGTGAGCACTGAGCGTTCTCTAACTCTCGCCTCTCTTTTGTTGCAGGTTCCACTGTTCCCCGGACATACAATAAAGTTGTTTTCATTTAAATCACCCTTTCTGTGTCCCTGCGTAATTTGTACACAACTCTTCCAGCCGAACACAGTTCTCCTGGGTTAATCACTTGCCCAGTTTGTGGGCTTTTGATACAGTCTTTAAGCACTCTGTTTACATACACACAAGTCCCGTACTTCCAAAGCTCCCAGCATATCAACAGTACAACACAGCGTACTCACTCTACAGCGGTCAGTGTTCTCTGCGTTGCTCCGATGCAGGGAAGCCTGTAGTCCGCCGTGTTGTTTCCAAGGTAAAACCACCGTGCACAGTCCCGCTGTAGAAACAATGGTTGTCTCCGACTGGTGACAATGGTAGTCCGCAAGGTTGCTTCAATGGAATGTCCCACTACGCTGTACCGTTTTAGAAACGAGTGCTACAATTGTATTCCTCTGAGTTACCACTGGTTAATTTCCCAATTTCGCTCCCAATGCCGCTGCCCACTTTCGTCTGGGTTAGGTACTCTCCCGTCCCACGGCTCGTGTATGCACCTGTTCTCGCTCTCGACCTCTAGCTGATTCCCGCAGCTTTTTAAAGCTACCGCTGTTACCCGTCATGCACGGTATGTTTGCCCCGTTGTTGGGAATTGTAGTTCCTAGTCGTTCTGGGTCTCTAACCCCTTTGACACTCTTAATTTCACAATATATATATAATTTGTTTTTATTATTTATTTCTTAGCAGACGCCCTTATCCAGGGCGACTTACAATTGTTACAAGATCACATTATCACATTATTTTTACATACAATTACCCATTTATACAGTTGGGTTTTTACTTGCTCAAGGGCACAGCAGCAGGGTCCCCCACTGGGGATTGAACCCACAACCCTCCGGTCAAGAGTCCAGAGCCCTAACCACTACTCCACACTGCTCCATATTACTTGGTTTAATCTATATGTGACAGGGTGGTCGTGCGGTTACGTCAGGCCAGAAGCAGGAAGGACAAACTGTCACGGGCAGTACTGCAGTTTAAAAAGACGCTCCAGCACCGTTTATTTAAATAATACAAAAATAAAATAAAAGGTTTAACAAAAACACTTGCTCACAGAGCGAAAATAAATAATTAAACAAAACAAAATCACGAACACAAAATACAAACTGAATAGGTCAGGCTGGGCTATCCTATTTTTAGTTTTGTTTCTCTCCTCTCGCTCTCCAATTCCTCCTCAGAACACCCACCTTGAGGGTAGAGAGCTGCAGGTTTATATACAGATGACCATCTCCCGATTAGCAACAATTTAAACAATTAATTAACTCTGAAGATGGTCACCTTCTGCACAAGGTTTTTAATTACAGTGGATGGGAAGCCCATTAAACAATTGAACAATACAAAAATAAAACAAACAATGTGGCTACGCCATCATATATATAAAACCATAAACAAACAATAACACACCATCAAATACAATAACTAAACACGACTCCGCCGCTATATTTATACATAAATACATAAATACAAAACAATAACCTGCACAGGGGTGGAGGGGGAGACCCCGTTCTAAAAATAAATAAACAAATAATACGTACAGGGCTCCTCGCCCTGTTACACTATATATATATATATATATATATATATATATATATATAGCTTAAACCAAGCTAACTTTGTCGAAATGGGGTTCAACATACCTACAGTAATTAAAAGAAAAGAAGTAATGAACGTTGTTCTAGTTCTTTTATTTCCAATTAATAAAGAATGAAATAAGGCAATCTCACTTTGAACATAGTAGTCAGGCTCACTATCTGACAAGCATTTGTCTTTTTTTTTACTTTAGTACGGTACTACTAGACACTACAAACAAACACATCACATTTGTCTTTTGGAATTTAACGCAGTTACAGAACACTAATATCATTATGTTGTGCACTGTACGACTGTAGATTAAGATTAATTTGTTAGAATAAAAATAAACAAATCCGTTATTGCTAACAACAATGACAATGCAACTGACAACGACAGTCACAGAAAATGCTCCAAGTTTATTCTATATTCTCTATTTAAACCCTTACAGAAAGTACAGTACTGGCTGCAAGTATAGGTCACCTGTTCCAAAATAGCACTGTTTTAGTATACTATACTATCCTATTTTGGTACTATCCTATTTTGACACTTTACAATTTTTGTAAGGTGAATGAGTTTACGTCCCTAGACCTGTGGTAACTCATTAAAACGCTGCAACAATGATATTATTGTTCTTTGATGTTATAGTGCTAAAAAAATTAATATATTTAGAAATAAACTCCCAAGCAACAAACATGGATGTACCCCTCACAGTGCACTTAACCCCTTTTTGTCGACTGCGGGACGAGATTCTGTCATTTTTCCAAAAGCAGGCAACATTTTGACTTAATTCGCAAGGCCAAACAGTTGACTGTGTGGCGGCTGCCATTTCTTTCTCAGTAGTTTGACCGACATAGCAACAGTAACTAGGGGAGGCGTGGTTAATGGCGGTTTTGCAAACGGTCAATTATGAATGAAGGTTTTAGCAATTAATAGTGTAACATTTAGATTTGTATTTATAGTTTTAGGAATTATAGCATATTTAATGTATTAAATAATTAGTTATTTTTATACTGTGTTTTCAATTGTATTAGTTAGTTTCTAGTGTCTTTTCTATTTAATTAGTTAGTGCCCTGGCCCTCTTGTGCTTTCTAAAATTGATTTGTGCTGTGTCATTGTTCAGCATTGTGTGCTGAAAAATAAAATTACTGATTCTTACTTGTGGTGGTCTGGGTGGGTAACTCGAAATCCAAATAACCTATAAAGGGGGAAAAAGAGAAACATTAGTTACAGTGCGTGAAAAAGTATTTGCCCCCTGTCTGATTTTCTGCATTTTTGCATATTATTAGATAATATTAGATGAAAGGGACCCTGAGTGAACAAATAACACAAAAATGTGATACATATTTCATTTATTTATTAAAGGAAGTTATGGAACACCCAATGTCCCCGTGTGAAAAAGTAATCGCCCCCTTAGACTCAATAACAGGTTACGCCATCTTTAGCAGCAATAACTGCAACCAAATGCTTCCTTTAGTTATTGATTAGTCTCTCACAGCGCCGTGGAGGAATTTTGGCCCACTCCTCCATGCAGAACTGCTTCAACTCAGTGACATTTGTGAGTTTTCGAGCATGAACTGCTCGTTTCAGGTCCTGCCACAACATCTCAATGGGGTTTAGGTCTGGACTTTGACTAGGCCATTCCAAAACTTTACATTTCTTGTTCTTCAACAATTCTGATGTAGACTTGCTTGTGTGTTTCGGATCATTGTCTTGCTGCCTGACCCAGCTGCGCTTCAGCTTCAGCTCATGGATGGATGGCCTGACATTCTCCTGTAGAATTCTCTGATACAGAGCAGAATGCATGGTTCCTTCAATGATGGCAAGGCGTCCAGGTCCTGATGCAGCAAAGCATCCCCAAACCATGACACTACCACCACCATGCTTGACCGTTGTTATGAGGTTCTTACTGTGGAATGCAGTGTTTGGTTTCTGCCAGACATAACGGGGCCCATGTCGGCCAAAAAGTTCCACTTTTGACTCATCTGTCCATAGAACATTATCCCAGAACTCCTGAGGATCATCCAGGTGCTTTTTGGCAAACTTGAGATGAGCATTCATGTTATTCTTAGTGAGCAATGGTTTCCGCCTTGCTACTCTGCCATGAATCCCATTTTTGCCCAGTGTCTTTCTGATGGTGGAGTCATGAACACTGACCTTAGCTGAGACGAGAGAGGCCTGCAGATCCCTGGATGTTGTTCTAGGGTTCTTTGTGACTTCCTGGATGATTTTACGCCTTGCTCTTGGAGAGATTTTGGCAGGACGGACACTCCTGGGAAGATTCACTACTGTCCCAAACTTTCTCCATTTGGACAATATGGCTCTGACTGTGGTTCGGTGGAGCCTTAGAAATGGCTTTGTAACCCTTTCCAGACTGATAGGCATCAACAACTTTTTTCCGGAGGTCTTCAGGAATTTCTTTTGTTCGTGGCATGATGTGCCTCTAGAACCTGTGTGCTGACAACTTCACTCTGATGGTAAGGGCCAAAGTTAGTCAGATTTATATTGGGCAGGACTGGCCCAAATCAGGCCTGGTTGTTAACCAAAGTACTCAAACAGATGACCCTAATTATCTCTTTAATTGGGTTGAGTTAACTAGGGGGGTGTGGCAAAGTGGTAATTAGTAGCAGGTGTATAGCAGGTGTGGTGTGGATGCAGTAATCCCAAGAACAAACAGACAACAAAGTACGGGTGAAATGGTTAATTTAATGATTATTAATTCAATGGTTTGATGACCAGCCAGCAAATAATAATGAACTGGCAATACACAACAATGTGTATTGCACAACAATGTGTATTGCACAGTAATCAAAAGGGCTGCAGTCCCGTAAATAATAAGCACAGTACTAACACACACAATTAGACACACACACAATCACAAGTCCAAAGTGAATGCTCTCAGTGCTTGTGGTGTACAATATAATACGTGCTATACTTGTGAACAAGTGCTGATAACAATGTTAATCGTGACTAGTGCAGTGTTGATCCGGTTTTGTGCGGCCCTTGGTGACAGCTCCGGATTTGTGTTTAGCCGTATTGTGCTATATAACAAAAACAGACAGTTACTAAACAGACACGAACAAACAAACACTCACGAATATTTTCCCGTACGCTATCTCTGCGTCTCACACGGTCCTTCCAGTCTCTCAATAAAAACCAAGCGAAGGAAAAGATTTACAATTCTCCTGCCCCTTTTATGCAATCATGCATGACCCCTTGGTAAACGATTACAGCTGACTCTATTGCCTGCAGCTGCTACGTCATCTACCTTCTGGGTCAATATGTTCCTGCAAAGGACCCTTGACTTTTTCCAGGCTGACTCACTTTCTGACCTAGGAAATTAATTGTCAGGCCAACCCGTCCAAAGCCTTTCCCTTTTGCTACTTAGCGCCCTCACAGGTCGGGAGGGAGATTTACAACCAGAACTCATATTTCCGTTCAAAAGGAGTGGAAATAATCGGCAGTGGAACCAAAGGGGTGGGGCACACTCGACCCGGCACTACTCGCTGGCAGTCTGGGCATGTGGCTACATATTTCGACACATCAGTATGAAGACCTACCCAATAGAATCGAGCCAATATCCGCTCCCTTGTCTTTTCAGCTCCAAGGTGCCCCGCAAAAGGGATATCATGCGCCAGCCTCATGACCTCGGTCTGACAAGACGCGGGAACCAATAATTGTGTTACAGGCTGTCCTGTGCCCGCGGCTAGATTTACCCTATATAGTAATTGCCCCTTGATACTGAAGTGTGGGTATACTAGCGCCCCAGTGCCATCAACATCCTTACCTTCAATAGACCGGACCTGCCCCCAAGCGTGCACTAGTGACGGGTCATTATGTTGGCCCCACACTATGTCCGCGCTTGAGTACCACATGTCCGGTATATTGAGAGGAGCTGGAGTAGCATCTGCCCTGGATGGCCCAGTAACCTCGCCCTCTCGGTTACACTGCGTTCCGACTCCCTTTGACTGGTGTTTGTTACCATTCAAGCATTCTCCCACCAAACCCCAGCCTTGTCTCAGTGATGCTCCCTCCCATTTTGTGGTCCTTCTCTCTTTATTTGTTTTTCTAGGACAGAAAATAGGAGAAAATATTTTGGCTTGAAAAGGAAACACGTCACCAATTCGTTCCTTTGCATTAATTCTTTAAATTTTGGCCAGTCTCGGCCCAGAATAACTGGATGTGGCAACCTTTCTGCCACCCCTACTACCAGGTGACGTTTTATCGGTCCTACCGATAAATATACTTTTAGTGTGGGGTATGCCGCCGTGTCTCCATGGATACAGGAGATGGCCACCTGACCTCGTGGCCGCCACGACACACCGCCCAAGAGAGCTGTTCTAATTAAGATTTGCTCATATCCTGTGTCCACTAATGCATGGGTTTTCACATTGCCTAAAACCACATCAATCATACAAGGCCCCCCCAACCATTTTCCCTGCGCTTAACTATCTGAGGTGCCCAATTACACGAGACCACATCACACTCCATGGCAGCGGGGCATGACCTGGCCAGATATCCCTGTTGGTTGCACCTAAAACAAGTAGGGGGAAAGGAGGGCACAGAGGTTAGATATCTGTCCCATTGCTGGTAGGGCAACGGGGCAGGGGCAGCACCTCTACCCCAGCTGGGGGTCAACCTTGGTCTCCATGAAGAGGAGGCAAGGGGGCCCATTGGGGTCGGTGGTCTCGGAGGTCTGGGTCCTGGGACTGATGGTAGGGGTGGTGTTGGAGGACAGAGAGGTAGGGGTCGGCTGCTCCGAGGGGCGGGAACCGACAGTATCCCAATCCGAGCGGAGACCAGGGAGTCCTCGTAATCCTCCGCCAATTTTTCGGCGGCTTCCAGGGTGTCGGGGTTGTGGCACCGTTTCCAGGCCTGGGTATCAGCACAGACCACATGGCAGAATTGCTCCACCACCACTGCTACCCCCATTTCCAGGTTGGTTTTCTTCTCGGGGGTCAGCCAGTGGACCATGTGGTCACACAACCACTCCGCAACCACCCTGGGGCGTGTCTCCGGGGATCTTCAGTACTCCCTGAACCGTACCCGGTGGGTCTCTGCCGTAATGTTGAGGCGGCGGAGAATGGCCAGCTTGACCAGGTGCCAACATTGCTGGTGTTGCGGTAGGGGCTGGTGCTGTGGAAAGTGCCCTACCCTTTCAATGAGCGCAGTGTAGCGCTCCTCCCTCCTTCTCTCCTCTGTGTCCCGTCTGCCATCGAGCGCCTCCAGCAGCTCCGCTAGTGCGTTGCGATCTATATCCCGTGTTCTGACACCACGTGTGGAAAAGTGGTAATTAGTAGCAGGTGTATAGCAGGTGTGGTGCGGATGCAGTAATCCCAAGAACAAACAGACAACAAAGTACGGGTGAAATGGTTAATTTAATGATTACTAATCCAATGGTCTGATGACCAGCCAGCAAATAATAATGAACTGGCAATACACAAATGTGTATTGCACAGTAATCAAAAGGGTTGCAGTCCCGTAAATAATAAGCACAGTACTAACACACACAATTAGAAACACACACGATCACAAGTCCAAAGTGAGTGCTCTCAGTGCTTGTGGTGAAGTACAATATAATATGTGCTATACTGAACAAGTGCTGATAACAATGTTAATCGTGACTAGTGCAGTGTTGATCCAGTTTTGTGCTGGCCCTTGGCGACAGCTCCGGATTCGTGTTTAGCCGTCTAGTGCTATATAACAAAAACACAATTACTAAACAGACACGAACAAACAAACAAAACACTCACGAATATTTTCCCGTATGCTTTCTCTGCATCCCACACGGTCCTTCCAGTCTCTCAATAAAAACCAAGCGAAGGAAAAGATTTACAGTTCTCTGGCCCCTTTTATGCAATCACGCATGACCCCTTGGTAAACGATTACAGCTGACTCTAGTGCCTGCAGCTGCTACCTCGTTTACCTTCTGGGTTAATACGTTCCTGCAGCGGAGCCCTGTCTTTTTCCAGGCTGAGGCACTTTCTGACCCAGGAAATGAACTGTCAGGCCAACCCATCCAAAGCCTTTCCCTTTCGCTACTTGGCACCCTCACAGGTTGGGAGGGAGATTTACAACCAGAACTCATATTTCTGTCACAGGGGGGCAATAACTTTTTCACACCTGAAGATTGGATGTTTGATTACCTTGCACACCAAACAAATGAAAGAATCACCAAACTTTGGTGTCATTTTTTCTCTCAGTCTCCCTCTATATACTACTACAACTCACAAAAAAATCTGACCAAATACAATGTGAAAAATGTGCAAAAATGCAGAAAATCAGACAGGGGGCAAATACTTTTTCACAGCACTGTATATTATTAAATAGTATTTACCATTGCCACGAGTCCCCACGTGACACAAGCTGTACCCCACGAGCAGCAGTACCCCAAAATGTAGCCCATTATAACCAATACAGAACGCATGGGGGCACGTCTTCTGATGCTCCATTTACCCCCTTAGACACCTTGTCCACTAAATATCGAGGTATCCTGTAACAGGGTGAGGTCTGTGCTGGCTATCTGACGCATGCATGGTCCTGCAGGAGGAGGTCGGGAGCCAAGTAGCTCCTGATAACCATGGCAATGACACAGAGAGGTTGGGTGAGGGTGTGTTTCTCTATTTCTTTCTCTCTCTCTCTCTGAGTGGTCGGGAAGCGGGCCTTGGGAGGGTTGCTCGACCTATAAAAATAATGCTTTGCTATCCCATTGTTCTTGCCCTTCTAGAAATACAACCGCAGGAGCTGGTTACGAAAACTTGGAGTACACAACCTAACACAGATTGACAGTGTTTGGAATGGGAAATGGGCAGATGTTACAGGTCCTCAATATCACTGTTGAGTCCCGTGGCAGATTAATTTTTGAGTCAGTATTGCTGCTTTCACTTAAGTGGTCAGTGACGTTCTGTTTAATTTCACAATTTAAAATAAAATACGTAAATGTCACCATTTGGCAAAATGTGTACAATGTTTATTTGTTTGTTTAAGATGGTGTGATCCATGAAGTTACCGCAAATCTCAGTGAACGCCATTGGGCCGCAATGAATGATCATTTCAAATGGTATCTTCCAATACACTGCTTGTGCTGTTAGCAGTCATCCCACAATTGAACTGAATTTCAGAATCACTTAGGTCATCTAGCATAACATCGCCAACTACAAAACTACCGACTGCATCAATAGCACTGCTAAGGATATCACTCTCTGTCGACTCTGAGGGTTTGTGATGCTCAGCTGAAACTCTGCATGCAGCGCCATCATCACTCTGTGAAGCTGTTGAAATCAGCATACTTTCAGTGGTACAAACAACACTATCATCGCTATGTGCTGATGTTGAAGCCACTGGGTTTCTCCTACCAGTGGATGCTCCAATGTTTTGGCATTCTGTCCCCTGGTTATCATCAGGCACGCACTCTGAATCGCTCTCACAATTAACTGTATGTAAGTAAAATATCACAATGCCTGTTTTGAAAATTTCATAACAATCTGCAACAGTGATGTTGTCTGGGAGAGTTGTTTCTTTAAAATCAAGAATGTCGAATTTGAATTCACTGATATGACCCTTTGTAGGCAGTCCATTTGGAAAAAATATGTATTTTCCAAGCATAAGTAATTCTTTTTTTTTAGTAGACCGTACTACATCAATCTTACGGGTCCCACCTCCCTGACGTTTTCTGACTTGTTTTTTGTTATGGATCCATCCAAACTCAACTCGTCGAGTACGTTTTCGCTCTAATTTACCCATAGTGTTGCATTCAAATCGTTCATCTGTACTGGTAGATCCTTCATTTTCTGAAACTTTGTCAGTTCTGGCTAGTTTGCTCTTTAAGACTTCAAAAAAGCTGTGTACGTCTGGTGCTTTTCTTCTTAAAAGACTGCTGAGATGAAGCAGAGAAATTCCTCAGTGCAACTCTGTCACCCAAATTTTCAGTGTATTTAGCCAGTGTTGGATCATCAATTCCCAGGACAGTTTCTTCATCAACCTTCAAGAAGAACAAAGGCACAAATATTAAAACAATATATAACCAAATAATCATTCATAAAAGGTCATACATATTAATATTAGAATATACAGCTGCCTCCAGTATTATTCACACCCTTCATAGACTAGAATGGGTTTTAGCAAAATAAATGTAAGTCTACATTCAGTATTTGTTGCATAAATGAATGAAAACATTAATATTTTCAGACATTCAGTATTGGACTTCGCAAAAATATATTTGTCTAACATATTTGTATTTAATTTCAAAAACTGAAGGTTCAAAATTATTCACACCTCTAAACATAAATGTTTTTGCAATATATAACAACGAGAGTCTGACAATGTTTTGTCAAATAAGGGATAGAAATATACATGGCCAATAAAATAATGTGACAATGAAGGTTTAAAATTAAGGCTACATGGTGAATTATTATTGTTTTCCTTTCATTTGATTTTAATACATTCATGAAAACAGTTCCTTTTTTTCTAATGAAACTCATCAACTTCCTTGAAACTGGGTGATGCTGTATTTCTTATTAGTTAGGCCTATTTCCATCTTTTATAAAAAATAACAAAGGTCTCTCAATAATCATGACAATCAAATGGCATTAAACTATAGACAATACCTTATCTTCTCTCAATTTGTCCAGGAAAGACTCTGGCACTTCACATGAACGTAGAAATGATTTTGTACCTCATTGTATTTCATTACACTGTGAAAAATTGAAAAATAATATTCAAATAATGGATTTTTTGTTTAAAAACCTGTTTTGTGTTTGTCTTTTTATTTGGCCATCGTGCCCTTTTGTTTTATTGTTTAATTTTTACTGTACTTTCTGACTCTTGAGTCTCCATACCCTGGCTGTCCTGTCACAGTCAGTTTTTTTTTTTTTGCTTTGTCTTGGATAATAAAAAGTGTGGAAATACTATAGAAAGCCACTCCAGCAATTTTAACATATTTTATTTTGCATATTTTTATTTTGAAAATACTTTTTTAAAACAGACTTTCCTTGTGTAGATCATCCTGTAAACTAACAATATAACCACTCGAATAAAACACCTTAAGTAAATTAAAAGTTAGTTTTACCATTAAGCGTTCTTTAAACTGTGCAGGGGGTTGCAGAAAGCAGTGCAACACATTGAAGTGTACTAGTTAAGGGAAAATGCATCCTTCCGACCCATACAGGACACGGTGTACAATATAAATGCTATGCAGGACACTCACGGTGTACAATATAAATGAAGGACACTCACAGCAGTGTTCCAGCAGTGTATAGTTTCTGCACGCATATATTAACAATCGCGTAATACCACGCCAAATAATTCTAGGCCTATACGTAATTATTAATAATATTCATAACTGCAACAATAATAGGCCTAATATACACATAATTAATACCGAGAGTTTAACAATAAAATTATTAGCGATAATAAATGGAAATGAGCTAAACACCACTTTCATTATCTCAAATATGAACCGATTTAGTATTTTGGACACCGCAGGCCACTCACGGCGGCGTCCACCCCCAGGCACTCATTGTTCTAACCCCAACGGGAGGAGGGCTCAACTAATATTGGCGATAAACCACCAACTGGGGTAAGCCAATTTCGGCTCGCGCAGATTATAATTATATCACGTAAAATCACGAAATATTTTTATGAACCATCGCAACCCTCTAAAGGATTAAGTGGTTATGATAATAGATGGATTGATTTTTCTGAACCGATTTAAAACTTAAAATTAAAATTAATTACAGTAGTCCGCAATAAAACAATTCAAAATGCAATACAACGGTTTTCTTAAGAAAAAGGTTTTCGCGTTTTTTTTACAACAGCCTCATAATTTAGGATTGAATTAATGTCGGCCTCCACATTGATGTTTGCATACGCTATTTGTTATCAAGCTTTTTTTTTTTTTAATTGTCTGACATTAAGTTTTTTAATGTGAAACATTAGCTACTCACCGATAAATGTAGCGCAAGACACGTCTTTCTCCATTGGCATTGGTATTTCGAATGCTGCATCCAGGTACGATAAACGTATAAAGTCATAGCTAGGAGTAAAAAAGTCCTACGTAGGATTTTTTTTTCATTTTCTTTTTTCATTGGCACTAGAACGCTTCAGTAATTATCTCCTGGTTTGAAGAACAGGTTTTTAAAAACAGGTTTAAAAGCAGAGTTTGCAGGAGTTCAAGATTTCTTCATCAGTTGCTGTGGCAATTCAAACAGGAAAAGAAAATAGTGAACCTCCAAGATTATTATTATTATTTATTTCTTAGGAGACGCCTTTATCTGGGGTAACTTACAGTTGTTACAAAGTACCACATTACAAAATATAAAAAATACAAAAAATCACATTACAGATAAGAGCAGTTATAAAATACAATCAAATCAGTAGTAAGATGCACACCTCTGTAGAAGATTCCCAGATTAATTATCCGCAGAAAGGGGGAGAACATTTTAAATAAGAGGTACAATGTAATGTTTTATTCTGCACTATTTAGGGCTGAAAACAAACCTCTTTAACAGTTTTCTTAAATTACGGAACTATATGAATCCCTTGAAACTATAACTATTAAATCTATTTACAAATTAGCAATTTAAGATATAAGTCTACAGGAGATTCCCATGTAAGCGGGGTTTGTAAATTGTTTTGTTCTTTTAATAACTTCAAATACTCTTGAATTATTTCATCGCCACAAGAGCAAACCTCTTCGCACTGTGTTGAAAGCTGCAGAAGCTGCTCCTGAAACACTGCATATCCACAGTCCCTAGATTGAAACCTAGACATGAAAATTATTACAATAACTTTTCCAGCAGACACTTCAGTATTACTATTCAGTACAGCATATTAATCTTATATTGTTTTCAGATTGCTTTTTTCTGTTAGAAGCCAACTTTAAAAAAAAAAAAAACATTATTCCACTTGCTTAGATTAATTACATGTTTCCTTTTAAAATAAGTAATTAAACAAGATTTGTTGTAAAATTAAGCTGATCTGAAACTTATACCTGTGTGGCAGACTAAATAACTCATTAGGAATTCCTGATGGACAGGAAGACATTCTTGAAGGTCTGATTCTGTGCTGAATAAAACAATGCTACATTGATCCAACATTAGTAATTTCAGCAAAGGATAACTATTTTGATTGTTTTGCTGTCAAACTGGTATAGAACCCTCCTATCCCTCCTCGAGTCAATCCTCATCCCTCCTCGAGTCAATCCTCATCCCTCCTCGAGTCAATCCTCAACCCTGCTCGAGTCAATCCTCATCCCTCCTCGAGTCAATCCTCAACCCTCCTCGAGTCAATCCTTATCCCTCCTTGAGTCAGTCGTCAGGCATCAGTTGTTTTTTTTCTGGGGAGAGTGAGGGGTTGGACAGAGTCATCTGAATCACCCAATCAAACAAGAGCAAAAAAACTTTCGGTGCTTCCATTTGCTGATTGGTGCATGCGTTTTTACCTTTATTTAGCATTTAATATGTACCACATACTGTAAATGTTTTAAAAAATACTTTAAAAGTTACGATGTGCAATTTCATTATTTGAATTTGTTTGGATTTGTTTGGACTCGAGGAGGGATGACGATTGACTCAAGGAGGGTTGAGGATTGATTTGAGGAGGGATGAGGATTGACTCAAGGAGGGGTGAGGTCTGATGTCTGATGATTGGCTCAAGGAGGGATGACGATTGACTCAAGGAGGTGTGAGGTCTGATGTCTGATGATTGGCTCAAGGAGGGATGACGATTGACTCGAGGAGGGTTGAGGATTGACTCAAGGAGGGGTGAGGTCTGAGGATGTCCTAAAATGGACACCGTACATGTGACAATGTCATTTCCGTTGTGAACATTTTTTTTCCTGATGTCAAATTATTTTTTTCTTGTCCTCAAAATATATTTTACGTTCTCATTTTTTTTTGTTGTGCTCTTCAAATGTTTTTGATGATCTTGAAATTTTAAAAAAAGTGTGTTCTCAATTTATTTTCTGCTTTCAAAATAACGCCGACATTGTTATTTATCTCTATTTTCACAAAAAGAGCTGTTAAAACAATATGATTTAATAAGTCAAACTAAAAACCTTATTTTTGCAATTACAACCTTTTAAGCCCTTATTATTTTACCAAACCACACAGTTACACATACCGTTTACCCGAGGTTTACCATCTGCAATTCTTTACTTAAAAATAACGTTATTTTCCATGAAGGATTAGGGGTTTCAACACGATCAAAACAGGGAGGCACACATACAGTGCCTTGCATAAGTATTCACCCCCCTTGGACTTTTTCACATTTTGTAGTGTTACAACCTGGAATTAAAATGGATTTAATTAGGATTTTTTGTCACTGATCTACACAAAATAGTCCATAATGTCGAAGTTGGGGGAAAAAATCTTCATATTTTTCAAAATTATTTACAAATAAAAAACGGAAAATTCTTGATTGCATAAGTATTCACCCCCTTTGATGTGACACCCCTAAATAAGCTCTGGTGCAACCAATTGCCTTCAGAAGTCACATAATTAGTTGAATAGAGTCCACCTGTGTGCAATTAGTGTCACATGATCTCAGATTAAATACACCTGTTTCTGGAAGGCCCCAGAGTTTGTTAAAGAGCATATCTAAACAAACAGCATCATGAAGACCAAGGAGCTATCAAAACAAGTCAGGGATACAGTTCTGGAGAAGCACCAATCAGGGTTGGGTTATAAAAAAATATCCCAAACATTGAACATCCCCCAGAGCACCTTTAAATCCATTATTAAAAAATGGAAAGAATATGGCACAACGCGACTCTGCCTAGAGAAGGCCGTCCACCAAAACTCAGTGACCAGGTAAGGAGGGCATTAGTCAGAGAAGCAACCAAGAGGCCAATGGTAACTCTGAAGGAGCTGGAGAGATCCACAGCTGAGATGGGAGAAACCGTCCATGGGACAACTATAACCCGGACGCTCCACAAAGCTGGGCTTTATGGAAGAGTGGCGAGAAAAAAGCCATTGCTGAAAAAAATCCATATCAAATCCCATTTGGATTTTGCCAAAAGGCATGTGGGAGACACAGCAAACATGTGGAAAAAGGTTCTCTGGTCTGATGAGACCAAAATTGAACTTTTTGGCCTTAGCGCAAAACGCGATGTGTGGCGCAAAGCCAACACTGCTCATCACCCTGAGAACACCATCCCCACGGTGAAGCATGGTGGTGGCAGCATCGTGTTATGGGGATGCTTTTCATCGGCAGGGACTGGGAAACTGGTCAGGATTGAGGGCAAGATGGATGGAGCCAAATACAGGGAAATTCTAGAGGAAAACCTGTTTCAGTCTGCAAGAGACCTGGGATTGGGGCGGAGGTTCACCTTCCAGCAGGACAATGACCCTAAACACACAGGCAAACCTACACTGGAGTGGTTTAAAAACAAGAACCTGAATGTCTTAGAATGGCCCAGTCAAAGCCCAGACCTCAATCCGATTGAGAATCTGTGGCAAGACTTGAAAACTGCTGTTTACCAATGGTCCCCATCCAACTAGACAGAGCTTGAGCAATTTTTCCAAGAAGAATGGGGAAAAAATTGCAGGATCCAGATGTGCAAAGCTGGTAGAGACTTACAAAATGTGGAAAAGTCCAAGGGGGGTGAATACTTATGCAAGGCACTGTATATATATATATATATATATATATATATATATATATATATATATATATATATATATATATATATATATATATATAATTTCTTAGCAGATGCCCTTATCCAGGGCGACTTACAGTCGTAAACAAAAATACATTTCAATATATATATATATTGGATATATATATATATAACGTTCTGACGGCTCATTGGACAGAAAAACGTGTACTTGTCTACTGTTAAAGTGAGTTCCAGTATCACACTTACAGCATGATTTACAAAAGGGGCGAAATAAGAACTAGGTAGCAAAGTGATTTCTAAAAGCTGATTTGGGTCACTAAGTATATGGCTTTCAAGAGGCTTAGATTAAATGAGTCGTGTATTCACTTGTTGTCCCTTTTGAAAATCATGCTGACAATACATCTCATCTGCTTCGTGCTGAACATGCCTTCACTTCTCAAAATAGACCAGCAGCTCTTCTGCTACAGACAACAACAATACAACAACAAATTAAACCCACCAGTTTCGACAGAAATTCAGGATCGTGGCAAGCCAACGAATCAAAAGAAGCTGCGTTGCTGTTTTTTTTTTTTTTTTTTTTTTTTTTGCATGTACTATGTAAAGCCTAACAATTTTTCTTGTTAGTTTACAGTTTTGGGATATGATGACAGGTTTTTTTAAAATCAGCCAACAATCACATTTAAAAATAGATATCCTATTTATTCTATTTATTCTGTTTTTTTTTTTTTATCTCTGTATGCTGCTGATCAAGCTTGAACTGCACATTTTATTGTGTTGGTTGTATTTGTAATTTCTAAATTATTACCACAAGTATATTTTTGGTCATGGTCTCAATGGGTAAATTTACTGGTTAAATAAATAAATACATTTTAAACAATTTTATTTACAGTCCAGGATAATAATAAAACTAGTTTAAATTAGATGGATGTAGTAATTGTATCAATTTAATATGCGATTAAAACTGAGATTAAAACTAAGATTCATTTTTTCAATTGCGAGATTAATCACAATTAATTTATTTAATCGCTTGACAGCCCTATTATATATATATATATATATATATATATATATATATATACACAGTGCCGAGAAAAAGTTTGTGAACCCCAATGATAATCAAAATCATATATATATATATATATATATATATATATATATATGATTTTGTTATAATTTAGCTTGTAACTTTGTCTGTCTGTAATTGTATATATGTTTATTATGTTTTCTTGAATAAAAAAAAGAATATATAATTTATTAATAATTTGAAGGTATCTGTGATTTTAAAACGTAATGATTATTTCTACGTAGTATTAGAAATGTAAAGAAATACAAAAACGTGGGTTTTGTCATTTAAGGTTTGCTGTTAAGTTTTCTCCCGTGTATAAGATTTATTTTAAAGGCAGCAAAATATGGAATTGCACGGTCCTTTTTATAAGCGTGTCAACATAATTTTAAAAACGTTTACAAAACTTGAACATGTTGCTCAATGTCCCACTCAAGGCTGCTCTAAAAAAATCTATTTTTGTCTGCTTGTTACGTTTTTTCAGCCAACGCAATATTTTTGTTTAGCTGTACCTGAGAAAATGCAGTGAAAACGAAACAGCCATATTTAGCTGGAAACAATTTTCAGCACAGCTAGGATTTTAGTTTTGGTTTGAAGGCAGCAGTAGCTTAGCCTGATTTTAAATTTTTGATTGACAGACGCCCTTATGCAGGGCAACTTACAGAAGTAACAAGTTACAATATAGCTAAGAGATTACAATACAGCTAAGAAAAAAAGCAATACATGTTTTTTTTGTTTGGGGATTGTTTTAGTTTCTGTTTGCACTTTTTTTGTCAAATGAAACAGTTTTTGCAATTATTGTGCACGGTGCACTCTAAGAAAAAAGGGTTCTTTAAGGTTCTATATAGAACGTTTTGGTTCTATGGGTACCCATGAAGAACCCTTAGGTTAAAATGGTTCTTTATAGAACCCTAAGGTTAAAGGGTTCTTTATAGGTAAGCTGTAGGGGAATTATTTAAATCCATGTACAGTTGATATGTTTATATAGTTAGATAACATTTTTCCATTATTATACGGTAAGATAATGTTTTATGTTTTAGATGGTTTGATATAGAGAGACGTTTTATGAGTATTAATGCTGTAAATACGTTTAGGAATATTAGTACTTAAAAAAAAAAGACTTGATCTCACAGGAAAAACGTTATCATGGTAACGTTTTCACTAGGCTCTGAAACGTTACCTACATAACGTATTTGATAATTTTTGCTGCATCAACCACAATGCTTTGCAGCTGAAATTGTGATGTTCCCTTTCAAGTCGAAGACGACCACCAACATTAAGTATGGGATATTCCCTGCCTAGAGGTAGGTAATACTGAGATCTCTATATCAGAGCTGCCGAAGGCCCCTTCCTGTGATGACGCACTCGGTCCCGCCTACCGAGGGTACAAAAAGGTCACTCACCGGAAGATCTCCCTATTTTTCCTTCTCAAGACGGTAAGGTAGGACCTCTGTGTCTAGACTGAGCGTGTTGATAGGAAGAGCCCTCGAGTCGATTTGGGTCAGTTGTATTTCCCTAGCATTCGTGCTGAAAGCTGGCTTGCCGCTTTCCTGGAATCAACGACTCTTGAAAAAAGATCAAGTTCTTTTATCTTTCTGTCTTTCAGCGGCCCCCCTTGGTGGGCTGCTCTCTTTTTTACTGTCTGTCGTACGTGAGCGGCTGTCTGTGCAGTCACCCGCGAGTGAGTTGTCTTTTCCTGAGAGTTACACAAGTATCCTCCTCGGGGCCAGGCCTGACCGTATCCCTGCTGTCGAGTGACCCAGCCGCGCTCCCTTCCTCGGGGCTAGGTACTGCAGTATCCCCATCCGAGCGGAGCCGGCAGCCGAACCTGACCGCTGCGGTGAGTCGGTTCGTGTGCATTCAGTGTACTCTCTCTCACTTTCCTTCCTTCTTATAAAAAGTGTTACATTTTTGCTGAGAACTTCACCCACCGCGGCTTTGGCCTTTGTCCCTCCCTGGTATATGCTCCGCACTGACCAGGTGTGTGTGTTGACCACGCGGTCTGGGTACGCAGTTTGCGTAGCGTCCTCTCCGGTCCTGCGGTACCGCGGCGCACGCATAGCCTGATTCTCTCTTGGATGCAGGCTGCGTATTATCCAACGCCAGTGTAGGAGTATAGCATAACACGGTACTTGGTGTCTCCCCAGTACGCAGTATATGCAGAGCGATATTCACATAGCACGCAGGTGCTCGTTACTCCTTCCTAGTCAAGTTATGCACAGAGCGCAGGGTACACAGTCTATGCTCCCACTGCGCAAGGCGTCTGGAACGTTCGACGAGGCAAGCAGTGCTGTGCACGTTGCTCTTGTTGTGAAGGCACTGTGCCACTAGCGCATACCTCGTGGCGCAGCACGGTAAACAGTGCAGGCGTAGTCTGTTATGCACTAGTCCCCATAAATAAAAAAAAGGGGAACTATGCACATGAACAGACCCATGCCGGGGTTCCATGCCTGTATGGCCTGTAACGCTAGCATCCCACAACAGGATAAACATACCCTCTGCGTGCGGTGCTTGGGTGTCCCGCATGCCACCATGGCCCTCGAGAGGGACGTGGCTTGTAGCATTTGCGAGGCCTTGCAGCCTAGGATGAAAGAGGCTCGTCTGGAGAGAGCCAGAAAGGAGAGCTCCGCGTCCTACACAGCGGGGTCGTCAGCGGCCTTAGGTTCCCCTGACGCCGTGCCCCTGGACTCCCCGCTTAGCATTCCAAATGCGCAGCGTAACTGCTCCCCGTCTCCGGCCGCGAAGCAGGTGAAGCGTTCGAAGCAGGCAAGGGACATTATGGACCTGAAGGCCCAGATGGCCCAGGTCCTGGACCTATTATCAAAACAGGCCAGAGCAGCGGTCCCTGTCCAGGCCCCACTGCAACCTCAGGCACCATATCCCCCCTCCCCGCAGAGAGTGCAAGGGGAGTGGGAAGGCTCGCCTCAGCTGGTACAGGAGGACGCGCTGTCCATAGCTGCCTCCGGTGATGCAGCTTCGTTCTCCTCCGACATGCAGGTGGGGAACACCCTTACAGAGGAGGAACCTGGCTCTGAGTGTGTGTCAGAAGCCAATTCCACCCTGTTGTCAAGCTCGGTCTCGGCTCTCATGGAACGTGCTGCAGCATTCCTGCAGGTTCCCTGGACACCGGCGGCACAGCCATGCCGTTCCGTGTTCCGGACGCAGGTGCTGGCTCCCCGCCCGCAGTGTTTCCCAGCCTTCCTAGACTTTGTGGAGGAAGTACGCTCCTCCTGGGATAGACCAGCTTCGGCTCCCAGCGTCTCCAAGCAGGCTACACCGCTCTCCTCCTTGGAGGGCGCAGATAAGCTCGGCCTGGTGGGGTTTCCCCAGGTAGACTCCACCATCGCGGCCCTGGTGAGGGCCCCACCGGTGGGGGGGCTCGCTAGAGACCCGATGTGTCCTAACCCTCAGTGTAGGGTGACAGAGACGCATTTAAAACGAGCGTACACAGCAGAGGCGCAGGCAACCCGCTTGGCTAACACAGCGAGTCTGCGTATTTGGATCGAGTGTTGCGCAAGGCCCCGCTCCCGGAGCCGGTGGCCTCAGAGCTGCGTCTCCTGTCCAATACACTGCTGCAGATCTCCAGTCTGCAGGGGCAAGCCCTGGGCCAAAGCCTAGAGGGCTTAATTGTGGCGCGTAGATAAAGCTGCGCGGCTGGATGCGCCCATATCCCCGGGACATACGATTGGGCCATCTGTGGAAGAGATTCTGCAGAAATCTCTTCGGGACCGGGAGGCTTCCCGTCAGGTGGCTGCGCTGCTCCCTCCCCGCGCTCCGGCGTGGAGTAGGTTGGACCATTGGCGGGCTCCCCAGACTTGAACTGTCACCAGAACAGTTCCAGTCCCCACAGCCCCGTGGGGTGACCTAAGGCATCACCTTCAAGGTAACCGAGCCCAACCGGCAGGCAGAGGAAACGCAGGTCATGGTCGATCCACATACCAGCGTCTCAGGGGTCGTCTTCAGGGCCAGCGTGCTACGCGCTCACTCCAAACTGCTCAGCCCCAGCCTCAGCAGCCCCAGCAGGGCCCCTGAAGGCTGGCGGCCTCAGACCCCCTTTTCGGCACAACAGCTGCAGTACTGGCGCGCTTGCACCACAGATACCTGGGTGCTCACTACCGTGCAAACCGGCTATGCGCTCCAGTTTCGCTCAGGACCTCCTCCCTTTCGAGGTGTCATAAGCACCTTCGTGACAGACCCCTTGCAGGCCTTGGTACTTCAGGAAGAAGTGGCTGCCTTGCTGCGCAAGCAAGCCATTCGTTGAGTAGACCCCGTCTCCCAGATGGAGAGATGGAGAGGTTTGCCCCATCTTAGATCTGAGGCTCCTGAACGGGTTTCTGAAAGAAAGGAGATTCCGAATGCTGACACACCGTCACATCCTCCAGTCTGCCCGGCCGGGCGACTGGTTCACAACTGTGGACTTACGGGACACATACTTTCATATTCCCATTCGTCCAGAGCACAGGAAGTATCTGCGCTTTTCCTTCAAGGAAGTGCGTACGAGTTTGCTGTGCTGCCGTTTGGTCTCTCCCTAGCTCTGCGTACGTTTTCAAAGTGCGGCTACTGGGGATCAGAGTTTTAAACTATCTCGACGACTGGTTGATCTGTTCCCAGTCTCGAGAGGGAGTTCTAGCCCACACGGCAATTGTGACGGAGCATCTGGTCAGGCTGGGCTTAGTCTTGAACGATGCAAAGAGTCGGCTCGCACCAGTGCAATGCACCACGTATTTAGGGCTCCGGCTGGACTCCAATGCAATGCGCGTATAACTGTCGGACAACAGGGTAGCAGCTATTCAGGATTGCCTCTCCCTGTTTCAACAGGGATTCCAAGTGTGGAAGAATAAACACTTCAGTCAAAATTTAGATCCAAAGTTCTTCAGTGCACTTTATTAACATTCCAGCAATTGCAGGGAGAGACAATCAGAAGGCAACCGAACATAAGTTCTTCTAGTTAACCCATGAGTTCTCTGCTCACAGGCAGAAACAAAGAGTTTATATAGCTAAACAGGCATGATTCTACATATGGCAGTAACCAATCAAGTCTTTACAAGTATTCTACTTGTACCAATCACATTTTAATAAGCTTCTTACAGTAACCTTGTATTCTTATCAACAGTGGCTAATGCTTTGCATTGTGTAAGAAAAGTGTAGATGCAAGCAGAAAATGTGTATTCTAGTTTCTTAGCAACTTGCAGTTACAGATAGTGACAGCTAGAACATTCTGAGGAAATAAGATACCTTTTGTACTCTCTTACTTACATACATAGACTTTCTGTCACATACATAATTTTTTCAAACTCAAGTCTATGTCTAACATTGTTCACTTCCACATTCCCCCCTTTGGAGCTTCCACCTTGACTTAGACTTCAATATTCATTAAACCTCTTATTTCATTTTTTCCGTCCTGATCATCCTCATACATAAGTCTAGCACTCTCTTTCTGCCCTATGGATTCTAACTCATTTTGCATTTTTCCAGCCATACAGGTACAACAGCACTTAATAAGAAGGAAACAAAAATATGCGCAAATCACAATACAAAGAAAAATTATAGACCTTGCACCACAGTGGTCCCAAGGTCACCCAATAATCCACTTAACCAAGCCTCCCCAGGAGCTAGGAGTTTGGTGCAATTTAGTAACTTCCTTCCTGATATGTTCAGTAAGGTCATGTATTTGTTCCTCATTATCGGGGATATATGTGCAACATTCGGTGCCAATAAGTGCACACACACCACCTAAACAGCTTTTCATAGTGGCAGTGACATTTCTCTTCATCTGGTGGGCCAGTGATCTTCTTGCAGTGGGGGGCGTGGATCCAAGTCTGGAGGCCCTGGCACTTTACTGCAGTATGAGTGGTGAGTAGAACCTGATAAGGGCCTTTCCACCTAGGAGCGAGTGCAGTTTTCCGCTGATGTACCTTGACGTGGACCCAATCTCCTGGACTAAGGTCGTGGCACTGTTCTCCAGAGTCTCTAGGCAACGCCTCTTGAACCTGTGAATGGAAAGCTTTGACACATCTCATTAAAGTCTGACAGTATTTGCAAAACAGCTTCATCAGTTAAAGTAATGTCCATCAACAGAGGGTTAATGGGAGGGGTGGCTGGAAGTCTCATGGGCCTTCCCATTAGTATTTCATGTGGACTCAGTCCGACCCTCCTGTTGGTACTGGATCGCATGCTCATAAGAGCAAGGGGGAGAGAATCAGGCCATTTGAGACCCGTTTCAGCGCAGATTTTTGCAATTTTGTTTTTCAGTATTCCATTTTGTCTCTCCACCGCTCCTGCAGACTGTGGGTGGTGTGGTGTATGGAAGTTCTGCTGAATTTGTAGGGCTCTGCATATCTCTTTTACTATTTGTCCTGTAAAGTTCCTCTATCGCTATTAATAGATAGGGGTATTCCAAACCGAGGGATAAATTCCTTCAAAAGTCTCTTGCTTACTGTTAGAGTGTCTGCTTTGGCACATGGGTAAGATTCTACTCATCCAGAAAACATACATACAACTACTAATACATATTCATAAAAGCAACATTTCTGCATTTGTATAAAGTCTATTTGGATATTTACAAAGGGCCCCCAGGGAGGGGGATGCGCCGCTCACTTCGTTTTCACAGATTTTCCCACATTGTCATGCTTGGCAGATAGGACAAGCATGACAATACTGTTGAGCCACTACAGGGAAATTTGGAGCATACCAATCTTTTCTAATAGAGTCAAGCATCCCCCCTTTGCTTACGTTAGGATTATAGCAAGTTATTACTGTTTGGAATTTTTTTTTCTTCTCTTTGCTCCTAGTTATCGGCGGCTTTGTAGTTTTGAGGAAATAGGGACTTCAGTATCAGTACCTTCAACTGTGGGCAGTGAAGCGGGCTGAGTCGGAGCCAAAGCAGCTGCAAAGGCAGGTGTGGTATGATAGTGTGGGGGTACCCAATCTAACAATTCTTCTGCCTGCTCGCTATCTGAATCGTTTTTAATTTTAATCTGTGGGTATAGCGAGACGGGAGGAGCGCTCAGTGTGGGAGAACTAACTTTAGATTCATTTAGTTTTTGTAATTGTTCTTTTAGTTTCTCTTGGGAGTCCTTGAGACCTGGGATTCTGTTTTTTTTTTTTTGGTAGCTTCTTCATGCCAATTAAAAATGCGCTCCATTGAGCTTGGGGTGTTTTACTTCCCCTTGACTCCAGGGCGCCCTTTAAGTGCACTATTTTGTCCATATCAAAACTACTATTTTCTGGAAACTGAAGTTTTCCCTTATCCCTGGTATACCAATTCCATTTTTCCAAAACCTTGCAAGATCCCTGGCCATAGTTCATGTACATGTAGTAAGCTGGGGTTCCTTTAGGGGGAACAGGGATGCCACCCTCTGACGTTTGTCCTCCCATTACCTCAATTCACACGAGGCTTTCACTCAGGGTGTGTTTTACCGACGACAAAGGGAGCGTTCACGAGGACGAACTGAGTTACATCCCAATGTTATACTCCAACAATGTTTGGTCGGTTTATACCGTGGAAGGGTACACGAATACAAGGAAGAATTTATTAAGGGGTCCTACGAATCACGAGTGACAGTTTCCTGCCTTTTCATAGTTCGTGGCTCATACCATGGAGGGGAGGGGTAAGGAAAGGTCTTGTTCACTCACTCTGCTGACCACTGTATTTCCACCGAGCCCACTTGCTTTTGAATGTATATCAAGATATACCTTCAGGGCATCTTGACCTTATTTCAATAACAGTCATTAACTTACTCCAGTTATAACCTCAATTCATACGACATACAAACATTTAATCATGTCAATCAAAGTGCACTGACCAACCCCATCTTTTAGGATGCCATTAGCCTCTGTTCCTGTTGCTGCTGGGTGCGGGCAGTCCCTCTCTGATTTCCCTTATAGAGATTTCAAAAGGTCTCTTACCTTTATTATGTGGCGCTGGGGAAATTAGAGGAGAGACTGTCCATTACCAGAGGGTCCAAGTCGGGCGTTAGGCATCCGGGTCACGGCACCATGAATTGTAGAAGAATAAACACTTCAGTCAAAATTTTGATCCAAAGTTCTTCAGTGCATTTTATTAACATTCCAGTAACTGCAGGGAGAGACAATCAGAAGGCAACCGAACATAAGTTCTTCTAGTTAACCCATGAGTTCTCTGCTCACAGGCAGAAACAAAGCGTTTATATAGCTAAACAGGTATGATTCTACATAAGGCAGTAACCAATCAAGTCTTTACAAGTATTCTACTTGTACCAATCACATTTTAATAAGCTTCTTGCAGTAACCTTGTATTCTTATCAACAGTGGCTAATGCTTTGCTTTGTGTAAGAAAAGTGTAGATGCAAGCAAAAAATGTGTATTCTAGTTTCTTAGCAACTTGCAGTTACAGATAGTGACAGCTAGAACATTCTGAGGAAATAAGAGACCTTTTGTACTCTCTTACTTACATACACAGACTTTCTGTCACGTACATAATTTTTTCAAACTCAAGTCTATGTCTCACATGTTTACTTCCACACAAGTAACCCTCAGGGTGTGCCAGAAACTACTGGGTCTGATGGCTGCAGCCACAGTAGCGATCCAACTGGGTCTGCTTTGCATGCGCCCGCTGCAAGCGTGGTTCAATGCATTTCATCTCAACGCCAAATGCGACAAACACCGCAGGTTGACTGTGTCTCACACAATTGCAGGCGGTGTTCCTTGCTCTCCAGCACTTTCTTCCATTGCTGAGCGGCACACGTGTTGATCCGGACAGACAGCACAACAGTAGTAGCGTATATCAACAACCAGGAAGGCCTTCGGTCTCCGGGGTTGCATCGCATAGCTTTCAGGCTATTAGTATGGGCCCAGGCCAACCTGCTGTCCCTGCGGGCGACGTACATTCCGGGAGTGGAGAACTTGGCAGCGGATCTTCTCTCCAGGAGAGGTCCGCATCCGTCAGAGTGGCGTCTCCACCCTCAGACGGTGGAGCGCATTTGGGAACGGTTTGGGAAGGCGCAGGTCGATCTGTTCGCTTCGGCGGAGACGACGCATTGCCCCCTATGGTACTCACTCCATCGCTTAGGCGGTCCACTCGGCGTAGACGCCCTAGCTCACGTTTGGCCCAAAGCGTTTTTGTACGCCTTTCCTCCTATACCATTGCTCCTGGCTTTTCTGGAGAAAGTCCAGTCAGAGAAAGCATCAGTCCTCCTAGTGGCCCCCAAGTGGCCCAGGAGAATATGGTTTGTGACCCTGTGCCAGCTGCTGTACGGCCAGCCTTGGGAGATCCCGCTTCATCTGGATCTCCTCACTCAGGCACAGGGCTCCCTTTGGCACCCGGATCCAGGCAGGTTCCAGTTGTGGGTCTGGCCCCTGAAAGGGACCGCTGGTTAGCCCTAGGGCTGTTGGACGCGGTTGTGAGCACCATGCAGAATGCTAGGGCAGACTTCACTAGGTCGGTGTATACCTACAAGTGGAAGTGTTTTCAAGCCTGGTGCCTGGCTTGGAGCCATGACCCTGTTACTTGCCTGATGCCAGTTATATTGCAGTTCCTGCAGGAATTGCTTGACGCTGGAAGGTCCCCTTCCACGTTAAAAGTGTATCTGGCAGCTATATCTGCTTGTCATGCCCCCGTAGATTCTATGTCCCCGGGTGTGCATTTTTTGGCTACGCGCTTTCTTAAAGGCGCACAGAGATTACATCCTCCTAGGAGGACTGTTCTTCCTGAGTGGAGCCTTAACATTGTACTGGAGGCTCTTACAAAAGCCCCGTTTGAGCCTTTAGACTCCATAGAGCTGAAGTACCTGTCTGAAGACAGCCTTCCTTTTAGCTATCACCTCTGCTAAGCGGATCAGTGAGCTGCAGGCGCTGTCCATGCACAGTTCCTGCATGCTTGTGTGGGAGGATGGAAGCAGAGTTCGCTGCGCACCAACCCCGCTTTCCTCCCCAAGGTGATCACAGCTTTTCATATTAACCAATCTGTGGAACTGGAGTCTTTTCATCCGCCTCCATTTACTTCATCGGAGGATGAGAGGCTAAACTTCCTCTGCCCAGTGCGGGCATTGAGGTATTATGTACTTAAGACGAAAGCTTTGCGTAAATTGGACTAGCTTTTTGTTTGTTATGGTACACGGACTATTGGACAGCCTCTCTCTAAGCAGCGTCTGTCACACTGGATTGCGGACACGGCGTCGACCGCATATAATGGTGCTGGTTTACCCCCACCTGGTAGAGTAGCTGCACATTCAACTTGAGGGTTGGCTACATCGTGGGCCCTTTTTAAGGGCTCTTCGATGTCTGATATTTGTACTGCAGCTAGCTGGGCTACACCGCATACTTTCACCAGATTCTACCGCATTAATGTGGTAGATCCTGCTGTGCCGTCTGTGGGCACAAGGGTCCTTGAGGGTGTAAGTTCACACCGCTAACCTCTGGGTTAGACAGTGTTGTGCGTTCCTTCTCCCTCGCGATGGCTCTGGTATACATTATCCCATACTTAATGTTGGTGGTCGTCTTCGACTTGAAAGGGAACGTTAGGTTAGCTACCGTAACCCTGGTTCCCTGAAAGAGAAGACGACCACCAACCATGAGGTTGCTTCGGTCGCCCTCACGGGTTCGGCGGAAAAAGAGGGAGATCTTCCAGTGAGTGACAGTTTTGTACCCTCGGTAGGCGGGACCGAATGCATCATCACAGGAAGGGGCCTCAGTATTACCTACCTCAAGGGCAGGGAATATCCCATACTTAATGTTGGTGGTCGTCTTCTCTTTCAGGGAACCAGGGTTACGGTAGGTAACCTAACGTTTTCAAAACGTATAATCCAATTGTTGCATATACCGATTATTTATTTGTGATTTTGAACGACTCATTTGTTTGCTTTTAAACCAATTAAATTGTTACAAAAAAATGACTATTCTATGTCCATTCATTTTAATTCCGTACCTGGTCTTGTTGTACTAGTGCTAAAATATACACTACCTTTTTTCTTTATACATTTACACGAAACCTCGCTTAATATAATTGTAGGAGTGTCAGCACTGTACTTGCACCCAGAGCGCGTCTGCCGATGAAAATAAAAATACGGCTAAAAACAAAACAGTATTCGGTTCAACAGAGACAGTCAGAAGCAAGGGCGGCACATTCAAATTTCGAACTACACTACACAGATACACAACACGGTGCACTTACATGTGTGCTACTGTTGAACCGAATACTGTTTTGTTTTTAGCCGTATTTTTATTTTCATCGGCAGACGCGATGTCAGGTGACAAAGCAGTAGCAAATGTAATAGAAAAGCACCAAAAAGTGTTTCAAGAAGGGCCCGGCACCATTAAGAATTTCAAAGTGAAGATTCGTACTCGTCCAGATGCTAAGCCAATCTTTCATAAAGCCAGACCAGTTCCATATGCGCTGAGAGAAGCTGCAGATAAGGAGTTGGCGAGACTAGAAAGCACTGGCATCATTTCCAAGGTAGACAGAAGTGATTGGGCTACACCAATTGTCGTAGTACCAAAATCAGATAAATCCATTCGCATTTGTGGTGATTATAAAGTCACCATCAATCAGAGTGTGGAAGAAGAAACGTATCCATTACCAAACACGCAGGACTTGTTTGCCACTCTTGCTGGAGGGACTTTGTTTAGTAAATTGGATCTTTCACATGCGTACAAGCAGCTCCAGCTGGATCCAGATTCAGAGAAATATCTGACAGTAAACACACACCGTGGGCTGTACAGATATCACCGCCTTTCTTATGGTGTTTCCAGCACACCTTCAATCTTTCAAGCTGTCATGGATCAGATTCTGCAAGGCTTAGACCATGTTGTATGTTTCCTCGATGACATTCTTGTCACTGCAAGTTCCAAAGAAGAGCATCTGAAGACTTTAGATGAAGTGCTAGGACGACTGGAGCAATATTGTGTGTGAGTAAAACTGTCTAAATGTAAATTCATGCAAGAGAGTGTCGAGTACTTAGAACATCTGATTGATGCTGAAGGTTTGCATCCAACATCAGAAAAAGTGAAAGCAATCACAGAGGCACCAAAGCCTAACAACCTGATGGAACTATGTTCATTTCTGGGTCTCTTGAACTATTATGGAAGATTTTTAGCAAACCTGTCAACCACACTGATTCCATTACATGAGTTGTTACGGCGGGATGTACCATGGAGATGGACACCTGAATGTGACATAGCTTTTAAAAAAGGGAAACAGCTGCTACTGAACAGTAAGGTCCTGGTTCATTATGATACAGGGATACCTTTGAGATTAGCATGTGATGCTTCACCATATGGAGTGGGAGCGGTTATATCACACATTATGGAAAATGGAGAAGAAAGGCCGATTGCCTTTGCCTCAAGAACGCTGACTGATGCAGAAAAGAAATATGCACAGGTGGAGAAGGAAGCGCTTGCCAGCATTTATGGAGTAAAGAAAGAGTTCCATAAATACCTTTACGGACGTAAATTCAACTTGCTTACTGATCACAAACCACTTCTGACAATATTGGGATCAAAATCATAAATTCCCACATTGGCAGCTTTAAGAATGCAACGTTTGGCTTTGATTTTGCTAGCTTAGACCTATGACATTGAATATCGCAAGTCTGCGGACCATGCCAATGCAGATGCACTCTCCAGATTGCCAGGGCAAGACACTGCAAACACAGTGGAAGAAGGTCATTTCTTCTACTTTTCCTTTGTTGAGGAGTTACCAGTAGATGCTAAACACATTGCAGAGGCCACAAGAAAAGATCCACTACTGTCTAAAGTGTGGGATTATACAATGCATGGCTGGCCAAATTTTGTGGCGGATGAAGCTCTACGCCCATATGTCACAAGGAGAAATGAGTTCTCAGCAGAGCAAGGCTGTATACTGTGGGGAATGCGAGTGGTTATACCACCTATATACAGAGAGGGATTACTAAACGACCTGCATGAAGAACACCCAGGTATTTGTCGTATGAAGGTTTTGGCTAGGTCTTATCTGTGGTGGCCAGGTTTGATGGCGGATATAGAACGGACGGTACAGAGCTGTAGAACCTGTATGGTGGTACGCAAGATGCCAGCTGTTGCTCCTTTGCACCCGTGGAAATGGCCTACCAGAGTATGGCAGAGGATACATATTGACTTTGCAGAGAAGGACAAGGAGCATTTCTTGGTGGTGATTGATAGTCATTCTAAGTGGCTGGAAGTTTTCCACATGTCAACAACCACAGCAACCAGGACCATTGAAGTGCGACGGGGACTGTTTGCTTCTTATGGTTTACCTGAAGAAGTAGTTTCAGACAACGGACCGCAGTTTATCTCAACTGAATTTGAAAAATGTATAAAGTGGAATGGAATTCAACAGACTCTAGTGCCTGCTTACCACCCTGCATCAAACAGGGCTGCAGAGAGGTCAGTTCAAACACTGAAACAAGCTCTTTTGAAGCAAGTGATCAATGTGGATCAAGGTAGGACATCAGCTCCGTTACACCATCGCTTGGCGAACTTCCTGCTGATGTACCGGAGCACACCACACACTGTGACGGGACACTCTCCTGAAGAATTGTTTTTAAAGCGTCAGCTCAGAACAAACTTCACCCTGCTTAAACCACATCTCGCTACGACTGTGGAAAACAAACAGGAGTTACAGAAATTACATCATGACAAAGGCACGTTGTCACTGAGAGAGCTTACACCTCAACAACAAGTACTGGGTCGAAATTTCCGAGGGAGAAGAGAAAAATGGAACGGTGCAACAGTCATTAAACGCATGGGTCCAGTGACATACTTAATTCAAGAGGGACTGAGGAGATGTACAGTCCACATCGATCACCTACTAGTTAAAAGGGAGAATGTGCTGGGTAAACCTGCAAAGGCACTTGAGCAACAAACTGAACTGCCGTTGTCTACAGAGTTTTCACTGCCTGAAGTAGTCAGTCAGTTACCAGCCACGCCAGCTGTTTCAGAGGAAATCGAACCTACTGTGCCAGTTTCAACACCAGAGGGGGAGGAACCAAAACATGTAACTGAGACTGTTGAACCTGTAGTAATTCCTAGAAGAACTCCTTCAACTTCTGAAGTAGCTGTGAGGGGAACCCCTGTTCGCAGATGGCCAGGGAGAGTTAGGAGTGCACCAAAGAGACTGAATTTGTAGTATTTTTATCAAGACAGGGGCAGAATAATCCCCTGGGCTTGTTGTAACGCAATTTAGGAAAAAAAAAAATTATTAAACTGCTGTTGAATAATGTAATTGTAAGTGTAATGTATTGGGTGTACATTATAATTGAATAGTGTTAGGCTGTAATGGTTAGATACTGACATCTAGTGGTTGCTAGATGTAAGTTATATACAAGGATTACTAGCCTGGGGTTCCGGATGTTGTATTCAGTTTTTACTGAGAGTTAAGATGGCGATCACCAGTAAATAAACCACGTTGTGTTATGCAATCCCGTGTCGAGTAAATACTTTATGGTATTATCAAGGATACTACAGAGCTCATACTTTTAATAACAACAAAGGATAAATTAATCTCACAGTTCCCGTAACAAACTGCATAAGTGGTAGGCCTATACTACTAGAATTTAGACAATAAAAATAATATCTAATAATTACAGTTGATATTAAAATATCCACTAAATGCTATTCTTTGCCTTTTATAGGCATTATTTAAATCGTTAATTTATTGTAAATCAATTTATTGAAATTAAAACAGACTGTATATTTCACTCAGCTTTGTGCAGGTTAGATGGACAGGGAGATGCAGAGAGCTGGATAGGGTGACACAGAGTCAGCTGGACAGGGACACACAAAGAGAGATGCACAGAGCGCTCACAGAGCTGGACAGAGATACAGAGAGCTGGACAGGCAGAGAGAGAGAGATGGATATAGGGAGACGGGGAGCTGGACAATTGATTAATACATATTATTGTATAACATTAACTGATTTAATGAATAAAAATCATTTAAATTCATGTGCTTTTTATGCTGCTTATAAACATGTGCAATGCAATACTGCATTAGAAAAATATTACCTTTCTTAGCATTGAATTTATATATATATATATATATATATATATATATATATATATATATATATATATATATATTGTATTATATTATTATATTATATTTATGTAGTCAAGAGGTGTAAATGGTAAACAGGTTTGAAATACAACAACAAAAAACAACACAGATATCCTGATTAAGACCATATGGCTGCAAACAAAACAAAACCTGTAAAAAGTAGAAAAATAAATAAAAGGTGCCTTTAATCCTGTCCTTGATAGGGATTCTATAATTAACCCTTGATGGTTCCATTTAGAACCCTTTGGGTTCAATCTAAGGAACCATATGAGGTTCTTTCAAAATAACCCTCTAAAATGGTTTTATATAGACCCTTTAGGGTTCCATATATGATGCACGCCAAAGAAACCTTAAAAGGTTCTATATAGAACTCTTTCTTCTTAGAGTGTGTGTTTGTTTCTGCAGTTTGTATGCATATGCGCTTTGTATTTGTAGTGTATATGCACAACTACTTTTATAAACTGCAAAAAATGTTCGCCTTGCTTCACTCGGCACCCTACATTTTCAGTCTTGGCTACTTTACTCTGTTCAAACCTTGGGGAGATATTTGATGTATTCAGAGTTTTAATTGATTTAAATCATGTTTGTAATGTAAACTATTTCCTGTGACGTCAGACCTTTGATACTTGCCCGTCCACCCAAAGTTGGGGCCCACCCAAATTTCCATTCCTAGCTATGCCCCTGGTATAGAGTGTATGCATCTCAGTATATAGTGTATGCATCTCAATATAGTGTATGCGAGTATCACGGGGTGAATTATGTCCCTAACGGCGCCTCATACGTCCATCTTGCAGGTATATATACACTATTGAATGAGACTGAGGTTTTTGGAGCAGAAGTGCATCCGTTTGCAAAAAAAGATATGTAAAGGCCACAGGTAACCTTTATTTGTTTGTTGCGATTGAGTTTTATCTTTTAAATAAATGTTTAGCATATTTTATCTACATTATTTCTTATATGTGGATCTAAAAATAAGAACTGTTCCAATTATTAAATCTAATTGTAAAACGCTGACACTTTAGCACAGCGTTAATACAGGTTCCCTTCACCTCTCTACATTATTCACACTTGTTGTTCTAGACCAGGCAAGCTATATTCAAACTTTTTTTCATTATTTATCTCTCACTGGTGTCTTACAGTTATTGTATTCTTTGCATATTTGTATGGGTTATGCACATGTATATCTCCATATATTAATAGGAGCAAAACAGTTCAATATTCTACACGTGAAGTATGAAGCGGTGCTCTCCTTGCCCAAGACAAGTGGGGCAGCTGGGCTCCCCCGCGACCCCACCAGCACTAGGATTAATAATAATAATAATAATAATAATAATAATAATAATAATAATAATAATAATTATTATTATTATTATTTCAAGATGTAATCCTTATGTTTTATGTTTAACTTAATAAGTTGTATGATGGTTGTGTATAATTTTATGTGAAGTGATGTTATTTCGCTTCGTAGTCCCCCACTCAAACAGCGCGATACTGTGCATTTCTTAATAGTGCTAAAGTTAGAGATGGAACCCATTATACATTTACCGCAAGTTCAAGTTATGTAACTACAGTACTGTACAGTGATAAACTGTGGTTCTGAGCCGTAATGGGCCCCTGGGAAGGACTGGTATGTCCTGCTGCCGCCCCCCTCCCCACCCTCGGCATTTGTAATGGGAAAGTTACATTTTTTAAAAATATTTCTACAATTCATTACGTCAACATATTGTAAAAAAAACTAATTCATTTATGAAAGTGATCATCGGAAATGTTCGTGTCTAAACGTTTGTTTCCGTTAAATGCTTCAAAGAGCTCGGGTATTTCCGTAACTGTCCAGTGCATTTCGTTTGTATTCCACAGTGATCGTCAATCTTCGCTAGGGCTCGGCGTTGTCGGTAACGGTTGGTGTGTTTAAAATCCTGTGAGCTCCTTCGGGCCTAAAACTGAATTAAGGCGAAGAGGAGTTACGGAAAGAGAGAAGAGAGCGAGAGCGAGTGAGAGAGAGAGAGAGCGAAGGATATTAATCCCGGAATGACGGTGCTGCAGGAACCCGTCCAGGTAACAGAGTAAAAACCTACATTATTGTAATGTTATAATTAGTCATTTAAGTAGTGGCCTGTGGTGCCAAACTGCCTTCCGAAAACTTCTGCTCCCTATCTGGAAGGAGCAGCTACTCAGAGTCCGGGGTCTGAAAGCAAAAGGCTGAGGCCTAATGCTAAGTGAATAAACCTTTAATATGGTTAAGATCGTCTTAAATTGATTATGTGAAGAAAAAAAAAATGTATTTAAAAGTGCTAGTAATACAAAGATAACAACTACAGTTAAGGTACTGATGGGCTGATATTTGAGCTTTGTTGAGGTTTATTTGTGGAATTGTTCGGAGGAATCATGCAGTATGAACATTACTATCCCTGTACTTTACTAAAGGTAATAGCAGAATTCTACATGAAATGTAATAAGCATAAAATGTGAAAAAACAAAACAAAAAACAAACTAAAAAAAGCTTTGGTGTATATGACATCCAGTACGGACGAACTGAAATGTCAAATCTGTTGATTTACAATGAAGCTTTTATTTTAGTAACCGTAAAGCTCCATTCAAATTGTTAGTGTACAATCATTTTTAATTAAAAACTATTAAACTTTAGCGATGTTGAAATCTCTTATTTAGCCATGTGTAATGTATTCATAAACAGATGTTTGTGAAATTCAATACACCCTAAGCGACTGTTCATAAGAATAACAATGCATTACATTCACGTTACAGAAATTCATTTACGATTTTGAAGAGTGATATATAATATTACTTCAGATAATACAAATTATTAATTTAAGGCCTTTCGTCTTTTTTTTTAATAATTAATTTTGTAATGTTTTTTTTTGTTTTTTTTTTAAATACTACATCACAAAACAAATTCGAACTACAGTAATTTAATAAAGCACACCAGTTTCATAGCTTGGTAAAATATTCACCTTGCAAATTTCATTACTTAGTTACAGTATGGAAGCGCAACTTTTCAGTACTTATAACCCTTTATATCAATATGAAGAATTTAATATTGATTACAATATTTTGTTTAATTTGTGTATGTGTGCTCAAACCTAAATAGATGAAGACTGGGCTTCATGACTTGACTTAACACTGAGCAAACATACTTTATTCCTTTACAGTGATGGGTACTGTAGCAGTGGAATATTTTGATTTCAGGTCTGTGTACAACAAATGTTTTCAAGTGTTTTCCTGGCCTCATTAAAAGTTGTATGATGTGCAAGAGGGAAATAAAAAAAAAAAAAAAAAAAAAATACAATATTTTCCTCCTTAAATTTCCAAGGAATTTACCATTGATCTTGACCTTGACTATTATTGAAAATCAGATCAGTTTTGGTGCATATACAATAACCTATGCTATACTGTTTCTGTAAAATGTGTCAGTTGACTCTTTGTCTCTACTCTGTAACTGACAGACACAAACTATAAACTGCTGCTTGAACATTTTCCCTAATTGTTATTATTATTATTATTATTTATTTCTTAGCCGACGTCCTTATCCAGGGCGACTTACAATTGTTACAAGATATTACATTATTTTTACATACAATTACCCATTTATACAGTTGGGTTTTTACTGGAGCAATCTAGGTAAAGTACCTTGCTCAAGGGTACAGCAGCAGCAGTGTCCCCCACCGTGGATTGAACCCACAACCCTCCGGTCAAGAGTCCAGAGCCCTAACCACTACTCCACACTGCTGCCCTAACTTTGATATATATATTTTTTCAGTTAGGCTAAAGTTTTTGTTTGCCTTACACTCGTTTGTTTAAGGGTCTGTAAATTCTAGCTCTCTTTGTTTTCTTGCACAACAAAACAAGTGATGTTTCTAATTCATTTTAACTGCAATATAATATATCTTTCTCCGGCCTAATTTTTATTTGTATTGGTTATTTAGCAGTGGAATAACATTATGGTGTTTGCGATTGTTTGCGATTGGCAATTGGCTTGACAGGGGAACAATGGTCGTCCATTGGTGATCAGTCCTCCTGATCTGTATTGTCAGTGGGTTGCCGTAGTGAAAAAAAACAAGGCTAAATAAGTCACTTTTCTTCATGAAATATTACATTTGCAAAAAAATAAAATAACAATTCAAGCCCAAGTGAAATTCTTTCATTGTGGAGTTTATGGTTAAAGTTGTTTGCTGTGAATTTATACATATTTTCTTAACATTTTTGTTGTAGGCTGCTGTTTGGCATGCACTTAACCACTACGCTTACCGGGATGCTGTGTTTCTGGCCGAAAGACTCTATGCTGAAGGTATGTGTAGATATTTTAAATACATTGAAAACTGGATTTTTTTTTGTTGTGTCGCCCGACTCGCTTATTTTCTAGACTACAGAAATAACAGGGCTAGTGAAATGGACCCCGAATACTTTACTTTATTTGAAGAAATACACATTTAGAAGGGAAGTTAAGTACTATTTATTTTAGAAGTAAACGTTTTTGCCAGTTGAAGAATTTGTATTTGCACTTGTTTGTTAAAAAGATAGGATTGTATCTCTATAATTATGCTTACCTGGATGCTGTTGGCAGAGACACTCTATGCAGAAGGTATGTTTATATAAAAAGTGACCACTTGTATTAGTGGACATATTAGGATTTGCCCTGTTATCAGTCACAGCTATTTTTAAAAATATTTTTTTTTAAAAAATCAGTTTTTGCTGTATTAAAGTCTTACTGATTTATTTTGTCAGAGGGGGAAAAAGCCATAGTGCAATTAATACAAAATGGTTGGTGGCAAAATGCAAGGAACTGATGAATTAAATTGCACAATTAAAAGGTACACTTTTTCTGTTTGCCTTTTGTATCTCCAAAGATCACTAGAGTAACTAAATTCAATGATTTTTGAAAATACAATATGGCTTTAATGTATTTTTATTTTTTTATTAGACAATCTCAATTATTCACTGGGTTTATATCAGCTTTATTCAGTGATTGAATTTCAGACTTGATGCTTTTATTATTCTTTGTGCTTTTATAACAGAGAACCCCCTTTCCTCCTTCCACTAAATACTGTATTCACATCTTCTTTTGTACTGTCCTGTGTCCAACAGTGCACTCAGAAGAAGCTCTTTTCCTATTGGCTACTTGTTATTACCGCTCTGGAAAAGCATACAAAGCATATCGCCTTCTTAAGGGGCACAGCTGCACTACGCCACAATGTAAATACCTCCTTGCAAAATGCTGTGTGGACCTAAGCAGGTAAGACCAAGCTTTTGAATATTTGGAAGGGCTTTCAGGTCCCTTGACTTAGGGCTTGTTCACAGTGGGTATGTAAGGGACTCTGCTCTGCCCAGACCAAACATACCTGGTACATTTCGTACTGGATGTGTGAGTACACTTGGAAATGTAATGATTCTGTTCTGATACAGTAAGTGCACTGAGAATGTTTTGTCATTGGTAACTATACTGCTATATTTGTATTTGTGGACATTTTATGCATATAATCATACTCTTCATTTCCACAGCCATTGATAATAGTACATTTTGCATATGCGTAAAATTCCTTAATTAGATTGACTGTCAGGTGGTCTCAGAACAGTACTCTGTATTCTTCAACATTTGTAACTTTTACACCCCAAACGTGGGGCGATAGGCTCATTGCTGATTGACCCAAGGTGTTTGTCATTTGATAGGCTTGCACTTTTATTGCTAATTAGGTAATGTTGTTTTAAAATAATGGATAACAATCACTGGCTTACAAATTTTGCATCAATCATTTTTTTCATTAAAAAAAGTCCTTTTCCAGCTGAACCATTAATTTTCACTACATAGGCTTGTATTCTGTCATAAATGCTTTCTATTGCGTTGTGTGCTGTATTTTTAGACTTGCAGAAGGAGAACAGATTTTAACTGGAGGAGTCCTGAATAAACAGAAGAGCCATGATGATATTGTTACAGAGTTTGGAGACTCTGCTTGTTTTACACTTTCTTTACTGGGGCAAATTTACTGGTGAGATATTGAGTGTCTAATATTTTGAGTCTCTATTTGACATAAAACTTGCTAAGTTTTGAAGCTCACTTTTTAATTTTATTTTATTTTTATATACAGTAAAACAGATCGCTTAGCCAAAGGATCTGAATGCTACCAAAAGAGCCTGACATTAAATCCTTTCCTGTGGTCACCGTTTGAATCTTTGTGTGAAATCGGTATGTCCTCGCAACTGAATTTGCAATAATTAAATATGAAGAAGTCTGTTATTTTGAATGTGGAAGCAAATGCATATATTTGTAATTGTTCAGTCAAATTCTGCTTTGTCTTCACAGGTGAAAAGCCAGACCCTGATCAAATGTTTAAACTGACATCTCTGCAGAATTTCAGCAGCTGCCAGCCAAACATCTGTCCAATATACACCGCCACTTACAGTATACCCCACAGACAGCTTGACACAATCTTGATGGAGACACCACAAGACACTTTAGTATGTTCGACACATGTTTGTATAGTATTGTCAATAGAAGGGAATTAAGTAGATCAGATCTTGTCCAAGTATAAGTGTTAATACTCATTCATTAAATGTAATATTACTTTGAGTCATAATGTGGCGTGGGGGTGGGGAGAGGGAGGGGGGTGCTGCAACAACTAATTCGTAGCTGATATGTTTTATCTTGCAAACATAATTGTGCTATATTTTAAAGTATTTAATACTTTTTGCCCATTGCTGAATTTACTCTCTACAATCATTAAGTTAGAGAGAGAATTTATAAATTAGTCTACTTTTTATAATGACCTGTGTTAGACAAATTTTTTCACGTAAGCAATTACTTTTCTTAGTTATGACATATTCTCTATCTGTCTCTCTCTCCTGTTTTTAAAGGAATTAAATAGACTTAATCTAGAATCTTCTAACTCCAAGTATTCATCTTTAAATACGGATTCTTCGGTTTCCTATATTGACCCTTCAGTAATTTCCCCCGACTCTGTGCCCATTGGAACTGGAAGTGCTTTACTAGCCAAACAGGCACAGAACAAACCAAAAAGTGGGCGCTGTTTACTAGGGGGACCTGCTGCTCTTAGCCCACTGACTCCAAGGTAACCTCCAAGAATTGTTTGTTCAATAGCTAGATTTTTTTAAATATATTTTTATATATATAATCTGTTGTGGTTAGCTACTGAAGTTAATTATTACCTCTTTAAATTATGCTGGCTATTTTAACTTTTGTGTGATTGCTGCAGTTTTGGGATCTTACCACTAGAACCCAGCCCAGGAGATGGGTCCTATCTTCAGAACTTCACAAATACGACTTCTGTAATGGACCCCCCCACTACTGGACTCCCTCCAAAGAAGGTAGTTAAAATATATAATAAAAGTACTTTAGCACTTTAGTTTTATGCTACACTGCAACATGACCACCATTTTGCTTTTCTAAAATGAATAAAACATTTTCTGTTTTGCTGGATTCAGAGTTGGGACAGTAGTGGTAACTAGACATATTTTGTTGTCCAGTCTGTAGCCCGAATTAGTCAAGCTGGAATGAAATCTGTGTTTGCACAGAGTGGCAACAGCAGAGATGTTACCCCAATTCATTTGATGCAGACGCAAAGCACAGCCCCGCAAACAAGGTAAGTGTATTCACCAATTACTAATGCGTAGCTTCTTCACAAGGAAGGAACATTGTAAGGTTATTTGAGGGGGGTTGGAGGAGGAGTGAGTTTTATTTTTTTCCTCTATGCCATGACTGGGATACAGTGGAAGTCCCTGTACATTAGATTTTGTGTTTGAACTGCTCATCTGGTTGTGGTGAAACTTGGTATGGATATTTCTTAGCACGAGGCCTTTTAAGATATTGGAATCTAGGACACACTGACCTTATTCTGATGAGTTCCTGCCCTGATTAGTTCTAGTGAACAGCTAGCTAGAATTTAATGAATCTTTGCATGGACATAGACAAACTGAATGTAGCTCGATCTCCATGAATGAGTTGTTTTACATGGTAAGAATGTGTGACTGGCTTAAAATGTAATATCTTGGTAACTGCAGAGGCATTTGGTATGAGATACTATTCTACACTCAAGGATGTAGGTCACGGAAACCTAGTTTTGTACAGTACTGACCTGCTATTCATCTATCTTGGGAACCATTGGTATCTATTGTGTTTTTGATATGAGATTGTATTCTATGCGCTGAACTCGCAGTACTGACACCTTTTTAATATGAAGGTGTTTTTTGCAGAGGACTGGTTTTTAATGGACTGAAATGCAAATTAAAATACTAGTAATCTGAGCTATTGTTAGATGAGATCTGTTGCTACACACAATCAGAAACTGTATAGCGGGATCTGATTTTAATTCTTTGGACAGTTTTTTCTTAATTTTGGTTTTCTCCTGCACTTCTCCCACACTCACAGGGGCATTGAAAGATTCTACAGCCTGGTCCGATTCGGATCAGCAGCTGGAGTGACTGTGAGAGAAGGCAGGGCTGACAGAACAGTAGCAGAGAGAGAAGGGGAAAAGAGAGGCTCAGCGGGAAAAAGAGATCAGACAAACTCAAGGTAGCAGGGCAATGAACGGATTAAGAATTTAAAGTAGAGCAGAAAGCTTGGGGTCAGTGAGCACTGTAAAATGTGGTGAATATTTGTATAACTGTGCTTTTTCCTTTCCTTTCTTACAGGGTCTCCTTTTCTTTCTTTTGCAATGACTCAATGTCATCATTGTAAATCTTTCCTGATGTTTTGTGACACTGGTGTCAGATGTGGAATTTCAGTTCTTTGTGCTTGCTGTGTAGATTCAGTAGATGGGAATGACTCTCCAGTATGCAGAGTTTGTTTGCCCTCTACAAACTGTTAAATACTGGTGGCGGTTCTGGATCTAAAAGCACTGGAGTACATGAGATTGTGTTATAGAACACATATAAATTCAAAGGATTTAACATTATGCTTATCAGGAATAGTCTAAACACATTGAATTCATGAATAATAATAATGTCAATGTTTCTGTTCATTATTTTTTTCAAGGCATCATTTGTTGCAAAATGCAAGATTATCAGATCAGATGCATACATGATAATGCAAACCATGTTCCTTTTCTTTTTTTCAGTACAACGCCTCAAGTGCTGAGTCCAACAGTTGCTGCTCCACCAAATGCGCAGCCAAGGAGAAGTTCTCGGTTATTTACTAGTGCTAGTTCTACTGCCAAGGTAAAGCCATTATCACTTGGGGTTGCATGTTTTATCTTTAAAACCTTAATGCATACAGACGTGCTCAAATTTGTTGGTACCCTTACAGCTCATTGAAATAATGCTTCATTCCTCCTGAAAAGTGGTGAAATTAAATCATGTACACTTGCATGCCTTTGGTATGTCATAGAATAAAGCAAAGAAGCTGTGAAAAGAGATGAATTATTGCTTATTCTACAGAGATATTCTAAAATGACCTGGACACATTTGTTGGTACCCCTTAGAAAAGATAATAAATAACTGGATTATAGTGATATTTCAAACTAATTAGTTTCTTTAATTAGTATCACACATGTCTCCAATCTTGTAATCAGTCATTCAGAATATTTAAATGGAGAAAAGTAGTCACTGTGCTGTTTGGTATCATTGTGTGCACCACACTGAACATGGACCAGAGAAAGCAAAGGAGAGAGTTGTCTGAGGAGATCAGAAAGAAAATAAGACAAGCATGGTAAAGGTAAAGGCTACAAGACCATCTCCAAGCAGCTTGATGTTCCTGTGACAACAGTTGCAAATATTATTAAGAAGTTTAAGGTCCATGGAACTGTAGCCAACCTCCCTGGGCGTGGCCGCAAGAGGAAAATCGACCCCAGATTGAACAGAAGGATAGTGCGAAAGGTAGAAAAAGAACCAAGGATAACTGCCAAAGAGATACAAGCTGAACTCCAAGGTGAAGGTAAGTCAGTTTCTGATCGCACCATCGGTCGCTTTTTGAGTGAAAGTGGGCTCCATGGAAGAAGACCCAGGAGGACTCCACTTTTGACAGAAAAACATAAAAAAGCCAGACTGGAATTTGCTAAAATGCATATTGACAAGCCACAATCCTTCTGGGAGAATGTCCTTTGGACAGATGAGTCAAAATAGGAGCTTTTTGGCAAGTCACATCAGCTCTGTTCACAGACGAAAAAATGAAGCTTTCAAAGAAAAGAACACCATACCTACAGTGAAACATGGAGGAGGCTTGGTTATGTTATGGGGCTGCTTTGCTGCGCCTGGCACAGGGTGCCTTGAATCTGTGCAGGGCACAATGAAATCTCAAGATTATCAAGGCATTCTGGAGCGAAATGTACTGCCCAGTGTCAGAAAGCTCTGTCTCAGTCGCAGGTCATGGGTCCTCCAACAGGATAATGACCCAAAACACACAGCTAAAAGCACCCAAGAATGGTTAAGAACAAAACATTGGACTATTCTGAAGTGGCCTTTTATGAGTCCTGATCTGAATCCTATCGAACATCTATGGAAAGAGCTGAAACTTGCAGTCTGGAGAAGGCACCCATCAAACGTGAGACAGCTGGAGCAGTTTGCTCAGGAAGAGTGGACCAAACTACCTGTTAACCCTTTGCGGTCCATTTATTAATTGCGCGTCAGGCACGCCAGGTCTAATTAATTTTCACACGCACAGTTAATTTTATACGCGCTATTTAAAAGTATTTTTTTTCACAGTCAAACGGGTTTAAATGGCCCTGCATATCAACAAAGCACTCACTAGGCATCTCCAGCCCCGCCCCACCCTTTCGTTTGCTATAGCGTTCACCTATGTAAGAAATAAATAATAATAAAAATAGTCGTACATACCGATTTAATCATCTCCTTATCACTCGTTTTATCACCAAACTCCTCAATAATGCGATCCAAGTCATTATTTTATTACTATAACATCTCAAAAAAGCTCTGCAAATGTCTGTGTTTTCTGTGCGTTGATTCAGTTTGCCAACTTGTTTACTTCAGACCGCCCCCGTTATCTGATACCTGATACCATGTATGACTATTCATGAGATACGCCTTTTATTTATTTTTATTTTTTTCGACTTGTCTCGGCTCCTGTCGCTCCCACTCGGCAATTGAATGGTTTTCTCGGCTTTTTCCGGAGAAAAAACGACTAGACACCCGTTTATTGCGTTGCTATAATGATGTCGGACCCAGTCCGACAAAGGACCTGTGAGGAATAATTGCAATGTCGGACCCAGTCCGACAATGGACCGCAAAGGGTTAACAGGTGCAGAAGTCTCATTGAGAGCTACAGAAAACGTTTGATTGCAGTGATTGCCTCTAAAGGTTGTGCAACAAAATATTAGGTTAGCGGTCCCATCATTTTTGTCCATGCCATTTTCATTTGTTTTATTATTTACAATATTATGTTGAATAAAAAATGAAAAGCAAAGTCTGATTTCTATTAAATATGGAATAAACAATGGTGGATGCCAATTACTTTTGTCAGAGAAAATTGTGCAGTCTTCGTTTTTTGTGGAGGGGTACCAACAAATTTGAGCACGTCTGTATAAGATTTACACAAAGTAATTTTTAAATGTTATTTCTGTTCTCAGATTTCTATTAATTAGAAATATTATTTGGATAATGTACAAAGTAAAATTGTATTTTGTTTGAAATAAAATTGATATTATCCTCAACAGGAGAACAGTAAAAAGTTGAAAATGAAGTTTCCAACTAAAATCCCTAACAGAAAAACAAAGACTAAAACTAAAGGAGGGATAACTCAGTCTAACATGAACGACAGTATAGAGATTCTTAAACTAGATTCTTCCATCATTTCTGAGGGGAAGAGCAACATTGCCACGCCTCAGGTGCAAGCCTTCAACATACAGAAAGCAGCTGCAGGTATGTTTGTTTCACTGTATAACACATGCAAAAATGTAGGCATGTTTTATCACTGTAAAGTTTGTTTTTAATTAGTGAGACTTGTAAAATTACATCTATAAAACATTAATTTTCCATCTAGTTTATATTGAGTAATTTAACCTTGCATTTGCACTTGAATTTATTTTTTGTACATTAAGTTGCAGAAAAATTGGCCAAGGGATAATTTTGGAATAAATTAATAAAGATAAGTCAATCTTCCTTAAAAAGCACTCTGATTTAACGAATTCCCTGATCCTGCGAATTTTCTACATAACCCAGCCAAATTCAACAGTCGCTTATTATAAATGACGACTTATAATACAAATACACAACATCAATTTCCCCATGGAAGAAAAATTTGAAAAAATGAATTGCCTTAGTTTGAACAGTGTAAAGGATTTTGGGGAAATGTATTAACACTTGCATTAGCGCCTCTGTGCTTTATTTAGTGGCAACTCTAAAATGCATTTAGAGTTGCCATAGTGCTTGCACATCAATGCCATTTCCACGAAGCAGCACAAACAACTTGCATTCTACCTGCAGACAAATGTGGAGGTGTTGAAAGTGGTGGATAATGCACCACTGTACAAGAAAAAAAAGTTGTTGCTTCAGATTTCAACATTCCTGCAAACACTTTGTCAACCATTCTGAAAAACCAATATACAATAATACAGGCCGATGAGCAGCAAACTGTGGATGCAAGTCATCAGCGTTTCAGATTTGTTCGATACCCTGATGTTAAGCATGCATTGCTTTGTAGTTTAAAAATGCCTGTGATGAGAATGGGACATGCAGATTTGAAGTGCTGTTCAATTACAATGTATACTTTTTAAAAGTTCACTTAACCGTATTTTTCAATACAATGCAAAGTACTTTTTAAATGTATAATACTTTTCATTGTACTGTAATTTGAAATTTGATTTCAGTGTTGTTGTAACTTTAACTGACTGCATTTTAGACTCCTGATGATAATAATAATTACTGATAAGACCATTATTTTTTTTTAGTCCCTTGAAATTCATATTAATGAGTGTTGACAGTATCTATATTTGGGATATAGAAGTTCCTGGTGTTTTTAAAATATAAAATTCCCTTTCAGATGGGTTAATGAACCTCATGCGTGATATGGGGAAAGGTTATTTAGCACTTTGTTCTTACAACTGTAAGGAAGCAATCGGCATTCTGAGCCAGCTGCCTTCTCATCATTACAACACCGGGTGGGTACTGTGTCAAATCGGGAGAGCACACTTTGAGCTTGCAGAGTACATGCAGGTAAAGAGATTATGATATATATATATATATATATTTTTGTAATATATTTTTTCTTGCTGTGCTGGATGTCCTGAGTTAATAAATCCTCAAACTGCAAAAATCAAATGTTGTCTACAAAATGTTTAATTATTCACTCGTATGTATCTATAAGAGATTAAATGTCTTATTTTCTGAACTTGCATGTTGGTGTAAGATTATAGTTTAAGTTTAATGTTGTCATAATGAAAGATGTAGTAAATTATCACACAAAGCCTAACTTTTTTTATAATCTTCATTTTGCACAAAGAAAATTGAACAACCTCTTTAAAAAACATTGAATTTTTTCTCAAAGGCGGAGAGAATATTTTCAGAAGTACGCCGCATAGAAAGTTACCGAGTTGAAGGAATGGAGATTTACTCAACAACACTTTGGCACCTTCAGAAAGATGTTGCTTTGTCAGCTCTGTCTAAAGACCTTACAGACATGGATAAAAACTCTCCAGAGGTAATGGCCCCACACAGTTTGAAGAAAAGGTTTTAACACCTTCAATCTAAGAAGGCTCATTTGTTTATTTGTAGAGCAATAGTAAATAACAGCACAGTCTCAATGCTTGACTTGTGTCCCTGAAATGAGGTGTGGATTTGTGTAAATTATTTTGTTTAATATCTCTCTCTCTCTCTAGGCCTGGTGTGTTGCTGGTAACTGTTTCAGTTTGCAGAGGGAGCATGATATTGCGATCAAGTTCTTTCAGAGGGCAATCCAGGTGGACCCAGGCTTTGCATATGCGTACACACTACTTGGGCATGAGTTTGTACTCACAGAGGAACTAGAAAAGGCCTTGGCTTGTTTCAGGAATGCCATTCGTGTTAACTCACGGCACTATAATGCATGGTAAGGACATAATAATTTGTGAAGTATTGCTGATGCAAATATTTGCGTCAATGCATATGTATGTATGTCGCCACCTGTCGGAGAATATTGTTTTGTTTGGAGCAAAGGGCAGAACATTTCTCCTGGATTATGAGTTGTGTTAACTACCTTAGTAGCTGCCCATTTATTTTGGCAATTTCCATGTTAAAAATGTGTTGTTTTTTTTGTTCAGATTTTTCGTTCTTAGCCCTCAAATAAGCAATTTGGACAGTTTTCAAAACAATTATTGCAATATTTTTTTAACACTTTTTTATTGTGATTTATGATAAGCAGAAATACAGTATTTCAATAGAACTTATAACAAAATAACAATGTTTACAATTGTAGCATTATAATATAGATAACATTTTTTTTTCCAATTCATTATGTGAGTATAAATAACATTTTTTTACAATGGCAGCATTATAATATAACATAATACTTGTGCAGGCATATCACTTTTTATTAATTATGTTTTTTGTGATAGATTTCAAAGCAGATGCACTTCAAACTCTAATCAATGCTAACGTCTTTATCTATCACATATTTGCGTCGCAGATTTTCGATCACATCAGGTATAGTATCTTCCCCAGTTTCAGGCACTGGTGTATAGCACTGTTATATGAATTATCTGTGACGTGTAGGTACAACGAACAAATAAAGAAATCGCCTCGTTTTATTCTCTGTAGATACACAGGCGTCCATTTTTCACTCTTAGCTATGTGTATACTGGTGACCTGGTCTGTCAAGCACATTTCTTAGGGACTGCTGCCATCTGCCAGTTAAAAGAAAACTGCATACACTTTTACAATAGTTTTCTTATTTTTTCATTGAAGCACGTTAGACGTGTTAAACTTTGCAGATGCACTTTTATAAGCGCCTGCACGCGATTCTCACGGGGAGTGACAAATTTGGACTTGCGGGATAAGCAGCTGGGTAGTTAACTTGTATAAAGTTGATCTGTAAAGGATCCCTTCAAATTGTATGTGTCAATATGGATTGTGCTGTGGTTCTAGATAGTGATATAGATATGCATCTACTTTAAGGATATACAAAAATTGTTTTTAAATAGAACCAATGCCCTATATCTCTCGCAGAGAAGTAAATCGTATGTGCTTACATTTTGAGTTGTATCTTAAACTGCATGCTTGAAATTTTGGAATTGGCTAATCACTGATGAAGGTTATGTGAAAGCCATATCTGTAATATTTCCAGGTTTATTGATTATTGGTTTTCTTTTTGCCACGCAGGTATGGCCTGGGAATGATCTATTATAAGCAAGAAAAGTTCAGTCTGGCAGAAATTCATTTCAAAAAAGCACTTGGTATCAACCCTCAAAGTTCAGTCCTGCTATGTCATATTGGAGTGGTAAGTAATTTAATTCAATGCAGACTGCATGCCTTTCTTTTATGAATTTCATGAACATTTATACTTAAACAGAATGCAGACTGTATTTACTGTAAAACTTACAGTAAATGCCGGGTCTCAAATAATCGACGATCTCCAATAGGCGCCAGGGCTACTGCGAAGTATTGTAAATAAACACGGGTCTCTTAAATGCCGGGTTATGAACAATATAATGCGCGTTATACTGGATGTTCCCACCAATACACCCAAACAGCTGTACAGTGAGCTTACCAATTCACGAAGTACTGTTAATAAAAAAAAAAAATGTTAAAATACACAAAGGCAACCCTTTTAATATCAGAAAACAAGTTTGTATTTGGCTTCCTTTCAGCACACTCAAAAAAGCTTCAAAGCTGGATTTAAAATGTAATAACGACATTAAAAAAAACATTATGCACTACGTGTACCTTAAATGAAGTTTTCTTATTCATCCTGAGGGTCACTTTCATCGCTGTCACTTAACAGTTCATTACGCTCAAGCTCCTCCTTCGCCTCATGTCAATGACAGTTCCCAGTGCCACCATGCGCTCTATGGACAGTAGGTCTTTTCCAGATGTGCATGGTTCCCCTTCTTTAAAGCAGTGAATCTCGTCATCTTCGTGTCATTGATTTTTTTACAAGCTGAAGTGTACTGAAGCATTTTTCATTGTTGTGAGCCCAAAGTATAAACATATTTTCCAATATTTACAGGGTTGCTTTTTTTGTATTAACAGTATTTCATGCGGTTGTTTTGCAATGAAGATGCTTTGCTGGTTCCATTTTCCATTGTTTGTCCATGCTAACCAATATACGTTTGATGGTGAACAATAAATAAAAGATTTTTTGATAAAGCTGATACTTATTGCTTGTATTGTTCATTTTAAAACCATATTTTGAAGGGTTTTTTTTATTGTGCTGTAAGCCTACCATTATACACACTTGTGTTCAGATATTTTACAGGGCTGTCTTTTTAGTGAATTTTACTGTTTTTATTATTAACAGTGGTAGATGCAATTGAGTTTTTCAATGCAGATTCCTTCTTCTGCTTGTTCATTTTCCAACATTTTGCTTATCTTTGTTTACCAATGTATACACTACCGGTCAAAAGTTTTAGAACACCCCCATTTTTCCAGTTTTTATTGAAATTTAAGCAGTTCAAGTCCAGTGAATAACCTGAAATGGTACAAAGGTAAGCGGTAAACTGCCAGAGGTTAAAAAAAAAAAAAAAAAAAGTTTAGGTTACCAAAAACTGAAAAATAATGTACATTTCAGAGTTATACAAAAAGGCCTTTTTCAGGGAACAAGTAATGGGTTAACAACTTACAGCTGTTCTGCAGCAATGGAAGTAAATTAAGCCTTGAAAGTTGATGCTAACAATTCCTACAGGTGTCCCAACTTTTGTTGATTACTTACAAACCCTCTGTCTGTATAAAAGCAGTGTTGGAACAGACTGTGTTACTACACCCTCTTAAGCATTATTTGGACAGTATTGTACTGCAGGAAGTAGTATATTGCTCTCATAATGGCGAGAAAAAGGCAATTAACAAAGGAAGACAGACAGACCATTATAACCCTTAAAAGTGTAGGTCTTTCCTTTAGAGAAATTGCAAAGAAAGCCAAGGTGTCAGTGAGTACAGTTTCCTACACCATCAAAAGGCACTTGGAAACTGGAGGAAACTCTGACAGGAAGAGGTCTGGCAGACCCAAAGCCACAACAGAATCAGAAGACAAGTTTCTGAGAGTCAACAGCTTGCGTGATAGGCAGCTCACAGGACAACAGCTTCAAGCACAGCTTAACACTGGTCAAAGTAAGCAAGTCTCAGTTTCAACTGTGAAGAGAAGACTTCGAGCTGCAGGTTTGACAGGTCGAGTGGCAGTAAGAAAGCCATTGCTAAGATGGCAAAATAAGAAAAAGAGGTTTGCCTGGGCCATGAAGCACCGCCAGTGGACTACTGAAGACTGGAAGAAGGTCTTATGGACCGATGAATCAAAATTTGAAATCTTGGTCTGGGGCTCTTTTGCTGGATCCAGAGTCGGCGACTTGCACAGAGTGAGTGGCACCCTGAACCAAAACTGCTACCACAGCATTTTGCAGCGCTATGCAATACCCTCTGGTATACGCCTAGTTGGTCAGGGGTTCATCCTACAGCAAGATAATGAGCCAAAACATACCTCCAGGCTATGTCAGAACTACCTTAGAAGAAAAGAACAAGACGGTAGGCTTCAAATCATGGAATGGCCAGCACAGTCTCCAGACTTAAACCCCATCGAGCTGGTTTGGGATGAACTGGACAGAAGGGTGAAAGCAAAGCAACCTACAAGTGCAACACATTTGTGGGAACTTCTGCAACAGTGTTGGGAAGAACTTTCCGAACAATATTTGATTTCCATTGTAGAAAGAATGCCACGAGTGTGTTCGGCTGTTATATCTGCAAAAGGTGGCTACTTTGAGTCAAAAATTTAGATTAAATTTTGTTAAACAAAACAATTCCATGATTTCTTTTTTATCTCCAATTGTTTATTTGTTCTATGCTTTAATTTCAGAGTACATTGAGACATTAAACTGCGTAAATTTCAATAAAAACTGGAAAAATGGCGGTGTTCTAAAACTTTTGACCGGTAGTGAATATAAAAAAAATAATACTTTTTGCATTATACTTGGGTGTACAATACAATGGCATTTTGTTGTAAAATAAAACTGTTACTTACTACCCACTAACACACAACATTTTAATGATGTTGCTGGAATGTTGTAATTTAGTTATGTCGTTGCTACAAGGTTGTGTGTTTAGTGGCTTCATGATTTGAAGATGTTGGTGATCTTACATGATAAACGGCAGGTCTCAAATAGTCGCCGGGTCTACTGGCAAATATTGTAAATATGCACCGGGGCGTTTAAAATAAGTTTTACGGTATATATTGAAAAAAAGAAAAGTTAACTGCAAAGGAAATGTTGGCCCGATCATTCAGCTTAATTTGAATGAAAACATTGAAATCCCTAATTTTAATTTTGTGGCATCAAGTATACTTATGAGATATTACATTAAATAATTGTGGTTTTCACTAATGTAGCAAAAATGATAGCTGAAATTGTATGAATAAACCATGAGAATCAAACTCCAAACCACCTGGTTAATTTCTTCAGTATTATTATTATTTATTTCTTAGCAGTACTGTTAATAAAAATTAAAAAAAATGTTAAAATACACAAAGGCAACCCCTTTGTGTATTATCCAGGGCGACTTACAATTGTTACAAGATATATCATGTTATTTTTACATATAATTACATTATTTTTACATACAATTACCCATTTATACAGTTGGGTTTTTACTGGAGCAATCTAGGTAAAGTACCTTGCTCAAGGGTACAGCAGCAGTGTCCCCCACCTGGGATTGAACCCATGACCCTTCGGTCAAGAGTTCAGAGCCCTAACCACTACTCCACACTAATCACAAATGATCCTTGACTATTGTTTTTACAACTTGTTTTTTGTGTGCGTGTGTTATCAGGTGCAGCATGCTTTAAAGAAGTCAGAACATGCTTTAGAAACACTGAATAAAGCCATTAGTATTGACCCCAAAAACCCACTATGCAAATTCCACCGGGCCTCAATTCTGTTTGCTAATGAAAAGTACAAGGTAAGATAAGCTATTGGAACGACAATATTTCTTTAATGTTGATGGTGGCTCCTTTCACTTTGTACACCTAAAATATATATTTTCTTTTCCCAGGCTGCTTTACAAGAACTTGAAGAACTGAAACAAATTGTCCCAAAAGAATCACTTGTTTACTTTTTAATAGGAAAGGTAAGAATGCTGCCTTGATATATGACCATTCTAATTTTAAATATTGTGAATTAAGTGGTCCAGATGTTTTAGTTTATAAATAAAAATGATTGTCCTGTGAATGGGTTGGGGTTTAACACTTTACTGCAAGGCTACTAGAACTTTCTTTTACAATATTTCCAGGTTTATAAGAAACTGGGTCAGACACACTTGGCCCTGATGAATTTCTCCTGGGCCATGGATTTGGATCCAAAAGGGGCAAACAATCAAATCAAAGAGGCCATTGATAAAAGATACCTTCCTGATGACGAGGAACCAGTAACTCAAGAGGATTCCTACCCATTTGAGTCAGGTAAGTACATCTGGTACATACAGGTGATAGTGTTCTTTTATTTAGGAGCATGTTGCAAAGGTGAAACGGTGTATTTTATTTGGACTGTAGTGATCATAGACAAACCCCTGGAATATATGATCAATACATTCCATCACAAACACATCTTCCTTTTAAAGATAAAATGTTAAAGAATTGCACAGAAAAGCTTGATTTTTAGCATTCAGTTGATGTCCAGATATTATTGCTTTTTGAAAAAGCTGTTAAACTATCCAGTTTCATTAATTGCAGATGTCTTCAAAAGTATACAGTCCTTACGAGGACACTAGGTTTCTGGTTTAACAATAACAAGGGGTCAAATGCTCCTGCATTTTGCTGAGCTTACAGTAAATGCAACATTCATTTTTCACACACACACTTTCAATTGGAATTCTGTATCTTCAATCATTCACTGTAATTAGACATGTCCACAGTGTTCTGAAACACTGACACATATTGCCTATACTGTTAGTCTATGGAGGGGGGTCTGTATGTTGCTGACACATCTAGTGATGTGATCTGTTTGTGTTATTTTGTAGTTGAAGCTGAAGAGTCACAGGAAAGCAGTATGACCGACGCAGACGACACGCAACTTCACGCAGCAGAAAGTGACGAGGTGTATTAACTAACAATGCCAACCTGAAATCGGCCACACGATTTCAGAATTTAAAAAAACTGCTGCTGATATACAGTACCTTCTATCCCTCCCACCTGCGCCTTTCTTTTTTTTTTTTTTACCCCTCTTTAGCTCTCAGTGAGCTTGTAACACAGCTATGCTTAATCTGTTTTTTATTTCAATTTTGTCTCAAAACACATTATTCTTTAATCACTTCATGGATAAACTGAGAACCGAGAAAATATATATCGTGGGGTACCTTTTTTATGAGGTTTTTGGTGCAGATCAAAGCAACTGACCACCTTCTCTTTGATACATGGTCACCCACTAAACACCCCCCACCCCTGATCTGTTTAAAACCATTAATTAAACTTTTATGCTTTTATTAATGTGATTCAAATATACTTATTTGAAGTTGTGTAGCAGATATGTTTAAAAAAAGCAATGTGCTAAAATAAAAGGCTGCCTATTTTTTTCAATCTGTTTTTAAACTGCACTCATTGAGAAGTGAAATAACATCCATAAAGGCTACAAAGGGATGCAGGCAATCTATTTCCCTGTAAGAAGTTAATAAGAAATTAAAGGTACAGGTTATAACTTTTAAAGTAGTTGTCATCTGTTAAATAGATTAGTATTTTAAAATGTTTCACGTTTTCTTTGTGAAAGGCTGTTTTATCATTCTGGTGTCTATCCAAGTATATGAGTCAACCAAAAATAAATAAATTGAGAATGTATATGGCCATAATTTTCTATGACATCAGTAAAGCTGTCTGTTCACTTCATAAACAAATTATGTACAAATTGTATCCCTTTTTGTATATGCCGATACTCTGACATACACAATTTTATCAAGTTTGCCTTGCAATTTAACTTATGCTGTCCAACTCCTCAAAATCAAGGTTTATATATATATATATATATATATATATATATATATATTTATATTATATATATATATATATATATATATATATATATATATATATATATATATATATATATATATATATATAATATAAATATACACACACACACACACACACAGTTGTAGTCAAAAGTTTACATACCCTAATGGAAATGTGTAATGTATAAAAAATCTTGTAGCAAAAGTTTTGCTTTTGTGGATGAGGAAGAAAAAAGTTACAAAAAGTAGATGCCTACAATTATTTATTTAAAAAAAAAAACTCAAATGCTAATTCAAAAGTATTCATACCCTTTGATGCTATGATAATATTGTCTATAAGGTGCTGGAAATGTCAATGATAATGCATAACCTTATTTTAGAAAACGCTGGATTATAGGGTTAGGCATAGGATGATTGCTGTCATTACCAATAAGTCAATATGGGAAAAAGTAAAGTGGTATCTGAAGATACAAGATTTCCAAGCATTTGAGTATCCCAACTTCAAGAAGTACAAGACTCATGGTACTGTCACAACGCTCCCTCGGTCTGGAACAAAGAACAAGTAGAAGAATTGTGAGGAAGGTTAATAACAATCCGAGACTGACTGCCAAAGATGTTCAAAGTGAATTGGCTGCAAGTGGGACTGAGGTTACCATTTCAACTATATGTCAAGTATTGCATGGTGAAAGTTTCAGTGGTAGCAGGCCAAGGAAAACGTAACAAGGACAATCACTTGAAGTTTGCAAAATGCCATTTGAATGATGGATATAAGTTCTGGTCAAAGGCTTTGTGGAGTGATGAAACAGAAATTGAGCTATTTGGTCATGCTGATAGTCGTTTACGTATGGAGAAAGTGGTGAGGCTTACAAAGAAAACAACTTAACCGCTGTTAAGCATGGAGGTGGTAATAGCCTTCTATGGGCTGTTTTTATGAACTGGAACAATTTTGCGTTGAAGAATGGTCAAAACTCACTAAAGACTTATGCCAAATGCTCATTGACAAATATCTGAATTGTTTAAAATAAGTTATTATTGCTAAAGGTGCCTGAACTAACTATGCATTTCATTTTCCTTGTCAGGGTATGAATACTTTTGAATTGTCAATTTTGGAGTTTTGCAAAAATAAATGCTGAATTAAATAATTGTAGACATTTCTTATAACTTTTTTCCTCATCCACAAAAGCAAAACTTTTGCTACAAAAAATTGTTACTATAATTATTTATTGTTGAATTTTCTAGCAATTATAAATTTCCATTGGGGTATGTAAACTTTTGACTACAATTGTATGATATATATATATATATATATATATATATATATATATATATATATATATATATATATATATATATATATATATATATATATACAGTGAACTTCAAAAGTATTTGGACAGTGACACATTTTTTTGTTGTTTTGGCTCTGTATTCCAGCACTTTGGATTTGAAATGATACAATGGGGTTAAAGTGCAGACTGTCAGCTTTAATTTGAGGGTATTTTCATGAACCGTTTAGAAATTACAGCACGTTTTGTACATGGTCCCCCCATTTTAGGGTACCAAAAGTATTTCGACAGATTAACATTATGTACAATAAAGTAGTCATGTTTAGTACTTGGTCGCATATCCTTTGCATGCAATGATTTCCTGAAGTCTGCGACCCATAGACATCACCAGACGCTGTGTATCTTCCCTGGAGATGCTCTGCCAGGCCTGTACTGCAGCCATCTTCAGTTGCTGCTTGTTTCGCTGGCTTTTTGCCTTCAGTCTTGTCTTCAGCATGTGAAATTAATGCTCAATTGGATTCAGATCGGGTGATTGACTTGACCAGTCAAGAATTTTCCACTTTTTGGCCCTGAAAAAGTCCTTGGTTGCTATAGCAGTGTGTTTGGGGTCATTGTCCTGCTGCATGATGAAGCGCCGTCCAATGAGTTTGGAGGCATTTGGTTGTATCTGTGCAGACAAGATGTTTCTGTACACTTCAGAATTCATCCTGCTGCTGCCGTCATCAGTCACATCATCAATGAAGACAAGTGAGCCAGTTCCAGTTGCAGCCATATATGCCCAAGCAATAACACTACCTCCACCATGTTTCACAGATGAGGTGGTATACTTTGGATCATGGGCAGTTCCTTTTTTTCTCCACACTTTCCTCTTTCCATCACTCTGGTACAGGTTAATCTTCGTCTCATCTGTCCATAAGACTTTGTTCCAGAACTCTACAGGCTCTTTTAGGTACATTTTAGCAAACTGTAACCTAGCCGTTCTGTTCTTGAGGCTTACTAGTGGTTTGCATCTTGTGGTGTACCCTCTGAAGTTCTGCTGGTGTACTCTTCTGCGTATGGTAGTTTTTGACACATCTATGCCTACCACCTGGAGAGTGTTCCTGATCTGTTGGACTGTTAGGGAGTTTTTCTTTACCAATGAAAGTATTCTTCGGTCATCCGCTATAGTGGTCTACCAGGTCGTTTGCCATTGCTGAGCTCACCAGTGCTTGCTTTCTTTCTTAATGATGTACCAAACACTTGATTTTGGCACGCCTAATGTTTTGGCTATGTCTGTGATCGATTTATTCGGATTTTTCTGCCTCATGATGGCCAGCTTTACTTGCATTGACACTTCTTTGGTCCTCATGTTGTCAGACACCAGCAACAGACTCCAAAGGCAAATGCAAAGCCTAGAATCAAGACTAGACATTGACAGCTCTCTTGTGCGTGCACTAACGATGCAAACAAACACCTGCCTAATAAGAAACAGCTGTGAAGCCAATTGTTCAAATACTTTTGGTACCCTAAAATGGGGGGGACTATGTACAAAATGTGCTGTAATGTCTAAACGGTTCATCCGATATGGATGAAAATACCCTCAAATTAAAGCTGACAGTCTGCACTTTAACCCCATAGTCATTGTATCATTTCAAATCCAAAGTGCTGGAATACAGAGCCAAAACAACAAAAAATGTGTCACTGTCATACACACACATACAGTCAGCACTTGGATCTCCGTTACCCAGATACAGTCGTGTTTTGCCGCCCTTGTATTAAGAATAAAATTAATCCCCATTTTATATACAGTGCTCCCTTGTTAAAAGGCTCTTGGTTATAACGTGCTTCAGATATAACGCTCCTACAGCATGTCCCCCAATTACCTATACTAGTGATTCATGTAATATTTCTACAGTAAATACAATACCGGTGTTCAAACTATAAACAACTTCTCTAACAACTTCTGTTTCTGTATCTCGCTTTTGAAACAGTATCTGAACTGAAGAGAAGCTGCGGTGGCACTTTATAACACAGACATCTTATTCAGCATTTGTTTTATAACTAAATAAATATTAGGACTAATACATGGTTATCTTTTCTACTGTGTTTACTTTTTTGCTGCAAGAGGAGCTGTAGCTTTCCCCGGGAGAGAAGACGCTTCAGCTTCTCTTCAGCCCTGCTCCGGCAGCCGAACCTGGGGCGAGTCCGTTCCCTCTTCCCCTCTCCCAACCTGCTCTCCTTCTCGCACTTGATTTGCTTGTCTGTCGCTTCGAACTGAACTCCCGACCACCAGTTAGCCTGGCTATTTGTAGTTTAAAAACTGCTAATTAAAACGATCCACGAGTGGGAATGTTACTTTTTTTTTTTTTCTAAAAATTATAGCGTTGATTACATGGTGCTTTATGCATGGTTAATTAATGTAAAGTTATATTTTTGCTTCCCACCCCAAATAAAAATAAAATAAAAGTGGCCCCCACCCCCTCCCCCGTTTATAACGCTCTTCGGTTACAACGCTCATATTGTGTGTCCCCTGAAGCCCGAGTTATAGCGAGGGAGCACTGTATATATTAGGGCTGTCACTCGATTAAAGTTTTTGATCGGTTAATTTTTGGCCATTAGTTGATTAATCGGTAGATTCATTGCTGCACATTTTTAATAAAGGTAACAATCTTATATTGGCTGTCCTGTATAGTAATACATGAAAAATCAATAGAATCTAAAATAACATAAGCCCAATGGGAATTTGGTCATTTTAAAAGCGTTTTTATTTCAGTAAATGAAACACATTTTCACAGAACAATGTCAATCCATGAAAGA